>NW_027094115.1:2682198-3282198 GCF_029207755.1 Chamaea fasciata | reverse complement strand
TTTTAATTCTCTCAGTCACTAATTAAACAGAACTCTGGAGCACAGATTTGGTGGCTGTGGGTGACTGTGAGGGATTAAATCCCATTATGTCCTTTATGGTCCCATTTCTTTTTCCATCTTGGGGTTCTGCTAGTGCTGGTTTTTGATAACGGTTTGATTCCAAGCTTGAACACAATTATCTGATACTAAATACATCAGCCACCTTTAAAAAACAGACAAGCCAAGGGCAAGAGAGAACCCAAAATACCCCAAACCTACCGGAGAATTTGGAGATGTCCCAGAGCCACTTGTGACCAACTTTCCCCCAACCCTCCCAACCCTTGGTGACCCCAGGGACCTGCACAGGCACCCTCAGAGCTCTGGGGTTAAAACAGACAAATCACCCCAGAACGGCCCCCACAAAAATATAATTTGTTATAGATGTATAATTTATCATAGACACAATTGCTCTAGTTACTATTTCACGTTGTAGTTTATCAGAATTGCGGGGCTCTCAGCTGGTGGACCCCACAGAAGTCTAGGGTCTTTGCAAGGGGGAAGGTGGAGTGGAATTCCACAAGGGAAGAGGCAGAAGGTGTTGGGAAGATGGTTCTGTGCCAGTGCAGGCCCTGGATTTAGTTCCTTCTCCCAGCCTGGGGGAGGAGAGCTGTTAAAAGAACATGAATTGTAAATTCCTGCCGAGAACACTGAGAATTCCTTTTCTCTTTAAGAAACGGGAGCGGGGAAAGCCCGGGAAGGCCCCTCTGTAAATCTGAGCTAATGGGGAAGCTGCATTCCAGGAGCTGCAGATGTGCAGCTCCAGCCTGGGGACGGCTTTGGGAACACCATCATCATCATTCCTGCCAGAGATTTCCCTGCTCACAGCTCCATTCTGGCGGTGAGGGGGAAAAGAAACCCTCAGACAAGTTTGGGAGAAATCTGTTTAGTACCATCCTCCAGCTCCATGGGCTGAGCTTTCCATATGCTCTGACTCAGAAATGGGAAGAGGCTGTGAGAGAGGATTTATCACAGTTAATTGGGAATATCCAAGATCGCAAAACACTGGAAATTTCGGGGGTTTTGCTCCTGCATCTCCTTTAGGTCCGATATAATTTGGTTTTTCACATCAAACTGACTCTTCTGTGTCACTGAGTATTCAGGAGGAGGCATCGCTGCCCTAAAAGTGATTTATTTAATTCCATTTAACGCATTGCAAAGGAATTTTTTTTTTTTCCACGGGCTCTCGAGGTCCTTTTGAAGCCTGAAGTGAATTAAATCAGCACTCAGAAATACCTTTCCCTCTTCACCCCTAGAGAAACCCATCTGAGCAGAGGCAGAGCAGGTTTCTATTCCGGCTTGTGCCTCCCAGGAAGGAAAAGATCTGATGTTGAGCTCCCTGGAACGCTCTGCAGAACGGCTGTCCCGTGGAGCCAGAGGATCAAAAGGAATTTTCCACACGGATCAAAGCACGAGGAAGTCTTGACCACACGGTGATTTCAGTCCTCCTTAATTAATGATGGAGATAAAAGATGGGGTGGGAAGATCCAGTTAAGCAGGAGGAAGTAATTAGTCAGAGAAATCAGGGAGCGTCCTGAGTGGGAAGGGACCCACGGGGATCGTGGAGGCTGAGACCTGGCTCCAATTAAACCAACAAACTGGTGGAATTGCCACAGCTGGAACTCTGGTTTGGGGAGGAAAGGCTCCTCCCTTTCCTTCTCCTTCTAGAGCAATTGGAAAAGGACTCAGGAAAATCTGGAATTCTGGCGGCACTCAGAGTGAAACTTGGTGATTCAGGGAATGTCTTCCGGCACCTGGAGATATCCAGTGGGAAAGTGTGTGGGTTTTGGGACTGATAATGCCCTGTGAGTGTCTGACCTTCTTCAGAAGGGCTAAAAATGTTTAATTTTGTTGCAAAATTAGCTGAGCTCCCTGAGCTGGCGGCTTGGAGTGCTGATGTTCTCCCCAAGGTGTCGGGAAGCAGCGGTGGGGAATTCTGGGCCCACCCCCAGCCCTGCAAGTCAGGAATTGCCATTTCCCAATTTTCCAGGCTGACTCGAAGGACTGGGGACAAAAGGAGCCCCGAGGTGTCACTGTCAGCCACAAAACTCTTACACTGAGAATTTGGGGCTTACGGGGAGGGAGAGTGAAAAACTCCGGGTCTCTGGAGCACCAGGTGCTGCAGTTTGATGTCAGCCTTTCTCTGACCAGTGCCAGGGCTTGGTTTGATTGCTAACCCGGGAAAGGAAATGTGTTTGGAGCCTGTACAGACTCCTGATGCTCATCCCTTGGGGAGGAAAGCAACCTTGAGCTTCCCAGATACTGACTCTTATCCCTGACTACATCTGCCTCTGTCTCAAGAGCTCCCATCGCCTCTGTGTCTGTTGTCTCTTTTGAGCTGTTAAGGATCTCTTCAGCACAAATCCTGAGGGCAAACAGCTGGGCTGTGGAGGAGTCAGGCTCTGCTGAACAATGCATTCCTCCACCATTCCCAAAGGGAAGCATTTTCCCCTCCTCTGTGTTTCCCCATCACCCCTTTCAATGCTAAGCCTTGTTTCGTTTGGGTGAAAAGTACTCTATTTATGATTTCTAGATGTGCATTAAGCAATAGGGCTTTTAAAAGGAAGGGGTTAAATTACAGGTTCAGAATTGCTGGAGTGTGGTTTTCCAGATCTGCAGAATTCCTGGAGAGAAATCATTAATTTCTGATAAAAGTGCTTAGTCACCTGTTGCATTGGAATTACAAAATCCTTCACCAGGGATTCAAGTTCCTGGCTCTTTGCCCCATGTTTGTGTGGCACTAATCCCATCCTCCAGGGCTTCTGTAGGATGACTGCAGAGGCTGGGAGGAAAAAAAAACCACACCTTTCCCTTTCCCTTTCCCTTTCCCTTTCCCTTTCCCTTTCCCTTTCCCTTTCCCTTTCCCTTTCCCTTTCCCTTTCCCTTTCCCTTTCCCTTTCCCTTTCCCTTTCCCTTTCCCTTTCCCTTTCCCTTTCCCTTTCCCTTTCCCTTTCCCTTTCCCTTTCCCTTTCCCTTTCCCTTCCCTTCCCTTCCCTTCCCTTCCCTTCGTGTCCCTCTACAATTTCATCCCACTGAGACACCTCCCTCTGTCACAGGCTGCTCCAGCCTGGCCTGGGACACTCCCAGGGATCCAGGGGCAGCCACATCTCCTCTGGGAATTCCATCCCAGCCCCTCACCACCCTCCCAGCTAGGAATTCCTTCCCAATATCCCATTTAAATCTCCCCTTTCCCAGTGGGAAGCCATTCCCTGTGTCCTGTCCCTCCATCCCTTGGCCCCAGTCCCTCTCCAGCTCTCCTGGAGCCCCTTTAGGTCCTGGAATGTGCTGGAAGCTCTCCCTGGATCCTCCTCTTCTCCAGCCTGCAGCAGAAAGGTTCTCGAGCCTTTGGAAGCCCCAGGGAGGGGCACAGAGCTCACAGCCCTGAGCTTTTGGACTTGTGGAAAACCTGAACTCATCCCGGGATCCCTGTGCAGCCCCGTTTGGAGCTGGGAAATCAGGACAGGGAGTGCAGGAGGCAAAGCTGCCATTTCCTGTAGCCCTTGGAGCGCGACAGATGCGATGCCTCGCGAAGGAGAAGTGATCCCAACTGTTGTGTTTAATTTGTTCTGTTTCATAACTGCTCGTGGTTCCAGTAAAACCCATTTGCCAGCAGAGCCGAGCAGAGGGAGCAGGGAGGGAGGAGAGGAGGCAAAGTGGCTCCATGGAGCTGGAATTTGCATAATCAGGCAAAGCGGAATAAAACGCTTTGCGGCGACGGCTCCTCTGCATAATGCCAACCCAGAGAGGTGGCACTGGGGAGGGAACCCCGAGCTGAGGGGTCCCAAAATCTGCCCTAAAATCTGTTGGGATCCTGTTCCCAGCTGGAGCCATCAGCCAAAGCCATCAGCCAGGAGGTGAAGCAGAATAAAGCACTTTGCAGTGACGGCTCCTCTGTATAATGCCAGCCCAGAGAGGTGGCACTGGGGAGGGATGGGCAGCAGCCCTGAGCTGAGGGGTCCCAAATTCTATCCCAAAATCTTTTGGGATCCTGTTCCCAGCAGGAACCATCAGCCAGGAGGTAAAACTGGGAAGTGAAGTGTCCTAAAGACGGGTTTGTTTTCACCGTTTGTGTGCCCAGCTGAGGAGCGAGGGAAGAGCAGCTCTCTGAAGGAGAATAACTCTCAAATAATAAAATTATTTGGGACTTTTGCAACTCATTGATGAGGAGTCCTGTCACTGAGCAGAAATGTGGGAGGGGCTCCCATCCATGGGGTTTTTTAAGGAAAAGGGCGTTTTTCCAGCTAGTTAATGACTTGCCCACACCCAGTGGTGGCTCAGGACAGGTCCCCTGGCTGGAGGTGACCACGTGTGGCCCAGGTACAGCTGCTCCAGTCTCCCACACCAAACTGGCTCCAGAACCAGAATCAGGGGCTGGAAAGCTCAGGAATTTTAGGTAGAAGAGGAATTCGATGGCACATGGAGTGTTGGTGCATCTCTGTAATGCTGATTCTTAGGGGAAAAAAAAGCAAACCCCAACTGAGCTGTATTTTCAGCAGGCCTTGCTCACCCAGAAATCAAAAAAAGGACTAAAAAAAATCCCATTTTTAATTTGCATTTAATAATACAATATTTTTTCACTTGAAAGAATGTTTATTTATTCAAAAAAAACCCAAAACAACCAGCTCAGCATTCGCAGCCTAAAGAGCTTACACCTCATGAAATTTTGAATATTTTCAATGTTGGAACAGAGAATAATTATGAAAAATAAAATCCATGAAGAAAAAAACCATAGGCTGCAGAGAATTCCACTCAGAATCAATAATTTAGGCTCAGTTTTGTATCTAGCCTGGTTTCTTTCTGGCATCCACATGTTCCTTGGAATACTCATTTTGTGGGATGAGGGGTTAGCTTTGTCCCCTGGTTATATTGTTTGGGATTATTAAAGGCAACATATAAAAAACAGGGCATTATTTTGGTACCTTCTAATGGCTGATTCTAAAGATCTTGAGGGGAAAAACATCCCAATTTATCCGAACATCCCAATTCATTTGAACATCCCAATTCATCTGAATATCCCAATTCATCTGAACATCCCAAATCATCTGAATATCTCGATTTATCTGAACATCCCAATTCATCTGAACATCCTGATTCATCTGAACATCCCTCAGGGAATGATGGCATCAATTAACTCAGGGTTAACAGGTGAATTTTGCATTGCCCAAGGTTGTGAGAGCAACAGGGTCAAACAAACAGGATAAAACAAACTCTGTCCTTTTTTATACACTTCTCTGCTCCTGCACCTTGTTTGAACCAAAAAAAAAAAAAAAAAAAAAAAAAAAAAAAAAAAAAAAAAAAAAGCAAAAAAACCACAAACAAACAAAAAAAAAAATGCAAAAAAACCCCCCAAAAATCCCAAAACCCCACAAAAACCATTAAATGAAGTCTAAAGGTTTTTAAGGGATCTGAGATGGTTCCAAATGTTTTGATTAAAGCTCCCTATGTGGCCAGAGCCTGGGTGTTTCATTCCCAGATCACTCCATGGAAGACAGGGACACCTCCCACTATCTCAGGGTGCTCCACGCCCCATGCAACCTGGCCTTGGAAACTTCCAGGGATCCAGGGAATTCCATCCCAGCCCCTTCCCACCCTCACAGGGAGGGATTTCTCCCTAATATCCCATCTAACCCTGCCCTGCTCCACCATAAAGCCAATCCCCCTTGTCCTGCCATGGTTTGAAAAAACACCAGCTGCCTTCTAAGTGCCTCTGATATTTGCTCTCTGAATCCACACAAACATCTGATTTTTCTCTTCAAAATATAATAGTAATTGTCTATGTCACGTTCCTTTCTCGTGGTGTTTATTCAGGGTGCAAATCTAGAAATTAGTGATCATTTCAGCAGGAAGAACCCTTGGATCTGATAAGAAAGCCACACTTTAGAGAGCTTCATCCACTTCACTGCACATTAGCAACAAGTGTTGGAGTCAGCACTTCCCTTCCCGACTGGAGATGCTGCTCGATAAAAGCCTGGTGCTTGATTTTACGCAAGTTCTGCGTTAATTTCCTACAGGGAGAATTTGGACTTTTATCCTTCACAGACTCTGCTGTAACCTCGGAAGAACATCATGTTCCAGATGAATGTTTTAAGTTACAAAGAACCCGGCGCTGGGAAGGGATGGGAAGAGCAGAGGGCCCCTGAAATCCTCTCTGATCTGGACATTTGGGGTGTGGGATGTGGAAACACAGCCAGGCTGAGCTGCCGGTGGGAGCATGGGGTGGGCAGTCCATGGAAAATCATGGAATTCCAGGATGGTTTGGGTTGGAAGGGACCTAAAAGTCACTTAATTCTGTAGAAGGGAATACAGGTGACCTCACCCCTGATAAGCAACAGCTCTGTTAATTACCCAATACAACCTCACCTCTGATGAATAACAGCTATGGCAAATAAGGATGAGTGTGATAAAAGGGAGTGGGTGACCTGGTGAGGAGAGGATTATGGATGTGAGGATGATGAAGAAGAAGGATCCTGGGGAGAGAGAATCCCTGCTGTGAGGTCAGTCTGGGGCTGCAGTCAGAGCCTGGTGTTGGAACCTGCAGTCACAGTGTGTGCACACCAATCCCTGCAGTCACAGTCTCACACCAATCCCTGCAGTCAGAGCTCACAGGCAATAACCCGCAGTCAGAGGCTCCAAGGGAAACCCACAGCAGGAGCTGCTGCAGGCAGGGTCAGGGAATGGTTGGAGCCAGGATGGCTGAGCTGTGAAGAAGAATAAACCAGGACCCTTCTCATGCTGGGATGAACAAGAAGTCTGTGTCTCAGTTCATTTTTACCCTCTAACAAGAGGGTAAAAATTCAACAAATCCCACCTCCATCCACGGGCAGGGACACCTCCCACTCTGCCAGGTTTCTCCAAACCTTGTCCAATCTGTCCCTGGGCAGAGCTCAAGCACATCTGCTCAAGGGACCCTGTGCCAGCTGCCCAGAGGAGAGTGAATACAACTGTGATTAATCCCCAAATTCAGAGATCATTTGTTTAAATACAGTCCGTAAAATCCCCAAAACCATTTAAATCAACTGAACTACCACCTGTGAAGTTGCCACCATTTGGTTTTGTGTTTTTGAGCATTTGAGGGCTCTCCCTGCACATTCTCAGGATTTTCTCTGTATCAGTAAAAGACTCAGAGCATTTGATGAGGTGGGAGAAGGGTTTGGTGAGCTCTGAAGCAGCATTAACCTTTTGCATCTTTCCCACCTGTGAAAAGCAGCTGAATTATGAGCACAGATTCTTTGCAACTGGAGAAAAAAAAAAAAAACAAACCCACCCAGGCTACAGTTTCCTCTGACAGTGACATCGCCACCCTGATTTTGGAATTAAATTGGGGAAAGCAGAAATGAGATGAGTTTCAATCCAGAGCAGGTGTAAACCTGATTTCTGACATTCCCATAATGAATTTAAAAGCTGTGTTATGAATATTCTGTTTTCACAGGTGTTGCATCCAAAAGCTTGGACTTACCAACCTCCAGCTAATTAAACCAAATTAATACATTTTTCTTTTTGTATGGGAATAGCAAAGAGAATTGAAATAAAAGGTGGGGTTGATGTCAGTGGGAGAGGATCAGCCCCAGAAGGGGCAGAGATTCCACATGGGAATTCCTTCTGTTGACTTCAGGAGTCAAACTTTTATTGGGATTTCTTTAGTTATTCACTGGTGAATTGGATCAGATTAATAAATTCCAAGAAACAGCCAGAAACTGTTGGTGGTGAACACAGAATTGCTCTGGAAAAAGAGGCAGGAAACCCAAAAAAAGCCCAGTTATGGCCCAGTTGTGCAGATTTAGCTGCAATTAGGTAACTTCTGGGCTCATCTGCAGGGGAAAATCAAAGAAAAATCTCGTGTTTCCTTCCTATTAGAGAAATAATGGAATGCAGCTATGAAAATGCAATTTATAGAGACTTCAAAATGCTCTGAGGCAGACAGATGCCTGATTTGTGTTTATGCAACTACAGCAAGGAATTCTTTTGTCCAAATTGGAATTTTGCTGCTTGCTCCTTTGTTTGAACCTGGCGTAATCCAAGTGCTGGGATATAAAATGACCCAGGGAAAAAGTCTGTTCCCAAGGCAATGTCTGGGTTAGGATTTTTCAATGTCAGATTCTTTTTTTTTTTTTTTTTTTTTAAGTGCGAATAAGTTACATTTGAAAAGAGAATATTCTCTCAGAGCTTTAGTTTTTATCCCTGCTCATATGCTCCCAGTGAGCCCCTGATCTCCCATTTCATTGCAGTGAATCTCTGGAAAATAAAGAGATAATCACGGGGTGGGAGCAGTTCCCTGATCCCAAACTGCAGTGCCACACAGGATAAGGGGGCAGAGGGACAGGAGGAGGGTCGGGGGGCTCAGTGAGGAGAAGGAGCAGCTCAGCGGTGGCTGCTGAGGAATTTATGAAATTCATAGCCCAGCACCACATTCTCGGTGAGGGTTCTTCACCCGAGATTTGGGTGGTTAAGAGGTTTTTTTGCTTCTGAAAGCTCTGAGTCAGGTACCAAGAAAGAAGCGGAGTCTTTGAGGTCTTGTTTTTCTTGATTTCACGTGTTGTTTATTATTTCATATCACACAATGTTCTCCGTGCCTGGCCGAGGTCTGTTCTGCTGCTCGGGCAGAGGTGACTCCCGCTGTGGTGGGACGTCGCAGCCTCTTTATACAGAAAATTCCGTGTTTTTTATTTACAGTGATGTTCCAATGCCTATCACCTGTACTAAAGGGGTCATCTCTACTCTGACCCAACCTCCTTGGACTACTTTGTGCCACCGTCACAGCAGGAGATGGAGGCCAGGGGAGAAGAAGGAAGAACTCAGGGCACCGCCCTAAATCCTCCACCTTGTCTCCCCTGCACCTCCATTCTGAAAACTCGAAACTACACAATTTTTCACCCTGTGCTAAGCTAAACTACTGTTTTCACACCTTTGTGGTTTGTAATTCTTCTCTCCACGTTGGAAGCCGTTCCCATGGGCTGAAGTCAAAGCAGTGTCCTCCTGGGCTCTGTGCCAGAGTCTGCAACCCCCCTGGACAGATCCCAGACCCTCTTGCTTGAGTCCCAAACCCTCTGCCGAGGTCTGTGGCCTCCCAGGGCGCCCAGAGGAATGCCCTGGACCCCAACACCGCATCCCCTCGGATTTCCCTTGGTTTTTCCTCAGTATTCCTCTGATTTTCCCTTAATTTCCCCCTTTTCCGTGGTTTTCCTGCTCACCCTCAGAGCAGATTCCAGCTGCAGAGCGTCTGGCTCCGAGGACACTCCCAACACCCTCAGCAGGTTCATTCCAGGTGGGGAAGTTTGGAATGAGCAGCTGCTCCAGCGGAGCACACTGGGCTGGAAAAAGCTCCCCAGAAGTTTTTCCTTGTAGGATTTCTGCCCTCACCTGCTCCTGACCCCGCACACAAATGTCCACAGAGCCCTCCATTTGATATTTGATTCTTTTTTTAGCTTCAAAATTTCCAGCTGGAGTGATGTAGCCCTTGGCAAAACCACAGTTTGAAGGAGATGCCGTATAAGCAATCTCGGGGTTTGAAGGGGTGCAGAGGGAAGCAAAACCAAGTGCATTTTAAATTTGCCTCTGGAAGTGGAAGCGGATTGAGGTTTCACAAGGCGCTGAGTCCTGGAATTCGCTAACAGGGGTATCCAGAGGGAAAATGCCCAAGGAGATTGCTGGCCTGGTTGCATTTATAGGACAGGAGGCAGTAGAGAAAGTACTTGCATTTAGCCAATATATTTCTATATAAAAATACAGGAATATATATATTATACATATGGAATTATATTTATGTCATGTAGATATGACATTATATCTATTACAGCATATATCCTGCATATTACATCACATATTCTATGTTTAACATGCAAAATTGCAGGGGCAGGATTGCTGCGGGAGCTGTTTAAAGTCCAGGGCACTTCCAGAAATATATATATACATTATACATATGGAATTGTATTTATGTCATGTAGATATGTAAATAAATATATTGTAATATACTTATATTTAATATAATAATACTTATATATTTAATAGATCTATATTAAATATAGATAACTATATATTTAATATATTTTCTATTAAATATAAATAATAGACATATAAATAGATACATTAGAAATGATATTCATTACAGCATACATCCTGCATATTCCAATACATATTCTACTTTTAACGTGCAAAATTGCAGGGGCAGGGTTGCTGCAGGAGCTGTTTAAAGCCCGGGTTATGGAGAAGATCTGCAGCAGCTTTTAGGGGGAAATAAACTTCCCGTGGGGAAATGGAAGCTGTCAAACTGGAAATTCTCTCCAGGATGGATCCCTGGCACTCCACAGGTGCCGGAGGGAGCTGAGGTGACAAGGACTCCAAACCCCACAGGGGACTTGGTGCCACTCGTGGTGTGGCACAGGGACAGCCTGAGCTCCCGGGGAATTGTTGCTGATTCCCCAGCGGCACCGAAAGAAGCTGAGGAGATAATTCCCTGTGAATGATCAGGGAATGGGATTGCGGGAATCTTTTTGACTTCTTCAAAACCCTTCATCAAAGAGGATTTTTTTTTTCTCCTTTCTCTCTTTAAGTTATTTAAATAAATTACCTTAGGCTTTTTTAGGCCCGAAGTTGTGTCTGGCTTCAGACAGAGGCAACGCCTGGGGAGAAATAATCTGATTATTGAAGTTAATTCTTTCCACTCCATTGCCCCAGTTTGCTCCCAGTTCCTTCCCAGTTCTACCAGTGCTGGAGCCATTTGTCCCTTCAAGGAGGGTTGGGAATGATCCCTTTTCATCCCCCTGGAACACAGGAACAGCAGGAGGGGAAATGTCTGTGGGTAAAACTGGCTGTGGCTTCCCAAAAACATATATATAAATAAATAACTAAGGGAGTTGTTCAGTGTGACTGGAGCTCAGGCGTGGATTTGGAATGAGGGAATTTGCTCGTTTCCAGTCCAGCACACAAAGCCATTCCTAGTCAGCAATAAATTAAATATGAGGCTTTGCTGTACCTTCTTCTGTCACCGTGACTCAGTGCACGGGAGCAGCTCCCGCTCCTGGCCTGTGGAATATTTAACAAATTCCATATGGTAATTGTGTTCAATCATTTATACAACAACACAGAGAGGGGGTATAAAGTCCAGACAGCTCCAGAAAGGCTTTGCATGCTCTGATTTGCTTTAAAAATGAGAATGTGTCAGGTCTTACACGAACTGAACGTCAGCTCCTGGGCTGACAGGAAACTTGGGATGTTCTGGATTAAGGACAACACCCTGCTCGTCAAGGAGGGCAGGAAAATCATCCCAGAGAACTCAAATTTCACTTCAAAGCCCAAAGAAGAATGGAGCCTTTCGAGGAGCTGACAGGAAGCATTTAAAAACAAAAGCTTTTCTGCAGGTTTTTTTTTTTTTCAGTTTATGTAACATAAAGTCATTCTTTGGAGCTCATCACTCTGAGACAGCTTCAAGATCCAGAGCACCAAAGGGGTAAAAGAAATGGATTTTCAAAGGACAGGTGTGAGATTAATGAGGATATTCGGGGATGTTGTTCAAAGAGATCTGGATTTTTGGTGGGGATGCAAAACCATAAATTCAAGGACATGAACTGAGTGACCAAGTCTGAAGTCTGGGAGGTCAGGATGTCTCACAAAAGAATAATAACCAGGAAATTTAAACCCAAACCCATTTCTAACCCACCTCAGGTGTGTTTTGTGCTGGTGTGTGGTTGGCAGCAGCACAGCCCTGGGTTAAGTTTCAGTTCCATTTTCTCCCTGCTCCCTTCCCTGCACTCCTTTCACCGTCCCTGTTGAGCACGTGGAGATGAAATGGGCTGACACAAAGTGTTTTAAATCAACACAGCATCGAACAACTGAGTTCAAAGGGAATTATTTGAGGGTTAATGCAATTTAGCCATTCCTGGTGCCAAGTTACTCACCTGGATCAGGCTCACCTGGCAGGTTTGGCACAGCCAGGGCCTACAAAAATATTAACAATGAGCACTCCCATCCATCACTGCCTCTTTTGAAATACTTTAACACCACTTTGATTCCTTTAACTCGAGGATTTGAAAATACTAATAATAAATAACTACTGTGAAAGAATTCAGTAAGTGACCAAGGACAGACTGGGGGAGTTCCCTATGCTTTGTGTCCCAAAATGCATGGGGGGTTTTTTTTATTTCTTTTTGATTCTGAGCTTGCCTTGCTCTCCCTGCAGCCTCCCGGAGCAGAGTTTCTCTGGAATGTCTGGAGAATCTCTGAGCTTACCTCCTCAGGTCTCCATGAGCTGGGAAAGGAGAGGTTTTCCAGGTATAAACAGGAGTGCAAACTCTGAGGGGCAGTGACTGTAAATGGAATTTTAAACTGCTCCTAGGTGAGGACAAAAGTGCCGTGGGAGGCTCCTGGTAATTCAGGAGGTCACCGCAAGCCCTTCCAAAATCCCCTTTACCAGGACACAGATTCTGCTCAGTCCTGCTCCTCCCACAACTTTTTTTTTGCTGCTTTCTCACAAGATCTGGTGACTCCCAGCCAAACTGGACCAGTCCCCTCTCAGTTTTAGCACGGTGCTGACTCTGCTCCTGGATGAGAAATCCTGAAATCCCTCTCCACCCTCAGCAGCATTGAACTTTCCAGAACAAACTGTGCCAAAGGGTTGGTGGGCAAGCCAGAGACTGGGAAAAAAACTGCATTTGGCTTGGGCTGGGCACAATCTTCCTCCCCTTTGCCAGTAAATCAAAGAGCTTTTGTCAATAATTGTGCAGCATTGTGGAATAAAATAAGCGCATTTTTGCAGTCTTAGTTGTTTATGACAATGCTGGGGTAAAGAAAAGGCTTAATTTGGGCCGCAGATAAAAAACGGGAGAAGCGAACACGTTGTTTTCGCTGTGGGTTGCAGAACGAGAACGAGCTGCAACGCGACTTTGGATTGGAAGAGTTTCCAGCTGGGAACGCGGCCTCCCTCTGGTCTTTGTTCCCCTCCCTGCAGAACTGCCCGCAGCCCGCCTGGACAAGGGACAGGATGGCAGGAAACCCCCCCAAGTCGTGCCAGGGTGTCACTGTAGGGCACGAAAGACCCCAAATATTCCAGAAGGCAAAGAGCACAGAAAAAAGGCTTTTATTGTCTAATTCTCACTGCCTTTTATCAGGTGTTCCCATACAGACTTATCATGGTTGGGTAATAGGAACGACACCTCTCTAATGCCGTTGGTTAAACCAGAGAAACAGCAAAACACCACCCGGAGAAAGATTGTTTGGAGAAAGGAGAGTTGTTTGCCAGGATTGTTTTGAGAAGAAGCTTTCTTGAGGAATTTTTCTTGGAGAAAAAGTTAGCAGCTCCTAGCAGGCTGAAATCTCTCAGGCCCACACCCCGGGGCAGCTGGTGCTGGGATTTCACTGAGTCCCAACCTGGCACCTCAATTTTTTTTTATAATATTTTGTTCCCAAAAAAACTGCTGTGAACCCGTGAAACCCCCAGCGCTGCAATGCCCGGCTCCTCAGGGCTGCCAAAGGTGTCCCACAGCTCACAACTGCGGTACCTGCAGATTCCGAGCATTTAATGGAAATAATTATTGCTGCTGGTGAGGCCCAGAGCACTTTGTAGGGAAGGGCTTGATAATTTTCTTTCCTTGTGAAGAGGAGTCCAAGACACAGACAGGAAATGGCCCAAATTCGATTGTTGTCCACTTACGACCAGAAACACCTCCAGAATTTTTAAAGAGTTGGCTTGAGCTCCTTGCACTTAAGGAAATGACTGGATCTGTCTGGGACAAACCCTGACCAGTTTCCTGAATGGCCAATTCATTATCCAGCAAAGCGCTTAATTTTATTTTGTGGGATTTGGCTGTTCAGGTCAATTCTGCCCTCGGGATAAGGTGTGAAGAGAAGGCATGAAAACAACAATTAGAATAAAAGTAATAATAACAGCAACAATAATAACAATAATAATAATAACAATAATAATACAAAACAACAACAGTAATAATAATTCATAATGACATCATCAGGAATCTGGGTTTGCTGTGTTTATATCATGGCTGGGTTTGTCTCCTTGCACCTCTGTACGTCTGTGGCATCACAAATTCCTCAGGAGCACCAGCAGCATCATCCCTCGTGTGGAGGGAGAAAGAGAACTGTCAACTTTATCCCAAAGAACTGGGGGAAATGGCTGTATTTTGAAACTGTATTGGAAAATTTGTTGTGGATTCTTGGAAAGTCAGGGAGGAGATACAAATGGTCCAACTCTGGTTGGAAATATTAAGTAGTGCTGGAGTTAACTCTCTTATTAATGATACCTGTGCCTTGGGATTCACACCTGCACTGCTCCAGAGCTCCTGTGCTCCTCTCAGGTGTTCAGAGCTCATTTTGTCAGCTCTGGTCCCAGACTCTGAAGCCATGATCCAAGAGCTCAAAGCCAGCCCTCTCCTGGATTTTTTGGGCAAGAGTTCACTCCAGGGAATGCCAGGTAGTTTATGTCACGCTGAATGTCACTGCCAGAAGAGGAACCCACACATCCCCTGAAAATACAGATTTTTATCAGTCACTCAGCTGGGGATGAAAAGCCCGGAGTTCCTCCTGATGGGAGTGCATGGAATTCTTCAAAATCTGCAACTGGGATGTCGCTGTAGGACACGAAAGACTCCAAATATTCCAGAAGGCAAAGAGCGCAGAAAAAAGGCTTTTATTGTCTAATTCTCACTGCCTTTTATCAGGTGTTCCCATACAGACTTACCACGGTTGGGGAACAGGAACGACACCTCTCTAATGCCGTTGGTTAAACCAGAGAAACAGCAAAACACCACCCGGAGAAAGATTGTTTGGAGAAAGGAGAGTTGTTGGCCAGGATTGTTTTGAGAAGAAATTTTGTTGGGAATTTTTTCCTAGGGAAAGAGTTAGCAGCTGCTAGCAGGCTGAAATCTCTCAGCCCCACACTGGGATGCAGGGAATGGAGTGGTGCAGGATGGAACCACAGAATTCCAGAGTGGTTTGGGTTGGAGGGACCTAAAATCCCCTCCAGTGCCACCCCTGCCATGGTTCTCCTGCTGGAGAACCTCCCAGTGCCCCTGGGCTCCAGGGGTGTCGATTTCATTCATGAAATAAATGTTTGCAGGGCTCTGAGTCAGGACTCCTTGATGGATATGGGATAATACAACAATCATTTGTACTCACCGTGACACTGGCAACAAAAATAAAATAAAACACCTGGACAAAGCTCAAAGTTTTGATCCCCAAAGGAATAACTGGGGATCTCAAAAAATAACCTCCCAACATACTCTGAGGACAAGCACTGAACTGCTCACTTATTATAGAGCATTAGTCACTCCAGCACACCTCCAACCTCGCTTTTTGTTCTTTTCATTTCTTCTGCACAGGCTTATTTTTAGAGGGCTGCACTCAAATCCATGCGCAGCAACGCAGCCTAAAATACCAGCCTTTAAATTAATTCCGTTTCCCCCCTCCCCCCAGCCCCTCCCTTCCCCAGGAAAACAACTAAAATTACACTGCCTGGTGGATCCCAGGCTCTGCCTCTCCCCACCCTCTGCTCTCCACGGAGGAAAAAATCTCTGCAGTCCATGTGCAGAGCCAATTCCACCTGGTGGTGTTGGAGGAGTCTCTGTGGTTCTCATTTCTTACCGAGCTCCCAAGTTTGGGGACAATTCCTCTGGATGAACGGCTGGAAACGTGAGGAGGACCTGAAGGGGTTCGGTCCTGGAGTTTAAGGCCGGCTGGGATCTCTTCTGGTGGCCCCAGCTGGGAATTCTGGGCATCTTTTCCAGTATCCGCCAGGTTCTGGAGATCTCTGGGTGTTCTCTGCTGGTGCAGTTCCTTGGAAACTCTCCTGAGCTCCCTGCAGTTGAAGTCTGTGATTAGATGTGGTGTTAATCAGTTGCCAATCACGCTAATTATGGATAAATTCTGACCTGGGACATGCTGGGATAAGTAACAGGACAAGACAATGAACAAGAAATGTGCACTGGTGTCTCTCCTGATGTTAATTCAGAGCACAGCACTCTGAGTTCCCAGCACAGGATCCATCTCTCGAGCTCTGGGCACACATGGAGGCACAATCCTGTTTTTCCTGGATTTGTGTGCTGGAAACACTTTGTGCTCCCAGCCAGACAACAAACCCCAGAGTGTAACCCCAAATTTCTGCAGGAATCTGTTTAGAAGAGACTGCTTGTCCTGGGAGTATTCCTCTGTGTCAGCTCACTCTGCACTTCAATATAAAAATATAAAATTGGGGTTTGGGCTGTGGCTGCAACACAAACCTGCCCTGGGACAGAGCCAGGGGCAGCAGGATTTGGGGTGTGGGGGAGCACCCAGAGACTCACCAAAGGGGTTATTTGGCACCCACCTCCTGCAGCCTCTGTTTGGATGCAATAACAGATTAAAACCAGTTTCCTGCTCACTTTTAGACATTGTCCAGGGGAAGTTATGGCCTGATCCAAGGAAATCCTTCGTTCCTCTCCCCTGTTCTATGCAGGATTATTTATCCTGGATCAAATCCCACCATCCCATATCACTTTTCCCCTTATCAGGTCCTGTAGCCGCCACTCTCCATCATTCCTTGTCGCAGCTCTAATGATTGATGATTTAACATCAATTAATCATTGTTGATTTAATATCTTGCTTGGCAAACTGGCATTAACCTGGTCTTCCATCCTTCACCCCCGATTGATTTGATTGACCCTGAGGAGCATTTAAGGCAGGTGACAGTGACAAGGCAGGTGACAGTGACAAGGCAGGTGACAGGAATGATGCCTTCAGTTTGAGCTTTGATGTGTTTCAGGTTCTGTGGTGCCCAGGGGTGCAGCTCTGAGCTCACAGTCAGTGTCACTCAGCTCTGCACAGAGCAGGGACACAAAACAAATCCTTCTCCTGCTGCTCACCAAGGACAACGTTCGGGCCCAACAGCACAAACAAGGGTGGGCTGGAGGGAGGGACAAGAAGGATGGGACCTCACAGCCTGGAGCTGGGATTGGACAATTAAACCCCAATGTGCAAATGGACCAAAACTGAAAAAAGTGTGAGACCTGGTAACCGTTTGTCCATTTTGTGTCCATTTTCTGTCCATTTTGTGTCCATTTTGGGTCCACCTTGAGTGTAGCCCTGGCCAGGCTCTTGTCCTGCCCAGGGTGTATCCTAAATAAATAAATATCTACTTTGATCTCCAGCTCTGTCCAGTCTCTGTTCCAGGTCAGCCTTCCCAAGGCATCAGGAACAGGAACTGCACTGAAAGGTTTTCTGGGCACTCAGAGCTGTGTGGGAGTGCTGGGATGAGATCCCTGGGGCATTCCAAGCTCTGATCCAGTGGACAGATCTGATCAGACCCTCAGGCCAGGGAGAAATCACCTCCTGGTGTTCATTTCCAGAAGGAACCAGCACCTGCAGCTGCCCACAAATCACCTTGGCAAAGCCAGCCCCTCCTGCCCCTGGCCCGTGTCCCTTGGACTCGGTGGCCAGGTGACAATCCTGGTGACCTTCCCTCTGCCATTCCCTGCTCCTTGCCACAGGTTCCATCCCCTCGATTCAATCCTGCACTGAGGCTTTCTGTGGACCCATTCTCAAGGAATTAATTCCTTTAAAAAAATCCCTAAAAAATGACCAAAGTTGATTCCTTCCCTCTCCCAGCCTGGTTCACTTCTCAGACCAGGGGGTCAAGGCAGAATTCCCCAATTTATTTTTCTCATTGTGGAGCTAAGAGTGCATCCTACACGAATTATCTCCTGTATTTTCTCTGGGTCTGATAGATCCCCAGTGAATTCTCTCTGCATCAGGATGTTTTCAGGGTTATTCCTACAGAATAACTCTGGTATTATGTGGGGTCAACTTTGAAAAAAGTTGATTTGCATCCTTTATTTTTCAATTTATCCTCCCTTTCCTGCTCCATCATCCTTTACCCAGGCACTGAGAGAGAAATCCAACAGCTCAGAGCGCAGGAGATGCTCTGGAGGGGTTTTGGGGGTTGCTTTAATTCCTCCCTGAGGTGTCTGGGTGCCGTGGGGTTGGGTGTGAACGTGGGAGGCCGTGCCAGACTCCGGGCCCCGTGTGCAATAATTAAGTAGGTCACTGTCAGAGGAGGCAAGGAGAATTTGAAAAGTTGGGTTTTTTTGGGTGCTGAAAGGATGCGAAGTGAAGGAGGCGGAAGCAGCTATTCCGTGCTCCTCTCTGGCACAACCGAGGCAGGATCCAGGCAGCTCCAGCCCATCCCTGCCTGCCAGAATCCCCCTGGAAAGGGATTTGGGGTCTCAGGCAGAGCAGTGACCCTGAGCTGGCCGGGCAGGGAGGCTGCTGGGCTGCTCCTGCACATTCCCCTCCTTCCCTCTCCCCTCTCCAGCTCCCAGCGGTTCTCCAGGGAAGCCAGGACAGGTTTATTGTCAGCTGTGACGAGGCTCCCTGGAATCAGGGCTGGATGCAGCCAGCACGGGGTTCTGAGTGCCATCCCTCCTCCTCGGGATGGATGGATGATGGAATTCAGGGATCTGGGCTCTCTGACCTGAATTAAATATATTACATTCCTTCAGAAATCCTTCTCCTCAGGGATCCAGGGTGTCTGAGCCCCTGACCTTGTGTGGGTGATTACATTCCTTCAGAAATCCTTCTCCTTGGGGATCCGGGGTGTCTGACCTCACGTAGATGATTTTATTCCCTCAGAAATCCTCCTTCTCGAGGATCTGGGGTGTCTGACCTCATGTAGGTGATTACATTCCTTTAGAAATCCTTCTCCTCAAGGATCCAGGGTGTCTGAGCCCCTGACCTGAGTGGGTGATTAAATTCCTTCAGAAATCCTTCTCAAGTGGGGATAATGATGATGATTTTGGCCACGGAGTGCTGTGACAGTGACAGCGATGGGCCGTCCCTGTGCCCGGGAGCCGGGAGAGAATTCCCACCCCTCTCATCACAGCCAGGCAGCTGAACTCCAGCAGGAGACGTTTCATCCCCCCAGGGCTCAGCTGGTGGCAGGTGCAGGTGCTCAGATGTGCCAGGGACTGGAATGGGACATCTCCGAGGACACAGCGGGATGGGATCACAGGTGAAAAAAAACCCAATTAAAGAGGATTCTCCAATCAAAGCCCAGCCTGGGATGTTAAACGCTGCTCATGCTCCCCAGGAATATCAGATGCCATTGGGCTTCGGCATGTGTTCCTCTTTCTTTATTATTTTTTTTAGGGTTTTTTTTTTTTCCCCTTGCTTTTTTTCCCCTCTCCCAAAGCCTGCTGCCTGGTAACGGCAGTATTTTTGGGACTGATTCTTTTGCTAATTGCTCACCAGAAATAGCACCTTAAGTTTGGCAGAGCTTTCAGGAGAAGAATGAAGGCTTTTTTTTCGGGGTGAGGGAGAAAACTCAGAGACGCATAAAACTCGGTTTATTCGTCTCGCTGAAAATTCCCCTGCTCAGACAGGGAAATGTGCAGGGTGAACGTGATGCCGACGAGTGGGAAAGGGCCCAGAAAATCCAGGATGCTTTAATGAGGAGGTTAAAGCTCCAGAAATGCTCTAAAAATGGGGTTGGAGCAGGAGGCAGAGGCTCCTCAGGAGCTGGTGGTGGATGTGTCTCACCTGAGAAGCTCCCAGGGGTGTTTGTGCTCCTGCTGGGAACATGAGGCTGGGGGATTGAGAGTGAAAGGAGGGAGCCAAGAAAAAACAAAAGGGATGGGAGGTTTGGAATTTCTCCCCTGTTCCAAAAGTGCTGTGCAGGGATGAGAGGGCCCGAGGGGAGCCTGGCCTGGGCACTGGGGCTCCTTTCATCCAGTGGCTACAGTGAGGGAGTCAGGAGAAGGGAAATGTGGGGTTTCTGTGCTTTCCTGACCTGCTGCAGGCCCTGCAGCTCCTGCTGGAGTTGGGGATGTTCCTCGCTTCCACATCCTGGCTTTGCTTTGGGAGGAGACAGGGCTGTCTGTAAGGGAAGGATCCTTTTTTTGTGGAAGGAATTCCTGGCTGGGAGGGCGGGGAGGGGCTGGGATGGAATTCCCAGAGGAGCTGTGGCTGCCCCTGGATCCCTGGGAGTGTCCCAGGCCAGGCTGGAGCAGCCTGGGACAGTGGGAGGTGTGGGACCCCTGGTGGGACTGGGGGAACATTGGGGTCCCTTCCAACTCAAATCATTCTGGGATTCCATGTGCAGGTTTAGATGGGATTTTGGGAAGGAATTCCCGGCTGGGATGGAATTCCCAGAGGAGCTGTGGCTGCCTCTGGATCTCTGGGAGTGCCCAAGGCCAGGTTGGAGCCGCCTGATCTATGGAAACTGCAAGACCCACACTGGGACTGGATGGGCTTTGGGGTCCCTCCAACCCAAACCGTTCCAGGACTCCATGTGCTGGTTTGGACGGGATTTGGGGGAGAAATACGGGGAGAGTGGCTGGGAGAGAATTCCCAGAGGAGCTGTGGCTGCCCCTGGATCCCTGGAAGTGCCCAAGGCCTGGCTGGGATAATCTGGGATAGCTGGAGGTGTCCCTGCCCATGGCAGGGGTGGCCCTGGATGGGCGTTGAGGTCCCTCCCAACCCAAACCATTCCAGGATCCCGTAATTCCATAAATCATTAACCTGCACCTCTTCCTTTCTGGGTTTGTGTGAAAAACAAAAAGCAACCATTATTCCAGGAACCAAATTCCAGAGGTTTTCCTGGTGCTGGGAAGCAGCTTTTCCTGCTTTTCCTCTCTTACTCCTGCAGTTAAATGAGCTCCATCATTAAAATTTTGATGCTCCCGCCCCTCCCTGATGGCCACCAGCCCTTCCAGGCCGTGGGAAGTGAAGGAAGTGCCGGAACCCCTGGAATGCTGGAGGTGGACACAGTTGTTGGGGAAGCTCCTGGAAATAGATGGGATTGAACCTCCAGGGTTTTTTGTGCGAGCCCATCACTCAGCAGGGGATGCTGTAATTATTTTGTACTGGAGGCTGATAGAAAATACCGCCTTCTTTTTAATTTTTTTTAAAATTTTTTTCTGACTCACATTTTTTTTTTTTTTTTATGGCAACTGCAGGAAAAAGAAAAACTGATAATGCCCAGAGAGGGGAAGCTGGAAATGAACCAGCTCAAAGCTGGAGCAGCTGAAAATGAACATTTAAAGTAAAAAACCAGGAAGGAATAGAACAACTGGAGGGGCTTTTTGTGTCGTATTGTGCCTGAGAACAAATCAAAAGACCACAGAACTCATCCAAGGGTCCCCTAATTAAAGTGGCATCAAGTGGCACAATTCAGCCCTGAAGCCTTTTCTCATGTTAATTTTTTTCCCCCTTAAAGTGTTTTTTTCATCTCTGGATGGGGTTTTTTTTCCAAAGAAACTGGGATTATCCTGAGTGCCTCTCTTAGCGTGGCACGTTCCTGTTGGCAGCTGTTTGGATGGTGCTAATCCACCTCAGCAGCTGCTTTATCATTTCAGGCTGCTCTGAGGGTTAAGTTTCCCCACTCATCTGCTTTTGTTGTTATTTGTTGGACAATTAAAGCCTCAAGAGAACAAGAACTTTTGGGATTATGTCCTGGGTACAACTGGAGAGTCCCTGTTCGGGAGGATCTGGAATTGCAGCCAGTCAGGAAACTCAAACTGTGAGAAAAGCAAGGGAGGTTTTTCAGAGATTTATCCTTTTCCCCCACCCTGCATTGACATTCCTAATGCTCAAGAAAAAAAATTTAAAGTGAAGGAAAAAAAAAAAAAACACCACAGAACAGTCAGATACTGATATATTTTCCTGGAGCACCTTCTGTGTCTTCCAGATCAGAAGTGTAAGAAAAAGCTGATGTATTTTGAAGCAGTTTAGGATTTTTAATTAAAAACTGTAAATTTTTATATTATTCGACCTTTTTCTTTAAATCTGAGGAGGTAAAAGCCCAACTAAGACAACCAAACAAATAAAAATTTGTGAGGGGGTGGCTCCTGGACTTGCATGAAGTTCATAATCTGAATAAGATAATATTACATATTAATATATATATATATATAATATTATCGTGTTATAATATCAATTATATTATAAGATAATTAATATATATTTTATAATAATATTAATATTATTCTTAGAATTCTTAATCTAAATTGTCAGATTATCTTCTGTGCCCGTTGTCTGTGCAGAGCTGAGTGGGGCTATTCTGATTTACAGAGTTTCTGCTGCAGACTGGCCTTGGAAAATTCCACAGCTTTCCAGCAGATCCAGGATCCCTCCCAGCACCTGCTTTGGGGTGTTCTCATTTTATAAGAAGAAGTTTTTCACAAATATGGCTGGGATGAGAAAAATAGAAAATGGAAAATCCTGTCCTGTCCCTGTAGTCAGGAAAGGGCCATCAGGTGGGGATGGTGTTAATTTGAGAGAGTCTCTAATTAAGGGGGGCTGGAATTAGGTGATGTCCTTGGAATGATTGGGATGAGCTTGACTCTGAAGTCTGATTTTTCTTGGAAGATTGAATATCATGGCAAGCTTGGTGATAAATCCTGCAATAAATCCATGAATCCCAAAGGGCAGCTACAAGGCAGTTCCCAGGGACTGGAGTGTTGGAACGCCCTGTGACGGCACTGGGAATTCCCAGGGTTTGGGTTGTTGGAATGCCCTGTGATGGCACTAGGAATTCCCAGGGTTTGCCATTCCCTTCTCCTTTCATTTGGGTTGGGATCTGTGAGGGCAGGAGAAGCACCCCAGAGAAAGGAATTCTTTCTGGGCACCTTCTTCTGAGCACCTCTGATGCCTTTTGGGGCAACCCAAAACCAGAGGCCAGGCAGAATTAAGGGAATAAAAAGCAGTTTATTTCTATTTATTGAAGGGCCTCCAGGTACATTCAGGGCAGACAAAGCCCCCCAGGGGCTGCACCCAAAAATGGACCGTGGCTCACGAGTTGTCACACTTGGATCAGTTTGGTCCATTTGCACATTGGGGGTTCATCTCCCGATTACAGCTCCAGGTGATGAAGTCACTGACCCCAAGTTTGCTGCCCCCAACTCACTTTTGTTCCCATCCCTGGGGGCCTGGGGCAGTGAGGGGTCCTTGATCGCCAGGCCTGGGGAGGAATTGTTGTGTCTGCCCAAAACGGGGCAGCAGCAGCTCACAGTGTGTGTGGGGTTTGGAGTTCTGCACTAAAGAACTGCAGGGTTACAAATATATAAAAATATAGAAGCTGAAATCCTAAGGCATCACCTCAACCCAGTGTCAGTGCACTGATTGCCACTCCCAAGGGATTTTGTGGAGCTGGGAGTTCCTGCAAAGGAAAAGGGAATTTCTGGAGGTGAAGGGATTGCAGTTTCACATGATCTGGTAAAGACAAAACCCAACCTTTGTTTCCAGGGCCTGTGTAGTTTTGGTTCCCTTTCCCAGGCCTGTCCAGGCCCAACCTTTCTTTCCACCTCCCCTGAATCTATTGTACACAGTTCCCGTGATTTTTAGAAACATTTTAACTCTGTGCCATCAGTTCCAGCACTCTGGGAAATTCAGGGCGAATGCTGCGTGTTCAGCTCAGCTGCTGCTCAGGGCTGTGCAGGAGGGCTGCAATTGTTTATGGTAAATTTGTCCCTTTTAATGAGAACACACTCTTAATGAGGCGGTGTTTGGGAGAAGGGTTCATCAGGAGTTTCCCGTTCCTGTCGCAGCTGGGGAGGAGCTGGAATTTTTTGTGGAATTTTTGGAATTTGTGCTGGCTGGGCACAAAAGCTCCTGGGCCTCTCTTCCAGGACTTATTGTGGTTCTCCCTGACACGGGGTTGGGAGGGAAAATTGGAATTAATCCCACACTGCTGGGAGTGTTTGTGCCCAGGGGAGGAACGCAGGGAGTCAGACGGGCATCACCTCCCACTCAGAGCTGCAGCTGGCACTGAGGATCCTCCTGGGTTGCACTTTGGGGCAAACTGATGGATTTTGGGGCATTTACGCCAATCGCTGACTTCAAAGTGGCGAAAAATCCCCTGGAAGGATCCGTGTAGGCTTTAATCCAGTTTCCCATGGAGGATGAGAGCAGGGAATTGCAGATTTGGGGGGAAAAGCAGCAAACTGAGCATTTCCCCCACAGGACCCCAGTGCTTCCATGGGTTGTGGCTGTGCTGGGAGCAGTGCAGGCTGTGGTGAATTCAGTTTCCATGGAAATGGAGCCTACATCAGGAGGGTGCACTGGAGACAGGGAACACGGAAGAGTTGGGCTGTTGTGGTGGAAAACACTGGGTTTGTGCAGCGGCTCCAGGTGGATTTGGAAAAGCACCAGAATATTTTCCTTTATATTAATATTATTATTATTATTATTATTATTATTATTATTATTATTATTATTATTATTATTATTATTATTCTGGTGACATTCAAAGGAGGCATCGAACTATGAGCCCAGGGTGCTAGAAGCTGTAGAAACAGACATCAAAGAGGTGGCCCTGGCCCAGAAAAATCCCCCAAAATTAACGTGTTTGTGTCTCCCTGCACAAATACAGAGAAGTTCCCTGGACTGTGGTTTTTAATTTTTCTTGGAACTGATCGGCCGTGTTCTGGACTGAAAACCCAGAAAAACACCAGGAGCTCACACCTGTGGCCCACCAGGGCCCAAGATGCTGCATTCCAGAGCAGGAGGGACTGATGAGAGACTGAATGAAACAACTTTCTGAATTTGCCATCTCTTCAGAATAGCGAGAGGTTTATTGTTTAATATTATTCATTTTTTATGCTTGTGAATACTTTACTTCTTAAATATTTTTTTTCTGCTTTTATCCAAGGAAATCTTTTCCTGAACCTGTAGGGAGAGGGACTGCTTGAATCTGCTTTCTAGAGGGATCCCTTTGGAAGTTTCCTCCCAAATTTGCCCTAAACTCAATATTTTCTGAGTTTGAGAAGAGCTAGATCTTCCCAAGAGAAACTTTTCAACAGTTTTCTTTTTCCCAGAACAACCTTGTGTAAACGATATTCCTTTCCCATGACAACAGGAGTTGTTTGCTATTTCTGTTCCTGAGCCAAGGGGAGAGGTGTCAGTCCTGTGGACCAATAACGTGCCTTTAGCCCGGCGTGTTATAAAAGGGCTGAATGAATTGTAAATAAACCTTCTGATTTCCACTGCCCTCTGACTGCAGTCAAGCACCTTTATTTTGTGTCCCATCGCGACAGGACATGGGTGTGAGAGGAACAGGGGGGCTCCAAGCCCTGTCCCTCCCAGTCAGGAATGAAATTCCAGCAGGAGGATCCACAGGATCCACATCTGATCCTTCCCTGGGAGCCTGAACCCCAGGAACAGCTGTAATAAGATCAGGAGTTTATTGAATGCAAAGACGTGGATAATTCCAGGGAATGTCCCAGGACCGGGAGCTCAGCCTCGGGAGGAGCAGCGGGTCCAGCCAGAGGTTGGATTGTCCATGAGGAAAGTGGGATTGGTTGTGACCTCACCATCCCAGACACCTCCACTGCAGCCCTGGTTCGGTGCCTGAGGTGTTTTGGTTTTCTGAAATTCTTTTTGCAAAGAATTTTCTGTCAACAGGAAAAATGTTTTAGGAACTGTAACTTTGTTATTCATTCCTTTCCCTAGGAAGGACTTCTTCTTGATGTCCCTCTGCTCTGACCAATGTGAGTGAAGAGGTTTGTCTTTGTGTCACCAATCCAACTGGTCTGTGTGAAATAGTAGAAAAGGGAGACACATCCCAGAAATGAAGGAGTCATTTTCAGCCTTCTGAAGTCAGAGTCTGTGTCGTCGTGGTGTAAACAGCGTCACTCCACAGGCCCTGAGTTCTGATTTGTGCCTCAAAAGCAAACATTCCTTGGGAATTTTGCCCTCTTTACCAAATAATTTGCCACAAGAGCAGCCCCTGTCCCTGACGTGGCTCACGCAGAGCTCTGGCAGCTTTTCAGGGGGTTTGCAAAACGTGCCACAGATCCCGGTAATTATCCCGATAATCCCTCTGCTCTGTGTCAGGTCACCGAGGGAAAGCCTGAATTTACTCTGCACTGCTGTCAAGTGTTGGAATCTTTGGGGCATTCCCAGCCATCTGGGCTGCTGTAAATCTCCCACCAGCACAATCCTCCGGCAGGAAATTCAGATTATTGCTCAGCCCTCCCTTGAGGAGACGCCAGCACACAGCTCCGAGCAGGTTCAACCCTCAGGGGAAGGTTAAGTGCAGGATCCAGGGGAAGATAAACAGAACAAAGCCACTTCCCCCCAGCGATAATTTAATCTCCCTTGGTCGCTGATTGATTGGATGGGGCACCCTAAAAACGTGGCACCTTCACAGCCCCTCCCCAGCCCTCGCTTTAATTTGCACTCTCCCAAATTTCAAAACGCGTTCTCAAGGTGACTCCACAGAATTTTTTTTAATTTTTTTTTCCCCCCTTTTCCCTCTTCACACATGAGAAGCAGAGGAGTGATGGGAGGCCTGAAATGCAGCAAGTGCTAAACAGATTGGGATTTCTTTTTTGAAGCCATAATAGGGAAATGTTATTAGTGGGAAAATGAAATGCTTGACGTTGGCACTTTCTGGCAGCGCAGAGAAGCTTTTTGGTGGGGGAAGATTCTTTTGCAAGGTATTAATGTCACCTAATCAGCTCCCGCAAGGAGACAGGGATGGCGTAAATCCTCCCAGGACCTTCCAGCTGGGGAGTTCAAAGTGCTTTTCACACAGAAAAGTTTCAAGAAGTCTTTTGAAAAGCGGAGATTTCTTAAGGGAATCCTTGAGGTTTTAGGGAGCAGCTGAGGGAAGCTGCTCTTCTCCAAGGCAGGATTTGGGGTTATGTTGAATTTTAGGGCTGTTCTGCGGGGCCCAGTGGGGTTTTGGGTGACGAAACTGAGGGAGGTGTGATGGGATTTTCATGGGAATGAACCAGGGAATCCTGTGCTGGGGGTTATCCAGAGAAATGGAGGGGAAATGGGTGTCCCAGACCTGTTGGAGTGGGGCACAAAGATTTGGGGCAGGAACTGCAGTGGGGTACTGACACTGTTTACACCACAGCGACACAGACTCTGAGATTCAGAGGGCTGAAAATGACTCCTTTATTTCTGGGATGTGTCTCCCTTTTATACTATTTCACACAGACCAATTGGATTGGTGACACAAGGACAAACCTCTTCACTCACATTGGTCAGAGCAGAGGGACAGCAAGAAGAAGTCCCTCCTAGGGAAAGGAATGAATAACAAAGTCACAGTTCCAAAAACATTTCTCCTGTTTCCAGAAAATTCCCTGGGAAAAGAATTTCAGAAAACCAAAACACCTCAGGCACGGAACCAGGGCTACACCCTCAGGCAACTCCTTTTTGCTCCTGCCTGGAATTGCTGGAGCCCAGGGAGTCCAGGGAGTCATTTCCATGATCTCCTGAGCGATGTTTCCATGGGAGACAGATCCTGCACAGGTGAGGGAAATTGCAGCCAGATGGGACTGGGATGGAATGCAAATATCTCCATAACATCAGAAACTGGAGTGTTCGAGCACCTGGGAGATGATGGGAGAAATAATAACCCATTTTCCAGGGAAAACAAGTTGATTTGCTCAGAGGCTGTATCTGACTGGAGCACGAATTGGAAAGCCCATCCTTGGGAAACTCTGTTCTATCTCCAGCCATCAGCGCTGCTCAGCTCATTCCAGTTCCCATTTTCCTGTTCAGAAATGGTGCTGCGGCCCCCAGGTTCCTCCATGTGCCACCCAAAGTGCAAAATTGTCATAATTTCTGTTTATTTTTGGAGTCACAGGTCACTGCCTGCCCCCTTCTCCCTGAAAACCCTCACGGAAAGATGTTAAAAATTCCAGCTCCAGCAAGATCCCTGCTGTAAATATCACCAGGTCTGAAGGATTTGCCTCTCTTCCCTAAAACAGCAAGAAAAATACAAATTTTGACATAGAACAGGGAACGTTTTCTTCCCTGTCTCAGGAGGTTTGATGTGTGCATTATGCTGCAGAGAGAGGATTTCCCATGGAATGATGGCCCAGAGCATTCCTGGGAAGGTCTGGATCACCAGGTGCTTCTGGTGGCTGAAAGATCCTTCCCTTCCTTTCCCTTCCTTTCCCTTCCTTTCCCTTCCTTTCCCTTCCTTTCCCTTCCTTTCCCTTCCTTTCCCTTCCCTTCCCTTCCCTTCCCTTCCCTTCCCTTCCCTTCCCTTCCCTTCCCTTCCCTTCCCTTCCCTTCCCTTCCCTTCCCTTCCCTTCCCTTCCCTTCCCTTCCCTTCCCTTCCCTTCCCTTCCCTTCCCTTCCCTTCCCTTCCCTTCCCTTCCCTTCCCTTCCCTTCCCTTCCCTTCCCTTCCCTTCCCTTCCCTTCCCTTCCCTTCCCTTCCCTGTCATTCTCGAATCCAGATGTGCTGAGTCACCCCCAATCCAGATGTGCCCTGTCATCCCTAAGCCAGAGGAGCTGTCCCAGCCCTAGTCCAGATGTGCTGGCCTGCCCTGAGCCAGATGTGCTGTGTCATTCTTGAACCCAGATGTGCCGTGTCAGCCCCAAGCCAGATGTGCCGAGTCCGCCCTGATCCAGCTGTGCTGTGTAACTGCCAGAGAACCAGCTCTGGGAGTTATCTGGGCCTTTAAAATTCCCTCTTTTTTCGTTTCCTTTTGCTTTCCTTTTTACTTCCAAAATTCCTCCCTTTATTGGAAGGCATGGGGAAAAATGGAAAATAGGGAAAAAATAGGGAAAAAAATAGGAACAAAACAGGAAATAGGAAATTTCCATCTCGCTGAAATTTTCCCTTGAGGATCCACAAACTCCATCCATGAGGTTTTGCCACTGGGAGAATCCTACAGGAGCCTGGGGACACTCTGAGGAAATGGGGAGTGAGGGAAGAGGAATTAATTCAGGTTGAAGCCTTGTTTCTGAGCCGGTTCTGAAGGAAAACCAGCAGGTGGAGCTTGGAAAACCAGAGCTGGGAGGAGCTCCTGGACTCAGAGACTTCCCCAAGCACAGTTTAGGTAGGAAAAGAATAACAGAATAAGTGGAATAAGTGTAAATATTATTAATTATAATATTATTAATTTAGAGGGTACTATTTGTCTTTATTTGTTTAACTGAGTCCATCTCATTTTGGGAAGCAGCTCAGGAATTCCATGCAGAGGTGCTGGTGGGAATATCCCAAACTTTAATGTCTCTGTTCCGAGGTGGGAAAATGGGAATTGCTGGGCTCGACCCGGAGCTGCTCACACAGATTTTAACGGATTTGCAGGGAGAGTTCCCAGAGAGTTTTCCCTTGGAAAAGTTGCCTTGGAAATGGGAAGTTGGAATTATGGAAGCTGCAAACACTGGGACTCATTTTATCCGAGTCTTCAGACATGGAAACGGGAACCCAGTGCCTGTAAAATGGGGCTTGGATTTTGGATTTTGGATTTGGTCTTCGCCATCCAGCAGCAGATCAGAGGGAAGTTGTCACCGAGTCCAACTCCTCCCCAGAATTCCTTTGCTGATATCATCAGGCTGATAAACCCAAGCTGTTGTTTCCATTGAATAAACACAATTTTAGACAAAGGGCCTGGCCTGGAAACTTGGATTATTGGATTATTTCAGTGTTTTCTCCTGTCCAGCATTTCCAGCAGTGGCCAGTGCTCTGCTTGCTTTGATTTTATGACTTTTAGACTTTAAAATGTTGGTTTCTGACACTGCCCTGATTGTCCTTCACGTTCTCCCTGAGGAATTCCACAGGCCACCAGCCCATGCACCAGGGGAAGGACTTTGAAGATTACGCAGATTCTCTTCTCTTTGTTTCTTAATTCCATTTCATATTTTCTCCAGCCTAAACCCAACAAACTCAGGTATTTTCTGGCTTGTGAAATCCTGCAGAGTTTTCTGTTTAAAACCAACCCAAAGCAGCTCCAAGCTCCAGGACACCCGAAACCCAACTCCTTCCCCTCTTTTCTGTGCTTTGATCCTTTCCCCATCCTCTGGGAGCCGCAAAGGTGCTCCCTCATTTCTCTCCTCATTTAATCATTTTTTTGTTGAGTGGCTGGTGAATTCTGCTGGGTTTAACGCTTTGCAGAGAGGAATTGTGTGATCCAAAGTATTTTTCTGGATTTAATTCCCTCAGTGAGTTTTCTGGGATGGGACTTGACGCCCGTGGCTGCTGAGAAGGGCCCCACTCCTGTCCTGGGTGTCCCTTCCAAGGGGGCTCATTTATTCATTCATTAGAAGTGGATGTTAATGAGGTACCTCTGAATTTTACACCATTTCCAGGCTGCAATCCAAATTTTCCAGCTCAAGCCGTGGCAGAAATTCCCAGCGGGAATTTGTCTTGTTTCTGTTTCTTTTGGCCCCAGTTCAGGAGGTTCGTGCTCAGCTCCCGTGGCTGGATCTGGGCTGTGGATATTCATCCAAGGGATAAAAGAATGAGCTGTTCCCTTCAGGAACAACGAGAAAATCTGGGAAACACCAGCTCCTTTTTATGGGCACAAAATTCCATCTGTGTTCTGGTGCAGGAACTGAAAGATTCAGGGGAGAATAATCCAAAATAGACGGAATTTTTTCAGGCAGCAGGCAGAGGGATTGAAAGAGCTGAGCATTAAAAGAGCCAAACAGCAGCAAGGGAAGATAATTTTAAGTCATTATGCGCAGGATTTTCCAAAGAGAAAAGTATCTGCTGGATAACAACCGCTGAAAGCAAAGGGGACTTGCGTATTTTTAATCTTATAATTCCACCCTGGATTTCCAAAGGAGTTTAGCATGTGGAATGCTGATGAGAGCCGAGCAGAAAATGAAACTAGGTGGGGGGGGGGAGGGGGGGGGAAAGAGAAAACGAAATTATTTTTCCTCTGCTGAAAGTTTTGATGAGAATAAAAAGCATTTTGCCTTCAGATTTCGATTTGCTTAAATTTAGGCAAGCACGGGAAGGAGCAGGGTTTCTAGGAAGAGGAATAATTCTGTATAAAAAGGTTTGGAAGAGCAGACAAAGTCGACCAGATCCAGGAGTCAACTTTTTTCCCTGGGAGCTCAGGTGCCTCCAGGATTGTTTGGCTCTGGAGCACAAGGACATTTCCAAACGGGTCTCTTCAGTTAGAAAATCCGTGGAAAAGGTCACACCTGGATTTTCTAGGTCTGGGATCAAGTTTCATGTATCTTGTGGTATCTGTGGTTTGATTATCCTTCAGGAATCAGGATAAATAAAGTGAGAGCCAGGCTTAAAAACTTAGGTTATGTCGTATTTTAGCACCTTGATTTTCTGAGGAACCTCCCAGCCTGCAGCCCATGGCAGGGAACGGGCAGCTCAGGGCTGTGGGACAGAAATTCCATGGGCTGAACAATTCCCAGATCCAGGGAGAGGGTCTGGGGTTGAGGAATGGAGGGAAAGGACATAGGGAATGGCTTCCTGCTGCCAGAGGGCAGGGATGGAAGGGATACTGGGAAGGAATTCCTGGCTGGGAGGGTGAAGATGGGCTGGGATGGAATTCCCAGAGGAGCTGTGGCTGCTCCTGGATCCCTGGAAGTGCCCAAGGCCAGGCTGGAGCAGCCTGGGACAGTGGGAGGTGTCCCAACCCATGGCAGGAGTGGCACTGACTGAATTTTATCATCTCTTCCAACCCAAACCATTCTGTGATTCCAAGAATTCCCCAGACTGGGAAATCCCTGTGATTTTAGATGTCCCTGAGCCCTCTGGTCCCCCTGGCTGTGCTGTGTGGCCCTGTGCTCTTGATCCCTTCAGTTTGAGCTTTGATGTATTTCAGGTTCTGTGGTGCCCAGGGGTGCAGCTCTGAGCTCACAGTCAGTGTCACTCCGCTCTGCACACAGCAGGGACACAAAACAAATCCTTCTCCTGCTGCACACCAAGGACAACGTTCAGGCCCAACAGCACAAACAAGGGTGGGCTGGAGGGAGGGACAAGAAGGATGGGACCTCACAGCCTGGAGCTGGGATTGGACAATTAAACCCCAAAATGCAAATGGACCAAAACTGATAAAAGTGTGAGACCTCGTGACCGTTTGTCCATTTTGTGTCCATTTTGGGTCAATTTTGGGTCCCTTTTGTGACCATTTTGGGTCCACCCTGGGTGTAGCCCTTGCCAGGCTCTTGTCCTGCCCAGGGTGTACCCTAAAGGCCTTTCAATAAATCTTTATTCTCCAGCTCTGTCCAGTCTCTGTTCCAGCTCAGCCCTCCCAAGGCATCACTCTTTGCTCCCATCCCTGTTCCCACCACAGCCCTCAGAGGAGCCAGAGGAAATCCAGCTTGTCCTCTTTGCCCTCTGCTCAGCGCCGTGCCAGGAGCTCCAGAGCCACCCAGCAGAACTCTCAAGGCAGTAAATACCAGGGAAAAGGATCCTTTTCATTTGCAGTTCTATTAGTGGAAGGCACGGTTAACAATTCCAATCCAGGGAGAAGGATAATTGCAGGAGCTGATTGCCAGCCATCCTCCGATGTTGACTCACAGGGCAAAACGAGGGAGAGTGTGAAAGAGAAGCTAAAATTATAGCCCAAGTCTCTGAGGAATATTAATGTAATAGTTTTAACATGATCCTGCTCGCATCTTAGCACGGAATGTTAATAATAAGGAGGGCAAAGCTCTGATCGTTTTTGCAGCATTCCTCTTTCCTCGGAATAATTGGGACACAATGCTCGCCTGGCGAACTTGTCCGGGTGGGGAATGTTTTTATAATTCTTTTGTTATTCAGGTGCAGATTGCACTTGTGGGCTGGGGACTGCGCATTGTGGAATGTTAATCCTGTTTGCTGAAATATTGACGTGCCGAGCCTGGCAGACGCCGCACAGCGAGGGATCATTCCCTGTGGGAACACATCGTTATGAAATCCCTGGGATGGCTTGGAGCAGCTCGTTAGCCACGCAAAACGGGGTCGTTGGAGAGATAAAAAGAATAAAATTTTCATGGTGGGCCCCAGTCAAGGCTCTGGGCTCCCCATTGGCCCTGCCCTGGTACCAAGCACAAACTCCTTGATGCCTTTTGGGACTACTTAAAAACAGAGGCCAGGCAGAATTAAGGGAATAAAAAGCAGTTTATTTCTATTTATTGAAGGGCCTCCAGGTGCATTCAGGGCAGACAAAGACCCCCAGGGGCTGCACCCAAAAATGGACCGTGGCTCACGGGTTGTCACGCTTGGATCAGTTTGGTCCATTTGCACATTGGGGGTTCATCTCCCGATTACAGCTCCAGGTGATGAAGTCACTGACCCCAAGTTTGCTGCCCCCAACTCACTTTTGTTCCCATCCCTGGGGGCCTGGGGCAGTGAGGGGCCCTTGATCGCCAGGCCTGGAGAGGAATTGTTGTGTCTGACCAAAATGTGAAGACAGTTCACTGACACTCTCTACGGAGTTTTGAGTTCTACACTAAAGCAGCACAGGATTTGAAAAATATGCGTCCAATTAATTAATTTAATAATTAAGCCTTTCAGGCCTGATTGGGGCACCCAGAAAGCAAAGGTGCCTCCCCTTCCCTCAGCACAGAAAAACTTCTCTGCATAAATAACTTCATCAACGCTGACTCCTCCTTTTTTACCACTCTGGGATTTCATGCCTGGCTGCTGTTCCTTGGGATGTTTTAAACTTTTTTTTTTTTTTTTTAAATTTGGATTTAAAAACTCTCTTCGGTACTATTTGCTTCCTCAGGAGTTATGTACACAGGATAAGCTGCTCACTCTTTTGCGATGGCATAAATAGACTGAGGATTTAAAATCTCCTGCTGAAGGAGGTTTTTCCTCAAGCCTACCCCTCATTTTTGGCCATCTTGCTGTATTCATCCCAATTTTCTAAACCCCTCTGCAGATTGCAGCACAAAGCTGGACATCTCAGCCGTGTAATTCTGGGCCTCCAAACAGGTGTAAGGGTTGAGGAGGAACTCAGGATTTATATTTCACACCCCCCTTTCTCCTCAGATAAATGCATTCCCTGTTCCTGCCTGTGCCACTTCAATTTCTCCCTGCTTTTTCAGGGAGCTGCTGTGTGAAATCCTGACAAAATAACCCAATATTGGCTTTTCTTGTCCGGGGCTTTGACCATTCCGAAGGAAAATCCCTCTGCAGGACCTTGCAGGGTCTCAGGGATTTGTTTTATTTATGGGAGCAATTTTTCTCTAACGAGAGTTCTGCCTTCCAGTTCAGGAAGGAGCCAAACGAGCCCAAGGACCTGGATATCTGCAGTGAGTCAAGAATTGATTTCAAATATTCTTTCAACATCCAAGAATGTTTATTTTTTGCAGGAGGATGAGTCAATACTGTCAGCTGATGCACAAGGAAGGGGAAAAGAAAGGGAAAAAAAAAAAAAAAAGGAGTAGGCCCAAATGGCTGAATGGATAATGGACTTTCTGCCCGAGTGATAATGACTTTAAACTTCTGCCCAGTGGCCAGAATTTATTCCCAGCAGCAGCCAGCACAAGGACTGGCTTTTAGGGAAGTTAAACAATATTCCTCCTAAACTCCAGCCCTGTCAGCACCACACAAACCCAGCTTTGGGCTCTAAACTCACCTTTTCCACACCTGCAGACCCGACAAACCTGAAAACCTGCCCTACCCTCCTCTCTCCTGTTCCTTGCCAAAAGAAATTCGGCCTCCCCGCTGAAGTCTGATAGATTTAATTTGTTTGGAATGGAGAATCCTGGTGTGGGCAGAGTGCTGGTCACTGAGCGAGTTCCTCACCATGCACAAACATCCCCCAGGGTTTAGTTTGAAGTTTATGCTTAAATACCTGGCAGAGGGAGGCAGCCAGGTCAAGCAGATGCTGGAATCAGGCTCCTTTTGGGACTCCTGGTGCTCACCCAGGCGAAAGGAAACGTTTTGCAGGGCAAGTGGTGAAACCCCGAGGGTCCTGTCAGGGTTCAGGAGGTTCATGTGGATTGTTCTCTCTGTTAGGAAAGGGCATTGCTTTCACTGCTCATTGTTCTAATCCACAGTTTTCCTGCCAGAGGAATGGAAATGGGGGTTGGATGGTGTTGCTGTAGGACACAGATGAAAGATGAGAGACTCCAAATATTTCAGAAGGCAAAGAGCACAGAAAAAAGGCTTTTATTGTCTAATTCTCACTGCCTTTTATCAGGTGTTCCCATACAGACTTACCATGGTTGGTGAACAGGAACGACACCTCTCTAATGCCGTTGGTTAAACCAGAGAAACAGCAAAACACCACCCGGAGAAAGATTGTTTGGAGAAAGGAGAGTTGTTTGCCAGGATTGTTTTGAGAAGAAGCTTTCTTGACGAATTTTTCTTGGGGAAAAAGTTAGCAGCTGCTAGCAGGATAAAAATCTCTCAGACCCAGAAATATCAGGCCCACAGGATGGAGCTGGGGAGATGGACAGGGGTGATCTGTGTAACCCTGGTTTCCTGCCTGAGGTGTTTTGGTTTTGTGAAATTCTTTGCCCAGGGAATTTTCTGTAAGCAGGAGAAATGTTTTTATAACTGTAACTTTGTTATTCATTCCTTTCCCCAGGAGGGACTTCTTCTTGCTGTCCCTCTGCTCTGACCAATGTGAGTGAAGAGGTTTGTCTTTGTGTCACCAATCCAATTGGTCTGTGTGAAATAGTATAAAAGGGAGACACATCCCAGAAATAAAGGAGTCATTTTCAGCCTTCTGAATCTCGGAGTCTGTGTCGTTGTGGTGTAAAACAACATCAGATCTGCTCTCGTTGGAGCCGGGGATTCAAGGGAAAAGTCAGGAAAGGCCCTGCCTGTGTTGTCAGAACTCAGGATTTACCAATCCTCTCCATCAGCTGTTAACAGCCAAACACAGGGCCTGCTCCTGCCTGATCCCTGCTGGATTCTCCTCCCTTCACCGTGCCCTGGAAACAGTGAAATCAGAGACATTCATCCCCATTTCGGAGCCTTACAGCTTCACGGTGTCAAAAACGATCTCAAAAGAATAGAGAGTGATAGATATCCCCAAATTCCGAATGTTGTGGAATCAGGTGTCTCATTTCTGGAAGAGGTGGAAACTTTTGGGCCAATTGTGAAATCACAGAGGAGGAGATTTTCAGAAATCTTGCTGAACAAAAGTTTAGAATTTGAAGTTTGGGGTGAGTCAGTAGGGGAGTTTATTTTGTGTTTTGCTTTTTCAATTAAAAAAAAAAAAAAAAAAGCACTGAGAGACAAAGCTATTACCTTTGTAAGGTGGGATGCTTTTGAAACACCCCCTCCTTCCCCCCCGTGGCATAAAAATGTCATTTTTGTCCAGCCCTGGGCAGAAACCAAGAGAGACAAAAAGCTTCCCAGGTGATCCCAGAGGTTTGGAGCCTGGTCTTCAGCTCAGCCTCCTTTTGTCCTACTATCCAGGCGGAGTGAAGGTGTGGAGCTCTCAGTGATGAGCTGGCACGTTGGGTGCTTCGCATTTAATACCCTGAATTAATTTCAGACACCTCCTAATTTCAATTTCGCAGAGAATTTCAGTGACCGTGGCGATTTGGTGAAAGGAATGAGGAATCCTTCCCCAAAATTCAACAAGCTGGTGCCCAGCAGTTGAGCACCTCCTTGTTTGGTTGTGCTTCCAGCATGGAGTGAGGACTTGGTGAGCAGGAAAGGAAGAACAGTCCCCAAATCTGGGAAGAAAAGGGGAAAAAGGGATTTATGGGAGGGGAATTACAGGAGATACTTTGGAAATAACCAACTTAGCCGCAGTAAAAGATAAGAGTGAGGGGAAAGGGTGGAATCCCCTGCAAGGAGAAGCAAGGCAGAGCCTTCGTGCTCAAGAGCTTCATCAAAGTCAATGGCCAATTACCACGCTGGAACAAATGAGGATAAAATAGTGGATCTTGGAATTGCTCCAGAGGCGGGCAGAGGAGCCTGATGTTTTTCCATAATTGATTTCAAGGCTCGGATGGGGAATTCTGTGAATTAGAGAAACATCAATTGTGCTGTTTTCTTAATAATTTAGACGAGCTGCTCCTTTGATGACAACATTCCCAGCAGCTGCAGCAACAACTCCGAGGGCAAAGAGAGGCTGAGGGAGAGGCACGAGCTTGGCACCGGGAGGGAAAGGATGCACTTTTTGCAGGAGTGTTGGGAGTAAATCAAAAGGAAACCCAAGGGCTTGGGGTCCATTATTTGGTGGTTTGTGTGCAGACGGTCCCTCAATTATTTTATGGCTCCCTGGACCTGCAGGAGACACACGCAGGGATTCAATATCACCGGATATTGCCAGTGGAATCCACCTTTTCCTGATGAATCTCAAAGTGTTTCACAACAAAAGCAGCTCTGTTTTCCTTGTTTTTTGAAAAAAAATAAAGGCATTGAGGCATGGATTGATTCGATTTTAGCCACGAACACCAAATGTCCCTCCTTGGCCAAGTAACACCCACTCCTAATTCATGGAGTTGCTTTAATTTTTGCTGTCTAAAGTAGCACAAAAATGACTGGTTTCCCCCAAAAGTGATAAATTCAGATGACAACACCCTAAGAATACACGAGGCGATACCAAGGACGTGGTTAATTGAAGCGCTGGTGGCAGCAGTTGAATATTTCAAACACTTAGTCCCAAAATAGCCATTTTCTGAGCTGTATTTATTAAAGGTACAGGTTTAAGGGCTAAATCTTTATCCCCCTCTTGGCTGTAGTTCAGGAGGAGCTGACACACAAGGGTGTCAAAAAGGAACTCAAAAGAATAGTCAGTTATAGATATCCCCAAATTCCGAATGTTGTGGAATCAGGTGCCTCACTTCTGGAAGAGTTGAAAACTTTAGGACCAATTGTGAAATCACAGATTTTCAGAAATCTTGCTGAACCAAAGTTTAGAATTTGAAGTTTGGGGTGAGCTCATTTTTGCTTTTTCAGTGAAAAAGAAGCTCTGAGAAACAAAGCTAAAAAAAAAAATTAAATTTTACCAGACAACACTGCAGAATATGAAACCCATCCATACTGAATAAACACGTGGCCAGCAGTTCTAATTGTCCCGGATTTTCCAATAGATTATTTCACAAGTTAACCAAAAAAAAAAACCCCAACCAAATCTTTTGGATATCACCCCCTACAACCCAGCTCAATATCAAGCCACTCGTTGCCATAGCTGCAGCTCAGGAAAATGCATTTTTTTTCCTCCCAGATTTATAAACAGAGATTGCAACGGTGGAGCTCCGGGGAGCAGCACACCAAACCCAGTGTCCCCCAGCTGGTGACAAATGCCAGCCCCGGGGACATTGGAATCCTCACCAAGCCAGGTGTTTTTTATCTCCACGAGGGCCCAACACACTCTGAGGGTGTCCAGCACCTCACGGAAAATGGCTTAAAATAACTTGCGAGACGGCGTCGTCGAGCATGTCTTGAAAAAGCAGAAAGGTTTTAATAAAAGAAGAAAATAATGCAAAAACTAAAGAACAAAGATGCTCACAGTGTAGGGGCAGGTCCCACACACCTGCTACAACACCCCGAAAATGTGCTGAGGACCTTCATGCTCTGCCTTAAGTATTGAATTATTTAGGTGGGATTTTTGGCAAACAGCCTAATAGAAAATAATTACATTTCTGAGAAGCAGCTAAAGAAGACCGATCAGTGTTTTTGTCCTGGCAATGAGCCAGTTGGGGTCAGGAGGGCACAGAAACTTCTAGAATTCTTCCTTTAGAAGGTCCTGAGGTGAAACTGGGACCCTTTTCTTCACACAGAAAACATCCACCTGGTGCAGGGCAAGATGGGGACTCATCCCTGGCACAGGGACACATCACACTGCTTCTCCCCTTCTCCCTGTCCCCACAGGGAGCACTGAAACCTCTGAAACCCTCAGCAATACAAATTTCTGAATTTCTGGGGGGATTTTTTTTTTGATGGGTTTTAAACTTTTTTTGCCGCCACTTCTTGTGCTGGCCTCAATTTTAGTCGTGGCGGGAACACTGGAGGAGGTCGCGGGTGGTGACTTGGGTCAGCAACGCCACTGCCAGGCTTTGAGACTCGGGGACGCAGTTTTAGAGCACATTATTGCAATTTTTTTGCATCAATTGAGCTCTTCCCTGCCCCGTGAACAGAATTTTGGGTCAGACAGTAACACAAAAAAGCAGCAATAACTCCTCAGGATCAGCTCCGTGCTCTCCCAGGAGGATGAATCCTGGATGATCTGATCTGCCAGGAGCGCAGAGCAGCTCCAGTGCACCCACTCACTGCAGAAGCTTTGGGAATTCTGGATGTTCCGGCTGAAACTTCCAGAAATCCTTTGCTGTTCCAGCAGCTTCATTCCTGGGGAAGCAAATGGAGAAATGATAGAAAAACCTCAAACAGTTGTTTTATTTTTTTTTATCAAATGGTAAAATTTAGTTGATGGAAGGGGATTAAATGGTTGAAATCTGTTGAAAAACTTTCCCAAGTGTTTGCTCTGGAGTTGTCCCAGGAGAACTGAGGCAGGGATTTTAAAGGTACAAGTGTTCACAGATTGGGAGTACAATTTCCTCACTAACTCAAATGCAGATTCCCATTTTTTACGTCCTTGGTCCTTTGCTTCAACACAGAACTCCCAGGAAAGTTTGTTTTCTAAAGGAATCCAGCTCAGCCACAGGGTCAGGGTTTATTCCCTTCCCCAGGCCAGGAATGGTGCCGAGGCTGGAGCAGGAAGGACAGGCAGGAGGCACAGGCAGAAGGAGCCACCATTCCCTTTAAACCTCAGCAGACCCCACTGATCCCTCATTTTCTCCATCACTTTCCTCCCCTTTTTAAAAAATTAATGAGCCATAAGGACAAGGCTGATAATGAGCTGTTTATTGGCAGGATCATGGGTTGAGGGTGGAATCTGTTGGTGTTGTTAGAGAAAAACATTTCTATTCCCAAGCATCATAAAATGTTGGGCTTCAACAGCACCTTTTGTGCGGTCAGGGATGGATTTATTAACAGGCTGTGCTCCTGGACCTTGTCTGAATCTTCTCAACAACAGGTTGATTTATTTAAGCTTAGGCTTGGTTCAGTCTCAACCCTGCCTTGTGCTTTATTTTTGGGGAAGCTCAGGAAAAAACTGGTGTGTGTTGTTCCAAGGGGCTGGCGATTTTTGATTTAACTCTTCACTGACTCCTGGTTTTTGTTGGGGATTAAATTCTGTTTGCAATAAACACGTCATCACTTAAATGGATGAAAGAGTAACTGCTGGAATTAAGCTCCAGGAATTGAGGGTGAGGGGGAGAATAACCTCAACTGAGCTCAGAAATGACAAATTAAGAACCAGCATTAGCAAAGAGAACTCGTAACGTGGCAGGTCTTATTGAAACTGTGATGCAAATCTGATGGTAGAACCCAGCATAATGTTATTTATGTAAAGAAACGGAGCTGGCTTTCATCTGCACAGGAGGGGTGGAATTGTTTCCCTCAGTTGTTTGTGAATTTCTCTGTGCCCAGCTCGTGCTGATGTTGCAGTTTGCAGGGGCACCGCTGGAGCCAGCTCTGTGCTCCCCTGTCACACTCCCGAGGTGAGATTTACACCCCTGCTGCCTTGTCAGCCCCTCAGCCGGCTGAATGAGCAACTGGCAAAACCCAGGAAAGTCACAGAACGCAGAAATTTCCTTCCATAAGGGAAAAATCCTGCGAGATTTAAAGGATGGAACATTTCAGAGCTGGAGACTTGGTGACAGGTGCCCACGGGAGGCTTTGGGGCAGCTCCTCCTTTAGCCCTTTAGCGCTGGGTTTGTGCCACGTCCTCAGAGCTCCAGGAGGGCTTTTTCAAGAGCATATTTGAATGAAATAATACCGTGCCTTGCAGTGTGTTAATTCAACGCCAGCCTTGTCATTTCTGCCGTGAGTGGAAGCTGTCGGTGTTATCTGCTGGCTCCGGAGGAAGGGAGAGCAGAATCTTTAATGTCTCTCAGCTCCACTCTCCCAAACTCCAAACCTGCAGTGACACAGAAAGGAGCTGCTTTCATTAGCCTCTCACATTTTCATAACCGAATGTGCTGCTGATTCACGAGCATAATTACATTGTTCTCTCAGCCTTTTTTTGTGTGTGTGGCAGGGAGAGAACAGAGATCAGAGCTGCTCCTGGAAACGCCTGGAATAACCTCCCTGCTCCAGGGGCTGCCCTGAATTGTCTGCCCGTCCCCTGGGGACAAGGTCACACCTCCCGGAGCACACCGTGTAGCCCTGGTTCCGTGCCTGAGGTGTTTTGGCTTTCTGAAATTCTTTTCCCAGGGAATTTTCTGGAAACAGGAGAAATGTTTTTGGAACTGTAAGTTTGTTGGGGTTTTTTTGTTTCTTTTTTTTTTTTTTTTTTCCTAGGAGGGACTTCTTCTTGCTGTCCCTCTGCTCTGACCAATGTGAGTGAAGAGGTTTGTCTTTGTGTCACCAATCCAACTGGTCTGTGTGAAATAGTAGAAAAGGGAGACACATCCCAGAAATGAAGGAGTCATTTTCAGCCTTCTGAAGTCAGAGTCTGTGTCGTTGTGGTGTAAAACAGAGTCACAGCACCAGCAGATTTAGGGGGCAGCAAGTGCAAATCTGGCTTTTGATAAAATTCTGCCGGTCTTCAAGGGACCTCCAGCTGCATTCACATCCGGGGAGTAACAGAGGTTGGAGGGATGTGACTCAAAGGCAGCTGATCAGAACTAATTCTGGAAGCTGTTTGCTCTCCTCTGTGGATGTCCCAGCAAAAGGGAGGCAGAGCATCCACGGAAACTGCTGGAGGCAAAAGCAGAAAAGAGATTAAGAGTGAAAAACAAAATGTGGATTTTTTTAAAGGATTTACCTGATGGAGGGAATGCCAAGACCACAAACTCTCGATTCCCTGATACAGAACTTTTCATATTTGCCTTGGAAAGAGCAGCTTTTCTTCTTCCATGTGTGATAGATTGGTCTGAAACAGCTCCCACAGCTGGATCTGGCGTGGGGTCCCCTGGAGATAAGAGCTGTTAAAGGAAGAGAGAAATGTTGGTGTGTTTGGCTCCCCAAACAACAGGGACATCGCTGGCACTTCCAGGTGATCACAGAATTATAAAATCCTGGAATGGTTCAGGTTGGAAGGAGCTCAAAACTCATCCAGTGCCACCCCTGCCATGGGCAGGGACACTTCCCACTGTCCCAGGCTGCTCCAGCCTGGTCTTGAACACTTCCAGGGATCCGGGGGCAGCCACAGCTCCTCTGGGAATTCCATCCCAGCCCCTCCTCACACTCCCAGGGAGGAATTCCTCCCCAAAATCCCATCTCCCCCTGCCCTCTGGCCACCCCCTGTGTGTGTGACAGTGGTGCCTGCTGGCTGAGCACCAACTCCTGGCTTTGCCCCCTGCCCCTGCAGCCTAGCCCTGGCTGTGTCACCTCCTCCTGCCCCACCATTCACAGCCAATCCCTCTGAAATCCTTGGATTTCTGGGTGTGAGAGCCACAGCCGGGCCTCTCGCTCACTGGAAATGATGCAAAATGCGTTGAACTCACTGTGGAGGCATTCTGGGGAGAAAATATTAAATAATCAGGGTCTTTGGGAAGTGGCTGAGTGTTTCCCATCTGGTATTTGCATTCTGGTGGCGAGCACTGGTCAGATGGTTTGGAGTGTAAATAAATTCCCATTATGGCCCTCACGGAACACCCGCACTTGGATATTTGCATTTGGAAAGGGAAGCCAAAATCTCGGATGGAGCAGCAGGAATGAGTTTGCCAACAGAGCTGGCTGGGGGGAGAAAATCTCACTGAGCCTCTTCACACGGCACAAGAATCAGGTGTCTTGTAGGAAAACCTCAAGTCAGAGAAGAGGTCATGGAACGAAATCCCAAATGGTGTAAACTTCTGGAATTCCATGAAAAGCTAGAAAATATTCGAAAGGATAGTTAGGAATAAAGTAACAAAACTCCCATTGTTTGATCCATGGGTAAAATAAGAGCAAGTGCTTTTATGTGAGCGTGGCAGTGAATAAATCCAAGTTTCCAGCACACTGCTCCATGGATGTTCTGATTGTTTGTAACTCCTGACAGCTCCGCCTGGCAAAACCAAAATGCTCCGTCCCCAGAAACCCATCCTGAAACTCCTGAGCTGAAAACGTCCTGTTGACATAAAACAGAACGGAGTTGTCTTTTTTAAAAATAGTTGCATCCAGTCTTGCTGCTGAAACTTTTATTTGAGTTACAGGTGGCTTCAAAGGAGCCTGAAAATCCACCTAAAAATCCAAAACTCAGGGGTCTAAAATCCACCTGCCCAGGCATTTAATGTGTTTATATTTTATATTCCCAGAGTTTCCCCCCCAGCCCCCCAGAAGGGGTATATGTTGTTATCTATAGGATCTGGATTAAATTCCATGGATAAGACAAGCCCTGTTGATTTTTTTTTTCTTTTAATTTTTCCTGACTGTGCATTCTGTCTGCAATTCTTCTCCTCCAGGTGGGATGAATTCCATCCCATGATAGCTATTATTTTTCCTTTTATCCTTAACTACTGGTGTTTAGTGGGATATCTGCTTTTTCTCCCCCCACACTTTTTTTTTTTCGCATTAAGCCACTAAAAGGCTTCACTTCAGCCTGTCTGAAATTAATGTTGCATTGAGAAGAAATTGTCCTGTTCTGGGGTTGATTAAGGTGACGGATCCTGCAGGATAATTGCCACTGCTGTGGAGCTGCTCCCAGCAGGAGCAACCAACATTTCCCAGCGGCAGGAGGGAAGTTTGGGAATCAGAAAATCGTGGGAATGGTTTGGCTGGGAAGGGACCTTCTGGACCAGCCAGTTCCACCCCTTTGGAGCACCAGAGAGCGGGGGGAGATGGGATTTTCGGAAGGAATGCCTGGCTGAGAGGGTGGGGAGGGGCTGGGATGGAATTCCCAGAGGAGCTGTGGCTGCCCCTGGATCCCTGGAAGTGTCCAAGGCCAGGCTGGAGCCACCAGGGACAGTGGGAGGTGTCCCTGTCCATGGCAGGGGTGGCCCTGGATGTGTTTAAGGTCCCTGCCAACCCAAACCATTCCATGATTTTATGATTTCGGAGTGACCCTACAGACACCCCACACCCAGAGAGTTTCTCTTCCTTATCCCCTGTTCCCCCACACTTCTCTTTTGCCATCTCCTCTCTCCCGAGGGAAAAGGATGCATTCCATCCTGCAGGAGCAGATTTTCCCTGGATTTTCCAGGAGCTGTGGATGGAAGGAACTGTCCATTAATTGATCCCAGCCCTCCATCACCTCAGAACCTTGCCCTGCTCTACACCCTCTTTTAGGATGAGCAGCAGTGTCAAGGGGAGTCACAGCAATATCCAGGCTGACTGAAATCAAAATGTCAATGTATTTTAATGATCTGCTGAGGAACAGTCATGAAATCCCGTGGTTTATATAATGCAGATAATCACTTTCCTGTCAAAACTATTGACACACACTCATTTTGACTGATAAGCATCGTGTCGAAACTCCTGATGGGGTGTTTGAATCCCGGGCTTTGAACCTCCTGGAAGAGAAAAAGTCAGAACCGAGTCACCCAGCACCAAAGTTGAGATTCCGGGCTCGTTTGGCAGCGTTTTTCTGCCATCCCCAGCTGGTTTTTGATGTGCAGACATGCAAAATTTGGGTGTGTGCTGCCCATGGCCGAGCACTGCCTGGTGTTGGAACGGCTCAAAGCAAATCTCCACGGCCGCTGTTGTGTTTTCTGTTTGTTTTTGCATCCTGTGTGCTGAGGGACGGCGGTTTCTGGGCAAGCAGGGCCGTGCAGAGCTCTCTGCCATCTCTCTTTGTTCAATAATTCTCAGTGTCTGCAGCCTCCAGAAACCTTTGAAGTCCAGGCTGCGCTGAGGGGAACGAGAGGTTCCGTGTTGATCCCGACGGCTGCTCGAGCAAAGGCTGATTTTGGAGTCAAATTGTGCTTCCCCCAAAAGTGCAGCTGGGAGTCAGGCAGCTCCTTGCCTCTGAACAGCCCCCTTAAAATGCAAGATGCAATTTTAAATGCATTGGATTTTTTTTTTTTTTTTCTGGTGCAGGAAGAGAGGAAGCCAAGCTCATCTCCAAGTCATTGGAAAGGGCCAAGGTGAATGCTTGGCCTTTCCTAAGTGGCTACCACTAATTAGGGGGTAGAGGCTGCCTAAATTGGGGCTGCAGGGATTGCATTCCTGGAGCAAAGAATCTCAGCCCTAGATTTGAGCCCCTCAGCCCTGGGATTGAATATTACAACCCTGGAATTGAATATTTCCGCCCTGGAATTGAATATTTCAACCCTAGCACTGAACTCCTCAGCTCTGGGATTGAATATTTCAACCCTGGAACTGAATATTTCAACCCTGGGATTGAATTTTTCAGCCCCAGCACTGAGCCCCTCAGCCCCAGGACTGAGTATTTCAGGCCTGGGGTTGAGTATTTCAGCCCTGGAATTGAATATTCCAACCCCAGCACTGAGCCCCTCAGTCCTGAGATTGAGACCCTCGACCCTGGAATTATTTCAGTCCTACCACTGAGCCCCTCTTTAACTCGTAAGCCAACCCAAGTTCTGTGTTTTTTTGAGATATCATCCAAATGCAGATTCCCGGCATTTTTAGGCACACACTGCACAGGCCATATTTGCCCCCAAAGCTTTAAGGATAACCTGGAGTGCAGAAAAAAAAAAAACAAAAAAACAAAAACAAAAACCAACCAACCAACCAAACAAACAAAAAAAAAAGGTATTTTTAAAGTGCCTTTTAAGAAAGTTTAACCTTCTCCCAGTGTCCCAAACCCAAGGGGAGAACAGAGCCAGGTCTGCTGGGACCTCCCTGTTAGGCCTTGCTGTGGATAAGAATTAAATCTTTAAACAGTGGCTTAAAAATAGGTCTTTTTCCCCCCTTCTCTGCCTCTTCTGTTATCTCAGAAAGATGCTTTGATGACTCTTCATTGCCTTCCTGACAGAGCAGTGATGTTCAGGTGGGTCTAATAGAACGTATTCCCCTCTCCCATCATGTTTTTGCACAAGTGAGGAGATGATTTGCATCTTTTCATTGTTTCTGTGCTGGTCCCTGGAGGAAAACTAAGACCTGGTGCTCCTCAGTGAATTGAAGGGTGAGGTTTTCCCACTCGTGCTTGTTAGGATTCCGTCAGGAAATTTAAGAAAACAATTGTGGTTTTGTCAGGTTTTCATTTTTGAGGCGTGGAAGAGAACAAAATATTCTTACCCAAGGATTCAGAAAATGACCTTCCAGGAGAAACTGAACCTGTCTGGTCTCTGGCAGCGTTTTTAATGCTGGTCAAACACTTTTTTTCTCTGGCATTTACAGTGCTATAAATGACCCTTTCTAGCACTATTTTATATTTTTTGTGTCTTCTTTTACTTTCAGAAAGTAACTTCACTTTCAGATATGTTCAGTAGCAATGACCAAAGGCCCAAGAGAACCCAAATTAACCTCAAATTAACCCCCAGGCAGGCCGTGAGCTGGTCTGCTGGTGGCCAGCACAGCCCTGGAGGTTGGAGAGGAGCATCCAGAGCACTCAGCACAACATCTGGTGGGACATAATTGCATTGAGGAGAATTAGATATTATGACCAATGAGCATGTCCAAAAACGCTGCTTTCTGAGGGGCTGTGAGAACAAACTGGTGCCTTAAGTTTTAATTTCACGTATTTCATGTTCTGCGCTGCCCAGGGGTGCAGCTCTGAGCTCACAGTCAGTGTCACTCAGCTCTGCACAGAGCAGGGACACAAAACAAATCCTTCTCCTGCTGCACACCAAGGACAACGTTCAGGCCCAACAGCACAAACAAGGGTGGGCTGGAGGGAGGGACAAGGAGGATGGGACCTCACAGCCTGGAGCTGGAATTGGACAATTAAACCCCAATATGCAAATAGACCAAAACCTATAAAAATGTGAGACCTCATGATCGTTTGTCCATTTTGTGTCCATTTTGGGTCAATTTTGGGTCCCTTTTGTGACCATTTTGGGTCCACCTTGGGTGTAGCCCTGGCCAGGCTCTTGTCCTGCCCAAGGTGTATCCTAAAGGTCATTTAATAAATCTTTACTTTATTCTCCAGCTCTGCCCAGTCTCTGCTGCAGCTCAGCCTGGCACAAGGGCAGCCCTGCTGGCTCCTCTCTGCCTTTTAGGCTCCTTTTAGCAGAGACAGCTCTGCAGAACTGGCCAGAACCCTCACTGAAAACTGAGCCTCGTGCTCCAAACAACCTCTGTGCGTGTGCCACAGGACTCTGTGAATTCCAGCGGGGTGGAAACACGGGCAGGCCTCGATTCCCAGTCTGGGAATTCCCCTGGAGCAGGGATGGGCATCACTGGCACCGCAGGCCCTCGTCAGCAGCCGGAGCCAAGGGCCGGGGCACGAGACCTGTCCTGGCAGGGCTGGCTCTGAACACTGGCAAACACATAAATAATTCAAGGGCTGGCATAGCTGGACCTCGGCTAAATGTTAACAGCAGAGTTCAGCCCTGGAACTGAGCTCCCTCAGCCCTGGAATTGAGACACTCAGACCAGGAACTGAGGATTTCAACCCTGGAAGTGAGGATTTCAGGCCTGGAATTGAGCCCCTCAGCCCTGGAAGTGAGACACTCAGCCCTGGAATTGGGACACTCAGACCTGGAATTGAGAATTGCAGCCCTGGAATTCAGCCCCTCAGCTCTGAAACCGAGCCCCTCAGCCTCTGCAATTCAGCCCCCTTACTGGAATTGAGAACCTCAGCTCCAGAATTGAGTATTTCAGCCCCAGCACTGAGCCCCTCAGCCCTGAAACTGAGCCCCTCTTTAACCCACAGGCCATCCCAATTCTGTGTTCTGTTGAGATATAACCCAAATGCAGATTCCTGGCATTTTTAGGCATCCATTGCATAAGCCGTTTTGCCCCCAAAGCCCCGAAAAGCTGCAGACATCAGACGTGCAAATCAGATTTTTCTCCCTGCTTTGCCACTCCTGCTCAACTGGTGCTACCGGGGCCTGGTGGGGGAAGGATATTAGATATTTATCACTCAACACACCGCCTTGTGCCTGCGATAAGCAAACATTTATGTTTTATTCTTCGAGATTCCAAATAATTTCCCAGGTTGCAGCGAATTTCTCGCAGCTGGGTCAGCTCGGGGATGGGGTTGAGCTGAACATGCAAATATTTTGCAGCTCTGCCTGTGCTGGGGTTACCTTTTTGGAATTTGTCTGTCCTAACAGCGATCCTGCATCTCAAAGGTGCTTTTTGCTCCGTGGTATTTAAGCCTCTGAGGTAAAGGGGATAAAAATCCAACTGCTTATCCCTGCAGTGCCTTGTCAAAGCAGAAGTTGTGCATCTGGCTGATTACAAGCCTTTTTTTTTCACTTGCTCTAAATAAAACTGCAGCGCTTTCCCTCAAGTTTTCACACAGCGGTGGTTGATGTTCTCCAGCATCTCTCAGCTTCAGCTCCTGTTTGTTCAGCGAAGGCCAAAAATCTGTGCATGCAACTGCTGGGAAATGTCCTTTGCTGTTGTGTCCACCCTTAATTCTGCCCTGCTGCGTTTCCTCTGCTCTGTGTGTGTGTGTAAGGGTGAGAAATTCAGTTTCCCTGTGGGTTTCCTGACAGTCAGGGGCTGCTGGAGGCGTTTGCAGCTCCCCTCTCCAGGTTTCTTGTTGGAACCCTGGGCACTGAGAGTTTCCACCCTGGGCACTGAGAATTTCAGGCTTTCTGTGCTGACAGGCACTGACCCCCAAGCAAACACTGCATTGACCTGAGGCTGAGGAAAAGGCTCCCAAAATTGAGTGACAGCACTGGGATTGTGGGTGTGGGGTTTGGATAGAAGTGTGTGATGTCACAGGTTGGAAAACTTGGAGTTTAAGGGTTTAGAATATAGTAATATATATATAAAGCAAGATGGAGGATTTAGGGCAGAGGCTGAGTCCTTCTTTTTCACCTTCTTCTTCCTGGGTCTGGGTGGTTTCTTGTAACTGAGTAGAAAAATCCACATTGCGGACCAAGAGTGGTTGGTTATTGGGTTAGAAAAAAATAAAATTTAAGTGTCATCTCTTAATTGGACAATTTGTGCTTAAAAGACCTTGGAAAGAGTTAGAGGCAGAGCCATTTCCCACCTTGCTTGTTAGAAGTCACAACTTATAAGACTGTAACATAGATAAGAATTAATAAATATCTGAGTCCGAACAGGAACTGTGTCTCTGGAGCATTTAATCCTGGCTCTAACAGAAGAAAAGAAGATAAAAACCCCACAGTTCCTCCTTCCTCCAGGGTGGCAGTGATGCTTCTAAAACCACCTGAGTGAAGTCTGTGGTGATTCAGCAACTGCTGCACGTGGAGTTGAGCTGTACTCCGGGTTGGGAATTACTACATCCCTCCTACTCGTGAACCCGAGCTTCAGGTAGTTCAGAAAATAACCATTAGTGCTCCTGCTCATCTCTGCATGCATTTATCTCTTGTAAAACCCTTTCATGAGGGGCCAAGTGGTTTTTGTTGCTTGGGGTTTTTTTTGCCCAAGACTTTGTTCTCCAGAACCTACTCGCACAAATCAACATAATGCCCCAAACATGCTGCAAAAACGCAAATGAGATTGATATGAAAGAGCTCAGCGAGCAGCACTTTGAATGGGGTCCATAATGGGCTTTTTAATTAAATGAATATAGTCATTTCATCGAGGCAGTTCTCATTAGTGGGCCAATATTGAGCTGACCATTTCCTCCTAATTGCATTGTGTTTTTCTATAAGAGGCTCTGGTTTGGGGTTGATTTGAATAGATTGATACGTGATTGTGTCTTGACACCTGGTGCACACAGAGGAGGTGAAACAGCTCTGCTTTCTAAATGAAGCTGTTAAATATTCCCTGGAACACGGGAGAGTTGTTTACTGTAGCCTGGCCTGGCCAGGCATGTCCACCTTGCCCTGCTGCAGTGTTTATGTAACTCCAGATATTTACATTTCTGTGCCCAGCAGAGGAAATTTATTAATTCCACTGTGTTCCCACTCCAAAGGTGAGACCTGTTCTCTGGTGCGTGTGGGAGACTTCAAGGGACTGTGGATTTCCTGTCAGAACTCAGAAAAAAATTCCCTTCTTTCCCCACTTTTCCACATATTTTATATAGGAGTTATATCTCATCCTTTACTGATTTAACAGAATCATAACTCTGCCCTCAGAAAAAAATATATTTTCCTCTTTTCCAGCGTCCTTCTGTCCTATTTTTTAATACTTAAAGTGAAATACTGATTGGGTCGAACCTGTGAAACAGCCAAGGAGCTACCTGGAAAAGAGGGTGAACCCTTGGGAGACTGGGAATATTTGAGGAACTCCAACTTCAGCACCCCAAAAGTCAAATATAACTCTGAGTTTCCTCCTGCAGGCCCTGCCCTGTCACAAGGAAAGGAAATAATTCTGTCCCATTCCATCTTCTTTGGTGCTCCTGCTTTCCTGGGGAAGCTCACTCTGGAAATTCAGTGGGAGCAGTGAACGAAAGGTTCTTGCAGGAGCTTGAATTCCTCATGTTTTTCACCCAAAGATAGGTGTGTTATCAACTCACCAGGGACAAGCTTACCGTAATCCTCTGCTCCGAGATCCCATTTGAGAAAAATTCTTTTGCCAGAGTTAATGGAACATTTTGTGAGGGATTTAATCCTGTTTGAGGAGGAGGCACCGAATCACTGCAGGAGCTGGGAGCTGGTTTGAACGCTGGTTACATCTGGATTTCGGTGTTTTTGTTGTCAGAAGTCAAACACAATCAGCCTCCAGTGGGTGAGCGGTTCAAACAGTTAAAGCTCTGTTGTAACCGCACAGCTGCGCGAGTGCTTTTATAGGAAGAGCTAAAAATGTCAAAGCACAATTTAAAAATGTTAATTAAGTTTCAATCTTTGTGGACAACATTGTTAATCACAGTAAGTGAGTACAGCAGCAACCCTTGGGTGTTCTCACTGTCACTTCCTATTGAACAACAGTTCATTCCCACTCCTGCCGCATCAGCTTGCTCCAATCTGTCCATTAAAAATCACTTCATATTGCTTCAGCGGTCAGAAACTTCTGTTCAGCGTTCAGCAGCAGTTGGGAAGTTTAATCTTCATCATTTTTCCCTCTTCTTTTCCGAGTTTTAATTCTTGCCGTGGCTCTGGCAATGTACCAAAGGCTCTGAGCCTGGCAAGGGTGAGGGTTCAGTGTTTTAAACAGGGAACTGGTCTGGACGAGGGGTCACTCTCCAGGAGAGATCCGGGGGTGTCTGATCCGTGGATGTGCTGCGCTGGGGGGCCGGGAATGGCTGAGATGTTTCATTTTGGGGTGCAGGTGGGCTCTGATTTCACTCTGTGCAGGTGGGCACTGGCATAACTCTGATTGTACAGGTGGACACTGATTTCACTCCATGCAGGTGGGGTCTGGTTTCACTCTGTGCAGGTGGGCACTGGTTTTTATTCAGGTTGTGCAGGTGGGCACTGGTTTCACTGTGGAAGTGGGCTCTGGTTTTACTGTGTGCAGGTGGGCACTGGTTTTTATTCAGATTGTGCAGGTGGGCACTGGTTTCACCGTAGAAGTGGGCTCTGGTTTTACTGTGTGCAGGTGGGCACTGGTTTTTATTCAGGTTGTGCAGGTGGGCACTGGTTTCACTGTGGAAGTGGGCTCTGGTTTTACTGTGTGCAGGTGGGCACTGGTTTTTATTCAGATTGTGCAGGTGGGCACTGGTTTCACCGTAGAAGTGGGCTCTGGTTTTACTGTGTGCAGGTGGGCACTGGTTTTTATTCAGGTTGTGCAGGTGGGCACTGGTTTCACCGTAGAAGTGGGCTCTGGTTTTACTGTGTGCAGGTGGGCACTGGTTTTATTGTGCAGGTGGGCACTGGTTTCACTGTGGAAGTGGGCTCTGGTTTTACTGTGTGCAGGTGGGCACTGGTTTCACCCTGTACTGGTTTCACTCTGACTGTGCAGGTGGGCTCTGGTTTCACCGATTGTACAGGTGGGCACCGGTTTTACTCAGACTGTGCAGGTGGGCTCTGGTTTCCCTCTGATTTGCTCCCTGGAGCGAAGCTGTTCCAGCTGGGCTGAGAAACAAGGACCAGGATCCCTCAGTCCTGGGCAGTTGGTGTGTGCTCCCCTCACCTGGAATGTGGGTATTTTCCCATCCCTTCCCATCCTCTCAGGGATGTGGATCATTTTCCATCCCTCCCCATCCCCTCATGGATGTGGATATTTTCCCATCCCTTCCCATTCCCTGACAATCCCACGGCTGTGCCTTCTCAGGCCCCGGCAGTGACGTTTAATGCAGTGCAGAGCTTTGCACTGGGCTGATGAGTCTTGGAGTCCTTGGAATTTATTTCCCTTTGCTCATTCCATCCCCTCTCCAAGCCCTGAGCCGGGCCTGGATGAGTTTTTGACCCAGGCTGAGGCATCCACTCAGTTTACCCACAGCAGTTTTGCCTTCTGACGCTCCCCCTTTAATTATTTCCATTTCTCTGAGGCTGCATTCTTCCTCTCAGCTGTCAAGCCCCTGCAGAGGGTTTTATCCCACTAACTGTAATAACATTTCTTTTTCTGCCTTTACTGAAGTTGCTGCTTGAATCATGCTTGCTTTGTTCTCCCCAAATAAAGGAGGATGCTAACAAGGCTTTCCAGGGTGCAGACATGTCCTAAATGCATTTTGGAGACGTGCTTTTAAGCTGGTTGAAGGAGAAGTGGAAGCTCTTGGGGGGGAACACTGTGTTTAAAAATATAAAACCAAGCCAAACAAAGCCCCCAAAAAACCTGTGAAAAGAAACCCCCAAAAAACAAACCCCCTAAACCCCCCCCCCAAAAAAAAACCCATTAAAAAACACACCAAAAAAAACCCCACAAGCAAACAAACAAACAAAAAACACCAACACTCGCCCCCAAGAAAAAAATCAACCAAACAAACAAAAGAACCAAAACAAACAAACAGAATATCCCACACAAAACCCCCACAAAAGCCTCATGATCTTGGATTGTCCTTTAGTACATCAGGCTTTGGTTTCTGTGTGTATTAAAAGGGGAAGTTGGAAGAATTCCTGTCAGGGATTTCCAGCCCCCAGGAGGGCCAGAATTGCCTTTGCACAGGTTCTGTCCCTCCAGAGCAGGGTTCGTTCCTCTCTAAAACTCACTGTGAGAGAGTTTGGATCTGGATTTAGACCCAGATTTAGATCCAGATTTAGACCCAGATTTAGCTCCAGTGGGACCAAAGCTGCAATGACCCCAGAATCTGCTGCTCCCCTGGAAAATCATTATAAAAACACCTTCCTCCAACGTTTTGTTTTCTTCTTCCGAGGGCAAACTGTTGAAAGCTGTCTGGGCAGGGGGCCTTTAATTAACAATCTTTGCCTTCCACATCTGGGAGCTCCGAGGTGAATCAGCTTTAATTAAATGTTCTTCACACCTCCAGAAGCAGCCCAAGCATCCTGGTGCAGATATTGAATGTGGGATTTCCAAAATCCCACCTGGTTGATCTCCTCTGCCTGCAGTTGACAATTCTCAGTGGTGTCTGAGTGTTGTTTGTAAATTAAATTGTTGCCTCACGTGATGCTCAGGCAATGGGCAGGGAGGGAGCTCAAAAAATCCCAATTCTGCTCCTTCCCACCCAGTTTTTTCTTCCCTTTGTGCAACCATTACTCAGGGAATTGAAAGAAAAGAAAACACAGGGAACAAACAGGGAATTCCTCTTGGCTTCTGAAAAGGGCAGAATTAAGAAAAAACACAAAATGCAGAGGCAGGAAATTCTGAGCCAGAAGTCAAAGGCTTCATGCAGATGCTGCAACAAAGTTAAAGGATCTTTTTATGGGAATCAAATGGAACAATTCTTTTGTGATGTTTCTGTTCACCAGTGAGGGTGGGAAGGGCTCCCTTCAGGCCATGGCCTTCCCTATCTCTCTACAAAGGTCCCTGGGTGGGAAATAAATGAGATTTTTGGCCTAACCAGAACTTTTAATCACTGTGGGTGCTTAATAAAGTGGTGTTCCATCCATTTGGAGCTTTCAGTGCTCGGAATTACCCTGTGGCAGGCAGTGGGAAAATAAAGCTGTTTGCTTTGTGCTCCTGATTGGGTGGGAATATAAATCACGGGGTGCTGAGAACGCTTCAGATTGCATTGAAATGAAGTTATTTGGTATGAAGTACTGAAATTACGGAGAATGAAACCTTGAACGTTTTGTTAGGGTGTTTAAAAGCCATAAGGGAAATGGGGTGAGGAGTTATAATCAAGAGATTTTTAAAATCAAGAGGCACCAGATAGTGTGGGATTGGCTCCAGGAGGGTCTGCTCGCAGTGGGATGTTCTCCCTTGACCAAAAACTCTGAAAACACAACAAAAAATAGGACTGGGGGCAGGCTGAGATCCCTTCGGGAGTTATAAATCCTCAGGGATGCAGTGGAGGGACCAAATCTGTGTCTGGGGGAGTTGGAAGCAGCCCTTGGGAGTGAGGGGAGGGATGTTCATCTCTGTCCTGCTGGGTGCTCCTGCACTCCAGGGAACAGGGGATGAGGAGGATGAGGAGGATGAGGAGGGCAGGAGTGTTACTGTTGAAACACAAAATCACAGAATGATTATGTGCAGGTGTTTTTATTGAAGAGCTCTGGGAATCAGGGGTGCAGAGTACAGACCCAAATCTGACTCTGACATGGATTTGAGATGGACATGTTTTTATACCCTCGCGTTATATAACTACATATTAATTATTAAACCCGTATTGTTCTATTGTATGAATCTTGCAGTTTCCATCAGGCCCCCCAGATATCGTTCCTCATGATTCTTGTTTAAGATAATAATCATATTCCATCACCAAACAATCATTACAATTAACAATCATTTCACTGATCACATGATCCAAACCCAACCTTTGTTTCCAGAGCCTGCGTAGTTTTGATTCCCTTTCCCAGGCCTATCCAGGCCCAACCTTTCTTTCCACCTCCCCTGAATCTATTGTACACACTTCCCATGATTTTATAAAAATTTTAGCCCTGTGCTATCAGGAGAGGAAAGCTCAGGGCAGGGACCTCCTGGAACCTTCTGTGAATCACAGATGGCCCTGGGCTGTGAGCAGGGCAGGGAGGGCTTTGCCAAACCTCTGGTTCCTCCTCTAGGCTTCCTCCTGGGGAGCTCCCAGCAGTTCCACTGAAGCCCTGAAAGGTCCAGAGGGTTTTTGTTGGGTTTTCCCCCAACCTAAATGGCTTTTTTTTTTGGAGGAATAGTCACAGAATCCTGAATGGGTTAGGTTGGAAGGACCTTAAAGGTCTCCTAATTCCACCTCTGCCATGGGCAAGGAAACCTTCCACCATCCTAGGTTGCTCCAAAGCCTGTCCAGCCTGGTCTTGGACACTTCCAGGGGCAGCCACAGCTTCTCTGGGCAAAAGGATGTGAAAGAATTTATAGGAATTTAAAATAATTAGTGGGACTGCTGCTTTCTTGCAGCTCCTGGAAGCCTGGCTGTCGCCCTTTACAAGTCAGAGCTCCCTAAACTGTGGCTTGTGGGTCACGGGTGGCTCTCTGGTGTTCTCCATGGGTGGAGAACTGGCTGTTCCCACAGGATCAGCTGCTCCTCTTTATTTTCCCCACCACATCCACGGGGCTGTGTTGATCTCAGATGTTTTCTGTGTGCTCCTTGTGCGGCTCTGTCACCTGATCATCCATGGGGGGAGGCGGTGAAAGGAGAAAAGGAACTGAATTTTTCCTGATCATACAACATCCAGGGCCAGGAGGGGAAACTTCCCACCAAAAGTGTGCTCCGTGCTTAGAAAAATTACTAAAAATCTCCTTCTAATCCGCCTCAAAGATCAATCTCTTAATCTTTCTGCCAGTGGAACTGACTAATCACCTGAATAGGATTTAAAGCCACTGAGACACTGACAAGATTTTAAGCTGGGAATAATTTGCAGGGGCTTTGTTTGGTTTGGCTGTTCTTAATTGTCCAGCAAAGCTGCCCTTTCTCCGCTTCTTGATTTATCATTTCTTCCCCTGGAAGCAGAAAGTGAGGAAGGCAAAAAGCTGTTGTGGTGTTAATTACAAGTGCAACAGCTGGAAAACTGTTTAGGAGATAAAAATCACTCCAGACTTTGTGATCATGTGGATTTTTGAGGTCTGTTTTTAGTTAGTTTTAGTCAGTTTTGCATAACAAATAGAAGTCTGGAACCTCAGGCTACTGCACTCGAGTCTCCTTCCCCATTTGGGAAAAGAGTTTCCTGCTCGTAACACATTTAATCTCTTCCTTAGGAGATGATGAATTTGGAATTGTTGGTTTGTTTTTTTTTTTCTGGGTTTGTTTTTTTTCCCTTTTTTCAGCACCAGGGCTGTGTTTGACCTGGGTGCCCTCAGCAGGAAACCTGCTGGAGTTCCACGTGTTGCACAGAGCTGGGCCTGCCTGAGACCCTCACCCAGTGAGGGCTTGGATCTCTGATCCCATCCTTGGGGACATCCCTAAAATATTCCTGGATCCGAGGAATTTGTGCAGACTGTCCTGCTTGTTCCCTCCCCACACTTGAGGTGTTCTGAGCACAGCCCCACTAGCGGGGATGCAGCTTTGGAGGGTCGTTTAGACAAACTGGTTGATGGCAGAAAGTTTAATTTCTTCTTGGATTTTGGGGATAGTTTGGTTGGCCTCACGTAGCAAGGGCATTTCTGTACACAAGTTTGTGATAATTTTACATGTGGCCCTTGAAAAGATGGTTTTATTTAAAATACAAGCGATATCAAGAGATAAAGAGGAGACACGAGTCACTTGCTGAAAATTAAATTGCAGATTAAGCACAGCTTCATAAACATAAAATTAAAGTGACTCTGGCAGCCAGGTAAAAAATCCCCACCATCATCACTTCGATGTTCAGGTCCTGAAGGAACAGCTCCGTGTCTGTAGGGATTGAAGGAAGCGCTGGATGGGAAAATGGGAGCAAACTGAGCTGGGGATGGGTGACACTCCCAGGAAATTCTGCTCCCACTCAGTACAGACTGCAGGGAGGAACAAAACTGAATTTCAGGCCTGCTCTGAAAGTTTCCTCAGCTTGGAGTCAATCTGGGGAGATTTATGAGAGAATGTGCTGCAGGTTTCCTTAGGGAGTGGCCAAGAGCTTGGGACAAATCTCTCTGCACAGGGAGAGCTCCTTTGAAAAACGCTGAGGACAACTTTGGGGGATTCACTAACGATTTTAGCTTTCACAGTCTGGATAAAACATCTCTAGAGTTGAATCCGCATCACTCTGAGCCTACAGGTGAGGTTTTAATGTTTGGCAGTGAGGGACAGGTGAGCACAACTGTTGTAGGACACGAAAGAAAGATGAAAGACTCCAAATATTTCGGAAGGCAAAGAGCACAGAAAAAAGGCTTTTATTGTCTAATTCTCACTGCCTTTTATCAGGTGTTCCCATACAGACTTACCATGGTTGGTGAATAGGAACGACACCTCTCTAATGGAATGGGTTAAACCAGAGAAACAGCAAAACACCACTTGGAGAAAGATTGCTTGGAGAAAGGAGAGTTGTTTGCCGGGATTGTTTTGAGAAGAAGCTTTCTTGAGAAATCTTTCCTTGGGAAAGGGTTAGCAGCTGCTAGGCAGGCTAAAATTTTTTAGATTTAGAAATATTAGGCCCACACACAACCCCACGTTAAATCTGTAGCTGCTCAACCCCTCTTAGCCCCAAGAACACTGACTTGTGACCAATAATAGATGGTGCAGGTTGGAATGGATTTAAACAATCCTTTATTCAAGCTGCTGCGGAGTAACGATAACCATTTCTCTTACTCCAACCTGATTTAATGCATTTCAGTTGGAATAAACCCATTTTCAAAGAGCCACGTCCCCCCTGGGTAATTTATGTGTATATTTTTGGTGATATTTTAACAACATGTGGCAAACCCCACAGGGTGGTTGTGGAGAGCTGTTCCACCAGTTCCAGGAGGAAACTGGAAATGCAATGGAAGGTCTCCCCTTTCTGCTCCTGCTTCCCACCCTTTGTCCCTTCACCTTTTGTTGGAAGAGCAGATGGAAGGTCCGGAATGGGAATTGCAGACATTGGCAGAGCGGGAATGAGTCACATTGGAGCCCTGAGAGCTCCTTGTTGTTCTGTTTATGTTTCCTCGTTTCCATTCAAACGGAACGTGGTGGGATTGCGGTTTCTTTCCCTCTGTCCATCTCCAAACTGGGTGGATCTCCACAGAAATATGTTTGCAAAGGTGGATCCCTGGCTCTAGGGCAAAGAAGAAATTGAAAAATTTATGAGTTGAGTCACCTTTACAATAGGAAAGAGTGGAAACAGGTTCCAAAAAATGCACACAGGAACCTAATTGAAGCTTTTTAATGACTTTTAGATGATCTCAGGTAATTTCAGATCTCCTGCTGAAAGCATGTGCGAGCTGGACAACCCCAATTTCATCGTGCCCCTGGAAACGCTGTCAAAATGTGCAACCACAGACACCAAAACACCTCTGTGAACTTGGCTGGGTGTCTCAAACATTATCCCCGAGGTGATTTATTTAATTTTGTGTCACTCCTTTCCTGCCAGAGTAAATAACTCCCCGGGATTTTGGAAGGAGGCCTAGAATAGCTCGAATTGAGTCTTTCTAGGGGCGCTTGGTGAATTTACACCTTCCCTTAAATACCTGGCCCCCTTTTATCTTTCCTCCAGTTCCCAGGCCCTTTCTGCAGTTCCTGTCAGCATTCCCAGCTGAACAGAATAATTTCCCCTCCTCGGCTGACAGCAGCTGTCATTAGGAAAATTGCAGGGGCCAACTTTGACAGGATTCGCACAATGGGGGGAAACTTCAGCTCCTCGCAGGCTCCGAGGAAGCCCAGGCTCTTCAGCACATCTTGTCAGTCGGAACATGAGCTCATCTCCTCCCCGGGAGAAGTTGGCAGATGAGAAGATTATTTCTGACAGATCTGAAACAGCCCCGATGACATCCTCCAACAATAAAATCTCTGCCAGGGGCTGGTGGTGGGGGAGAGGGGGAAATGGTCTAATGAATAAAATTGTGGGGGAAAAAAAACCCCAAAAACCAGGTGAGCACTTAAATTGGAGGATTCTCAGCATTTGTGGCTCCTTGTTTAGAATTCATTCCTCTTCCCCGGGTTAAATATTCACAGCTGTTAATGATCCAGGGATTTTCAGCCCTTTTCCTGCAGGATGTTCCTCAGGTTTGGAGGCTCCTTGGAGCTGGAGCTGGGTCCTTTTGTGCCCATCAGCAGGAGGTGTTTGGACATTAAGGATTCACGGCAGCAGCAGGAATGTGTGGCAATATCCTGGGATTGCCTGGAATTCTGGAATTCTCTGGCATCCTGGAGTTGTGTGGGGCTGCGAACATCCCTTTCCTCTGGCACAGTGTGAGTGACTGCAGGGCTGGGCTGGAGCTCAGGGGTTCTGCCCCTTTGGGGGAGCCGAATGCCACAAAACTCTTCCCTTCCCGGGTTTATTAATTGGGTTTGCCGACAATTAAGAGGTTTGTTTGTGTCTGGCCGGAGGGGGAGCGAGGAGGACCAAGCCCCACAGATTTCTGCTCTCCCTAATTTTGGATTTCCCAGCCTCAGGTGCAACCAGGCACAAACAGCTTTAATGCCCTTGTCAGTATTTAAATTTCATCCTTTCCTGTGGCACTGGATCTCTTTCAGCCCATTTTTAGCCCTGCTTCCCTTTCAGAGCTGGTTTTTCTCACTGTTCACTCTTCGAGAGCACACCAGGGATAAAATCCCATTTTTCCTGACTGTGTTCCTGCTGGGGAAGGAAGAATCTTTTGGAAACGTGGCAGGGATTTGTGCCTTGGCTGGAGTGTAACAATTCCCTAAGAAATCCAGAACTCCCTCTCCTTGTTTTACTGCCATGCCTGGATCATCCTCCTCAAAGTCAACACTGATGCAAGAAATCACTTAGGAATGTGAAAACAGAGGATGCTGCAGCTTGGATTCTGGTTTTGTTATTTCAGAGCTTCTAGGAAAAAAGCAGATCCTAAAGATTCCAAGCTGCGTAAGTCCAGAGTGCCCAATCAGTGTTCTTTAGGATCCAGAGCTCGTTTTGAGATCCCCAAACGTTGAACAAGAAAAGGCACTGCATTTAAAATGCTTTAGTTGGGATTTGAGGCACAGCAGTCATCGGGGAGCAGGATGTGCAGCTCCTGAAATCCTGAAGTGCTCCTGCAACTCACGGAATCCTGGAACAGACTGGGCGGGAAGGGACCTTAAAGCCCATCCAGTGCCACCCCTGCTCTGACAGAGGCACCTCCCACTGTCCCAGGGTGCTCCAACCTGGCCTTGGACACTCCCAGGGATCCATGGGAAGACAGTCACCAGCATAAGAAACCAAAAAAAAAAAAAAATTTCATTTTATTGCTCAAGTGTCAAACTTTGGTTCTTTTTCTTTTGCCGTGAAAGCAAGGAATGCTGCTGCCTTTTGATCCTGCGGAAGCAATGGGATTCTGGAATGGATTAATTGGGAAGGGACCTTAAAGGCCACCCAGCGCCACCCCTGCCGTGACAGGGACACCTCCCACTGTCCCAGTGTCTTGGTTTGGGAAGACAAATGTCTGCTAAGGAAGGCAGGAGCCTCCGTTGGAATGGAGAATGTAAACCCCCACCTCCTAAATTATAATAATTTTGCAATTAGGGGCCCTCGGGCAAAGATATGGGAATAGGAAGAACAGTTCTTTACTAGGAATATTAAAAATAAAAATGCAGTAGGACAAAATAACCACTGACAGAGGATACAACCTGACCCCCTGCTGGTCAGGGTGTTGGTGTCAGTCGAAATAAATCCTCCTGCAGTGACAGATGTGGTTCTGCTGGAGCAGAGATGATCCTGTAGGAGGGTGGAGTTTCCTCTGAAGGTCCAGTGGTGCTGAGATGGGTCTGGTCTACCTCTGGGAATCCAGTGCACACAGGCTGTGCTGGTGTTCTGAATCCCAGGTGTGATCCAGGCGGGAATGCTGGGCTCCTCCCCCTGGGTGGAGCCTCTCCCCATGGGATGATGGAATTGGATCAGCCCTGCAGTGAGCCTGGATGGCCCATGGACAGCAGATATCCCCTGGAGGGAGGATGGGTCCTGGAAGGGATAAAGAACATGGCCCCAGCTGGTTTGAACAGCTGGAAACAGAATAAAAACTGCTGGTTACATCTTACATTGTAACCCAGGACACCCAGACTGCTCCAAGCCCCATCCAGCCTGCCCTGGGACACTTCCAGTCCACGGCATGGAGGCTCCAGCTCTGGAGATTCTCCGTGGCCTCCCCTGGACTTGCTCCTACCTTTCCTCTCCCCTTCCCCCCGGCAGGATGAAGGCTGATGGATCCGGGATGCAGCCTGGGCAGGACCCTTGTGGCTGTCACCAGGCAGCACTGACAGAACGGGAGGACACAGCCTCGAGCTGTGCCAAGGGAAATTTAGGTTGGATATCAGGAAAAAGTTTTTTATGGGAAGAGTGATAAAGTACTGGAATTGTCTGGCTGGGGAGGTGTTGGAGTCACCATCCCTGGATGTGTTTAAAGAAAGGTTGGATGTTATCATTATGATTTGAGATGGCTCAGATAACGATACGTGATCTCCGGTTCTTCGGAGGGCATTATAGCAAGGATTTATTGAAAGACAGACTCTTTTATGCAGTGTCTTGGTACAATCAGTGTGATTGGTCATTTAGAGCAACACCTTCTTGTAAACATCTCTACCAGTAAACAAGCTGGAAAAACACCGGGTGTCAGGAGGAGGAGATCTACAAGAATTGTTCTGGGTTTCTCCTCACGACTTCCCTGGCAAGAGTGAGAGTGTTGAGTGCTTGGCTTTCCCACAGGCTCCAAGCCACTGCCTGGAGCATAAAAATCCATGTTCTGACCACTGTCAGTTCCCACAAGATGTGGCACTCGGGGCCATGGTTTAGTTGAGGTGTTGGGGCTGGGTTGGCCTCGATGATCTTGGAGGTCTCTTCCAACCTGGCGATTCTGTGATTCTGTCCCCAGGATAAAGATCACTGCGCAAAACCATCAGCAGGACCGGTTCTGTCAGTGCTTGACCCACAGCACGCAGACCCCAGGCAGCTCCAGGAACATCTTCCCTTCCCTTAATTACTGAGAGGACCTTGCTTTGATCAGGAACTGCTGATCTGAGGGTGGCAGGTAGTGTTTTACGCCACACACTGGCAATAAAATTATTAAAAATATCCCAGTCCTGGCTCCTCAGAGCCATCACTGAGGAGTGGGAATGAGCACACATGTTCTAGGGAACAGTTTTCTGTCGCAATGTGCAATTTCATTAAAACTTCAAGCATTTCATGGAAACATTTCTCTGCTGGCAGAGCAACTTTATAATTCAAAACATCTTGTTCAAGGGTTCCCACTTCATTCTGAGAATATTCCGATATTTGGTGGTGTTGAGATGGAATAATTTTGTTTTGCCATTTGCAGTGAATTCATTCAGTGTTTATATTAAATGAACACATCGCTCTGATTATGTGGGGGTTTATTTGTGAAAGTTTACCCCATAAAACAGATTCGGTTTGTGTTTGGCTGAAAAGGGATGACAAAGCACCTCATTCCAGCCTGTCCTTGAAACACACACCCACAGCCTGCAGGGAATTCCAGCCCTTGTGCTGCTTGTTCACAGTTTTTTGGGGAGGAAGGTGGGGATTTTGGGGCAGTCTGGGCTGTGCTGGATACACAAAACCCACAGAATTAAAGGAATCAAAGCCTTGCACAGACAGGACAAGGCAGAGTCAACATCTGTGCCCCACCCCAGCTCGGCAGCAGTGAAAACTTGGGGTCCTCCTAAAACAGGAATTAGTGCAACAGAACCAACCTGGGTGTTTATTTTAGACCAGTTAGAACCAGTATCAACCTGCTGGGATTATGTGGGAGCAGCTGATGGGGGCCAAGCAGGCTGGAAGAGCTGGGAATGTTCACCTGGAGAAGGGAAGGATCCAGGGAGAGCTTCCAGCACATTCCAGGGCCTAAAGGGGCTCCAAGAGAGCTGGAGAGGGACTGGGGACAAGGGATGGAGGGACAGGACACAGGGAATGGCTTCAAAGCCGTGGAGAGCAGGATTTGATGGGATTTTGGGAAGGAATTCCTGGCTGTGAGGGTGGTGAGGGGCTGGGATGGAATTCCCAGAGGAGCTGTGGCTGCCCCTGGATCGCTGGAAGTGCCCAAGGCCAGGCTGGATCCCCCAGGGACAGAGGGAGGTGTCTCTGCCCATGGCAGGGGTGGCACTGGATGAGCTTTGAGCTCCTTCCAAAGCGAACTATTCCACATCTCTGTGCCAATTCTGTTTCTCATCCTCCAAAAATGCTCTTAATGTACCCATTCGTTTTCTCAACTTTATTCAGGTTTTCTTTAAAGAATAATTCATATTCAGTGCAGAATGGTTATAAAGTGCGAAACTCATCAATTATTCAGGTTATTTATGCAGATTTTAAAGTCAGAGATATTATGTGGCTTTCTCTCTTTTAAGAGAATATGAAAAGGGATTTAAGAGGAGAAGAACATTTTCCTGAGCTGAGGTTGGAGTTCAGCTCTCTGGGATTGTTCTGTGTGTTTGAGTTGTTTGGGTTTGCTGTGTGTTTTCCAACCGCCTTCAGAGAAGTCAATAACGAGGTGACTCAAACAATCAGCCAGAGCTGGAAGAGCACCAAAACCCACAGGATTTGGATAATCTGAGCGTTCCTGGTGCCTGACCCCGTGGGCAGAGCACGAAACAGGGACGCAGCAGCCACCAGTTGAATTCCCAGCTCGGATTTTCCCTAAAATGATTTCATCCCCTCCTCGTTATTTCCCTGTTAACTGTCATTATAATAATTATTATTAATAATAATTGTTAATAACATTAATAATATCAATAATATTAATGATAATAATTATTGCCCACTGCAAAGGTGTTAATTGAGTTAATTTAACCAGCATTCAATCAGCTGGTGCTGATATTTGGATTCAATACTGATGAGGGCCAAACCATTCCCTCCTGGCATATTCTGCTTCCCTGCCTGTGTCCAAACCCCAGCTCTGGGCAGAGACCAGCCCTGCCTGGGGCCTTGCTGGGAAACCTTTTCTATTCCCGCCCTTCAGGTGAGAAACCCCAGAAACAGAGGCACAGAACCCCTTTTCTGGTGGTTTTTAGGTGCCCATCATGGGACAGAGTGGGGAAGAACCAGAGCCTGGCTGGGGACAGGTGAAGCAAAGAACAAATCAGTGGAAGAGACAGGAAACCCTTCCCTTCTCCCAGAGTCACAAATTGGCAGCTGGAAGGAAGAATTCCTGTGGCTGTGAGTGCTGAGGGTGCTCAGCACCCACAGGGGCTGTTCATTATCCAGCTGCTCTGGCCTTGAGGTGATGAAGAATCCGTTCTGTGCCGAGCAAGTGTTGGAGCAACTGGGATTGCTCTGCCTTGGATAATTGTGTTTGTTTCTCCCCGTTAAATTTACTGGCTCTTTTATGCCTTCTCCCCATGTGCTCGCGGATTTTCCAGGGCAATTTGCAAAATAACCCTGATTGCTCTTTCAAGCCCCTTTTCAACATGCTGTCTGCAGGGAAAGAAAAAAAAACAAAACAAAACAAAAAAACACCGCCAACGAAAAGCAACTCCAAAATGGCATTTGGAGCTGGCAGCTCATGCTGCTGCTCTCCCACATCCGTGTGGGTCCTGTCCTCATTCATTGGAAAAATCTCTTTACCCCGAACGTTTGTTTGTGTTGGTGTGTGACCAGAAGGTGCCTTCACCACTTTACAGAGTGGTCATTTGCTAAATAACGCAAAAAACCGCTCCCATTTATTTGCAAAATAACATTTATTTGTAAAATAACACCCCGTGCCCGCCTGACCCGGCTGTGGATGTTAAGGCTGCACATTCCAGCACCCCTGCCCATCCCAAGGGAAAATTCCCAGAGGAGAAAACCTGCTCAGGATTCAGTCTGGCAGCCCCCTCGGCCCTGGGAGTGATGGACAGCACTGCTTGGGCTGGATTGGATTCGGTTCAATTTCCACGCACACCCATCCTTCACTCCGGGCTCTGCTGCAGAGCCCCTGCAGCATCCCAGGGATTCCCGAGTTTCATCCTGGCAGCCTGGGGAACTGCCAGCCCTGGCTGTGCTGATGGGTCAGGGAGGTCTGGGGGCAGAGGGAAATCAGGAGATGAAAATGTGGCAGGAAAATAAAATAGAGCCGGAGTTTTGTACGTTTTAGAGCTTTGGTGAGGGCAGAAAGGAGCTTCAGGAAGCTCCACCACCCATTATGGCCAGAACTGGGCACTGGATTGTTTAAAATCAGCCTCCGGCGCCTCCCTGGAGGGGTTTCGCCCCATCCCTGGAGGTGTCCAAGGCCAGGTTGGGGCAATATATTGAAAGGTTCCCTGCCCATGGCAGGGGTGGAAATGGATGATTTTAACATCCCATCCAACCCAAACCATTCCATGATTCTACACCTTCTTTATAACATTTGCAGGTTTCTTCTGGGGGTTTTTTTATTTGTTGGTTCATTTTTTGTTGTTAGTTTTTTGTTTTGTTTTGTTTTGTTTTGTTTTGTTTTAATTCTCTGTGTATGCTGTGGGGTTTTTCGCTTGTTGATTTTAAACCACATCACATTCGGTGACCCACAGATGACACTTTCCCCTTTTCTGCCATCTGCCTTCTATCCTTCCCCTCTCCAGCCCAAGCCTCCCTTTTGGTTTATTTTTCTCCCTTTTGGCTTATTTTTCTCCCTTTTTTTAGCAGACTGGCTCCGGATATTCCCATTTTTGTTGCTGCTGGGCTGGCAGGACAAGCCCATCTCTGCAGCAGTTTGCAGGAGCAACGTGAACACGGTGACAAGAAATCAATCTCGCTAATAAAATTAGCTGAGTTTCGCTTACTCTTTTGCACAACTGGAGACCAACTCATCCCCTGGAAGGCAGTTTTACGGCCTGATTTTTTAATGGAGTGTAAACCAGCATTAATCGTGTGGGGAGGGGCAGAGATTGGGAGCATAAATCCCCTAAACCTCCACGAATCGACCACACGGAGATTAGGGAAGGGAAAGGAAAAAAGGGAAAATTTTGTCCTGCACTTGTCAGTCAGCTCGGAGGGCAGTTGGTGGAGTTGGTGCCTTAAGTTTTCAGCCTTTGTATTTTTTCAAATCCTGCACTGCTTTAGTGTATAACTCTAAACTCTGCACAAAGTGTCAGCGATATTTTGGTGGCACAAAACAATCCCTCCGGGCCTGAAATTCAGGGGCACTCTGCTGCCTCAGGCCCCAAAATGTGGAAACAAAAGTGAATTGGGGGGGAGCAAACTGGGGATGTCTGACTTCATTACCTGAAGTTGTAATTAGAGGATTAAACCTTGATATGTAAATAGATCAAGCTTATATCTGTCTGAAGAACTCGTGACCATTGGCTCATTTTTGGGTGTAGGGCTTTGTCTGCCCTTAATGTACCTGAAGGCTGGTGAATAAATATATCTGCTTTTATTCTTTTAACTTGGTCTGGGGGAAATGGGATTTTGGGAAGGAATTCTTGACTGGGAGGGTGGGGAGGAGCTGGGATGGAATTCCCAGAGGAGCTGTGGCTGCCCCTGGATCCCTGACAGTGTCCCAAGGCCAGGTTGGAGCACCCTGGGACAGTGGGAGGTGTCCCTGCCGTGGCAGGGGTGACACCTTTAAGTCCTTTTCCACCCCAAACCATTCAGGGACTCTAAGACTGGAGTGGGAACAGGGAATGTGGTGCTGAGTGAGACCCCCCTGTCCTGGGGGTCGGGCTCATGCAGATGAGGAAGGAAAGGTGATTCCTGCCTGATTTATTGGCTGCTTAAAAGATCTGCAAAGAACAAGAGCGTTACCGGGCTCCTGCTCCCCCACGGTGTTGGCAACTCTCCCTTTACATGGAAGGGAGTCAAGCTGGAGGATTTATTGCTCCTGGTGTGATTTATGGGATACAGGGAGCGGGGTGATGGCCTCACTTTACTGCTGACATTGAGAAATCCTTCTGGGCACTCAAACCAGCGCTGGGAATTCTTCCCTCCTCCGTAAAGTGATGCTGAGGCTCAATCCCAGCACGCTGGACAGCGCTGAGGGGTTCATACGGACAAGAAGGTAGGAAAAAAAAAAGGCCTTTTTGTGAGTTTTCCATTTCATTTCTGATCTCAGATGGGCAAATGCTTGGACAGTTTCTGTGGCTGGTGTGCTTCTGATCCGAGTTTCCCAGATTCTGCTTTTTACAGCTTCTCCTCTTGCACTCCCCAGTTTTTCCAGTTGCTGTCACGTCTCAGTGTGGGGGCTGATGGTTGAACAATTCTTTTTATTCTCCCTTGCACACCCTTGGAGATACTGTGTGAGTTTTATGTGCTTTGTGTTTATTTTCTCTCTCCCAGAGCATGTGGCTCCAGGTTTGTTTAGGCTCACTCTCCCTTCTTTGGGGGGATAAAAAAATACACCGTTCCAAAATAAATCCAAGATTTTGGACCCGTTTAAACCCATTTTTCCTCATTAAAAACCTTTTTTATTTCAGGAGCTCTGGTTCATCTCCTGTCCGCACACTCTGCTTCTGTCTGGTCGGTGTCTGGCATTAAACCCTTCACTCACTGGGCTCCCTTTTCCTGGGGAACTTACTGGACACAAGGGAAGAACGTGGGAGGGAAGAAATCCTGATTTTTTTTTCTTCTTTTTTTTTTTTTTCTTTTTTAGAGTTTAGCTTCCAGGGCTGTCAGCATCCCTCTGAGCCAGGCATGGAGTGAGTGCATTCTGGGGCCAGTCAAGCATTTTCCACATAATCTGGATATTTTTGTTAATTTTTGACGCCTCCTGATGTTGCAGAAAGCTCAGGTTGCAAATCACTGCTCTAAGGCAAAAAAAAAAAAAAAAAAAAGATGACTCGAATGAGTTCTGGGCAAATCTTTGAAGGGTTTGGGGCGAGGGAAATTTGGCTAAAACCCCAACCAAATCACAGAAGGGATAAAGCACTGGGGATGGCTCTTTTAAATATGCTCTGTTTGGCCTGTGGCTGTGTTAGGAGTTGCTGTCACTTGTTGGCCAATACAAGATTTTAATGGTTAAATGCTGCCTTTGTCCGTGGGGACAGGGATGAGCTCCTTAAATCAAGAGGGCAATTAATTTTCCTGACAAGTTCTGCGAGTTCTCAGTTGAGACTTTAGCCCTCGCAGAGATGGGGTTTGACAGTTTGCTTTTGCCTTCTCCCACCACCCCCTGCAAACCCAGGACTTGCTGAGTCGGACTGAACAAATCCCTGGAACGCCCCGGAATGAGATTGGGCTTTAATGTGCAATAAAAAAACTTTGCAAACGACTCCTTCAAACGCTTCCAGAGGTTGGAAACGCATCTATAAATATCCATAAATATGCACAGAGTTCCCAAATCTTATTGGAAAGGGTCATTTTTTCCCAAAAGCTGTCATTAAGCTCTGGAGCCAAGGAAATTGCAGGATGGTTTAGTGCAGCCCTGGTTCTGTGCCTGAGATGGCTTCCCACCAGGAAAGGGGAGATTTAAACGGGATTTTGGGAAGGAATGAGGGTTTGGAGGGGCTGGGATGGAATTCCCAGAGGAGCTGTGGCTGCCCCTGGATCCCTGGAAGTGTCCCAGGCTAAGCTGGACACCCTGGAACAGTGGGAGGTGTCCCTGCCCATGGCGGGGGTGGCACTGGGTGGGATTTAAGTTCTCTTCCCACCCAAACCAGTCCAGGATTCTGTGATTCCAACTGCAGCTGAAGGAATGCGATGCCTGAGCCATGGGTTTGTTCAGGAACATTTTCTTCAGAGCTCTGGGTCAGAAGTTCTGTTCTGAGGGAGGATGGGCTGTGCTGGGTGAGGCAAACGAGGCTGAAGTTAATTATCCCCACATGCCGTTGTTCCTGTATTCCAGGCCTGTGCCCCCCCAGCACAGAGGGCACACAGGGATCAGGCTGGGAATAGCTTTTGGAATTTGCCAGGTGAGTTTTAACGGCCTTTTAGCACAGTAAATGTCAGTGACAGGGAGCAAACCATGATTTGGTAAAGTAAATATGGACAAGAAACGTGTGACTTCTCCCCTCCAGTGCCACCCTCTGACAGCTCAGATTTGTCGGTGCCTTTATTGTCACTTTTCATTCCCTTTGCTGCCTCCCCCACACCCTGCTCAGTAACTCTGCACTCATCACAGCAAAGTGACTCAGGTTCAGTTAATATTAATTTTAATATTGATGTCGCCATTTTACTGCCTGGCACACTTTCCACATGGAGACAACAATCCTTGCTTTTCCTTATTCCTCTGCTGTCCCTTTTTATCCTACACTTGTGGGTCTTTGATTTTTAAGGGAATAAATTGCAGGTGACAATCCGTGTGTGGTGAATTCGGAAGGAAGGAGCTCCGTATTCAGTGAGGGACTCTAGAATTTATAATCCCAGGATCCCAGAACAGTTTGGGTTGGGAGAAACCTTAAAATCCATCTTGTTCCCCCCCATGCCACAGGCAGGGGCACTGTCCTGGTTTGGGAAGACAGGTGTGTGCTAAGAAAGGCAGGAGCCTTCCTGAAAATGGAAAATATAAACCCCCTCCCTCAAAATTATTATAATTTTGAAACTGAGAGGCTTTCAAGCAAAGATATGGGAATAGGAATAACAGTTCTTTACTAGGAAAATTAAAAATTAAAAAGGCAGTAGGACAAGAAAAAGCGAACCAACAAAAAAAGAAGACACTGACAGTCAGAACACAACCTGACCCCATGTTGGTCAGGGTGTTGGTGTCAGTCCAATCCAGTCCTCCTGCAGTGACAGATGTAGTTCTGTTGGAGCAGAGATGATCCTGGAGAAGGCTCCAGTGATGCTGAGATAGGTCCGGTCTCCCCCTGGGAATCCAGTGCACACAGGCTGTGCTGGTGTTCTGAATCCCAGGTGTGATCCAGGCGGGAATGCTGGGCTCCTCCCCCTGGGTGGAGCATCTCCCTTTGGGATGATGGAATTGTATCAGCCCTGCAGTGAGCCTCGATAGCCCATGAACAACAGATATCCCCTGGAGGGAGGGTGGATCCTGGAAGGGATAAAGAACTCGGCCCCAGCTGGTTTGAACTGCTGCTCATTCACAGAAGATCCCCCCGGAGTTATGAGGAATGGGTCATAGAAGAGAAAAAAACCCACTTTCCCAACTGGTTTCAACAGATGATAACAGAATACATAATTTTGGTTCCATCTTGCATTGCAGCCTAACACAGACAACTTCCACCAGAGCCCCACCCAATAAGTTTGACTTTCAGAGATAAAATCTGAATATTTTGAAAGAGGAGCTGAGTTTTGGGAGTGGGCAGGATGAGTCAGTCCCTGTGCTCCCAGGAGGGGGGTCTGGGGGGCTCATGCGCCTTTCAGCACCGTGTGAGTCGGGCTGCTGTGGATCACACGGATCTGATTCAGGGGGATTTCACACCCCGTGAGCGCCAGCAGCTGCTGGGTGCAAGGCTGGGAGTGCTGCGGCTGCGGAGCTCCCTCGCTCTGGAACTTCTCTGCTGTTGCTGCTGAATGGGGGTGATACCAGGGATCGTGTGCCGCTGTAGGACATGAAAGGCTCCAAATATTTCAGAAGGCAAAGAGCACAGAAAAAAGGCTTTTATTGTCTAATTCTCACTGCCTTTTATCAGGTGTTCCCATACAGACTTACCACGGTTGGTGAATAGGAACGACACCTCTCTAATGCCGTTGGTTAAACCAGAGAAACAGCAAAACACCACCTGGAGAAAGATTGTTGGGAGAAAGGAGAGTTGTTTGCCAGGATTGTTTTGAGAAGAAGTTTTCTTGAGGAATTTTTCCTTGGGAAAAGGTTAACAGCTGCCTTCAGGCTAAAATCTCTCAGGCCCACAGTCATGGAATCCTGGAATGGTTTGAGTTGGAAGGATCTTAAATCCCATCCAGTGCCACTCCTGCCATGGGGGTGGAATAAAGAAAGGATGGATACATTGAGAGCAGTCTTGGAGGATGAGAAACAGAATTGGCATAAAAATGTAGAATGGTTTGGGTTGGAAGGAGCTCAAAGCTCATCCAGGGCCACCTCTGCCATGGGCAGGGACACCTCCCACTGTTCCAGGGTGCTCCAGCCTGGCCTTGGGCACTTCCAGGGATCCAGGGGCAGCCACAGCTCCTCTGGACAAACACCACAGTCCTGTGGGTTGAGGGGCTGCTGGAATTCCAACAAAAATAGATTTAGACAAAGAGAATTAAAGTCTCCGTGATATCAACTGATAATTTTGCCCTCTCAGCGGGGCCTTGGAGTACAAGGTACAACCTCAGCCCATTGCCTGGAGGTTCAATTTCAGTCAGATCCTGTTGTGGTTCCTCTCTCAGGTCATCCAGGATAGTTCTTGGAACAGCAGTGAATGAGATGAGGGGCAGAGTGTGACTTTCTTGTCCTGCAGATGAATTCTGACCACGTGAATCAAATGGTGAATATACCTTTATATGAATTCCAGACCCCAGGCCACGTCACAGGGACACTTTTCCACTTTTTTAGGGGGTAAAAACACAATTTATAATTAACCAACCAGTGTGGACACCTGCTGGAATTCCACATCCTTTAGGAGAAAAGGTCTGTCTGTAGTTTGCTGTTCTTCAGGCTGCAGATAAATCCGTATAAATTGCCTAGATTTACATGGGATTTGTGGATATCAGGGTGTTATGTACATAAAACTGGAATCTGTGCTAGTGCTCTCAGCTTCCGTGTTCTGTGTTCCTGGAAACATCAAAAACCTTTTGTCTACAAGGGCTGAAACAAGTCCCGAGCTCCTTTGCTGGATGTAGCAGGTGTTCTCTTGGTCTCCTGTTAGAGGCAAATTAAATTTGAAACCGCAGAGTTTTCCTGGGAGAGAAATTCCATTTTCTGGGGGCAGCTCTCGCACTGGCTGGGATGTGCTTCTGTGCAGTCCCTGGTTTGGTTTTTGCCCCTTGGCTCACATTTGTGTCAGGAGTGTCTGCTCTGGGTCAAGGAGTCAGCTCTGAGCTCCGTACATGTCGTATCCGCAGATTCTGACGGCGAGGGGAGGGAGAGAAATGGAGCGGAAGGAGCAGGGCAGGGGTTCTGCTGGAAGTGCTGAGCTGGATTCCTGGGAATGACTGATGGAAACACATTTCACCTGCAGGAAGGCTTCACTCTGCCACACTGCTGACTCAAAGTGCTCTGTGACAGACTGAGGCCAACAGCAATCAGCTTATTCATAAGTTAAATATTCTCTGGAGCCATAAATCTCTGCAGGTTAAAGCACCCGAGTTCCTCACATGAGACAGGTTTGAAATTCTTCTTGGCACCAGTGGATGGAGTTTGATGGAAAGGTCACTTGTCAGGGTTGAGGATCGCTCTGAAGTGAGCAGGTGTTTTATCATGGAGATTTTCTGTGCGCTCCTGATTTACATCCAGAGGCAAAGTGGGAATGGGCAGGCTGGGAGGGGACGCAGCTGGGAGGGAACGAGCGAAACAAAGTGTTGAGAGAATTGGGCAGGAAAGGAGAGGCAGAGGGTGGTGCAGAGTTCAGGAAGCTGTGTCAGCTCTGTCAAATTCCCAGTTAAACTCCATGCTGTTCCCTCTGTCAGCTCCAGCCTCGGTGCTCAGAGTGAGGAAAATCCAGGAGTGAGACTGAGGGTCTGTCCTGTCCTGTCCTATCCTGTCCTGTCCCCAGCCTCCAGCACCTCATTTTGTCCATCAGGGCTGGCTAAGGAGCTCCACCGGCCTCAGGAGCTCCACCGGCCTCAGGAGCTCCACTGGCCTCTGGAGTTCCACCAGTTCCAGCAGCTCCACCAGCCTCTGGAGTTCCAAGAGCTTCTGGATCTCCCTCAACCTCAGGAGTTCCAGCGGCCTCTGGAGCTCCACTGGTCTCTGGAGTTCCACCAGCCTCTGGAACTTCCAGCTGTGCCCTCTCATTAACAGGGATCCCAGATTTCCTGGAATTCCCACACCCAGGAGACTTTCAGGGCCAGCATTCCCCAAGCCTGTTGCTCCCATGGCCCATTTTAGGAATCTCTGCTCCCTGTGTGTGAGACAACCCAAAATCCCGGGGTGCAAATCTTCTCTCAGGTGTGCATTGAGCAAATCAAGGCCTGGACTGACGCCTTAGGATTTTAGTTTTTATATTTTTCCATCTCTTTGCAGCCCTGCAGTTCTTTAGTGCAGAACTCCAAACCCCACACACACTGTGAGCTGCTGCTGCCCCGTTTCGGGCAGACACAACAATTCCTCTCCAGGCCTGGCGATCAAGGACCCCTCACTGCCCCAGGCCCCCAGGGATGGGAACAAAAGTGAGTTGGGGGCAGCAAACTTGGGGTCAGTGACTTCATCACCTGGAGCTGCAATCGGGAGATGAACCCCCAATGTGCAAACGGACCAAACTGATCCAAGTGTGACAACCCGTGAGCCACGGTCCATTTTTGGGTGCAGCCCCTGGGGGCTTTGTCTGCCCTGAATGCACCTGGAGGCCCTTCAATAAATAGAAATAAACTGCTTTTTATTTCCATATTTCTGTCTGGCCTCTGTTTTTAAGTAGTCCCAAAAGGCATCAGGACGATGCTGTTCCCACAGTTCCCTTTCCTCACCCCCTCCCGAGGTTTTCCTCAGAGCACAACAGCAGCAGAACCTTCTTCCCAACTAATATCTCCAATTTTTCTCCACAAGTATCCTCCAAAACTATTCCCACTTCTGTGGATTGTTACTATTCCCCAGTGGCAGATTCCCTCCGCAGAGTTTTTAATGTAAAGAATCGGATGATTAAATATTTGACAAGTGCATTCAGCACTGAAATACTAATAAATTGCATTATCTCTGGGGGCAGAGGGTTATTTTTTTGTCATTTTAACAGCAGAATAATGATGCTTTTGGAAGGTTACAGTTTTGCTGCCTGTAAGAGCAAGCGAGTCTTCCTTTCTTTTCAGTAAGATTTTAATATAATTTGCAACCATTGTTAACTTGTCATATTCCTCCCTCCCCCCCTTAAAAAAAAAAAAAATCACTCCTTTAAAAACTTGGTGTCTGCATATGAGCCTTGTGCTTTTAAAACTTGATTTTCCTGTCACTGAGCAGAGGTGAATTCCAGATTCATTATGGCAGGAAAAAGAAATCTTTCAGTTGGTGCTGAACGAATCTCTGGTCCCACTCTTGGGCTTCTGACAGGAATTCAGTTTATTTTGAGCCCAAGACATAAATCTCATTTCTCCACCCTGCCAGGTTGGGTGTCCTGCTCAGGCTTTTGTTGCTCCAAAATTTTCCCTGCTGATTATTCCAGTTCCTCAGGCTGAGAGATGTTCCCAGGAGAAGGAAACCTTTGGATGATTTAGGAACTTTCTCCCTCCAGCAAGTGCCTCCACCCTGTATTTTATTTTTTTCCCTTGGCTAATCAGTTTGGGACGGGGAGGCAATATTTAAACGAGCAGAAAATCATTAGATGATTTACAAAACACTGGAACCCCGCGACGAGACCGTGAGGCTTCTTTTGGAGTAGAAAATGATTTAATTATTCCTCGCCCTTCCAAACATTCGTCTTGGTAAAAATTAAAATGATTTTCGCCAGGCAGAAAATTGGGCCCCGTGTTAATATTTGCCGCAAATGAACGAATGGCACGGCGTCAGTGGGTTCCTCTGCTGGACTGAAAAAAAAAAAAAATGAAATATATTCTGGGGTGTCTAATGCACAGCAGCTCCTCAGGGCTAATCAGGACATTCACTAAGCCTGCTCGGGCTTTATATTTTAATTTAGGCACGGCTGTGTCTGTGTCTGGTGGAATTATTCTCCCTCTCCGTCCTGTTCTGGCACTGAAGCTGTTGTAATGTTTGCACCAGTGGCAGGGAGGTGTTTGCCACGGTGGCTGATGTCACCAGAGAGGTGACACTGGGTGCTGGCCCCCGTTTTCCACAGGACAACTGGGGTGGCTTTTCCCAGCTGTTTTCCTGGGATTTGGTGCTATTTTGGTGCTACAGGAATGATAAATCCACGCTCATTTGCCAGAATTTTGTATCCAGAAACAGCAGAGAACAATAACAAACCTGCACCTCCTTAAAAAACAAACGCCAGGTGGTTGTGCATGAAGGATTAATGGGTTTTGGTGGATTTTTTAATTATAAATTGCCTAACATTCAGTGGGTTCTGATCAGAACCTGATGGTGGTTTGTGCTCATAACCTGTGGGACTTCACTTTGCTGCCAGCCATAAATATAGAATATATTCTATATAAACATATAAATATATACCTTTTTAGCTAAACATAGGGAAAAAAGTATGTATAAATATATATAGACATATACAGTCGTATATTAATCTATAAATATACAAATTTGTAAATATATCTAAAATACAAATATATATAAATCTACAAAATATGCATACAAATATATACAAAATATATAAGTGTATTATATTAAATATATTAATATATTTTATATAGAGATATATAAATACATACATATACACACATATACACATATACACATATATACATATATACATATATACATATATACATATATAAATATATAAATATATAAATATATAAATATATAAATATATAAATGTATAAATATATAAATATATAAATATATAAATACAAAAGGCAGCAAGCAGGAATGTGCAGCATTCCCTAAGGACAGAATTTATCTGCCAGGGGCTGAAATAAATCGTTAAAAACCTTTTGCACCTTGTTTGATTTCCATTTTTCCCTTGCCCAAGCCGGTGGTGTGGGATTGTCCCCGGGGTGGCCCCGGGTTCAGGCTGAGGACACTGGGATAATCAGCTGTCTCACAAATTCCTTTCTGTGTGTTTTTAAAAGCCAGAAGGAGCCTCCAGATAATCCACTCCGGGCTCCTCTCTCCCTGAAATATTTCCCTGGTTAACCCTGGATGGAGCCCTGAGCTCTCACAGCCCAGGAACCAATCAGTGATTCCTTATTTTCCCAAAAAAAGAGATAAAACCACGGGCTGGAGGTTGAATTAGGGACACTCCACCAAAAATGATGTCCATGGAGTATTTCCATTGTATTTTTCCCCTCCCACCCAAGGGGAGGCAGGAAGGGGATGAGGTTTCCAGCTGCTCTGATCCCCTATTCCGGGTAATCCCTGAGAATATTCAGTGAGGGAAAAGCTCTCAGCCCCTCTGGGATGTGACAGACCCGGAGCACCCAGGGAGGGAGAGTGACGCTGTTTTACATCACAGCGACACAGACTCTGAGATTCAGAAGGCTGAAAATGACTCCTTTATTTCTGGGATGTGTCTCCCTTTTACACTATTTCACACAGACCAGTTGGATTGGTGACACAAAGACAAACCTCTTCACTCACATTGGTCAGAGCAGAGGGACAGCAAGAAGTCCCTCCTAGGGAAAGGAATGAATAACAAAGTTATAGTTACAAAAACATTTCCCTGTTCCCAGGGATCCAGGGGCAGCCACAGCTCCTCTGGGAATTCCATCCCAGCCCCTCACCACACTCCCAGGGAGGAATTTCTTCCCAATATCCCACCCAAATCTCCCCTTTCCCAGTGGGAAGCCATTCCCTGTGCTCTGTCCCTCCATCCCTTGTCCCCAGTCCCTCTCCAGCTCTCATGGAGCCCCTTTAGGCCCTGGAATGTGCTGGAAGCTCTCCCTGGAGTCTTCCCTTCTCCAAACTCAACATTCCCAACTCCCTCCGCCACAAGTTTTGCTGTGCCTGGAGTTTCCTTCACCTTTGGACTGAGCACTGACCTCTCCCTTTTCAGGGTCTGTTGACCCTCGGGATGACCTTGCCAGGTTTTAAGGCAGAATGGCAGTGGCTCCTGTGTCAGGGTTTTGTTGAATCCAATCCCAAATCTGCGCTCGGGGGAGTCAGAGCCTTTCTGAGCTGCTCAGGTGAGCTTTACCCTCACCCGTCCCCCCAGGGATTTCTCCCTGCACTGAGCTGTGTGTGAGGTTTGGGGTGAGCAGCTCTGTCTGAGGGCAGCGGCTCTGTCTCTCTGTATTTTTCCTGCTTCCACAGAGAACAATATTACTTGTTGTCCTGAAGACCCAGGGGGGGTGTGAATTGCTGCTTTTGTGGTGCGGCGAAGTCCGGGGTGACACTTGGAGCTGACACCCCAGTCCATGAGCTTGGAAATTAGGGAGCTGAGCTCAATCAGACGTGGCAGATCCGAGATGGAAGACGGGAGGTGTCCTGACCCTGCAGAATTAAACGCGGCGCTGGACTCAGAGGAGACGCCGCTCCTGAACCACTTCTCCTACCTGAGGGTTTTATTTGGTGCTTGTGCAGTTTCTGTTCTGATCAGAGATCACCAAGATTGGCTGCTTGGAATATTTACCCGTGTCCTCCACTCCTATTATTTCCAGGCACTTTGGCCTGAGCCTGACTGTTCTGACCTCGGGCACCCCAAGCAGGTGATTATGTGCCAGCAGCCAAGGGCCTGGGGAAGCAGAAAATCCAAACCTGAACCAGAAATGACTCCAAGGCCAGGTTGGAGCAGCCTGGTCCGGTGCAGAGTGTCCCTTCCTGTCGGATTATACTTTTTTCTGACCCAGAGATGGGGCAACTGAGAGGCATTTTAAAAATTTTTATTCCATTTTCAGTCTCATGAGAAGGGTGAGACCATGCAGATGTTACAATCCACAGCATCACAATCAGATGCCAAATTATTTCCTAATTACAAAACATTTTAAGCGTTGCTTGACCTATCAGCTTTCACCATACAATGCTGCTGTTTCTAAGCCAATCATCTAAAATTACCCCTCATGGCTCCTACTAAAATACATCTTTCACAGTTCTATTTCTCCAAAATACCTGTTTGCAAGGCCATCATTTGAAACTTGTTTCCAGTTCCATTTCTCTCTCAGCAATGTCTGTCCTATTCCATGGCATTTCTAAGCCAACATTCTTTATCCCAAATTTTTCCCTATAAATCTATTTCCCGCACCTTCCCATGGCTGGGGGTGGGATGGGGTGGGATTTAAGGGCCCTTCCAACCCAAAGCATGCCAGTGGCAGGGTTGGGAGTGAGAGCAGCTGAGCCCTGCTGATTTTCCCTTTTCCTCCCTTTTTCTGGGTCTGAGCTCAGGAGCAGCCATCCCATGGGGATGAATTCCACATGTTCTGACGCTGTTTTACACCACAGCAACACAGACTCCGAGTTTCAGAAGGCTGAAAATGACTCCTCTATTTCTGGGATGTGTCTCCCTTTTATATTATTTCACACAGACCAGTTGGATTGGTGACACAAAGACAAACCTCTTCACTCACATTGGTCAGAGCAGAGGGACAGCAAGAAGAAGTCCCTCCTAGGGAAAGGAATGAATAACAAAGTTACAGTTACAAAAAAGTTTCTTCTGTTTACAGAAAATTCCCTGTGAAAAGAATTTCAGGAAACCAAAACACCTTAGGCATGGAACCAGGGCTACAGTGTCCATGTCCTTCCCGAAGTTCCCAGGTTGTTTATTTTGTTCCCTTGTCAGAACGATCACAGCCAGCGACGGCAGCACTGATAACAGACTATTTTGGGCTGCTCCTAACGAGAGCCTGTGAAACTGCAAGGTTGTGTGAAAGAGAGCGAGCGGAGCTCCGTGGAGCTGTGCAGTGAATTATTAACTGCTGCTCCTGGCCCAACATGACAAATAAAATCCTACTGCACAAAGGCTGCTCCGCTGTGTCAGGCGCTGATCTGGGGAGATGTCGAACAAATGGCTCCTGGAGAAGCTCACGATCTTTCTCCATTTGTCTGCCTGATCAGTGAACTTGAATGGGGGAAGAGCCACCAAACAAAATTAGCATTTGCCTTCTGCCATTAGCTGGGCTCTCTTAATGAAAGGCTCGGACGCCCTGCTGGTATAAACGGATGAAAGAGACACGTGCAAGTTTCAGATATATTGATTTCAGCTCCCTGCTAACATCACCGAAGCACCTCCAGACGTGCAGAGCTGATCCTCATCTCCGTGCTGGTGGGGTCTGGCTCATTTGGGGCTTTGTTTGGGTTTCAAATTGAGATCTATCTCCCTGGCACTGCTGTGGTTCCCTCCTTGTTTGCCTGGCAAACGCTCCTGGGTTTTGTCCACTCACAGCAATTAGTGGGAATGATCCGGGACAGGAAAGGGAGAGCAGTCGGAAGCTGCAGGAGCTGAGTTTTCACTCTGCAAGGTCTGAGCCCTGGCTGGCAATCAGAACCCAGAGGGAGGGAAGAGGAGGAGGGACGAGGTCAGCCAAAAAGCTTTGCTGCTCCCTGGGGTAGACAGTGATTCCCAAGGATCCAGCTGCCTCCAGGAATCTGCTCTGGCCGTGGGCAGGATGAGTAAATGAATGTTCATTCCTGCTGGAGGTTGGCTCCTGGAGCCCTGGGATTTTTTGGCAGCAGGGAAGTGGCAGCGCCTTTAATACGGCTGCAGTGTTTATAGTCACAGTATTTATCCAGAGTTTCTTCATTTATTTACAATCCCTGAAGGGTTGGGGTTGGAAAGGACCTTAAATCTCACCCAGTGCCACCCCTGCCATGGTCAGGGACACCTCCCACTGTCCCCGGCTGCTCCAAGCCCTGTCCAGCCTGGCCTTGGTGATTTGCCCTTTTTCTGGGTCTGAGCTCCGGAGCAGCCATCCCATGGGGATGAACTCCACGTGTCGGTGTCCTTCCCGAAGCTCCCGGGTTGTTCATTTTGTTCCCTCATCAGAACAATCACAGCGAGTGCCCTTGGCAGCTTTTAACCCTTTGATATGCCAAAACACCTTCACAAATGGGGTGGATGCAGCTCTGTCACCCGCACTGCTCACGGGGCCACAGCCTGCCAGGCCTGGAGGACTCTTGGAGCAGCCACACAAAGAAAACCTTCAGAAACCCCAAATTTGGAGCCATTTCTTCCCCCAGAGGTGCAAGGCACCTCTTCAGCAACGCCCCACGTGCGGACAGCCCCGGAGTTTCTCACTCCAGCCACGGGGATTTTTCACACTCGTTTGGTGGATGAGAGGCCGGCAGGAGGAAGAAGATTAATCACTTTACAGGGAGCAGTGCAGTCCTTGAGCTTGCAGCGGTAGACGGGGCTGGGATGGGCTGTAAAGGCTGGCGTTCCATCATTGTCACATCCCATTGTTCCCGTGCTCCCAGGGAGAGAAGGCAATTCCCGGCTCTGGAGCATCTGCATTGTTTGTGAGGACTGGAATGAATTAAAAGCAGAGTGTGCCTTTGGCTTTTCGTGTTCAGACTCTCATAGATTTCTTAATTATGGTGACGTGAAATCTGTTTTAAACTTTATTCTCCTCCGCGTTAAGAGTTTCAGGATGAAAGTGCAGGGGTTTAGGCACTGGCTTGGCATTGACACTTTTTATATTCATTATCCTGAATTTCTGCTGGGATCTAACGGAGAGACAGGGGCTTGAGAGGGGGGAGGGATAACAGATAATATTTTCAGTTGTGACTTACGGCCGAACCTGTAAACACTGAAGGCTCTAGTGCTGAACACGATGGGTATAAAATTGATTTCCAATGCAGAGCCACCACTCAGGGACCTGAGCTGTTCCATGCAGCTCAGGGTGAAAACACAGCCTGGATGTGCCAGGGCAGGATGCAGGGCCAGGGGAAGGGACCGGAGTGGGGCTGGCACTGGGAATTGCAGTGGCAGCTCCCTGTGGACAATGGGATCACCACAGGATCCCCAAGAGTTGCTGGGCCCAAGAGTTCCTAGTCCCAAGAGTTGCTTTAGGCAGGTCCCAGCTTTGCTCCAATGCTAAAAATGAGAGATTTCAGTCTTTGTGGTTAACCTCAGTCCTGAGTGATCAAAAAGCTGCTCCAGCTCCCGAAATCCCGGCCCCAAATCTGCCTGAAGGATCAGCTCGAGTCCAGTTTCCAGCCCCTGCCCCAAGGGGCGAATTCCTGCTGGAGGCACCCAAAGGTTGGTGCTTCCCAAGGATCCCTCCTGGTCTGCCTGCTCCCGGTCCATCCCTCCCGGGTATTTATATTCCCTGCTATTCCTGGCTGATTTTACATAATCTCACGGAGCCTTTTTATTTCCCTGTGAAAGGAGATTACTCCGGGTAGCAACAACTGACGCCAGCACAGATCAAACGCCTGAAAATAGTCCCCAGAAATGTCGGGAATGATGCTGGGAGGGAGCGCAGAGAAAGTTTCCTTCTGCCTTTACCGCCGATCTTTAACTCTGGATAATCTCCGCCCCCCCCCCCCCCCCAAAACAAAAAAAAAAAAGGAGTTTTGGTTTAAGACTCTGTGACTTTGGGATTTTTTTTTTGAGATTTCCCATTGTTTTCGAACACTGTGGGGCCCTCACGCCCGTGGAAGGTCACTGAGGAGTTATTTGGGTGTCACATAAATAATGTGTATTTATTTTCTTTAAATGCAATACAAATAAAATATATAAATAAATAATTTGTGTTTATTTAGTTATATTGTGCTAAGAGAATTTCATGTGAGCCAGGGACAAGAAAGGATGGCCGGAGACTGGAATTTTTTACAAGGAAATGATGAATTCTGGGCGGTTTCTCGCCCTTTCTGGAGCTCAGAGTTCCACTGCTAAGCCCAGACATGTAAATTCCCTGCTCATTCTTGAGCAGCCCAACCAGCAAGTTGGCCTTCAGAGCTGTAAAAATCATCATAATCAGATGGAATGAGTGGAGGAAGGTGGTGGGTTTGTGTTCTGGACAAACGCAGCCCTGAAATTCATGATGGAAATGAAGTTCTCTGGGATTTTCAAGCCCTGGGATGGCTGGGCAGCCCTGCAGGATCAGGCCTGGAGGAATGAACAGCATTTCAGCTCCAGAGATACAAATGTAATTATAATTATAATTATAATTATAATTATATTTAGTTTTAGTTTTAGTTTTAGTTTTAGTTTTAGTTTTAGTTTTAGTTTTAGTTTTCGTTTTCGTTTTCGTTTTCATTTTCGTTTTCATTTCTTTTAATTTCGATTTCTATTTCTATAATTTTATCTTTATTTTTATTTATATATATTCATTCTCCAGGACAGGTTTTAGCCTCACCAAGACCAATGGAATTCTCTACTATTCCACTGACATCCCTGGGGGAGCTGACACGGAATCTGATGGGATTAAAGCACAAACCTGCCCAACCAAAAGGGATCCAACAAGAGCACAAAAAAAGCACCTTGGATCAGGAATTTTCAGGGCTTGTTTCCCCTTGGATCAGGAATTTTCAGGGTTTATTTCTCTTGGATCAGGAATTTTCAGAATTTGTTTCCCTTGGATCAGGAATTTTCAGGGTGTGTTTGCAGGCAGCTTCTGGGCTGTAGAAAAACAGGAGCAAAAAGCTTTTAGGGCTGTATTTCATGGAGTTCATCCCAATTTTTATCTGGAAGCTGCTGGGTGCTTTCCCTGCTGCTGAGGCGCACAGGAAAAGGGACTTCGTGGTGCCCACAATGGAATTTTTTGTTTTTCCCATTGCGGTGGTGTTGGATTAATAAATTGGAGCCACGCCAGGAGGTGACTGTGGCCTTGAGGGAAGTATTGATGTGGGAAAATATAAATTATTTCTCATTTTTTGGGATTTTTTTTCCCCCGTCTGCATGGAATGAAATGAGCATGTGGACCCAGCCAGGTCCTTTCTGGAGCAATAATTGTCCCAGAGCTGGCTTGGAGTTGTTATTCTGCCCATATGGCGCCCCAAAATTGATATTCTGCATTATGTAACCGCCTCCAAATTAACTTGGGGGAATATTTTGTCTTGTAAAGAAGCAGCTCGTCCGTGGATGGCAGAAACAAATGTGTTCCCTCAATTTTCCTTGTTCAAAAGGGGAAAAAAAAAGAAAAATAAATCCCCCCACACACCTCCCTCTGCCCAAGAGCTGAGATCAGATTTAATTTAGAGCAAATACTTGAACTTTAATTAGGAGCATTCATCCAGGACATTGCAGAGCGGGTCCTAATAATTAAGAGAAAATAATTAAAAATTAATAAAGGAAATATGGAAAGCATTGTAGCCGCCTGTCTTTCCTATACAATTAATAAATCTGCTTTGAATGGCCTGAAAGAGGGGAATAATTATCTCAGGCAGGTAATTCCTGAGTGAGTGAGGGAGAGGCCATGGATGTCTCTGCCTGGATTTTAGGGAAGGAATGATTTCCATCCCTGCAGCCCTGGTTCCGTGCCTGAGGTGTTTTGGTTTTCTGAAATTCTTTTCCCAGGGAATTTTCTGGAAACAGGAGAAATGTTTTTGTAACTGTAACTTTGTTATTCATTCCTTTCTCTAGGAGGGACTTCTTCTCGATGTCCCTCTGCTCTGACCAATGTGAGTGAAGAGGTTTGTCTTTGTGTCACCGATCCAACTGGTCTGTGTAGAATAGTTTATAGAAGAAACACATCCCAAAAATAAAAAAGTCATTTTCAGCCTTCTGAACTTCAGTCTTGTGCTGTTGTGGTGTAAAACAGCGTCAGCCCATGGTACTGGGTGGGATTTAAGGGATTCTGTGATTTTATTTTTAACCATCATCCTGCTGTCCCCCAGACCCGTCCTTTGGGTGTCAAACCATTACACGACCATGGCCTGGCTCTGTGCATCTTACAAATACTTCCTTCAATTATTTTTGTTTCAGTTTCATCTCCTTACACCTGTTAAATGAACTCCAGGGTCAGAGGAGAGGATGCTGGGGTTGACTTTTAATCAGTTTTGTGTTTTTCCATGGCCTAGAATGATCCTGTTTGATCCTTTTTCCAGATCAAATTATAATAAGTAGTGAAAAAGCTCCTTGGGCTGGGAGGTTTTGCTCCTTTGGAAAGGTTTATTTTGAAATTTAGCGGCAGTTTGTGCATCGGAAACTGGGGGGAGCTGGGACTGGCCGAATTTGACAAATTCCCACGGAATTTGGGAATTTCTGCCGGATTATTGCTGTAAAAATGTGAAGACTGGGCAGCGGTAGGAGATTGTGGCGTGGAAGGCTGGGTGTCAAGTTGAGTTCTGGCTCTGTCAGTGGGTTTTTTGGTTTTTCTTTTTGGTTTGTTTTGGGTTGTTTTGTTTTGGGGTTTTCTTTTTGCTGGTTTTGTTTTTGTTTTCGTTTGCTTGGGGGTTTTTTTTGTCTTACTGCATTTTTATTTTTAATATTCCTAGTGAAGGACTGTTCTTCCTACTCCCATATGTTTGCCTGAAAGACCCCTTATTATAATTATAAATTTTATATATATATATAATTAATTATATAGAGATAATTAAAAATATATAATCATAAATGTTATATTTTATATATTTTATATATTTTATATATATATATATATATATATAAAATTATATATAAATTATATATATAATTAAAAATTCTAATAATTCGGAGGGAAAGGGTTTACACTCTCCATTCCCAGGAGTGCTCCAGCTTTCCCTGGCAGGCACCTGCCAAACATCTTGATTTGTCTCCTTGATTTGTCCCAAAATCCTGGAAAACACACGGAATTCCCTGCAGCAGAGACCCCAGGGGTTCCCAAACTCCCAGATCGCAGGGATTAATTGCAGAGAATTACATTGTTTCAAGAGAAGGACGTCAAAGAGCCCTTAAAATGATCAATGATGACTTTTAAGATTAAACTCCGGCTCTTTCCATCATTCCTGCGAGACGTTTTAAGGGCATTTTCTTTCTGTCTGATTTTACGCCCCTGCAGTCGAGGTGTGACCAGGGGGTGGCCAAAACCTTCCTGGTGCTGGAGGCAGCTGTGCCCTGGTGGCTCTTACAGGTGTTGAGGGTTACTCAGAGTTACTCAAAGTTACCCAAATTAAACAAAGTTACCCAAATAACTCAAATTTTCCTTACTCAGAGTTACCTAAATTTTATTTTTTGGCAGAAATGTGTCACCACCCCGCATGGTTCTTTGGGAGCTGATGCAAATATTGGTGTTGTCCTTGCCTGGAGCTCTCAGAACGTTGTTATGACCCAGTGCAAGCCCACGAAATTCAGGATTTCTAAAAGATCAACGAAAAATGGGATTTTCCAATGCAGACTCTGCAGCTGTCGCCGCACTGAGCCAGTTCAGCCAAAGCTGTTCTATCCCTGAATTTCCAGCATGTACACAACTCAGGAGTTCAATGTGACAACACTGAAATCATCGTTACTTTGTCCATAAAACATAAACCCAAATGCAGAATTATTCCATGTCCGTGGCAGGGGTAGGATCCAGCTAACCTTTAAATTCCTTTCCAACACAAATCATCCCAGATTTTAATTCCAAAGCCAGGCCCAGGTGTTGTGTGCCCAGTGTGGAAAGTGAAGCCATTTTTCTCTGCCTCCCATCTGCTGTAGGAAACCACAGTAGAACCTTTTCCTTCCCCCAGCTGTTGGTTGGGATATTGAGTGAATTAAATGAATTAAATCCCTGGCACTGTTTTACACCACAACGAAACACAGACTCCGAGTTTCAGAAGGCTGAAAATGACTCCTTTATTTCTGGGATGTGTCTCCCTTTTTTACTATTTCACACAGACCAATTGGATTGGTGACACAAAGACAAACCTCGTCACTCACATTGGTCAGAGCAGAGGGACATCGAGAAGAAGTCCCTCCTAGAGAAAGGAATGAATAACAAAGTTACAGTTCCAAAAACATTTCTCCTGTTTCCAGAAAATTCCCTGGGAAAAGAATTTCAGAAAACCAAAACACCTCAGGCATGGAACCAGGGCTACAATAGGGAACCACAGCAGAAACTTTTCCTTCTCCCAGCTGTTGGTTGGGATATTGAATGAATTAAATTAATGAAATCATTTGTGTCCCTGTGGTTAATCCCAGCTGTGTGAGAGGATCTGCTGATAATTTCCCCACTCCAGAGGGGTGGACACAGGAATGTCCTGACCCCTCAGATTCTCCTCCCCTTCCTCTGGCATCTCCAAAAGGTCTGGAAAAGCAAATTCAGCAAGAATTGGGAGCGCTGACAACTTGAAAGTCTATTTTTATAAGCATATTGTAGCCCTGGTTTCATGCCTGAGGTGTTCTGGTTTCCCAAAATTCTTTTCCAAGGGAATTCTCTGAAAACAGGAGAAATGCTTTTGGAACTGTAACTTTTTTATTCATTCCTTTTCCTAGGAGGGACTTCTTCTTGCCGTCCCTCTGCTCTGACCAATGTGAGTGAAGAGGTTTGTCTTTGTGTCACCAATCCAACCGGTCTGTGTGAAATAGTATAAAAGGGAGACACATCCCAGAAATAAAGGAGTCATTTTCAGCCTCCTGAAGGTCGGAGTCTGTGTCGTTGTGGTGTAAAACTGCGTCAGCATATATGATAAATTCTTCCAAATGGGATAGTTAGGCATGGAAAAAAACCCGCTACAGAAATTCCCTGAGCCTTTTTGCCTTTTATTTAGTGGAGCATGACCCTAAATCTGTAGTTTTTCATGTCAAATGAGTTTGGATCCTCTGCAGTGCCCCTGGGTGAGCGCAGAGCTTTGTTGTTCTCGCTCGTGGCGTTCTAGGGGAGCTGCTGTTTGTTTCTGATGTGGAAAATTCTGGCAAATTGTTTGCATCTCCAAGTGGGGGTGGGTTTTTTAAACACAATAAAAAAAAAAAAAAGAAGGAAATCTTTTCCACACAGCACCTTCAGCTGCCGAGCTGCCTGGGAGATGAGTGTTGTTATTCCTAATTAATGTATTGAGAAACAACATGAAGTGGCTTGTCTGTGATTGTTCATTAAGTCACTGGCAAAACCCTGGAATGAAATCAGGAGATATTGAATTTGCATCCGTTGCCCTTCCAACAGCTCATTCTGTTTAATTTCTTTCTTTTTAAGGGGGTCTTTCGAGGATCTGTAAAAACTGGCTCATTTGGGGCTTGGTGGCACTGACATTGTGGCACCTGAGATCAAAATACACCTGCACACGAATTTTTGCAGATTTGGGGAGGTAAATCTGCCTGAGTCACCAGATTTAAATCCAAGATCTGCTGCTCCTTGAGCTCTTCCCTTCATTTCAAACTGGAGGAACTCAGGGCCATGCTCTGTCTCAGCCCCAAGTCAGGGGAGGGCTTTGGTCAAAACGGAAAATCTCTTGGTGTTTTTATGTGCCAGGAATGATTTCCTTAAAATGAACAGCTGTTCTTGTAATGTTTGCTGGATGTTTTGGAGAAACAAGTGGAATGGGATGAGCTGGGACAGAAAAGTCTCCAGGCCTGGAGTTTCCAGGGAGCCACTGGAGCCCCTGTGCAGGGAAGTGATTCTGTGAAAGGATAAGGAAATAAGTGAGGAATTCCACAGATTCCTTGGAATATTACCTATATATGTATTTTTCAGCTTTAAAGGTGGGGCTGAGCCTGTCTTTGAGTGGCTGCAGCACCGTGGGGTCCCTCCCGAGGGACTGGAGCTTGGAATTCCTGCTGGGTCGTTGTTGCTTTGTGCAAGTGGAGGTTTCCTGGGTTGAATTTTTCCTCATTTCTCCAGGTTCTGGCAGTGTTCTCAATCCCGAAGGAGCTGATTGTTCCCTGAGCCCCTGGGATGCATCCCAAGGTTTAGAAAGTACTTGGGAACCGTCAGAAAAAGGACAGCACGTGGCCGCTGTTAATCAGGGGATGTATGGCAATTGTTAATTAGGGGATGTCCAGTTCTGCACAGGGTTTATTATCTGGGAAGGAATTCCTGGCTGGGAGGGTGGGGAGAGGCTAGGATGGAATTCCCAGAGGAGCTGTGGCTGCCCCTGGATCCCTGGCAGTGCCCAAGGCCAGGCTGGAGCAGCCTGGGACAGTGGGAGGTGTCCGGGCCCATGGCAGGGGTGGCCCTGGGTGGGATTTAAGTCCCTTCCAACCAAAACCATTCCAGGATTTCATCATTGCTGCAGGATTAAGAGGAAGGAGCATCCCTGGTTTTCATGGCCAGTCTCAAACCAGAAGCACCAAAGTTCAACATTTGAGCAATAAAATCAGATTTTTTTTTTTTTCTGTTTTTTCCTGTGCAGGTGCCCAAACCCTGATCCCAAGGGGGTGGTCAGACATTCCATTCAGGAATGTCCCCATGCCTGGAGAGGTGCTGGAGTTCCTCATTAACATTTTTCTATAATTCTGCTAATTCCCCTTTGGGTTAATGCTGAGCAGCAGCCCTTGCTCAGAGTCAGGGCATTAATTACTCCAGAATTACTCCGTGGAGCAGCCCCTAGCAGGGTGGATTTTCAAAGGAGATAGGAAGGAATAAAAGAGAAAAGAGGGAAAGAAATAGAACAGAATTTTGCCTCTGTCCTTTTTCCAGCTGACTGGAAGGGGCTGCAGCAGCAGTCCCAAGGCATGACGCAGCATCCATTAATTCTGGGAGCAGAAACTCCACACATGGCTAATGATCCACGGCCTGGATTCATTTCCTTTGGCTCCAGCCACTCCGTCCTGGGCACTGCGATGATGGATTTGTCTTGATCCCCAGGCTGCCATTTGAAAGTCAAAGCTCATGGTGGAGGAATCCTTTAAAAAGTCCACTGGCTCCTCCAGGAAAATTCCTGGCAGAACAAGGAAAGGGGGAAGCCCATGGAAATCTTTACCTGGAAGCAGGTAAAAATGCCAAATTTTGTTGAGTAGGAGTCCTGGAAAGGGAGCAGGAGATAAAGAAAGTGACGATTTCCATGGGCTGTCGTGGTGTTTGTGTTCACGTTTCCACTTGGCCTGTTCAGAACTGACCCGGAGCATTAATGGGAGGGAATTCAAATAAAAGACAGATTCTGTGGGATAAAATAACATCAGGAGCACTCGTGCAGCAGCCCCAAGCTTCAAATTAAATATTATATTAAGCTGGAGCTGCCTGTGTGAATGCCAAGTGCTTCATTTGTTGGGAACAAATCTATCCTGGAGTTCCTTGGTTTTTGGTTTTTTTTTTTCTTCCTCCCTGTCAGTGGTGCCTGTGCCCAGAGCCGACACTTGGAAAGTTGAAATGGGAATTTTCTGCACCTTTCCCCCTGCGTCTCAACCAGGGAGGATCGCAGGATCTCCTGGAGAGCCCAGGTGATTGTTCTCATCATCCATCCCCTGTCATTGATGGGTTTATTAATTTGCAATCCAACAAATCCCAAAATGAAATACAAAAGCTCAAAAAAAGTGTTGATTCCAGGGATTTGCCAGGACAGGGAGTTGGGTGTGTCCAGGTGAAACCTTCAGGAGGGTTTGGCTTGGAAAAGCCAAACCTGACTTGTTTTATGTATAAATAATTATATTTTAAATCTTTAAAGTTTTTATTATGTGATATTACATACTTTTATTTAAACTTATACACTTATAATCTTAGCTTTATCATTTAAGTTTGGAAGCTTTTTTTACGGCCTTAGGTTAAATGCAGTGGGTTTTGGGGGGTTTATTGTCTGTCAGTACAGCAAGTTTAAAATTTTTAGTGACCAGGTTTCCAACAACTCCCCCTCCTGTTTGAATTATGAAAACTGTTCTGATAGATTTGTTAAATTCTTTTGGATATATTGAACTAGAGGTAAGGTATAAACAGTATGATAATTACGATGATAATTAATATATATATGTTTATTTTTAGAAGTTTTTTTCTTTATAATGGTGCAAGGTTTAGTTAATTAAATAGATTATTTATTTATGGGGGGTTTTTTGAGTTTGGTTGTACTTTTTTGTAATTGTTGTATGTTTTTATCCCCTCCTGGGATTCCCTGGAGGTGTGTGGGTCTCCTGTCCTGTCCTGTCCTGTCCTGTCCCGTCCCAAGGAAGGTCCCACAGATCTCCCAGGGGATAAATGCAGATTAATTCAGATAATTATCCTTCCAGAGGATAAATGCACACACCAGGCTGCTCACCCCTGGATGAAAAAAATCAATTTAAACCTTAAATTGGTGGCCAGGATTCCTGAATTCCATTTTCTCCCCTGAAAACCACCTTCCAGAGTGACTTTAGGGGGGTGCAGGTGGACTCTGGGAGGTCGGAGGGGATGAGTCATGTTTATTGCCCCCTTTGTCTCACTGCTTTAATTCCACACAGTTTTATGGCCCTTTTTATGGAGGCAAACACATTAAAGAACATCCTCACCCTCTAAACCATGCCTGGGCTGAAAACTGCAGTCCTGATTTAATACTGAAAATACCGAAAATAATCAATTTATTTCTGCCCGGCCTCGATCTGTGTCTCTCTTTGGAGATGAACAGTCGGGATGAGACAGAGCCCTGGAGAAAACAGTAAAAATCTGACCCAGACCATTCCAGGGAATGTTTGAACCAGAACAGGGTCTGGCTGAGTGTTAAACCCCAACCCACTGGAGAGAGAGAAGCAAAACCAGCAAATTCTGAGGAGCTGGAGCTCTGGTTGCAATTTTCTCATTGCCTGGTTACAGAAATAATTAGCTTTTTAATTCTTTCCTTTTTTTAATTTCTTTTTTTTTTCTTTTTTTTTAATGGGAAATTCAGGCTGTGAGGAGATGACTCATTTTGCCAGTGTTAAATGGAATATATTTCATGGGCAGACACTGGCCCGGAGGGAGAACATCCCATACCTGCAGAGCTGCTCCAGCCCCCTCTGGAGAGCCCTGGGCTGGAAATTGAAGAACTAGAAAGTGTGTTGAGGGGAAAAAAAAACCTCTTATCTGAGATCTTATCCAGGGAATCTGGATCCTCATCTGGCTGAGGGTGTGAGTTTCCTCCACGTAAAGCATTTCCAGCCTGATGGATCATGTGAGCAGGTGATGGATGCAGGATGGAGTTTTATTTGTGGTTGAGGCTTCGATTGCCAATTTTTAATTTTAGGGTGTTTTCTTTTCCTCCCCCTCCTCTTCTTCTTCTTTCTTTTTCCCTCATTCTTCTTTCTCTTTCCCCCTCGTTCTTCTTTCCTTTCCCCCCCTTCTGCTTCTTTTTTTTTCTCCCTTCTTCTTTCCTTTTCCCCTTCTTTCTTTCCTCATTATTCTTATTCCTTCCTTCCCCCATTTTTCTTTTGCTTTTCCTCTTTCTTCTTCCCTCTCCTTTTTCACCCTTTCTCTCCTTCCCTCACTTCTCTCCTTTTTCTTCTTCCCTCTCTTTTCTTCCCATTTTCCCTCCTTCCCTCTCTTTCCCTCCCCTTTTCTTCTTCCATCACTTCCCCCTCTTTTATTCTTCCTTTTCTTTTCCCACTCCTTTTTCTTCTTCTTTCTCTTTTCCCATCCTTTTTTCCTTCTCTCCTTCCCACCCCTTTTTCCTCTTCCCTCTCTTTTCCCACCCATTTTCTTTTCTTCCCTCTCTTTTTCTGCCCTTTTTTCTTTTTCCTTCTCTTTCTCCCTTCTTCTTCTTCTCCCTTTCCTCGTTTTGTTTTTGGGGGGTTTTTTGGGGGGATTTTTTGTTTGTTTTTTTTTTCCCCTCTGGATCACCTGGGGCAGCTGCTCTGACTGGGAGGAGAATTGATAACTCCAGTTATCAGTTGGATATCGATAATTTTGGAGTCATGGATTCCAGGGAAGGAGCCCAGATCCTTCCTGGATCCATGGGCAGAGGAGAGACTCCTCCAGAGGAAAAAATGGAATTTTTAAGGAAAGGGCAGTGCTGGATTCCCCAGGAAATGTTGGATTCCTCCACCCATGGGAGGGTTTCTCCCCCATCCAGTGTGGAATTTTTGATTTTTAAAATTTTTTTCCCCCCTATTTTTCTTTCATATTCATGGAAAAGCCAAGAAGCAGCTTTGGCTGGGGGAGCTGAGCTGCAAAACTCAGCTGAGCTCTTCAAAAATGTGGGTTTTTTGGTGTCTTTTTTTTTTTTTTGAGGCAGAAAGGAACAGATTCTGATTATTCCCAACCCCACAGGAGCCAGATCCCCCAAGCTGTTGGTTTTGTTCTGACAAGACCCGATTATCATGTTTTTAATGCCACTCTTCTACTTCTATTCCATATTTCTTTTATATTAAAAAAAAACCAAACCCAAAACCATGTAATTTCTTTTTCACAAAACCGAGGTAATGACTAAACACCCCCAGTTTGACTTAATTTGACCTCAGTAGAAGGAAAATTTTAAATTCTTCTGCGAGCATTTGGATGTGACAAGTGCCTGAAAGGCTCCTCCTGAGTCCCAGCTGCCTTTTTGGAGACAGAAAAAAAAAGGAGTTTAAGGACGAATATTTCTGATTATCTGAAGTGCTGAGTTCCACTCTGGGTCGCTCCCTGTGTAAATATTTGCAGGAAGACTCTTTCTGAATGTCTGCAACCTCACCATTTCAAGGGGTTCCATCTCCACAGGAAGTAAAAGAGAAAAACAAATAAAAGGGACAAGAAAAAAGATGGGGACAGAGGACATTAAATCATTGGAGCATTAAAAAAAATTCTTTTCCAAGGGAATTATTTGGTCTAAAATGGAAAAGCAAAGCCAGTGCTTAATTTCCCTCTCCTATTAGTGCATCAACACCCTTTGCAGCTGTTTATTTCCCAGGAATAAAAATGAATGATGTCTTTGAATACCAGATGTGGCCATAAAGCATCCTATTAATTAGAAAAGTCACTATTAATTGAATAATACAAATGATTAATAATTGTCCAGCTTTTCCAAATTAGAATTCCTCTTCCAGCTCATTGATTTTGTTTTGCGGTGTGTTTTATTTTTTTTTTTTTTTAAGTGCCCACCTCGAATCATTAAAATTAAAATTAACATTGTCATTATTAACTTGTAGCTATTAAAACTGCTGCTAATGCTTGGGGGTTTTGTTTTTTGTTTTTTTTTTTAATTCCCTGAAAATACTTCAGGCAGCGTTGCTGTCTAGACATTATCATTTTCTATTCTATCCCAAATTGTTCCCAGTGTGACTTCTGCTTGGAATATCACGCTGGAAGAAACACCATGAAATGAAACAGAAATTTATCTACGGGATCTTGTCAGAGCAGGATTCACTCAGCCGGCACAGACAGGCTGGATTTGCCTATAAATTACATTTTTTTTCCTTACTTTTCGTCACCATAAAGCTCTGAGGTGTCCAGCATTGGTCAAAGTCAAGGCGTTTGGGTTGTTTTTATGAGAAAATTCGAGGTATTTGGGTTGTTTTTATGAGAAAATTTAAAGTATTTGGGTTGGTTTTTATCAGAAAATTCAAAGTATTTGGGTCGTTTTTATGAGAAAAAAAGGGAAAAAAATAAATCTTGACAACAATCAGAGCGTTGAGATGAAATCCCGAGTGTTCTCCATGCTGATTTGGGATTATTTTAGTCCTTTTTATGCCCTTTTCGAGGTCTTTAGTTGTTGCACAAGGAGACGCCTCGTTCCAGTACAACCCTGAGTTCCTTCAGCTGGTGGAAAACATCCCAGGAAAAAAAAAATCACCCATTTGGTATTTTTGGGTTTGGCTTGAGGGAAAGGGGAAACTGTGGGGTTTTGTTTGGTGGGTTTGGGTCTGTGGATCAAATGCTGATCCTGGGGATTTTCCAGCCTCCGCAGAAGATTTTTGGGTGAAGGTTCTGCAGTTCCTTTGCTCCAGGCAGGGCTGTGGAGGGAGGGCAGAGACGACTGGTTGGGCTTTAGCAGCATCCAGATAATTTTTTTTTCCTCCTTTCCGTTGTTTTGGTCATCCTTAGGGACATTCCAGACACGTGAAGGTCATCAAGTTTGGTAGCAAATCTCTCACAATGGCAAAAAATAGCAAAAAAAAATTGCAAAAAACTTGGCGAAATATTGAAAAAAAATCGCAAAAATTACAAAAAAAAATTGCCAAATGAATTGTGAAATAAAGAAAAAAAAATGCAAAAAAATTGCAAAAAAAGAAAAAAAATTGCCGAAAATTGCCAAAAAAAAGCAAAAATATGCAAAATATTGAAAAAATTGCAAAATTTTGCTAAAAAATTGGAAAAAGTTTGCAAAATACATCAAAAACAATGCAAAAATTTGGGAAAAAAAAGGAAAAAAAATCATTGTAGGAAATATGAGAGGAGCCAGGCAATTCCTTCCCATAATTATCTGTTCATCAGACCCATCCATCCCTCTTTTGTTCATCCCTCTGCCCCTAAATGCAGGGCACTTCCAGCTCTGTTGTTTTGAAAGCCACAAAAGGCAGGGAAGACCTGGACTGGGTGGGTGTTGTCTCGTGAGGAAGTGTCAAACCCCAATTTCTTGCAGTTTCCAGCCCGTATTTGGAGGGTTTGGAAGGGTTTGATGAGGCTGGGTGGGGTTTGGAGCACCCTGGGGCAGTGGGAGGTGTCCCTGCCCATGGCACAGGTGGAGCTGGGTGGGCTTTAAGGTTCTCCCAACCCAAACCATTCCAGGATTGAGGTTATAAAAAAGCTCTGAGATCATCAAGTCTGACTCTCCATTATAATTTTAACACCAGTGTAGCCCTGGTTCCGTGCCTGAGGTGTTTTGGTTTTCCGAAATTCTTTTCCCAGGGAACTTTCTGGAAACAGGAGAAATGTTTTTGCAACTGGAACTTTGTTATCCATTCCTTTTCCCAGGAGGGACTTCTTCTTGCTGTCCCTCTGCTCTGACCAATGAGAGTGAAGAGGTTTGTCTGTGTGTCACCAATCCAATTGGTCTGTGTGAAATAGTATAAAAGGGAGACACATCCCAGAAATAAAGGAGTCACTTTCAGCCTTCTGAATCTCAGAGTCTGTGTCGTTGTGGCGTAAAACAGGGTCACCCCAGAGCCCTGATTCTTGCAGAATGGGTGGATGGGAAGAATGAAGAACTGAGGAAGGAGCTGATGATTATTCCTGATTTTAGATTTTGAATAGACTCCTCCCTACATACTCTAAATCCATCAGTGGAGAGGAATTTGCACTTCCAGAGGTTGATTTCAGCTTTCAGTGGATTCCCTGATTCCCTGCAGTGTTTGTGTCTTCTGTAGCCTAATCCTCATCCCAGCTAATGGAGAAGTTTGGGGTGACAAAGCAGAATTTGCAGAGTTTAAGACACCTGGATTTAAATACACCGAGCTCCTCATCCAGAGTGTCCTGCAAACATCGAGGCAGCCTTGGGAATTTGGGAAGGACAGGCAGCATGCAGTGCCTGCAGCTCTCGAAATGGAAGCCGGCCTCAAAACCTCGTAAAAACACAGAAATAAACTTCCCTGATTTATTTAAAGTGCGAAGGGGTCAGAATTTAAGTGTCTCTTTAACCAGAAAAACAAACAAGCAAACAAGCAGGGGCCCAATTTCAGGTGGATTTAACATGCCGGTGGACAAGGGAATTTTTAATAGCTAATCTTCCCCTGCCAGCTCATGGGAAATATCAATCTATTAGGCAGGATTCGAGTGCTGAATTTTTAATGCAGTTTTAGTGATTAAAGTGTTCTTTTCCTCCACTGCTTGAAAGGAGATCACAGTGGCTTTAAAGAGCAGTTTAAAGTCGGAACAACAATGGGGAATTAATAGCTGGAGTTGTCCATATTTCTCTCCAGGAGGGAAGGGCCGAGCCTATTTGCATCCAGGCCTTGCATCCAGAGCACTGGGGACAAGAGAAAATCCCTCACTTTGGGAGCAGAAAATGATCCAGAGCTGTTGGAGAAGGATCCTGGGACTTCATTGGCTTGGAGAGAGTGGTTGGGAGCTGGGAAGGGAGGCCTGGAGAACAGGGATGGGCACGGCTTTAATGGGGATTGTTTGTGCCAGTAGACATGAAAGGAATAATGAAAGTGGAGGGATGCAGTCCTGGTGTCACTGAGGGGAAAATGGAGATGGACACAACATTAATGAAGATTATTTGTGTTAATGGACATGGAGACACGGGGTCTTGGTGTCACCGATGGGGAAAATGGGGATGGAAAAGATATAATGGGGATTATTTGCGCCAATGGACGTGGAGGGATGGAGTCTTGGTGTCACTGAGGGGAAAATGGGGATGGCACAGGTTTAATGAGGATTATTCATGCCACTGGACATGGAGGGATGGAGTCCTGGTGTCACTGAGGGGAAAACGAGAATGTGCTGGCACACTGATGGCAGGGAAAATGGAATTTGCAGGGAGAGAGGCCCAAATCCTTGCAGGAGCTGGTTCCTGACTGTTGTTGCAGCTAAAGCAGCAAGGTCCAACATAACTGTGCTGGAACCTCCCACTGGTCCATCCTTTACCTTCCTGTTAAGGGGGAAAATCCCCACTTGGCCCAAAATCCCTTTGCAACCCAGAGCCTGCCTCTCCAACCCCACGTTTCTTGCAAAAATAAGGAAAATCACCCCGAGTCCACTTGACTCACACAAGCACAGACGCATTTGCTGTGCTGCTGTGCCCCAGAGCATCCTCCAGCCTGCATTATGCACAGCTGCCTGCAGTCCCACTCCAAAACCTCGGCCAAATTCCCATTTCAAAAGTGCTTTCAGAGCCCCTGCTCAGAACAGCCCCACCAGCCCTAAATCTGCGTTTTACAGAAGCTTCGTAGTCGCTGCTGGAACTTCACTCCTCTCACTTTAATTCCGGTTTTGGGGGTCACTAATGGATGCGTCATTGTAGTGCTGGCAGGCCCAGGGCAATAATGAGTTACTGGATTTAATTGTGGGGCTTTTTGGGGCTGTAATAAACAAACAGCAGCCAGAGCGAGGGTTCTGCAGTGAGGAGGAGAAGGTCCAGGCGGGCACAGGGATCTGGGGTTGCTCAGGAAGCGATGCCAAACCTCCCCTGCTGTATTAATCACGTAGGAAAAGCCCAGGAAGTGACCTGGGAGAGGGGAATTTGGTCAGTGTGACATTTCTGAAGCTTCTGCACCTGGGTGTAACCCTGGTTCCGTGCCTGAGGTGTTTTGGTTTCCTGAAATTCTTTTCCCAGGGAATTTTCCTGTAAACAGGAGAAGTGTTTTTGTAACTGTCACTTTGTTATTCATTCCTTTCCCTAGGAGGGACTTCTTCTTGATGTCCCTCTGCTCTGACCAATGTGAGTGAAGAGGTTTGTCTTTGTGTCACCAATCCAATTGGTCTGTGTGAAATAGTATAAAAGGGAGACACATCCCAGAAATAAAGGAGTCATTTTCAGCCTTCTGAATCTCGGAGTCTGTGTCGCTGTGGTGTAAAACAGCATCACCTGGGGATCTTGCAGGGATCTCTGTTCCTCGGTGCTGGCCTCTTGGTCAGAAGATTCTCAAACACATTTTCCTCCACCTGGTTCAGTTCAAGTTAAGGTAAAGCAGAGTAAAACTCGGGGTGACTGTAAGAATTGTCAGATATTTGAACAAAAAGAAGTTAAAATCTGAATTGTTTCCCAGTCCAAGTGTTCGGTGGTTCCTTTATCTCTCCCTGCTGTCCAGTGACACTTCTACTTTACCTCCCTGAATAATCTGATGTGACCTGATGCAGCTGGAGTGCACGGGTGAAGGGAATGTTCGTGCCTAGGAAATCCATCGTGGGATTTAACACAAAAATTAGGGCCTGCCTGGCCTCACTGAGGATCTTCCTAAACCCTCTGAGACTGGTGGGGAAATTCTCTGTTTGCTTTACGGCTTAATGAATTAGATCAAGGGAGGAAAAATAGATTTGTCAGAGAGAAGGAAGAAAATGATACTGTAAAATATAATAAAATCGTGGAATGGTTTGGGTTGGAAAGGGCTTTAAGGACCAAAAGTGGTAGTGGGAAACTTCCCACTATCCCAGGTTGCTCCAGCCTGGCCTTGGACAATTCCAGGGATGGGGAATCCAAAACTCTCTGGGAACCTGTTGTGCAGAGGGCACAACCTTGAGAAAACAGTGGTAGAAAGGGATCTTAAACCCCCAGAACTCCTCTTCATTTCCAATTGAAACCAGGAGAGTTTTCTTCTAGCAGGTGTTGGTATCAGGACGGAATTCCCGAGTTTTTCCTGGGTTTGAATTCCTGTGGTTTCCTGCTCCTTCTCTGGATGTGGCTCCTGCCAGAACTGGGAATGAGGCACCAATTTTCTCACCTGCAGCGTGCCACCAACAGCAGTGACACAGCTGCAGTTTACAAAGTGCTTTTTGTCATTCTGGGCTTTAAAACAGGCAAAGACCAAGCAAGGAGTGCTTTGACCCAACTGAGCCTTTTTTCTGCTCTCCGTGGGTGTCACTACAAAAATGCCAGCTCCCTAGTAATTAAAATGTCACTCTGCCAGTCAGGAGGAACTGGGAGAGGCAGGAAAGGTGATTTCCTGAGCCTCAAGGAATTATTCCCCCGGGGAGATTCCCTGTGTCCTGCAGAGGCTGCAAGGTGACATCTGGGAATGTTCCTCATGAGCATTTTGGTGATTCCTCACCCCTCAAAGATCATCTGTAAGGTAAAATCAGATCTCAGTTTTACTGAGGTAAAATCAGATCTCCAATCTCCTTTGCTGGGTCCAAATTCCCGTTAAAAGTCAGATTATTCCTGCTCTCCTGAGGTGATTGGGAGCCAATCCACACATTTTGGGGTGGAGATGATACACAGCAAGCAAGGCAGGACTCCAAAATTACAGTTCCTGGCATTTCTCGTAATGGACCTGAGAAATAGTTCCAAAAAAACCAAACCCTGGGCCCGAAGTGCCCAAATACAGTGGGCGCCACTCCAGGGGGCAGGGATTGATGGGGTTTGTTTGTGGCAGAGCAAAAAACCGAATGGCTGCTTTCCCAAATCCGTGTGGTTTGGAGCACTGCTCCTAAATAATGAAATAACTGGAGTAAAACCATCCCCTAGAGAAGTTCCTGATTACAGGATTTCTGACCAACTGGAATTCAGCACCTTGCTGTAAATGCATTGAATTTATTCCTGCCCAGGGTGGGCAGGTGTAGCCCTGGTTCCGTGCCTGAGCTGTTTTGGTTTCCTGAAATTCTTTTCCCAGGGAATTTTCTGGAAACAGGAGAAATGTTTTTGCAACTGAAAACTTGGTTTACATTTTTCCCCTTGGAGGGACTTCTTCTTGCTGTCCCTCTGCTCTGACCAATGTGAGTGAAGAGGTTTGTCTTTGTGTCACCAGTGGAATTGGTCTGTGTGAAATAGTATAAAAGGGAGACACATCCCAGAAATGAAGGAGTCATTTTCAGCCTTCTGAGGACGGAGTCTTTGTGTTGTTGCGGTGTAAAATAGCATCAGGCAGGAACGTGGAGTCCTTGGTTTGGAGTTTTAACTAAGCAGGAAAACCTCTGAAATTAAACTCTGGCAGATTCCCACAGTGTGTTTTATTCCATGTCTGCAAGACTTTCATCCTTTTTCCCCAAACCGCTTCTTCCCAGAGCTTTTCTTGACAGCACAGAGGCAAGAAATGATGTTTTGCAAGATATCAACCATTAACATCCTTTGATTTTTTTTTTCTGAGCTACTTAAGTCCTCGTGTCTGTAAGATTTGCTCTGAGATATTTGATGAGGGATATTTGATTTTTCTCTGGTTCTCTGCTGCTTGGGGAGGATAGGAATGCAATGCTCAGTCCCACTCTCACTGCAAGCTCCCACTGGGCTGGTTTAGACCAGGACTGAGGAATATTTGAGGAGTAGATGTGGTGCACAGAGCCTGGATTTAGTCAGCAGGAATTCCATGGCAGTTTTAGAGTATTGTGGGCCTGATATTTCTGGGCCTGAGGGACTTTAGCCTGCTTAGCAGCTGCTAACTTTTTCCCAAGGAAAAATTTCCCAAGAAAGCTTCTTCTCAAAACAATCCTGGCAAACAACTCTCCTTTCTCCAAGCAATCTTTCTCCGGGTGGTGTTTTGCTGTTTCTCTGGTTTAACCAATGGCATTAGAGAGGTGTCGTTCCTATTCACCAACCATGGTAAGTCTGTATGGGAACACCTGATAAAAGGCAGTGAGAATTAGACAATAAAAGCCTTTTTTTTCTGTGCTCTTTGCCTTCCGAAATATTTGGAGTCTTTCTTTCATGTCCTGCAGCGACAGAGTATTACCAGGTATTTATCCCAAAAAATCCCATTTTAACCACAACTCCCTGCCCAGTTCAGCGCAGTCACTGGGCTCAGGAGTGGTGGTAGTCTCAAGCTGAGCCAAAGGAAATTTAGGTTGGATATCAGGAAAAAGATTTTTTTTTGTGGAAAGAGTGATAAAGTACTGGAATGGTCTGCTCAGGAGGTGGTGGAGTCACCATCCCTGGATGTGTTTAAGGAAAGACTGGATGTGGCACTCGGGGCCAGGGTTTAGTTGAGGTGTTGGGTCTGGATTGGACTTGATGATCTTGCAGGTCTCTTCCAACCTGGTGATCCTGTGATTCTGCAACAAAATAATCTGACAGGGTGATTGTCAGCTCCTTCTCTGAGCCAAAAGTTTGGGAATGCTGTTGGTGGGGAATTTTTTTTTTTCCCAGCCTGACTTTGCTCTAAATGCAGCCGAAATTGCACAGCTGCAGGAGACTGGAGAGCTGGAGGAGCACAGGGCTGGGCTGGTTTGGGAATTCCCTCCATTGTTCATTTATCATTTGTCCATCCCTGCAATATTGTCCTCTCTTGGCTCTCAGCACTTGGAAGCTCAGGCAGGGCTTTGTGGGGAGTGAGAACCGAAAATCTGTGTGGGAAAAATTATCATTTTAATGACCAGAGCACAGAACCCTCCCCACTGCCTGGGCTTTGATCTTTTTTCAGTGGAATTCCGGCCATTAAAGCTACTAAAAGAGTTGTGGATGTGGATGAGGAGATGGAAATAGGGGTGATCCGTGTGATCCAGTGAGGGGCATCCCTGCCCACAGCAGGAGTTGGGACTGGAGGAGCTTTAAGATAATTTCCACCCCAAATCATTCTATGGTTCTGATTCCTTCTCCTTCACTAGGATTTGCTGTGCCAGATTTTTGTTAATTTTTCACCTAGCTCGGCTTCCTGATGGGATTTTCCAGAACAGAATTCCCAGAGGAGCTGTGGCTGCCCCTGGATCCCTGGAAGTGCCCAAGGCCAGGCTGGAGCACCCTGGGGCACTGGGAGGTGTCCCTGCCCATGGCAGGGGTGGTTCTGGCTGGGATTTGAGGTCCCTTTCCCACCCAAACCACTCCAGGATTCTGTGAAAATTGATTTTTTGAAAGTAACTCTGGCACACAACAATTTTATTGAGATTTGTCTTTTGGATTGGCAGCTGGCAGGTCCCTAAAAATGAAATTTTCAGCGCTCTACTTACACCGGCATTCCTTGAAAATGTCACTGCTGCTGGGATTGGTGGCTGTTTCGTTCATTTCCTTCATTACAGAGGGATTTTCATTCCCAAAATTGACCAAATCACTCTTGTCTCCTTGACAAGATTTCATTTTTCTCCTGCTTCATACCTACACTGGCTCATATTTCCCCAGCTGGCAGATTTTGAACCTTTATTTATCCCCTCTCCTCTCCAGCCTCTCACCATCCTATTCCATATGTTTATTATCTCTTCCATCCCCAAGCTGTGAATAATTTTGAGGGAGATCAGGCAGCTGCCTGGGAATCAGCTGGTTGGCAGCAGCCTGGTGCTGGAGGAGTCCCTGGGTTAACTCACAATTGCTGCTGAAGGATTTTGGAGAGCACAGGAAAACATCCTTTCCCGGCAGTGCCGAGCCCAAACTTGTCAGAATTACCAGCTGCCGTCGGATTGACTGAAAAATAGTGAATTTTTTTTTTTTAATCACAGTTTTCTGTGTATTTATTTGCTTTTTTTAGTTATTCTTAATGCCGGGACGAGCCGAATTTTACATGTTTAATGAAACTCTGGATTCTTATTTAGTGGAAGGCTTAAAATTAGGAATATTGTCAGTTCAATCCTGGGATTTGTCAGTGGGTGGATCAGATTTGCTTTCTGAGGGTGCTTTAGGAAACTGAGGTCCTGAATTAGGAAGGGGGGGGTGAGTTGGCACAAATCCCAATCCCACCACTGTTATATTCCTGCTGTTTCTCCCTCAGCTCTGACCCCTTTTGTTCTGTGGTCCCCACGCTGTGCCTGAACCACTGAGGTCAAATCAGATCTCCAATCTCCTTTGCTGGGTCCAAATTCCCATTAAAAGTCAGATTATTCCTGCTCTCCTGAGGCGACTGGGAGCCAACCCACACATTTTGGGGTGGAGATGTTCCATAGCAAGCAAGGCAGGACTCCAAAATTACAGTTCCTGGCATTTCTCTTAAAGGAGCCGAGAAATTGTTAAAAAAACCCCCAAAAACCAGGTAAAGCACGAATTCCACGCAGTTTCTTCCTTCAGCTTTTCCAAGGGAAGCTGCAGAGGCACGGAAATAATTTGTGTTTGATTTTTGCCTGCTCGCTCGACGGTTCAAACAGGCAAAGCAAAGCTCTCTCTGTCTGTAAACAACCCCCGAAACATCCTGATGGAAGAAGAGCGCGAAGGGTTATCATTAGCCGGGTTTAATATCAGTGAAATTTTAAAAACCCACGCAGCAAAAGGAAGAGCCTTTCCTGTGGGATGGTGCAGGAATCCAGGCTGCTGGGATGTTCCTGGCATGGACTGACAGCTCGTTTTTCCCAAGGCACTCGGGGGCTGCAGGCACCCATTGTATGAAATCCTGTTAATTTTTTAGCTTGGTGCTGTGTTAACTCATTTGTGCTGCCACGGGACACGACATTTCCTGGGCATTTTTTCATGGCAATGTTAGGATTTAACGGGATGAAAGACCTCAGACTCATGGAACTAAAGAGAGATTTCTTTTGGAAGCAACCTCTGGAGGTAATTTCAGGGTTCCACAGGGCCTAGTCCAGTACAAGGCTGGAGGATCTCCTGACCGTGCAGGAGACCAAACATCTCTGCAGTTCCTCAGTGCCTGGAGCTGTGGCAGGGGGATTTCCTTTCTCAGGGAAAGGCTGGAGATCAGGGGAAGGTTGGGATCAGGGAAAGGTTGGGGATCAGGGAAGGGCTGGGATCAGGGAAAGGCTGGGATCAGGGAAAGGTTCTTCCCCCATTGGGTGCTGGCACTGCCCAGGCTCCCCAGGGAATGGGCACGGCCCCAAGGCTGCCAGAGCTCCAGGAAACTTTGCCAACACTCCCAGGGATGCCCAGGACCTCTAAAATCCCTTCCAAATCATTCTGTGATCCTATGGAAGCTGGCCAGCCATCCCCTAAGCAGGACAATCCAGTACAACTCTGCAGGGCACCATGGAGATCCCAACAATCCGAGGATCCCACCCCCATTCCCTGTGAGCTGGCTGTGGGCAGCAGCAGCACCAGCTCTCCCTGAGCTGAGGGCAGTGAAGATCCAGCCCCACAGGAGCCTGTTTTCACATGGAATATCTGTGGGCAGCTCCCAAACCCAGTAACTCCTCGGGATTTGCTTTGCACTCGCTCCTCTGGTGGTTTGAAGCTGCTGGAGAAACATCAAAGATAAACACAGAGACCTAAAGCTTGATTAAGCGCATGAAAAGCTGCTGTTAAATTGGGCCTCTGGCTTTCCTTGTGAATCCTTTTTTTATTTTCCCACTTTCCTTTTCTTTCATTTCTCTTTCTCTATTTTTTTCTTTTTTTTTTTTTTTTTTTTTTCACTTCAGCAGGAAGCTCATTTGCGCAGGGAATGTGACCTGGGGATGATCATAAGGAATGCAAAGGGCTCCTTCACTCCCTCAGACCTCCCTGCGGAACCCTTACAAGTCTGCTGAGGATAAAATATCACTCCAGACACTTCCATCAAGGAAATTTAGCTCAGATCCTTAACCCAGGATCATCTCAACAAGTTGTGTGGAGGTCTCAGGAGGCTGGATCTCTTGCACGCTTTGGATATGATGGATGTTATCCTTATTTATGAGGGTGAGAAACAAAAAAAGCCCGCAGTGAAACTAAGGGTTTCCTGAGGGTGTATCTGAGGCAAAAAATACAATCAAATAGGCAGAAAATTACCTGGGATATAATTCCAGAAACAAGTGTGGGGAGCGTGAGTCAACGGGAAAGGATCAGGAGACTCCGAAGGGAGTCTGTGCACAAAGGATCAAATTCACCTCTGGAGCAGCTCCAAGGAACTTCAGCTCCCTCCGAGCAGCAGATGCACTGCCAGGGTTATGGAAAAGGTCTTTATCTAATCTTTGCACTCACAAATTATTATTTATATGGGAGGGATGCTGAGGTGTCCTGGGACTGGGGCCCTGTTGTGTGGAGTGATGTACAGGCCCTGCTGTGAGCAGACCAGAGATAAGGAGTGGTATCAGCCAGGGGAGTGATGGATCCCGCAAGAAACAAGGGGATAAAGCCTGGTTTAGCATTTTAATTCGATGTGGGCCTGGCTTCAGCACACTGGAGCCTGTCCCTGTGCCCTGGAGCCTGTCCCTGGAGCCTTTTTCCCATGTTTTGGAGCTGTTGGATCCTGTCCCTGGGTGCTGGATTCTTCCTTGTGTCCTGGGGCCTGTCCCTGGAGCCTGTCCCTGTGTCCTGGGGCCTTTCCCTGTGTCCTGGGGCCTGTCCCCGGCTGCTGAATCCTGTCCCTAGCTCCTGGAGACTTTTCATGTGTCATGGAGCCTTTTCCTGTGTCCTGGAGCCAGTCCCTGGCTGCTGGAGCCAGTCCCTCTGTCTGGGAGCCTGTCCATGTGTCCTAGGGCCTGTCCCAGTGTCCTGGAGGCTGTCCCTGGCTACTGGAGCCTGTCCTTGAATACTGCCCCTGTGTTCTGGACCCTTTTCCTGTTTCCTGAAGGCTGTTTCTGGATGCTGGTACCTGTCCCTGTGTCCTGGAGCCTGTCCCTGTGTCCTGGTACCTGTCCCTGTGTCCTGGAGCCTGTCCCTGGGTGCTGTCCCTGTGTCCTGGGTGCTGTCCCTGTGGCCTGGAGCCTGTCCCTGTCTGATGTTCCTGTGTCCTGGAGCCTGTCCCTGTGTCCTGGAGCCTGTCCCTGGGTGCTGTCCCTGTGTCCTGGGTGCTGTCCCTGTGGCCTGGAGCCTGTCCCTGTCTGATGTTCCTGTGTCCTGGAGCCTGTCCCTGTGTCCTGGAGCCTGTCCCTGGGTGCTGGACTGGGCTGGCAGGAGCAGAGTTGACTCCTGGTTACCACAGCGAGAGAAGAGCCTTTACCTCAGGACTCCTCAGGTAAAGGCGCTCCCTCCCTGCCAGGGACCTGTGTGTGTCCAGTGGCTCCTGTCCCCACCCTGGCAGTGCCAAGGAATTCCTGGACGTGCACTCAGTGCTCTGGGCTGTGTGACAAGGGGGGATCAGTCACAGCTTGGGCTCCATGGTCTGGAAGGGCTTTTCCAACCCCAGGGACTCTGGGATTCCGTGGGTGGATCTCCTTCCTCTGCTGTCACCTTGTCTCCCTGTGTCACTTGTGCAGGCCGGGGTTCTCCAGCGCAAGGTGTCCCTGCCCGTGGCAGGGGCTGGAACTGGATGGTTTCAAGGTCCCTTCCAACACAAATTCCATGATTCCCTTCAGACAGCCTCATTGAACCCCAAATTTGGCTCCTCTCCCCATCACTGCCTCCTTTAGGCGCCTCAGGAGCAGCAGTTTCTCCAACTGCTCTGAACTCCACAGCTCCCACAGAAGTTTTTTGGGGTTTGGTGTTTGTGGGTTTGATTAAAAACAACTTACCCACAACCAGAGCTGTGGGGAACTCTGGTCCAGCATTAAGTTAAATTAAAACTCTCTTTTTCCTGAACCTTGCTGCCCTTGGCTGCTGGGAGAGGAGCTGCCATGGATCCATGGGGCGAAGACCACAGCTACAAGGACAGAGACACAACAGCCTCTCTGGGCTTGAGCACCCTCGCTGGACAGAGCTTCTCGTTGTGCTCACTGAAATGTCCCCTGTTTCAGCTCATGAAACGTCCCTGGCCCGAGGAGGAGCTGGGGCAGAGCCAGAGGGTCACTCAGCACCCTCTGAGTCCCTCACACCTCGGGCTTCTCATTAATCACATCCCCATAAAACTTCCCAGGCAGCACATGCTGGAAGGTCACCTGGAGTAAATCACGGTCCTGAGGCACAGCAGGGCTGAGGAGTTATAGCTCAAGGTCACTGAGATAAATCCCAGCCTGGCTCTGATGGGCTTGGGAGGAATTTGGGAAGGTTTAAAAGCCACCCCGTGCATAAAGTGTTCTTTGTTTGTTTGTGCATCTTGAATAATTAATAACCCCCCACGGGAAGGCTGGAGATTCATAAACTGCAGGCTCAGCCGGGGGACTTCTTCCCAAAACCTGGAGCAAGGTGAGATCATTTCTTACATCCCAGAGGTAAAACAAGTTCATTTCTCACACCTCTTTAGCACGGCTTTAATTACCCCGGGTCCAGAGGAATCCTGGTTTTACACGCTGCCATTTCCCCTCTGCTGGGAGAGGAAAAGATTAACAGGATTAAACCTGGAGTAAAGCTGTTGAAGGTACGGCCTTATTGAGCTAATGGCGGTGCTGTTTGGTCGTTGCTGATTGAGCTTTAATTCAGGATAAATTAGTAATCAATTTAATTAGAGGAGCACAGCAGGGTGTGGGGGTTGAGCTGAGGGGCTGCGTGGGCCCGTTTGAAAACAATCCGTGATTTCACCAGGCTCTGATCCACACTGCAAACACCTGCCTGGGGGTGAGGAAGGGTTTTCACCCCTCAAATTCCTGGTGCAGACTGAGGCAGGAGGGGCAAAACCCCCAAATCTTTATTGCCCTAAAACATTTATGGTTTTTAAGCTGCCTCATTTTTGTCTGTCCCTCCTAAAGCTCCTTAAATAAAGTGTTAAACTGAGCCAATTGAATGGACTGGGCTTAAAGTTTCATCCCAGAAGCTGGGCTAAGTTTAAGCCACGCTCTCTAAATTTTTGGATCTGAACCTTGAGCTGTGCTGTGGCTCCTTGGGCTGCCCCTGGCTCGTGGATGGATTCACTGCCAGTTGTCACCTCAGGGACTCTTTTCTCATACAGTGAAACCTGGATCAGCTCTTCACGGCTTAAATACGTTGTGTTTTATAGGGAAATCCATTTTCTGATCCTGCTGAAAGAGGGAAAGGGGGGTTTGGCTGTCCAGGTGGAAGGTCTTGGCACCACCTGAGGAAGGACTGTCATGGAGTGGGGGCATTTCTTGAACAAGAACCCAGAGCTGAGCAGATCACGAGGCTGAATTCCTGCTCTGCTTTGGAGATGAATTCATCCATCCAGCTGAGATTTTTAGGACCGAATTAAAGAAGGGGGGAAAAAAATTTAAAAAGTAAGAATCCGTGAATTAAGGGCTTAAAAATTGATACTGCTTTGAATCAAAGATATTTCCATCCTGCCTGTTAATGGCAGCGGCACAGGATCAATTGATGGAACATAAAGCCTTTGTTTATAATGCTCCAATTTCTTCCCATCCGGAATTGTTCATAATACAGAGTTTATTTTTAAACTCCGACTTTCAAAGGAGCCTGACAGTTGTCAGTCTCAGCTAAATTAAAATCATCCTGACGCCTCATGATTCCCGCCCTGCACATCCCTCATTATCTCCATGAATTGAGGGCTCACTTGCAGGAGTTCTGAAGATGACTAAAGTGAGGTGCAGAGGGAGAGGAACTTCCAAGCTTCCAGGTTTTTGGAAGGTTGTAATTCCATAAACCCCAACACTTTCAAGGGAATAACTTGGAAATTCCTGTGACCATAAGGGCCTGGCTGGGTGAGGGATCCAAATCAAAATTCTGGGGACGAAAACTTTGGTCGCTCAGCTCAGGTGGGTGATGGAGAGACTGAGCCGCTCCTCTCATGGAAATGCCACTTTAACACCCTTTAAATGCATTTGGGTTTGCCAGCATAAATTCATGCCTTTGAAATGGCAAAGGAAAACTGTGCGAGTGTGGATGAGGAGAAAACTTCTGTTAACATTAGGAACTGGGAAAGGGAGCTAATAATAGATCCAGCCAGTGATGCTAAACAGAGGGATAAATGTGAATTCAAGCTACTGCTTTTCAGTGGAAGCAGCCAGTATGGAAAATAAATCCCAGATTTCCACCGGGACACTGTTCAGATTAGCCCTAACCTTCCCAGACCAGCAGGAGGTGGGGAACAAAATCCTTTTTTGTGCGTTGAAATCAACGCCAGACACAGCCTGACCTCCAGCACCACCCCAAAAACCCCATCCCAGGAATGAGCAGGGGGGGAAAACCCTCCTGGAGCAGGAGGTGGGAATGCTGAGCCAAGGGAATGGGGATGGAAGGGGTGCAGTGGGTGCTCCACATTGATTAACTGCGTTGCATAATTTACGCTCCTCCTTATTTAATCACTCTGGAGCTCGCTGGCAGTTGCTAGATTGCTTTATTAAATTTAGGCTGTGTTGAAGGAAATTTATTTTTGTGTATTCCTCCTTCATAATTTTTTTTTTCCTCCCTTAAATGCTGTCACATAAATTAGGATGTTATCGATGAATCTGCATGAGGAGCTTTGCTGTTTAGTTCTGGGGCCAGAATCCCCTAAATCATGTGTGACACCTGTATTATAACTTACTTCTCACTATTCTTCTCCATGATGGATTTACTTCCCCGGCTTCCTTCTCGTTTCCAGCAGACAAAGGCATTCAAACCGGGAAGCGAGGGAGGAAAAAAAAAATGGAAATCTGGATTTTGTCTCTTTACTCAGGAAGGTGAAATAGCAAGACGTGGAAAAGATCTGTTCAATCACATCATGGCATCAAATACATCTGACATCTTTTTATTTCCCATTCCCAGAGGAGTGGAAGGGCCAGGGGAGGAGAAAGGTGCTTTTTGTGGGAGTTGGTTAGAGGGGGCTAAGTCCATAAAAGGATTAAATATTATAATGGAGTGGGCTGGGTTGGAAAGGAAATAAAAAGTCACCCAATTCCACCCTGTGCCACGGGCAGGGACACCTCCCACTGTCCCAGGCTGCTCCAGCCTGGCCTTGGGCACTTCCAGGGATCCAGGGGCAGCCACAGCTCCTCTGGGAATTCCATCCCAGCCCCTCCCCACCCTCCCAGCCAGGAATTCCTTCCCAAAATCCCATCCAACCCTGCTCTCTGGCAGTGTGAAGCCATTGCCTCTTGTCCAGGCCCTCATCCAAAGGGGCTTCCCGTAAGGAGGAGGAAACTCTGATAATTAAATGAAGAACTCAGACAATACAAATCCTTTCCTCTCTTTTTAGTTAATCCTTTATGCCATTTAGTCCCAAAACCTCATGAATGCAGTGAGGTCAAGAAGACGAATTTTGGAGAAATGGTGTCATTGATGAAAATTCCTTTGGATGAAGGGCGCCTGCCTGGACTTTCCTGCTTCTCAAGGTTGCAACCTGCTCTGCAAATCCAGGGATTTTCTCTTTTACAAAGTTTCAGCTGATACCATTTCTTCTTACTCAGACTTTATGTGGCACATTAAGCAGTTTAAACACTAAGAAATTACCAGATGTGCCCTCGTGACTTCAGAAATCAAAGCTAAAACACCCCAACACCACCACTCCTAGGCCCAGACACTTCTGAACATCTGAAAAGTCAACCTGTGTTTGATTTTTGAGGACAAACAACTCTTTAAAGGCCCGGTATTCACTAGAATGTAGCATTTTTCTTCATAAAACACACATCAATCCTGATTTAGATGCAAGCAGAAAATATTTCCCTCAAAAGTCCTCACCAGAAGCAAAATATTTCCAGAATTGGTGCCTATTCATCAATAAATGCTGATGTGGACATAATACAGGGTTGGATTGAATTTCCTCCTTGTTATTTGTCTGCAGGTTCTTGATTTATGAATTTATCCACACATGTGTGGAGCCATCCTTCAGCTGCTCGAAAACTACCCCATGGAAGTGTTTTTAATGGAAAAATGTTTTCCCTGTTATTCATCTCATTGCCGGGATCTGCTTCCAGTGGTAAAATTAGATTTCCTCCAATAATTCTTTTCAGGCAGCTGTCAACATCCTCCTGATTCTGCTTTTCTCTGCCAAATTTACATTCTTCCTTAGCAAAATAAATCTCCCACGGGTTACAGGATTTTTTTTTTTTTTTATCTCCAAAGCTATCCCTTGGATATACATGAGCGCATGGCTGTATTGCTGTAAATCCTCCAAAAGGGGGAAAAAAAGCAATGGAAATTAGAGCTTTTTAATGAGAAAATTAACTCTACACTGGTTACTTAAGGCTTGTTCTTTTTTTTTTTTTTCCCCATCTGTTTTATTAAGCACCCAAAGTGGAACAGGCCTAATCTTCCCAGATTAAAGTTCCACAAATTTGAGGAGTGGAGTACATGCAAATATTCTTTTGTAGTCATACTAAAATACTGTAATCCTCAGAAAAAAAGGGGAATTAGGCTTGTAAGAAGGAGATTCTGTGTCCTGCTGTGGTTTAGGATGCCCAGAGGAGCTGTGGCTGCCCCTGGATCCCTGGAAGTGCCCAAGGCCAGGCTGGAGCACCCTGGAACAGTGGGAGGTGTCCCTGCCCACGGCAAGGGTGGCACTGGGTGGGATTTAAAGTCCCTTCCAACATAAACCATCCTGGAATTCTGTGATTTATAACAAAACTCTTCCTGTGAACTCCCAAAGAGCTGGGGATTGGAGTCAGGACTCCCCAGAGCTGGTGAGGAATCTGCTCTGGTGGGGTGCTTGACCTCAGGTGAGTGACTCTGGTGCTCCCTTGGAAAACCGATGTACAAACGTTACGGGTGGTGTGTTTGGAATGGTTATTTCAGAGAATCGGAATCCCAGGATGGATTTGGGTTGGAGGGGACCCTTAAAGTCCATTCAGTGCCACCCCTGCCATGGGCAGGGACACCTTCCACTGTCCCAGGGTGCTCCAAGCCCTGTCCAGCCTGGCCTTGGAACGACGGTGTAGCTGTGCCACATGGGATGGGATTGATGGGATGGGATGGGATTCATGGGATTCATGGGATTCATGGGATTCATGGGGTGGGATGGGATTGATGGGATTGATGGGATGGGATTGATGGGATGCGATGGGATCCAGGCTCTGATTCCACACTGAAATTCCATGCTGATATTTTCCATTATTCCTTGTAAGACTGGACTCCAAAAGTCCAGTTCTTGCACTCTGAGAGAAGCAATCCAAATGTTCACTCCTCTGTTCCCTCTGTCGTGGTGCTTCAGCAGACCCTGGTCATGGCCCTTTCCCCATCCAGGGGGACGGAGGTGTCAGGATTCGGGAGGATTAGGGCTTTTTCTGGGAAGAAACTGCTGGGGAAGCTCTGAAACTCGGTTATTGCCTCTCTGACTACCAGAACACCTTGGGCTAGCTGGTTTTTTCCTGCCAGAACTGAGAACAGCTCCCTGTTCCTCCTCCCTCCCTCCCCTCCGTGCCCACTCCTTACATAAACCCCGCTCCAAACATGCTCCCGACCAAATCGCCTCCCAGATCGCGGCGGCGGCGTCACGGAAAGTTTCCTTTCTGACTCTGACTCCTGACTCTGCTGATTCCGAGAGGAACAAAGAGTGCCAGGTCCCACTGCACTCCCCCAGCAGAGCGTTCCGTGCTCAGGGTCTGCTCCGGGAGCAGCGGTGGTGACAGGTACACTGTGACACTTTAATAGCGCCTGATAAATCACTGTCACCTGCTCCCAGGGGCACTGGGAGTTGGAAGGAACAGATTTCTCTGCTATCCTGCTCTCCCTCCTCGTTTCCTGCCTGGCACTGCCCTCCTTGTTCAGGGTTATGCCCACCCAGCTCAGGATGTGGGGCTGTGGTGCTTCCCCCACGCTCCAGGCAGGGGTTGGACACTAATGATTGATTTCTGAGCAAAGGAAGAGCAGGAATTAGGGAAATGTCGTGGCTTCCACACTTTCCCTGTGATCTCCAAATCCCTGAGACTGGGAAAACCCTCCAGGATCATCAGATCCAACCCGTGACCCGTCCCCACCTTGTCAACCCACAGCACTGAGTGCCACATCCAGCTGTTCCTGGGGCACCTCCAGGGATGGGGATTTTACAGGGGCCTGGATATTTCAGGGGTCTGGATATTCCAGGGGCCTGGGTATTTCAGGGGCCTGGGTATTCCAGGGGCCTGGATATTCCAGGGGACTGGGTATTTCAGGGGCCTGGGTATTTCAGGGCCCTGGATATTTCAGGGGCTCTGACTGGCACCAAAATATCTCTGTTGAGGAGCATTTCCTCTCCTTCTGCAAGCAGGAGGCATTTTTTCTTCTTTTATCTCACTGCTGCCCAGGCTGCTTTGGCTCTGCCTGGCTGGAGGTCCATGGTCCATGGTCCATGGCATTGGGAGCCACCAGAATCCCAAGGGAATGTCAGGCACTGTAGGAATCTCGATTTACTGTCAGGGGGAGGTGGCACACCCGTTATCCCAGTGATCCAACTGGCAACCCATCAATGAGGATCATGGAATCACAGAATATTCCGAGCTGGAAGGGACCCATGAGTCCAACTCCATCCGGGGACCAATCCACGGGAAAATGGAGCCAGTGAAATCCATTGGGATGCACTGGACTTGTGAGTTTGGGATTGTGCTCTCCTCTTCAATGCCTTTTTTTTATGAAGAAAAAACAAAGCAGAACCACCTCAGACCCTTCCCAGGTTGTGAATTTAAAGCGTCTGTTCCTCTGAGATTGTCTCAAGGTGCTTTCTAAATATTTGGAATTAGGATACAAGAAAAATTGAATTCTCCTGAAGAGTTTGCAAATCTGAATGGCCCCGATAAGCAGAGGATTAAAGGAAAGCTGTTTGAACAAACCAAGATGGAATGATGAAGGTCTTTTTGGCACAGCAACTGTGCTGCCAGGAGGAGAACAGAATCCAGATCTCTGGAATTAATTAATATTAATTCATTATTTGTGTAATATAAATCATGTAATTACCATGTGCAATTTCCGTTTCAAACTCGGTTAATTTATCATTTTATGTCCTTGTAAACTGTGGTTGAATCCAGCAGCTCATTTTTATCTTTGTGTTAATTAATTCTTCTCTAATATAACTCCGGGCTTGTTTTCCACGTGGCATGGACAGTCAGGCATCCAGGTATAACCTGTGCTACCAAAATGGGATATGAGATTGTTTTGAGGAAGGAGAGTTGTTTGCCAGGATTGTTTTGAGAAGAAACTTTCTTGAGGAATTTTTCCTTGGGAAAAAGTTAGCAGCTGCTAGCAGGATAAAATCTCTCAGGCCCAGAAATATCGAGCCCACAGGGGCAGAAGCTGGACTTCGATAATCCTTGTGGGCCCCTTCCAGTTCAGGATATTCCACAGTTCCTTCCTTTCCTCCTGCCACGGAAACACATCCCTCACGACCTTACGGAGCTCTGAGCACAGCTTGGGTTTGCACTCCATGAAAATAAGAGCAGCCGATAATTTATTTCATTCCAAACTCACATTTTTAATTAGCTGTCTACTACGAGCGATATTTCATCACCTCATCCATTGACAGGGAGACAGCCAAAGCTGTATTTTTAGTTCTTGTGCTCTGCTTTTCCCTCCAGATGCTCATCGCCTCTTTTTTTTTTTTTTTTTTCTAATGTAAAACTATTAATTAATGAGAGACAATCATTCACACGGTGCCACTGGCTGTCAGGGACTAACAAATGCCAGTTAAAAAAGCGAAATAACAGAACTGGGAGCACGGAGAGGTGGCAGCAGGAGAAGGGAGATGAGAGGAGTTAATTGCTGGACTTCCAAACATCCAGGGAAGGGAGGTGTTGGAAAAGTTTACAGGGGGGAGTTAATGATGTACAACAAATTAACTCCAAAGACTAAAGATGGAAGGGTTTGTGAAAAAGGCCGGATGATGATGCTGTTGTACACCACAACGACCCAAACTCTGAGCTTCAGAAGTCTGAAAATGACTCCTTTATTTCTGGGATGTGTCTCCCTTTATACTATTTCACACAGACCAGTTGGATTGGTGACACAAAGACAAACCTCTTCACTCACGTTGGTCAGAGCAGAGGGACATCAAGAAGAAGTCCCTCCTGGGGAAAAGGAATGAATAACAAAGTTACAGTTACAAAGACATTTCTCTGGTTGACAGAAAATTCCCTGGGAAAAGAATTTCAGGAAACTAAAACACCTCAGGCACCGAACCAGGGCTACAGGATGAGGACCAGGAAAAGGGATGGTGGGGCGCTGGTGGTGACACTGGGGGACCTTGTTTGGAGCCTTGGAAGGGGAGCTCTGGACCTTCTGCTCCAGCAGAGCACAGGAGGCTGTGAAATCCACCAGCAAGGGGGGCTGGAGCCTCCCCTGGGCCCTGCTGAGCTGTGCTGAGAGGTTTTGCTGTCAGAGTTGCTGCTGGTGACAGGGTGGCCGTGTCCGGCTGTCCCCGGGGACAGGAGGGCAGTGGTGCCATGGCAGAGGGTGCAATGGTGACAGCTCTGTCCTGGCCCCTTCCCCAGCTCCTCTCCCAGCTGGAGGCAACGAGGCCAGAGAGAGAGAGAATAGACTGGGGAGAAATAAAAGCTGGTGCTAAGCAGGGGCTGGGGCTCAGGCACTGAGGAAATAACCCCATTGTCCTTCAGATCCCCTCTGCAGGTCCGGCACAGAGAGGGAGAGACTCTCCCATGGTTGTCAGAACCCTCAAATGGGGCTGTTGTGCTCCTCTTGGTGAGGTCACCAAGTGACGCTCTGGGATTTTTAGTTTTATGTTTTGTCTATTTGTAATCTTGCAGTTCTTTAGTGCAGAACTCCAAACCCCACACACACTGTGAGCTGCTGCTTCCCCGTTTCGGGCAGACACAACAATTCCTCCCCAGGCCTGGCGATCAAGGACCCCTCACTGCCCCAGGCCCCCAGGGATGGGAACAAAAGTGAGTTGGGGGCAGCAAACTTGGGGTCAGTGACTTCATCACCTGGAGCTGTAATCGGGAGATGAACCCCCAATGTGCAAATGGACCAAACTGATCCAAGTGTGACAACCCGTGAGCCATGGTCCATTTTTGGGTGTAGTCTGGGTGCCCTGAATGTACCTGGAGGCCCTTCAATAAACAGAACTGCTTTTTACTCCCTTAATTCTGTCTGGCTACTGTTTTTAGGCAGTCCCAAAAAGGCATTAAAGGACAGCATGACCTGAGACATCCCCCACTCCTGCCCTGGCCTCCTGACTCCTTCAGAGCTGCAGCAATCGAGCCCAGAAGTTCCCCAGCTGAGGGCTCTCTCTCTGTCTTTGAAAAGAGACCTCTGAGCACTGCAATGTCTTTTTCATCTCCCAGCACGATAATGTTCCCCATCAGTCTTTGCTCCGACCCTCCCGGTGCTAAAGAGAATAAAAAAAATGCCCCTTGATTTCCTCGGTGAGCTCTGGACCAAGCCTCTGCTTTTTACAGTATTTTCGGCATGAGGAGGGGAAAATGAGCTGAATATTAACAGACAACTCCGAGCCAGAGTTACATCGGGGCCCCCGAGGAATTCTTTATCTGGGTTTTGGGATCACATGCTCTGAGAGGTCAGCTATTAATAGGTTCCAAGAGCTGAGCTGGTGATCATTAGGTGCTCTGAATAAATTACAAGGCGTTTGTTTGAGGTGGGTGTTGTGTTCAAGGGGTCGGTAATTAAAGCCGTTTCTGGGTTAATGTTTTATCTGTTCATCCAGCCGTGGAATCAATTCAGAGTAAAGATCCCTTTTGAACACACTTGCACTACACATCCCTGAGGTTTTCATAACCACCTTCCAAGGATGTTTGGATTTTTTTAATGGATTCCTTCTTGTGATGATTATTTTGATGCATTTTATAAACCCTAAAAGCAGATCCTTTCCCCCCCCCCCCCCGGCACACTATTTGCTGTTCCATTCCATGTCAGCTCATCCTTTCCTCTTCCTCCTTCAGCATCCCCCATGAAAAGTCTTTTGGAAGTTTACTTTAGGCTTGACATTCCAAACGTTATTTATTGCGTTGTCTGGCAGGTCGTCTCTCCCTCCATGTGACCTTTCGAGACGATTTCAGAGCTGAGCCTCCGGCCCTCAGAATATCTGGGGTGGTGTCTGCAGCTCCCAGAACTTCTTGCCTAGACAACAGCAGCGTTTTCTATTCAGAAAAATCAGTGCCAGGAGTCATCACCCTCTCATTTACAGCCTCTTCCTCCTCATTGCGCCGCGGTGCAAACTCGCGGAGGAAGGCACGAAATCGCTTCCGCTGCAGCAGAACGAGCTCCGTGGACACAGAGATCCCTTTTCCAATATCACTTTCCAACCTCGAGCCATCCCAGAGAGCTTTCCCGAGCCCAATTACCAATTTATGGCCCCGTGCAAGGGCAGGCTGATGTGCCGGCCTGCCTGGGTAGCTCTCAGCCCTGTAATTGTCTCGCTGTGTCTGCTAAGTGGCTGCAAATCTGTTGTCTCATTCATTCCTCCCGGCTTGCTCAGCATTCCAAGCGCGCTTGGGTTTAATTTGTGTGAGCTGCTGCCATGGGATCTTCCCCCGGATATTTCCAAACAAGGTGCCTGCTCAGATCTGCAGGATATTCCAATCCTGCTGTGGCTCTGCGGGGCCTTTGTTCTGCACCCAGAAAATCAAAAACCTTGGAATGGTTGGGTTGGAAAGGGCCTTGAAACTCATCCAGGAACGTCTTATAAAAGGTAGTAGGAATTAGACAATAAAAGCCTTTTTTTTATGCTTTATGCCTTCTGAAATATTTGGAGTCTCTCATCTTTCTTTCATGTCCTACAACGACACTTGTCCTCATCTGCTCTGCAGACATCGACTGCAGCGTGTGACCCGGCCAGACCCACGGGAGCTGGGTGTGGATCTTTGATTTAAACTAGGAAAAATTTATGTCCTGGTGTTCCTCCTCTTCCAAGCTGATGGAGTAGCAGTTTCTTCACTCAGCCCGTCAGGCAGTGATGGTTTCAGGAGTTAAAATGATGGGGCGGGAGCACGGCTGAATAAACTGGATTTTCTCCCAGCCATGACCAGTTGGGTTTAACATTTCAAGTCGTCGCCTCAGTAACTTCCCTAAGCCGAGATCAGAACTCAGCTCGAGGTTTAAAACCACAGGAGGGGGAGAGGAAATGTTTTAAAAGGTTTAAGTTGAATTGATGAAGGGAACTCCAGGTGGGAGAGGTTAATGGAGCAATGCCTTTGGTAGCAAGAGAACAGGGAAACAATCCTGGGTGTTCCTGGGATCCAGAGTTTATCCCAAAGCTCCTGAGACAAGATTCCTTCTCAAACCTGCCAACAGCTGAACCCAGAGAGGTTCAGGATTCACCAGAGGGTGTTTGATGTCAGAACAAACATTAAAATTTCAGTTTCATTTGTTCAAAACTTTGGGATCTTTGTGGTGGACACTGGAGTGATCCCAAACATTGGGATATTTGTGGTGGACATTAGACTGACACCAAACACATTGGGATCTTTGTGGTGGGCACTGGGGTGATCCCAAACATTAGGATCTTTGTGGTGGACATTGGAGTGACCCCAAATATCAGGATCTTTGTGGTGGGCACTGGGGTGATCCCAAACATTGGGATCTTTGTGGTGGGCACTGGACTGACCCAGATCAAACACTGACACCACAACCCTGCAGGCCATTAATGATTCCCAGGGTGGGAAGCAGGATGACTGAAGGAACCTTGTGACCTTCTCCATGAAAAGACCCTTTTCCCCTTCCTTTGCTGAGCTGGAAATGTTCCTTCCTCCTCTTTTGAGGTAGGAATGCTCTTTTCTTGCTTGTTGATGCAGCTGGGAGGATCAATAAGTTTGTCTCTTTTCTCACGTCTCTGTTTGTCCTCAATTATCTTTGATTGGAGTTTGAGCAGGGAACGTTTAGTTGCAGCACTTGGTAGTTCTCTGGCAGAAACCTGCATAATTTGGGGCAATTTACTGAACGTTTTCGTGCATCAGGTGCCTATTTTTGAGCAAAGATAATGAGAGTTTTGTTCTACCTGTCTGTGATGTCTCCTAACCCGTGTTCCTGACCTTGCCTGGGGCCCACATTTCTGTGACGTTCAGGCTGCAGTGTAAACAATCCTGTTCTTACTGTATTTCTGTTTACCCGGGTGGCTTAGGGGGATTTTTTTCTTTTTATTGGAAACCCTTTACCTGTGTTTGTTCAGACAGAAATTATCTATGCCACGGCACGCAGGGCAGCGTTTTGTTCTCTTCTCTTTCTTCCCTGGCCCAAACAAAAGGTGAGAAAGGCAGAAGCACCAAACGGTCGCTCCAGCTGCCTCTCACCTTGAAATCACAGGGGAAACCCATAAATTCCAAATATTGGATTTGAGGTTTTGAAGATCCTTGACAGAAATACTACCAAAGGAGATGCACCCCTGGGATTTACACCACGCCTGGATTTAATTATTCTTAGGGAAGCGTTATGTCCTGCCAAGGCGCTTGTCCTTTGCTGTCAGGGCTGGAAAGCACCAACTTCACTTTTCCAGAGAGGACCTGTAACGGCCTGAAAACAAGCACCTGAAACCAATGGTGGCTGGGATTATTGTGATTTTTGGTGTCACAAAAAGCTCGTCCTGTTCAGACTGCTCCAGATGCTCACCCAGAATTGCACACTGGGGACTTTCCTGGGTGATATTTCCTTTGGGTCTGTGAGGACACAGAGATCTTTGCAGGAAGGTCAGGAGGTGACACAGGTGGAGAGAGGAGGTGACACAGGTAGAAAGAGAAGGGTGGCACAGGGGGAAGGAGGAGACACGGGGGAAAAGGAGGTGACACAGAGGGAAGGAGGTGACACAGGGAAGGAGGAGGTGACACAGGTGTGGAGAGGAGGTGACACAGGTGGAGAGGAGGGTGGCACAGGAGGAAGGAGGAGGTGACACAGGTGGGAAGAGTAGGGTGGCACAGGGGGAAAGTGGAGGTGACATAGGTGGAAAGAGGAGGATGGAACAGGGGGAAGGAGGTGACAGGGGGAAAAGGAGGGTGACAGAGGGAGAAGGAGGTGACACGGGACAGAGAAGGTGATATGGGGAAGGAGAAGGTGACACGGGGGAGAAGGAGGTGGCACAGGGAAGGAAGAGGTGACACAGGTGGAGAAGAGGTGACACAGAGGGAAGGAAGAGGGTGACAGAGGGAAAAAGAGGGTGGCACAGGAGGGAAGGAGGTGACACAGGTGGAGAGAGGGCGGCTGTTTCTTGTTCTCCCTCAAAGGAAACCTCGTTTGCTGTCGCGGAGCACCTTGTGGGTTTGCACAGGACTTTCAGTTAGGGAATCATGGAATCATTTGGGTGGGAAGGGACCATGAAGTCTGTGTAATTCCCACCCCTGCCATGGGCAGGGACACCTCCCACTGTCCCAGGCTGCTCCAGCCTGGCCTTGGGCACTGCCAGGGATCCAGGGGCAGCCACAGCTCCTCTGGGAATTCCATCCCAGCCCCTCACCACCCTCACAGCCAGGAATTCCTCCCCAATAATCCATCTAACCCTGTCCTCTGGCAGTGGGAAGCCATTCCCTGTGTCCTGTCCGTTATTCCAGAAAAACCTTAGGAGAGAAATCCCAGGTGATGTTGTGGCCACCCTTTCAGTGGCCACCCCACCAGTTTTTATTCCTGAGGCCACCCCGGCCCTGTGGGGCTCCTGGTGGATCCCAGGTCACATCCCAAGTGGAAAATCTCCTGATGTTCCATCCCAGGGGCAGCTCCATCCCAGGGAAACGGGCTCTGGGTGGAACCAGGAATGCTCCAAAGGCACCGGGAGCCTTCAGAGGGAGCAGGACTCATGTATGTGCCTGGCCTGAGCGTCCCAGAGGCACTGGGGGAATTGGGACGCTCAGCTCCCATTAATTCCTATCAAAATTTAGCACCCAAATGCCCCTGGGTACTTTTGAAAAATCTTCTCTTTTAGTGGGAGGCATAAAAGGGAGCGTTTGGAATTAGTTGAATTGTGTGAGTAGTTCGTTAGTGTTGCAGATGATAAAAAACGCTCCTCCAGACAATTAATTATCTCCTGAGCCGCTCCAGAGGTGACATCTCCTTCCTGCCTCAGAGCACTTTGTTGTTGGCCTGGAGCTGGGGAGTTTATGCTCCTTTTTAACTCCTTTAGCCCACTTCATATATCTCAGGAAGTTCTCAGGAACCATAAAAACGTCTCGCAGCCATTAAAGTCCCACCACTTTATCAATATTGGTATTTAGGAAGAAGGGAACAGCCCTTAATTGTTTTCCTGTGCTCTGCCCTGTGGACTGTGGCTCTCATTAGCTGTGCCAGGGAGCAGGAATTTCCCCCAGGATGTTTATTCCTCTTCACTGTGACTGATGGTTTTTTAAGGGGTTCTCAGGGATCAAAATTTCAGGAGACCTCACTGGTGGGAAATGTGATTCTTTTGTTCGGATTTTTCTATCCAGAAAGGTTTGTAAAAACTCGACTTTTCTCTCTGCACAAACAACGTCTGGGGCAGGATGGACTTCTGGAATTCTGCTGGGATGGGATCCACGGAGAGTCAGGGAATCACCAGAGCTGGAAAAGGCCTCCAGGCCCATCAAGTCAAACAATCCCACCGGGGGGAAAGTCCCTCATTTTGAAGGGTTTGCTCCACTCCTTCTTTAACACTTCCAGGGATGGTGACTCCAAACATCCCTGGGGAGCCTGTTCCTCGTATCACATCAGTTTTCTGGGGATCATTCCCCACTTTCAGGCTGATAACTGAATTTTAAAAATACCTTGGATAGGCATAAATTTATATTTTCTTATATATGTATATATGAAATATAAAATATAATACATAATATATAGTAAATACTATATACAATATAATATTTATTATTTACTATTAACTATTTATTGTTTATATAATATATAATATATAAAATATCATATACAATTCATAGTGTACATGTATAATATTATATTATATTACATTATGCATATTATAATATAATATAGACATTAATAATTATAAGAATTATTATGATATATTCTTATATTTGTAACATTTTTAAACATTATATAATCTATAATGTGTTCATATATATTAATACATACTTTATATATGTACATTTTTATATACATATATATCTACATATATATGTTTGTGTGTATATATATATAATAATTTTGGAAATATATAATTATAATTATTTATAATTATAATAATATTATATAATTTATATAATATATATAGAAATATATAATAATTTTGGAAAGGTCCTCCTCAAGCCCACATGAAGCTGACTCCCATCATCCTGCTCCTCACCGGGAGCGTGTCACAGAGAGATTCCCAACCCTCCCAACTCCTCAGTCCGTTCTCCTTTGCTCTCCACCACAAATAACCCTCCCCGGGCTCTGTTTTCCCTCCCGGGGTATCAGTTCCCCGCCGGCTCCGGGATCACTTTTCCGGGGTGGGATGATGGGAGCCAGCAGCTCGTGCCGAGCTCCTCGGGATGTGTGGAGCCTTGCTAATCACCTGCCTGCCTAATTACCACGTGCCAGCCCTAATTGCACGACTGCAGCAATGGGATCACACCACTTCCCCTGACATGTTGTGACTGGCACAGCCCACGTCGGTTCCTCAGCTACCTGTTGCCCCAAAATGAAATATTTGTCTTAGCTGACACAAATTATAATTATCCCAAGGAATCTGGAGGTTCTTCCTCCTCCCTCCCCTTCCCCCTTTTTTTTTTTTTTTTGTCTTCCTAATTATCACTGTGGCTCCCAATGGAAGTGGTTGGTGCAGCTGCTCATTAGCCAAATACTTTCTTTAGCAATTACCAGAAATTTAGGGAGCCAATTTGAAAAAAGCACCGCGGAGTTTTCCGCCTTTGGAAATTCCTCAGGTGCAGCTGCAGCTCTGGTGGTGTAAACGGAAGGAGCTGCACTGATGTAGCTGCATTCCCTCGGAGCAGAGACAAATTTGTCCTCATTTAAAACCCGAACACCAAATTTCATTGATTGCTATTGAAGCTGTAAATTGAGCCTGGCTTTAGCAGGCCTGAGCCTACCCAGCGCCAGGAGCTTCCTGGGAGAGACAAGATTTACACTGGCCTGGGGATCCTGATTGAAATCCTGTGACCTTTCATCATTTTGTGCTGAAGTGATTTCTGCTCAGCCCTGACAAGCCCAGACGGTCAAACCCAGCCTGAACCCCCATCAAAGCACCAGGGAACAGATTTCCTGCCAGCCCGGAATTTTTGTGGAGCTCTTGAGGCTCTGCTTCGTGTTCATATCTCGGGTGAAAGGTTTCAAAACCTTTAACTCGGAGAAAATCATGGCAGCCTCTCCACTTCACAGTGTCAGACACTGAAATGTGAAGAACAGACCCAAATATTCTGAAATGACAACCCCATGTTTAGCTCTGGGAGCAGCCCAGGAGGTGCCTCAGGTCAGGAGGTGGTTTCCCACAGGAATGAAGGAGTGAAGATGGATTTGGGGAGGTTTTTATCGACCTTTTCACGGGGTCAGAGCCCAAGGGTGCCCATCAAAGCCCCAGGGAACACATTTCTTGCGAGCCCAGAATTTTTGTGGAGCTCTCGAGGCTCTGCTTTGTCTTCATATCTCGGGTGAAAGGTCTCAAAACCTTTAACTCAGTGAAAATTGTGACAAACTCACCACTTCACAGTGTCAGACACTGAAATGTGAAGAACAGAATCAAATAATCTGAAATGACAACCCCATGTATAGCTCTGGGAGCAGCCTTGGAGGTGGCTCAGGTCATTTCCCACAGGAATGAAGGAGTGCAGATGGATTTGGGGAGTTTGTATCCACCTTTTCAGAGGGTGCACAGCCCTGGGCAGCCCAGGGGAATAAAGATCCAAAAAACCTCTTGCGTTTGGTTCCGTTCAGGAGAGCGGAACTTGGCTGTGTCCACGTGCTGGTGGCTCCCAGCAGGAGCTGGCCAGAATTGGGATTTCCAGTCCCACACCAGAGCACGAGAGCTAACGGAGGGGCCAATTCCAGCCCGGGTGGAGAAGAGGGAACGCAGACTTCAGGAAACAAAGTGTTGTAGGAGTTAGCTGAGGGCGTGAGGCGCTGGCTGAGCTCCCAGCGTTGTCACCATTCTCTGGGTGACCTTGGCCGAGTCACACAATCTTTCTTTACCTGAGAGCCGTGTGTGGGAGTGATGATGTCTCCCTGGGCAGAGAGGCGCCTTTCCTGCTGCATCCTGATGCTCTGGTGTCTGGGATCACAGGTGTTCCCAGAAATTTGGGACATTACAGTATAGATTGTCCCATCCTACGTGCGTCTGGAGCGCCGGAGAGGCGAGGAGCTCTATAAATACAGATATAATCACCCCAAAGCCTGCTGGATCCCTTCCTCCGTGCTGCAATCCTGACAGATGTTGCTCTCAGCAAGATTCCCCCGTATTCCAGGAGCCGAGTGGAGTCCGGATGCCAGGGAAACAAAAGAAGATTAATTAGGCTGTCATTGTGTGAAATTGGGTTTGGGGATGGCGGGCACACTCCGCAGCCGGCACGGAGCCGGGCCATTTTTTTAATTAGAGGAGATGAGAGGGAGGGGGGGAAAGAAGCCAGGTCGTGAGGGGCAGGGGCGTGGAGGTTTGTTTGGTGACATGGGGACACGGGGAAGGGCTGGGGTGACACCCCGAGCTGTGCTCCCTGCAGAGCCCGGGCTTGAACAAATACCCCTCATCTCCCTGAGCGAATTCTGCAGCTGAATTCTCTCCCTTCTGGAAAGGCATCAAAAAAAAAAAAAAAAAAAACCCAAAACAACAACACCCTAAAATTTGGTGCGTGACAAGCCAGCCCAGCGTCACCCCCTGGGGAACTGGGGAAGGTCTGGCGGCTCCCTGCGGGATCTGGAACCTCCTTTCCGGGTACAGCAGGGCTGGATGTGCCCCAGGGAAGGGCAGGTGGTATTTGCAGCCACTCCGGGCACTGGGCTGTGCGGCCAAAGCTGCCCCAAATTCCAGCTGCTGCTGCCAGGGCTGCATCCCCAGGGCCGGGGCTGGCTGGGCTCTGCCTGGGCCCTCCGATCCCTCTGGAGCATCTCCCTTGGCAGCTCCATAGATCCCCCAACAGCAGCTTTTTTTCCCTTTTCCCCCCTTTTTTCCCTTTTTTTCCATTTTCTTCCCCTTTTATTTCCCCCCTTTATTTCTCCTTATTTCCCCTTCCCGCCCCCTTTTTTCCTTTTCTTCCCTTTTTTCCCTTTTGTCCCCTTTATTTCCTTTTTTTCCCTTCCCCCCCTTTTTTTTACCTTTTCCCCCTTTTTCCTCTTTTTTCCCTTTTTCCCCTTTTTCCCCTTTTTCCCCTTTTTCCCCTTTTTTCTCTTTTTCTCCCTCCCCCCCCCCCTCCCCACACACACTTTTTTCCCCTGTTTCTCCCTCCCTTTTCTTCCCTTTTTTTTCCCCCCTTCTTTCCCAGCCCGAATTTGGGTTTAATTATCTGGAGGCTCCGTTGTGCTTGCAGACAGATGAATTTTTTTGGTGTCAATTCCTTCCAGCTCCCCTCTCCCAGCAGCAGCAGCCACCTGCAGCAGGGGACAGAGCTGCCAGGGGGCAACTGGAGACCTGCTGGATCCTCCTGAAGCTCCAGGAGATGAACGTGCCCCTCAAACCCTCTCTAATTGAGCTCTGCTCCATTAAATCCCTCTCACAAACCAGCACCTGTTGTGTTCTTGCCTCCCTTTTAAAGGGGAGGGATGGAGCTGCTCTGCGGAGTGTTTCGGCGCAGGTGAAAATATCCCAACTCCCCTCTCCTGGTTTTGCACTCTCAACTGGAGGAAGGGAATGTTTTTGCTGGAGGGAGAGTAAAATCATTTTCTCTTGGAGATGAGAGGCTTGAGGTGAGACAGGAATGCTTGGAGGAGCTTCCTGCCCTTCCTTGCCAGAGCAAACCCAGCTCCCAGGGGGAGCGCAGGGAGAGAGCAGCACCTGGGCAGGGCAGAGCTTCCAAACACGGAGCGTTTTGGATCTTTGCTGTGTCCCAGTTCCCTCCATTGCAGCCCATCATGGAATTGTGGAATGGATTGGATTGGATTGGATTGGGAGGGACCTTAAAGCCCTCCCAGTGCCACCCCCCCCTTGGGCAGGGACACCTCCCACTGTTGTTCCAAGTCTGTCTGTCTGTCTGTCTTGTTGCGGCAAGTCTGGCTAAACTGACCTTGAGCAGTGCAATGGGAACGGGGAGTTATCCAAATGAGATCTTTTCATGGGATGGGTTGGGAGGGAAGGGACCTTAAATCCCATCCCCACCCATCCCACCCCATCCCATCCCATCCATCCCATCCATCCCATCCCATCCCACCCTCTGCCATGGGCAGGGACACCTCCCACTCTTGCTCCAAGCCCTGTCCAACCTGGCCTTGGACACTTCCATATCCACCGGACGTGGATGCTGCTGCTCCAGAGGGAGGGGAACATTCCAGAAATCCTTCTGTCCCCTTGTTTTATGATTATCCATGGGAGTGACAGACATGGAGCTGTTCCCTGGTGCCCAGTGCCGGGCTCCATTGCAGCTCCAGCTGCTCTGGGATTGCACTGGGATTGTCCAAGGACAGTCCTTGGCTCTGAGGGGTCCCTGGATCCCAGAGGCTTTGCAGGTATCCCAGAATATTCCTCAAGGCAGCCCCCAGGAACCCTCCAATCCAGGATCTAACGGCTTTTTCTGGGAATCAGAGGGATCGTTGGGACACTTTGCCTGGCCTGTCTGGGGCAGTTTGTCATTCCGAGTGTCACTGGGGTCCTGGGAGCAAGTCTTGGAAATTAACACGTGGAACAAAACTCCAATTACCCAAATCAGAGCTCTGCTGCCAGGCAAGAGATCATTCCCTGGTTATTGCTAATTAACCTTTGCAGAGTGATTACCCTGATGGCCAGAACTGTGAGCTCCGTGACCTCAGACAGAGCAGAGGAACGTGGGGAGGGTCAAAGATCCTGGTTTGGAGTGACAGGACCAGGAGAAATGGCCTCAGGTTGCACCAGGGAAGGTTTGGATTGGATAAAAGGGGAAAAAAATGCATGGAAAGGGTTGTAAAGCTCTGGAATAGGCTGCCCATGGGAGTGGTGGGACGCTCAAAAAAGCTGTGGAGGTCCTTGGGGACATGATTTTGTGGTGACAGTGGTGGTGCTGGGTTCTGTTGGACCCAATTACTTTGAAGTTCTTCTCCCACCTCAAGGATTCTGAAATTCTCTGATTCTGATGCTTGAAAAACCTGTGGGGACACGATTTTGTGATCCCAATGGTGATACTCAGCTCTGGTAGAGTCAATGACTTTAAAGTTCTTCTCCCGTCTCAGGGATTCTGGGATTCCCCAGTTCTGACGTTTGCTGGCTGAGATGCACTTGCCCGACCCTTTTCCACAGAGACACAAATTTTCAATCCCAAACCCCCAGGAGGAATTTCTCACCTGTGCCACCCTCTCCTCTCCAAACATTCCTCCCAGGGCTTTGAAGCTCAGAGGAAACTTTTGCTGCTCACATGGAATCTGTTTATTCTCCATTTTATCCTTTATTATCCCTGTGAAGAGACTCTCATGAATACTTCAGGAAAACATTCATAAATAGATCCTTAATTATTTAAACCCATCTTCCCCTTTCCTTCCTTAAGGGTGTTGCCTTTCATCCACCCAAGCTGAATTTATTGCAGTGTTTAATAGCTTTAATTTCAATTAAGTTTCATGTGTACACGTCTCCAAATCTCATATCCAGCTGTTTGCCAGCAGCTGATTGAGTTGGGATTTTTATATATTGGGGTTTTTTTTTTAATTGTAGATGGTCATGTTCTCATTTTCAGCCTGGGAAAGGGAAGGCTCCAGGGAGAGCTCAGAGCTCCTTCCAGGGCCTAAAGGGGCTCCAGGAGATCTGGAGAGGGACTGGGGACAAGGGATGGAGGGACAGGACACAGGGAATGGCTTCTCACTGGGAAAGGGGAGATTTAAAAGGGATTTTGGGAAGGAATTCCTGGCTGTGAGGGTGGGAAGGGGCTGGGATGGAATTCCCAGAGGAGCTGTGGCTGCCCCTGGATCCCTGGAAGTGCCCAAGGCCAGGCTGGAGCACCCTGGGACAGTGGGAGATGTCCCTGCCATGGCAGGGGTGGCCCTGGGTGGGGTCTAAGGTCCCTCCCAACCCAAACCATTCCAGGATTTTGTGATTCCATGACCATTTCCATTTAGTGGTCAGGTCTCAACACAGCTCCAGGTACAGAGGCAATCAGGGATTCATGGAATTGTTAAGGTTGGAAAGGTCACCAAGTCCAGCACTGACCCTGTCCCCAGGTGTCACTCCCACACCAGGTGTGGTCACCCCCTGTCCCCACTGGAATCCCTGGAGGTGGAAAAAGGGCCCCAAATCTTGGGCTAAATTGGGGTTTATGGAGGTGACATTGGGTGGGAGTTGAGGAGAAGGAGAATTTCTCCTCGGAAACATCAAAACAAAGCAGGCACAGTTGGTGCCGATGAAATCAGATTATTTCCTCTCCATAGTAACCAGCCCGAGCTCCCCATTTCCCTTCCCACTGTTCCTGCCTGGGAACATTTTCCTGGAGCCTGGGACGTGTTGAACAGGTGACCTGAGTGTGACAGCAGCTGCTCAGGGCCTCCCCTGGCTCCTGCCCTGCTGAAGGAACACCACAAAACCCAAACACAAACCCAAAACCCAAACAACAAACCCAAAACCCAAACCCAAAACCAAACACAAACCCAAAACCCAAACAACAAACCCAAAACCAAACACAAATCCAAACCCAAAACCAAACACAAACCCAAACCCAAACCCAAACCTCAAACCCAAACAACAATCCCAAAACCAAACACGAAAGGAAAACCAAACCCAAACCCAAAGACAAACAACAAACCCAAAACCCAAGCGACAAACCCAAACCAACAGCAGAGCTGCTGCCAAGGAGGGATAATTCCCGTGGCAAATGCAGGATCAGGGGGAAAGCAGCAGCCCCTGGGAGCCTGGAGGAGTGGAAGGGACATTTCTGTGTCTGTCCCTCGGCGTTCCAGCCTGTGGGGTTGGGCTTTCTGACACTCACACCCCAAATGTCGCTGGTGGCACAGGGCGGGCTTTATCGTTGTTTACTGTAGTTAGATATTTATTTGCTATTGAATACCCGTTATTAGTAGATATTTAGAATAGAGACTCAGCAAGGAAAAGGCCTCGTCAGGCCTCTAAAGGGGGGAAATGATCCCTTTAAGTTTGACCTTCCATGTTTTTCATGTTCTGTGCTGCCCAGGGGTGCAGCTCTGAGCTCACAGTCAGTGTCACTCAGCTCTGCACACAGCAGGGACACAAAACAAATCCTTCTCCTGCTGCACACCAAGGACAACGTTCAGGCCCAACAGCACAAACAAGGGTGGGCTGGAGGGAGGGACAAGGAGGATGGGACCTCACAGCCTGGAGCTGGAACTGGACAATTAAACCCCAATGTGCAAATGGACCAAAACTGATAAAAGTGTGAGACCTCCTGACCGGGCAGCCACTTTGTGCCCATTTTGTGTCCACCTTGGGTGTAGCCCTGGCCAGGCTCTTGTCCTGCCCAAGGTGTACCCTAAAGGCCTTTCAATAAATCTCTACTTTATTCTCCAGCTCTGCCCAGTCTCTGCTCCAGCTCAGCCTTCCCAAGGCCTCAGGGGCAGCTGGGCTGGGTGAGGATTTTCTGTGCTGCAGCCCTGACGGGGTCAGAGGAGGGTCCAGCCCCCCTCATTATGCCTGCAGACCCCAATTAACATCAGGGCTCTTTAGGCAGGTGCTACAGGCCGACCTGGGGAACACCAGGGAGCCTCAGGTGCAGCTTTTTGGGTGTCCTCCATCCTTTCCTTGGAGTGTTCTCCTGCCTAATTTAGAAAAATCAGGGCTTTTGTCAAAAAAAAAAAACCCTCTCGAGCTTTTAGAAATTCTGTGCTATCCTAAGTTTTCCAAGTGCTCAGGAATTTAAATGTTCCCTCCCAGCTGTGGGGTGACCCCCCCTCGTAAAAACCAGCCCCAAAAACTCCAAACCCCCACACAAACCCAGCTGCTCTCGTGCTCCTGGGCACCCAAAATTTAAACTGGGCTTGGAGAGCTTAAGGCAGGTCTGACAACCAGATCCAAGTTCTGAAGCCACAGAGACACTTTTTGAATCCTTATCCCAATTTTGTCCCCCAGTAAATAAATTGTTTTAAAGCTGAAATCTTAAAATCACTCAGGCTTTCAGTGACTGCCTCGGATTTTTTTTTTCCTCCCAGGCCATAAAACCAAATTATACAGGGTATATCCCATGTAATTCCTTTTCTGGCTCTATCTTATCTCCAGCTCTTAGCTGATGTGATTGAAAAACTCTGCCATTCCGTGACATAAATCCCAACAAAGCCCCAAAGGCCGGCCAGGAGCAGGTCCAGTCACTTTAAAGTGATGTTCTCTCTTTATATCTAAATATTTTTGGGTCTTGATTTATTTGTTTTTCAATCAAATGTTTTTAATTAAAGGAAAGAAAAAACTCAAATTGCACCTCCCGATGCTGTGCTGGAACAACAGTGTGGGAAGTGGGGAGGAGAGAAAAGCATTTGGATGCGTTCGGATCTATTTTGCAGCGACCTAAAACACCCAAATTTTTCTGTTTATTTGTCACTTTCTTATTTTATTTGTCAGGTTTTTATTTTATCCGTGTGAGTATTTTTTTTTTTTTTAATCAAGTTGTGAGTCTCGTGTGCCTGAGAGCAAACCACCCTCCGGGGCCAGCCTGAAAAAGAACATTGTCTTACACTTTAAATTCTTCGTGGCTGTGAATTCCCAAACTGAATTCCCAAACTGAATTCCCAGACTGAAAGTGACCGAATTCCCAAACTTTTCTCCCTGTTTTCAGCACAGCAGCAAAAGGGGAAAAAGGGTCCTTGGATTCTGGGCAAAGCTCTGAAAATGGGTGGAAATATGCGAAATTTTGGGTTCATCTGCTGTCTGAGCTGTCTCTGTTCCTGACTCAGTTTCGAGGGATTTTGGGAAGGAATTCCTGGCTGGGAGGGTGGGGAGGGGCTGGGATGGAATTCCCAGAGGAGCTGTGGCTGCCCCTGGATCCCTGGGAGTGTCTCCAAGGCCAGGTTGGAGCACCTGGAATAGTGGGAGGTGGAAAGGACCCATGGGATGAAATTACCGAGGGACACCGCAGGGGTGAAAGTGATTTTTATTTGTTTGTTTGGGATTTTAACGCCCCCAAACCACATTTCAGACTGAATTCCCCCCACGGTGACCTGGGGGAGCTCAGGTGGGACCCTGGGAGCTACACAGGTTCTCCCTCTGAGCCCGAAATTCTCCTTGTAGCTGCTCAGGGTGGAGAAATTCTGGATACAGATATTTGTGTTTAAGGTCTGCAGCTTCACAGAATTATTATTAAGATTGGAAGAGACCTTCGGGATCTCCCAGTCACCCCCAGCAGCTCCATCTCCACCCCTAAACGTTGTCCCCAAATGCCACATCCAGATGCCTCCTGAGCCCTCCCAGAGACGGTGACTCCACTAATTCCCAAATCCTTCCGAGGCCTGACCCCTGTTCCAGTGGAAAATCCATTCCCAAAATCTGACCTGAGCACACCTTGAGGCCACTTCCCCTCATCCTGTCACTTGAAACCAACCCCAGATCACCCCCAACCTCCCTTCAGACAGCTGCAGCTTCACAAATAACCAAATTTCACAAATCACCAGACTGCACAAATAACCAAATTTCACAATTATCAAATTTCACAAATAACCAGATTGCACAAATAACCAAATTTCACAAATAACCAGACTTCACAAATAACCAGATTGCACAAATAACCAGATTGCACAAATAACCAAATCTTCCCCAACGTGTTTATTAAGGATGTTTCACAGGCAGAATTGATTTGGATGGAATTTTTTTGCTGGCATGACAGGTGAAGATTAGAGCTGGCACGCCGTGGGCAGGATTTCGTGCTCCATCTCTTTGTGTTCACCTCAGTCAATAAGGCAGGAAATTTATTTACTGTCCAGAGTCACTTTAGTGCCTGTCTGGAGCGTTGTTTCAGCAGCTGGAAATGGCAACACATCCATGGATCTGCTCTGGAATGGATGGCTTTGGATACCCCGGGAGAAGGATGAGCAAACCTGTTTGTGCTGTATTGACAGAGAGATGAATTTCCCCTCCAAGTTGAATCCCGTGGATTTGACGATTTTTTTTTTTTTCCTTGAGAAAGTTCTCTGTTTGATTGTTGTTTTCTGTCGCCCTGATCTTTTCAGCCTTCTGGTGTTTACACTGTTGTATTGGAGTTTCTCACAGACTTTCGAGTGATGTTGTGGCAGCTGCCCTTCTTGTTTTGGAAACTGTTCTGGGTGTTTTCACATTCCCCTCTGAGGAAGGAAAATTAATGGACATCTAGTTTGATCAGGGATTGGGCAATGAGGTTGACACCTCTACGACCCCACAGGAAAGTCTGTGAGAAACTCCAATACAACAGTGTAAACATCAGAAGGCTGAAAAGATCACGGTGACAGTTTTCCAGTGGTTTTCATGGAAGATGGAATTATAAAAGAGTTCCATTTCTTTTGGCATGAGGCAGATCTTGGGGTCATTTAACAGCAAAATGGAGCTGGCACTCGAGGGGGAAGGTCGTTCCCATGTGGAAGAGCTGAGTTTTGGAGGGAAAGGGGAGGAGAGGACGGACATTTGGACGATCCCGTTTGGATATTTGCCCTCTCCAGGGAACGGGAGCAGAGGGCCCTGCTGTCTCCCAGCACAGCACTGCTTTTTCCATGTTGACCTGGGAAAATTTTGGCTTCCACCCCACTCCAGCACAGGGTGTGGAATTCCATGTTGGGCTGGTGAGAGACATGAAAGGGGAAAATCCCTGGCTCTGTCCTGTAACCCTGGTTTCCTGCCTGAGGTGTTTTAGTTTTCTGAAATTCTTTTCCCAGGGAATTTTCCTGTAAACAGGAGAAACGTTTTTGTAACTGTAACTTTGTTATTCATTCCTTTCCCCAGGAGGGACTTCTTCTTGCTGTCCCTCTGCTCTGACCAATGTGAGTGAAGAGGTTTGTCTTTGTGTCACCAATCCAATTGGTCTGTGTGAAATAGTACAAAAGGGAGACACATCCCAGAAATAAAGGAGTCATTTTCAGCCTTCTGAATCTCGGAGTCTGTGTCGTTGTGGTGTAAAATAGTGTCACTGTCCCTTCTTTCCTTGATCTCAGGTGGTTTTATCCCTGGGAGAACCCGTGCCTGGAATTCATCCATCCATCCATGAGCTTCCCCTGTCCTGCCCATTCCAGGCCCAGGCTGAAGCCCACAGTGAAGTGGAGAAGGTTCAACATTGCCCAAGTCTTAATTGAAGAGATCTAGATCTCGCAGTGCTCTTTAGGATATCCATAATATATGATGTGTTAATATATTAATGGATGCATAAAAGAATTATACCTTAACTCCTAAACTTACAAGTAAATAGGTTAATTAAGGACGTGTAATGGGCCATTTGGAGCGGAAAATGGGTGTCACTGACAGCTTTGTCTGGGTGTCCAATTGTCAGAAGTCCTGGGGGCTCAAGAAATGGTCTGTCTGAGGGCAAAATTTGCAGCCACTGAGTCAGTCCTTGTGAACGATTCCTGGGATCACACAGGTGGGAAAGAATCCAAACGCTGGAATGCTCGGGGTGCAGAAGGGCTGGGAGCAGCCAGGCGGAATCAGCCTGCAGAGATCTTTGTGTGAGCACAGCCTGGGTGTGAGCACAGTCTGGGTGTGAACAACAGCCTGCAGAGCTCCGTGTGAACACAACCTGGGTGTGAGCACAGCCTGGGTGTGAGCACAGCCTGTGTCTGAACAGCAGCCTGGGTGTGAACAGCAGCCTGCAAAACCTTTTGTGTGAGCATCAGCCTGGGTGTGAGCACAGCCTGGGTGTGAACAGCAGCCTGGGTGTGAACAGCAGCCTGCAAAACCTTTTGTGTGAGCATCAGCCTGGGTGTGAGCACAGCCTGGGTGTGAGCACAGCCTGGGTGTGAACAGCAGCCTGCAAAACTCTGTGTGAACACAACCTGGCTGTGAACACAGCCTGGGTGTGAGCACAGCCCGAGTGTGAACAGCAGCCCCTGGGTGTGAGCGCAGCCTGCAGAGCTCTCTGTGAGCACAGCCTGGGTGAGAACATCAGCCTGGGTGTGAACACAGCTTGAGTGTGAGCACAGCCCGGGTGTGAACAGCAGCCTGGTGTGAACAGCAGGCTGCAAAACCTTTTGTGTGAACATCAGCCTGGGTATGAGAACAGCAGCCTGCAAAACTCTTTGTGTGAACACAACCCTGGGTGTGAGCACAACCTGGGTGTGAGCACAACCTGCGTGTGCACATCAGCCCCTGGGTGTGCACATCAGCCCCCCGTCCACTCCCTGCACCCAGTGAAGCCCAGCAGTCGTGGCCCACAGAAGCACCGCTGGCATTCCAGCATTCCATTCCACCATTCCATTTGATTTTTGAAGCATCTTTCCCGGTCCTTGTCTTAAGAGGCGGCTGCAGCTCGTTTTGCCCGGTTTGTTCCCCCTGACTCTGCTCTGTGGGGGAAGGAGCAGCTCCCCCAGGCTGGGGAAGTTTCCAGGGAATTTTTCTTCTCTCCCAGATGATGTTGGGCACCTCTAGCCCCTTGCCCAGTGAACATGCTGGATTTGCAGGGACATTTATCCCTCCCAGAAAGGAGGGAAAACTGCAGCGTCCTTAGGAAAAATATCCCAGGGCTGAGATGGGAAAGTGTAATTCCAAAACCAGCGTGAGAAGAGTACACTGCCAGGGCAGAGAGAGGAGAACTGGCTGGGAGGAAACAGCTCCATCCCCACTCCCGTGCTCCCCAGAAATCCTGTCTTCACTCAGTAGGGAAATAAAAACCAGCCCAAGCACATCCTGAGCCCTCCCAGCACAGTCAGCAGGGAAATTCTGGCTCCACACCAACATAACTGAGATTATTCTCTTCCATCAGGTGTAAATTCCCCTCTCACGACGATGTTTTACATCTTATTTTGTGTATTTCTCAGCTCCGTGCACTGTAATCACAAACTGGCGTTTTCCTGCTGCATTTATCCGTGGAATTATTTGAGATTACAACCCTGTGCTGTGTGTTTACGTGTGGCACCCTGTGGCTGCTCCTTTGTGTCACCCAGAGCCCTCCAGTTGTGGCTATGCTGTCCATCACAGCTGGATTCCATTCCCACAAGGAACTGAGTAATCATCATCTCCTTCCACGGATTGTCTGAGCAAAAAAATTCCTGATCCAACTGGAAAACTGGTTCATTTACCTGGTATTAATTTCACACATTCATTTATTTTTTTTCTCTATGAGGCCAGAGCAGTTGTTGTCGTGTGTGTTGTTATATATGTGTTGTATATATATATGTGTTGTTAAACCATACAAACTCCATCTCATTAAGTGCCTCATGACACTAAAAAAAAAAAAGGTTAAAAAAGGGTAAAAGAAGGTAAAAAAAGTTCATTGGAACAATGATTAAGTGACTTATGACACTAAAAAAACGTAAAAGAAGGTTAAAAATGTAAAAAAGTTAAAAAAAGGTAAAAAAAAGTTCATTGGAACGATTCCCCACATTTGTGTGGCTTTTCTCCCAAACAATTCCTTCCCGAAGGCAATACGGACCTGCAAGGAGTTTTTCTTCCCTTTTATTGGATATTCACTTGTTTCTTGTGCTTGCCTAAACTCATAGTACAGATTAACGGGGGGGAAAAAAGGTTATTTTGTGATTATACCATGGAGCACATACTCACTGTCATCTAGGAAGGAATTCCTGGCTGGGAGGGTGGGGAGGGGCTGGGATGGAATTTCCAGAGGAGCTGTGGCTGCCCCTGGATCCCTGGGAGTGCCCAAGGCCAGGCTGGAGCACCCTGGGATTGTGGGAGGTGTCCCTGCCCATGGCAGGGGTGGGAATGGATCTTTAATGTCCCTCCCATCCCAAACCAGTCTGGGTTTCTGTGATTTTTAGATTTTTAGTAATCCAGACTGAAATGTGGCCTGGATTCCCAGTACTCCCAGAGCAGGAGAATCCCAGCGACTTTGACAGAGCTCAGTCATTGTAGGACAGGAAAGAAAGGTGAAAAACGCCAAATATTCCAGAAGTCAAAGAGCACAGAAAAAAGGCTTTTATTGTCTAATTCTCACTGCCTTTTATCAGGTGTTCCCATACAGACTTACCGTGGTTGGGGAATAGGAACGACACCTCTCTAATGCCGTTGGTTAAACCAGAGAAACAGCAAAACACCACCTGGAGAAAGATTGTTTGGAGAAAGGAGAGTTGTTGGCCAAGATTGTTTTGAGAAGAAGCTTTCTTGAGAAATTTTTCCTTGGGAAAAGGTTAGCAGCTGCTAGTCAGGCTAAAATCTCTCAGACCCAGAAATATCAGGCCCACAGAGCTCTGTGAGTTTCAGGTGTTTGAGAAAGTCTTGGTACTTTTAATTTTTATTAGTAAGCACATCCCTCCTTAGTAAGCCAAAAGTGGGGAGGTAAAAAAACCAGCAATTCCTCTTTCTGCTCCAGTGAAACTCCCAATTCCCCAGGAAGTTTGAGAGACTTTCTCCTTTGGAAAAAAAAAAAAAATAATAATTGGAAATGACAAGAGGAAAATGATCCAGCTGAATGCTTTGATAAGCAATCAAGGCTTAATAGATTAGAAAATATAATTAATTACTTAATTATACTCAAAGTGGCTGTTGTTGGGGGATTGTTAAGCGAACAGCCATTGTTGGGTGGGAGGATGTGGAGTGAATGTCGGGCTGCAGGAAGCCCTGGCTGCTGGCAGGGGCTCCTGGGGAGCACAGGAGTTGTTCCGTGCTCACTTTGCACAAATTCCAAAGGGTCACAAGCAGGAGCTTCCCCCAGAGGGTGGGAATGGGCACTGACAGGGAATTCCAGGGAATGGGCACAGCCCCGAGGCTGCTGGAGCTCCAGGAGCTCTCAGGACAGGCTGGGAGTGTTGGGGGGTCTGTGCAGAGACAGGCAGGAGCAGCAGGTTTGTCACCGGACGGACACAAAAAAGCCGCACTCACCCCTCAGGTCGTGAGATGAGAAGAGAAGGCAGTTTATTTGTTTATTTGGGTTCAGGGTTTAAATAGGGTTTGGACTTTGATCAGCGACTGGGGGATGAGGTTGACACCTCTCCAACCCCACTGGTCAACCTAGAAGTCCATCAATTTGTCCTTCCCCATGGAAGGAATGTATTATTTACAAAACCTCGGTCTTTGTTTATGTTACAAGCTGAGAATTCCAGTACAGAAATGTAAAAACATCAGAAGGCTGAAAAACCAGGGCAACACAGGTTCTGCGTTTGGTGCCTTTGGAGCATCCCTGCTCCAACAGCTCTTGAACAACCACCAAAATCTGGTGACTCCATGGAAGGGATGCAGGGCCTTTGAGGTAACTCCTGAAAATAAAAAAAATAATAAAAAAAAAAAGACACAGAACTATTGGAAAAAAAAACAAAGAGACTGATTCAGAAAAAGAAAAGACACAGACCCAAAAAACACTCATCGCTCCTTACCAGTCTTCATACACTGAGAAATGAAATAATTTCTAGGATAACAACAACCTTGACAGTGTAAGTGTGTTTTTGGCTCCTAAATCCAAGGAGAAACGCTTTGCTCCAGGAGCTGGGCCAGGCAGGAGCAGCAGGTTTTGTGTTTGGTGCCTTTGGAGCATCCCTGCTCCAACAGCTCTTGAACAACCACCAAAACCTGGTGACTCCATGGAAGGGATTCAGGGCCTTTGATGTCAATAAAAAAGACACAGAACTACTGGAAAAAACCACAAAGACACAGAACAGTTGAAGAGAGTTTCTGGTTTTAGCCAGCTGTTTATCCACTCCAGATTCTCCCTGGCAAGGGTTAAAGGAAAGGCTTCACATGGCTCTGGGTTTGGAATAAAATCACAGATTAAATCCCCCCTGGAGGGTTTTAAAGGGGTTTGAGGTGTAGAAACCTCACAGACGAGACCACCCTGAGTGGAGGCAGGAGCTCCATCTGTGTTGTTGTTCCCTGGAGAACAACTTCTCATCGATAAAAGGATGCTGTGGCTTCTTATCTCGGATTTCGGGCTGTGTGATGTGGCCCTGACATCTGGAACACATCTGGAACACATCCTGGTCATTTCTGTCGTGCCTGATCCTCAGAACAGCTGCAGATTTCAGCAGGAATCACTAAACCCTTTAATGGTTTGGAGCACAAGTTCAAGGTGGCCTCGAATTTTCAGGTGATTCCCCCCCCCTCAAATTTCACCCATCTTTTTAATTTCATTTTTAATTTTCATTTTTTTTAATTTCACAGGAGTTCTGCAAAAAGAATAATTCTGATATTCCAAAAATGCACTGCACATTTCTCTGTCCTGCTCATATTTCCCTGGAAGAGCCTGCGAGCTCCTAATGGTGGGAATAACTTTTCCATGGGTTGATATAGGTGACTGGTTTGGGTTTATTTCCTGAAAAAAACACATTTTTCCCCATCTATACAGTAAATGAACTAAAGGCAGCTATAAGGAACTGTTTAGTCGCCAGCTTTAGCTGCACAGGAGGTGAAATTCCTTGGAATTGCACAATAAAACTTCAGGAGCACCAAATTAGTCGTGTTTTGCCTCATTGACACCAAGTGTTTTCCAGCCAGAGTTTTCCTTGGGGAGCTCTCCTTGCCTGGCTCAGGAATCCAGAGCTCCAGGTTCAATCTCCATCCAAGGGGGCTGCAGGAAAGTCCAGCCTGGGCAATTCCTTCCCCGTCCCCACTGCTGGGTAGGGAATTGAGGGCTGGATTCTCCCTGGAATGGTTCAAGCTGTTGCCACGTGGAGGAGGCAGCAGAAATCTCCAGGAAATCTTGGATTCCACGACCCGAGATCCATCCCTGGGAGCAGGATCGATGGATCCATCCCTGGATCCCATGCTACCAGCAGGAAAAAGGCTGCTCCAAAACCTTGTTCTCATTCCCAGCCACACATTTGCTGCTCCCTGTCCTCTGCTGGATGTGGCACTTGGAAAAGTATCCATGGATCGCAGCCTTTGGAAAGGCTTCCCATTAATTCTGTTCCACTTGCATTAAACTGCTAATCCCCATTAGTGTCTCAGACCTAAAAGCTCTTTCTGGGGTTGTTTAGGAGGGCTTGGGCTGCAGTTTCTTCGCTCATTTTTTTTTTTCTTCCTTGAATTTGGATCAAGCCCTGGCTGGAAGAATTCAGAAGGAAAAAAGAGTAGAAACCTCATTCCCAAGTTTTGGATTTATTTGTGAAAGATGCTTGTGAGATAAAAGACAGAAAAGTGTTAATCTCGGGGTCTGAGAAGGACAGGGACACCCAGGTGAAGGAGCTGGGGGACAGCTGGGAGGTTTGGGGTCAGCGTGGGATCTGACAACATCAAAGGAGCACAAATTAACGGGAAGCAGCTTCTGGTGGGAGGGGAACAGTTGGTGGGAATGAGCTGAGCTCGGTGGGGTCAGATCCGCCTTTGAAGAGAAGAGCTCAGCAACTGCAGCTGTGCTCCAAACCCTCCCAAACCATCCCTGCTGCTGGATTCCAGGGTGGACAGCACAGCTGAAAGATTTTTAGGCACAAAATTACCAATTCTGCACTCAGTTGCATCATCCTGTTCACAGCAATTTGTGTCTGGGGACGACGGTGCCAGGACACACCAACGCCCTCCTTCCTCACCCTGTTCTGACACAGGGTTTGCGGGGAAATGCCCATGGAATTCCCAAAGAAACACCCAGGCCTTGGGATAAACTGCCTTTCCTGGGGGGGGGGGGTGGCATTTAATAAACAATATTAAAAACCAGCTCTGGGAAGCCAAGATCAGTTTCCATGGCAAAGAACAGAGGAAGGTGGTGAGGCTGCTCGGAGTTTGGGGAAAAAAAGGGATTGGAGAGGAGAGGGGAAGGTGCCGGGGTTGGGTTTTACTGCTCACACCATTCCCAGGCACCAGCACTGGGGTTTAGAGGCGTGGAATCTGCAGGGTGGAAATTCAGTGCATCCAAATATGCACCGTGACCAGAGAATCATGGAATGATTTGGGATGGAAGGACATCATCAAAGCTCATCCAGCTCCATCCCCGTAGGCAGGGACACCTCCCACTGTCCCAGGGTGCTCCAGCCTGGCCTGGGACACTTCCAGGGATCCAGGGGCAGCCACAGCTCCTCTGGGAATTCCATCCCAGCCACTCCCCACCCTCCCAGGGGAGAATTCCTGTGTAAATCAGAAGGAATTCTACAGCCATAAAGCGAATTAACAGAACTCAAAGCAGTGCAAGCTCCAAATCTTCACTTCCACTTGTGCATCTAGAGAATAATATCCTTCTGTTTTCCATATTTATATGGAAACGGGCTCAGTTCTGTGTTTCTAGTTTCACAATTCCATAAAAGTCAAGGATTTTGGGCAGTTGTTGCTGGTTCTAACACAATTTAGCCCAAGCTAAACAGAACAACCTCAGTGAGAATTAAAAAATCCTGGCCCAAGTTTGTGGTGCCAATTCCCCCCACTCTGAGCTGCGTCCATGGGTTGGATGGAATCATTAAAGGTGTTAATCCTGGAGGGATCCAACTCTTCCATCTGCAGTGGACGCAGATCTGGACAACAGCAGGGTTAAATTTCACATTACTAACTTAAAAATAAAAATAATCTGAACAGGCTCCTTTAACCGCAAGACTTTCAAAAACTTTCAGGTAACTTTAAATATGTAATTACAGGAATTTCTGTGATTTACAGAAGTGTTCCAGGAGGCTGGCATCCAACTCCCTTAATTTTCCCCAATTTTTCACCTCTGCTTCACAGTTTTGAAAGTCAGCAGATGATTCAGTTTCCATCTTTAGCCAGATGAACGTCCCAGCTCCCCACGTTTTCCTCGTGACTTTTTTAAAAGTTGAGGAAAGAGGAAAAACACCCAACCTCTGGAAAGAGCCTGAAATAGAGGCAGCCCCAAAGTTGTTTCCAGGCAGTGTTTTGGCCACCAGCAGCAGGCCTGGAAAGCATTTTCCAGGTGTTTTATCCCCCCAAAAAATCATCTTGAAAAAGCTGGAACTTTTAGGATTTTATACAACCAACGAGCCTTGAATTCTGTGATGAAAAACTCGGGTTTTGTACTGATAAGGGAGTTTGAAAATGAACAAGTCAACAGATAACTCACCAAGAAGAAAACTTCCTGAAGTTTATTGCTGCTTAAAAGCTTCCTGAAAAGTTGCCTTTTAAAGGAACAAAGGTAATAATTCCAAAATTAGGTTTTAAGCTCCCCAAGGCTTCTGCGGGATTTGAAAATATGGATGTGGGACAGGGAAAATGAGAAGAAATTCACCTTTACCCAAAATAAAACAGGAGAGGCTGTATTGCTTTTAGGGACAAATTTAGGGAAATGGATTTTCCTTGCGGAGACCAAACAACGAGCAGTTTGGGACTAGATGACACCAAGGTTTTTTTAGGAGCAGGGAATTCTCTCGGCTTCCTCCAACAGCTCCGAGAGGGGAGTTACCAACAGCCAGAGTTTCTCTTCACAAGGGTGAAGAGAATTCCTATTAACTCAACCCAGAGGACAAAAAGGCTCTGTAAAAATTTCCTGATTTCCCTGCTGAGGATGCAAGAGCCCGTCCTCATACCAAGCCGAGGAATTCCTGCTGTTCCTTGTGCCCAGGCTCTCAGCGCCACAAATTATGCAAATTATCGTCATGTAAATTAGCAAACAGCCCAGGGGAAATGGTGGGGGGGCTTCAAGAAGTGATTCTCAGTTTCCTTCAGTCTCGCTGCATCCTTTATTTGACTATAAATAAACTACCAAAGGTCAAGGGCAGTGAAATAGGGACGTGGTGGAGTCCCCGTCCCTGGGGGAGGTGGCACTTGGGGACACGGCCAGGGGTGGCCCTGGCAGTGCTGGGGATGCTTGGATCAGTCCTTGGAGGAGAAGACTGGAGGATAAAAGGATTGCAGGAGTGAAGGCTGTTGGAGAGAGGCACAAGGAGGGACAGGAGGGTTGGAAATGCTGGGGACTCTTGGATCACCCCCTGGGTGAGAAGATTGGAGATAACAGGATTGAAGAGTGTCCGGCTCTTGGAGAGCGGCCAAAGGAGGGACAGCAGGGTTGGGAAGGGCCTGGTGGGAATTCAGGGTGTCTGTGCAGGGTGCCCAGGGATGCCCAGGGTGGGATTTTGGGGTGTCTGTGCAGGGCCAGGAGCTGGACCAATGATCCCTGTGGATCCCCCCCAGCTCAGGTTATTCCATGATTTTAGGAATGTCAATCTTCCAGCACATGAGTCTGCACACGCGACCTCCAGCTGTCGCTGGTGTCACGGAGTCACAGCAGAGCCCTCAGGAGGAACATCTGCACGGATGTACAGACACACACTTCATTATTTTCCTTTTGTATCGATACCCTGGCAAAAGGGGGAAAAAACCATCCCTCAAAGCTCACGCCCTCGTTTGTCAGCCCCAAACCATCTGGCGGAGGCTCCAGAGCCGTGGTTGATCTCCCTCTCCTCCAACCTGCAGCTGTTTGCTTTCTGATAGATAAATATGTGCTTAAATAACACGTCCTACCTAACCCTGTCTGGTTTTTTTTTGTTTGTTTTAATGCTCCTTTTGACAACCCAATGTTTCCATCACACCCAATAAACCTCTTGGAGTCTGCCCCATTCCTGCTTTCCCTGCACATCAGGGCGGCATTTCCTCAGCCTTGACGCTGTTTTACACCACAACGACACAGATTCCAACTTCAGAAGGCTGAAAATGACTCCTTCATTTCTGGGATGTGTCTCCCTTTTATACTATTTCACACAGACCAATTCCATTGGTGACACAAAGACAAACCTCTTCACTCACACTGGTCAGAGCAGAGGGACATCGAGAAGAAGTCCCTCCTGGGAAAAGGAATGAAAACATAGGTACAGTTTACAAAAACATTTCTCCCGTTTACAGAAAATTCCCTGGGAAGAGAATTTCAGAAAACCAAAACACCTCAGGCACGGAACCAGGGCTACACATGTCCATGTGTTTTATTCCTGGATGAAGAATAAGGAGGAGAATAAATAATTCTCCATAATTGCAGGGAAATTATGGACACTTAAATAGAGTCATGGAGTCGTTAAGGTTGGAAAAGGTGTTCAAGTTCAAATTCAGGTGTCAACGTGGCACCACCACCATGGTCCCCACTAAACCACGGCCCCAAGTGCCACAGCCACGCAGTGTTTGAACACTTCCAGGATGGGACCTCCACTACACCCCGTTGATCCTTGCAGGGTGGATGTTGTGGATGCTGGAGGAGCAACAGGGTCTGTTCTTGAGAGTTCCTGGGAGCCTGTTTAGTGTCAATCCTCACAGGGTGGATGTTGTGGATGCTGGAGGAGCAGCAGGGTGTGTTCTGCTGCTGCTGGGACTTGCTGGGAGCCCTTTTGGTGTTAATCCTCACAGAGTGGATGTTGTGGATGCTGGGGGAGCAGCAAGGCCCATTCCTGAGAGTTCCTGGGAGCTCATTTGGGCTCAGTCCTCACAGAGTGGATGTTGTGGATGCTGGGGGCGCAGCAGGGTCTGTTCTGCTGCTCCTGGGAGCCTGTTTGGTGTCAGTCCTGGCAGGGAGGATGTGTGGACGCCCTGTACTCACCACCAACTCCTGTGCTGCTCAGATCTGCTCCTCCTGGGCTGCCCCCACCCCCAAACACACACCCGGAGCCACCGCGGCCGCATGACGAGGGGAGTCATCCGGGGATAGGAGCTCTGCGCTCGTGTGTTTGGCTCGTGGAAAAATCTGTCCCTCAATCTGTGCGAGATCTTTTTTCTTGTTTGCTATTTTCCTTTCTCCCACCCTTCATCTGTCACTCCTGTCTGGAGTACAAGCTCTGCAGGGCAAGGGCTGGCCGAGCCGGGTACCAAGAGCAGCTCCAGCTCTTGTAGAGGCCTCTGGGCACTGCAAACAGCAGATTTTGGGTGATGAGAGGTTTATTTGTCTTTAGATTTTTTTTTTCTCCCCGTGTTTTGGTCCCTCTTCCAGGCAGGGAGCAGGTCAGGATGACACCTGGAGCTTACCGGTGGAGCAGGCACTGGGGGTTTGTTCCAGGTGGCTGCAGTGGGTGTAGAGCCAGGAAAGGGAAAGAAATTCCTCCCTGTGAGGGAGGGGAGGGGCTGGGATGGAATTCCCAGAGGAGATGTGGCTGCCCCTGGATCCCTGGAAGTGCCCAAGGCCAGGCTGGACAAGACCTGGAGCAGACTCATTGAGGAAGGTTGTCCCTGCTCACATCAGGGATGAGCTTTAAGGTCCCTTCCGACCCCAACCCTCGGGGATTCTAGGATTATCCCACGCAGAGGCTGTGAACAGCTGCAGCCCCGTGTTCCACCAGGGAAAAGTTGCACCCTGAGAAAGCAGAATTCCCTGTCGGCTGATCCCTTTGGACACTCTGGTACTGCCTTGCCCGGACAGAACCAGCTCAGAAAACACCAGAATGCTGGAACCCCTTTGGCTTGTGCCTGGCTGGGCCAGAGACTATTCAGAGGAGCTGCCTCTCACTGACATGAGCAGCAGATATTCCCAAACCTGGCTCCCAGGGCAGGTTTTACCTTCCCGAAGGATTTTTTGAACCCTTCCCTTCCCTTCCCTTCCTTCCCTTCCCTTCCCTTCCCTTCCCTTCCCTTCCTTCCCTTCCCTTCCCTTCCTTCCCTTCCTTCCCTTCCCTTCCCTTCCCTTCCTTCCCTTCCCTTCCCTTCCCTTCCCTTCCCTTCCCTTCCCTTCCCTTCCCTTCCCTTCCCTTCCCTTCCCTTCCCTTCCCTTCCCTTCCCTTCCCTTCCCTTCCCTTCCCTTCCCTTCCCTTCCCTTCCCTCCTTCCCTTCCCTTCCTTCCCTTCCCTTCCCTTCCCTTCCCTTCCCTTCCCCCTTTCCTTGCCTTGCTCCTCTCCTCTCCTCTCCTCTCGGACAGAACCAGCTCAGAAAACACCAGAATGGCTGGAACCCCTTTGGCTTGTGCCTGGCTGGGCCAGAGACTATTCAGAGGAGCTGCCTCTCACTGACATGAGCAGCAGATATTCCCAAACCTGGCTCCCAGGGCAGGTTTTACCTTCCCGAAGGATTTTTTGAACCCTTCCCTTCCCTTCCCTTCCCTTCCCTTCCCTTCCCTTCCCTTCCCTTCCCTTCCCTTCCCTTCCCTTCCCTTCCCTTCCCTTCCCTTCCCTTCCCTTCCCTTCCTTCCCTTCCCTTCCCTTCCCTTCCCTTCCTCCCTTCCCTTCCCTTCCCTTCCCTTCTCCCTTCCCTTCCCTCCCCTTCCCTTCCCTTCCCTTCCCTTCCCTTCCCTTCCCTTCCCTTTCCCTTCCCTTCCCTTCCCTTCCCTTCCCTTCCCTTCCCTTCCCTTCCCTTCCCTTCCCTTCCCTTCCCTTCCCTTCCCCCTTTCCTTGCCTTGCTCCTCTCCTCTCCTCTCCTCTCCTCTCCTCTCCTCTCCTCTCCTCTCCTCTCCTCTCCTCTCCTCTCCTCTCCTCTTCCTCTCCTCTCCTCTCCTCTCCTCTCCTCTCCTCTCCTCTCCTCTCCTCTCCTCTCCTCTCCTCTCCTCTCCTCTCCTCTCCTCTCCTCTCCTCTCCTCTCCTCTCCTCTCCTCTCCTCTCCTCTCTCCTCTCCTCTCCTCTCCTCTCCTCTCCCTCTCCTCTCCTCTCCTCTCCTCTCCTCTCCTCTCCTCTCCTCTCCTCTCCTCTCCTCTCCTCTCCCTCCCCTCACCTCCCCTCCCCTCCCCCTCCCCTCCCCTCCCCTCTCCCCTCTCCCCTCTCCCCTCTCGCCTCTCCCCTCTCCCCTCCTCCTCGCCAGCCCCAGGACCGGCCCCGAGAGGGCAGGGGGCCCGCTTTTGCTCATTGATGTCGCTCGTGTCGGGTGGGGAACGAGGCAGATTTGTTGGGTTTTGGCGGAGCCCCGGAGCCCGCACGGCGTGAGCAGCGCCGGCCCCGCAGCCCAGGAGCTCTGCAGCCCTCTCCTGGCTGCATCCAAGAGCGCTCGGCTGTGCCGGCAAAGCGCTCCGCTCCCGCCTGGATGTGTCTGAGCTCTGTTCCCCGGAGATATTCCCAGCCTTCGGCTCGGATTCACACACCAGCGCCCGTGCTCAGGGCGGCTTTGGCTGCTCCTGCTGTTCCGGAGGGATCCCGACACGCGCCGCGTGCCAGGGATGTTCTGTCCTGGACCAGCGTCCAGGACTTAGAAAACGGGGGCAAAATTCGGATTTTCTGCTTTCCCTCTCCATGGCGAAACACACAGCTCAGAGCACCTTTTTCTTTATATCTTCACCATCTTGGCGGTGTACTTTGTGTGCCAATTCACTGAGATTTCATAGGATCAGGTTTGGGTTGGACGGGACCTCGAATCCCACCCAGTCCCACCCCTGCCATGGGCAGGATCACCTTCCCCTCTCCCAGGCTGCTCCAAGCCCTGTCCAGCCTGGCCTCAGACACTTCCAGGGATCCAGGGGCAGCCACAGCTCCTGTGGCAGCAGACTTGTTGCAGGGCTGATCATTAAACCTGAATTCCTGGTGTTTCAGTGCTCTCCTCTCCTGTTATACAGTGCCTACTTTGCCAGTTGGTTTACCTGGGGTTTCTCTTTGGTTTAGGGGTTTTTTAATGCCATCCAGACATTCCTTTCTGCTTTAAAACTGTCCCTAAACTACTGTTGCTCACTAATAATTCCCACTGTTTCATGCAATAATTTAATGGATTCGCTCAGTTCTGTGGCAGCCAAGATTGCCAAGCCCAGGATATTTCCCCCATCTTTGTTCCAGTGTTCTCAGGGATTCTGAAATACCGATGATTCCCCTGCAACGCCTGCCCAGAAGAATGAAAAAGTCATTTCTTTTCTGTAGAGTATCACAGAGAATTCTGTCGCTGGGGAACGTCCTTTCCTGCAGTGCCGGACACTCTCACGTTTATTTTCTGCTCCCTTGATCTCCGACACGCCAAGACTCTGCAGGACGTGGCTGAAGCACAGAGCCCCTGTTTGGGATTAATTTTTTGAGGGTGTGACTGAGCCCCCTGCCCTGCCCCTCCTGCCCTCCCTGTTTGCCACGCCAGGAGCGTTTGGTGACAACGCTGCTGTCACCTCCCTGCACTGCCTGTCAGAGATGAGCAGTGGCAGAACGCTGGCTCTGTCACGGTGAGGAGAGGCTTTAGCAACACACGGAGTTGCAGCATCCCATATCCAAGCATCCCGGGGATTTTTAGGAGCTTGGAGTCCTCGTTTGACTCTGCAGCATCTCCTTTTGACACAGGGGAGTGGGGGTGAGCAGCTGTAACTACCACGAGTGTCTTTGTAGTTGGGCAGCCAGGAAGCCTCGGAGGTGCAGGGACCTGGCTTTTCCTCAAGCTGCTGGGCTGAGCAGCATCACCCATCAGTGGATGAGGAATTCCTTTACTGAGCTGAGCAGCATCAGCCCCAAAGGATGAGGAATTCCTTTACTGAGCTGAGCAGCATCTGCCCCAAAGGATGAGGAATTCCTTTACTGAGCTGAGCAGCATCTGCCCCAAAGGATGAGGAATTCCTTTACTGAGCTGAGCAGCATCATCCCCAATGGATGAGGAATTCCTCTGCTGGGTTGAGCAGCATCACCCCCAACGGGTAAGGAATTTCTCTGCCAGGGTGAGCAGCATCATCCCCAAAGGATAAGGAATTCCTTTTCCAGGGTGAGCAGTGATGCCTTGGGAAGGCTGACCTGGGACAGAGACAGGACAGAGCTGGAGATTTATTGAAAGGCCTTTAGGGTACACCTTGGGCAGGACAAGAGCCTGGCCAGGGCTACACCCAAGGGGGACCCAAAATGGGCAGAAAATGGTCACAAAGTGGACACAAAATGGCTGCCCGGTCACGAGGTCTCACACTTTTATCAGTTTTGGTCCATTTCCATATTGGGGTTTAATTGTCCAATCCCAGCTCCAGGCTGTGAGGTCCCATCCTTGTCCCTCCCTCCAGCCCACCCTTGTTTGTGCTTTTGGGCCTGAACGTTGTCCTTGGTGAGCAGCAGGAGAAGGATTTGTTTTGTGTCCCTGCTCTGTGCAGAGCTGAGTGACACTGACTGTGAGCTCAGAGCTGCACCCCTGGGCAGCACGGAACCTTTGCTTTCCCAGCAAAGGAATCATTTTCCCAGCAAAGGATTTCCCAGAGTTTGTGTTCCATAGGCTTGGAGCTGGGAATGGGGTGTCAGGATGTGCTCCAGCCTCTCCAAGCTCTCTGCTGACTTTAAGCCATCACCCAGAGCCCAGAGCCTGCAGCCTTCATCCCCAGCAGTGCCACCCCCACCAGGCACCTTCCTGCCAATCTTCATCCCCACCCCTGCACGATTTCCCTCCCTCAGCATAAAACAATCATTCCCTCTGGCTCAGCTCCTGGTGCTGCCGGAGGCAGGGATTGTTCCTTCCTCTGGCTGCAGGTGGTGGTGACACAAACCCTGAGTCCCCAGGACAAGTGACCCTTGGTGCCCTTCAGGGTCTCCTCACGGCTGATGGGAGTGACACAGCCAGGACAAGAAGGACTCCTGCTCCTGGATTCATGTTGGTGCCACCTCACCAATTCCTCTGCTGGGAGACAGCTAAAACCTTGGGATTTCCCAGGAACAGAACCCTGCCGGGACCTCCAGTACGAACAGGAGCTCCCTCCCGTGTCCGAGGAGCCGGGAGTGCTGGTGGCTTCTGACTTCTCTCCCTCTGGAGGGAATTTCTCTCCCTGTTTCCTCAGCAGAAACAAATAATTCCTCAGACTGTGCTCAGTTCCCACTCGTGAGGCTTTTCCTGCTTCTCCTCCCTGCATTTCAGGCGTTCCTGCTCAGCAGATCCGGGTGTGGAGAGGCTGATGCAGAAACAGCAGCAGCAGGAGCATCCCTCTCATTTTTCCTCCACTCATTCCTTCCTTTGACACCCATTTTCTGTAGAGAACGACCCCTTGAGACAGCTGAAAAAAACCCCAAATTATCTGCTCAGGCCAGCACTGAGCATTGAATTTCAAATGATGGCTGAGCAGGACTTTGTCCTCTCAGAGTTTGGCGGGGGTGCAGGGGCTGGATAATATTTGTATTTTTAATATTGCCATATTAAATGGAATTGGGGCCAGTTACAAATGTGCCAATTACAAACGTGGTTCTAAGCATTTTTTTTTTTTTTTTAATCAAAATGGGTTGAGAGTCGCCTGGCTACAGCCAAAACCTTTAGAGTCTTGGATAAATAGATAAGAGTGAAGGAAAATTTCCCATTTCTTTTTATCCCTGTCTTCTCGCACTGGTGTGGGTTTAATCACCAGCCATGACGTGCCTTGTTTATACCTCCTCATGTCTTGGGGACAAAATATTGTACAATTTGAGTCATGTTCCCCCTGCTTTAGGAAACACACTTTTGTTCCCTTGATGTTCAGGATCAATGCACAACTTGAAACAGTATTTAAAAACCTTTGGAGAGGCCATCAATTCCTGGAGAGCTCTTTTGCAGCCCATCAATTCTGGGCAGATCTAATGAAAAGCAGTGTTTGAATATGAGACAGAGACTTATTCCGCTCGTTCTGCGGCGCCTTCATCTGTCACCGTGGCAGCAACATTATCAGATGTTCCTATTAAATCCCGGATTTATTTGTTGGGAGTAATGGAGGGAGCAGGTTGCCATCTTTTGGATCACTGCATGGAAGAGCGAGTGCACCTTTTCCTTCATTGCCATAATTCTTTTTTTGAAGGATGAGCCCCATTCCCCACACAACGCTCTGGCCCCAGACGTGAGGACGCTCCGGGCTCTGTGACACCATGGAAGGCCCAGCTCCATGGAATTTGGGGGCTGAAATGGCAGGAATTCGGCAAGCTGGGAGTGTTGGAGGTCAGGAGAAGGCTCTGGGGGAGTTGTTACGGGATTCCTGACACCTTCTCTGCTCTTTCTTAGTGGTCCCTTGGGCTGGAGGCACCTTCGAGAGGCTGAGCTCAAACTCACCGCAGTCTGCAGCTCTGCCAGGAGTGGGGAGCACAAATTCCTGGGAGGGAAAAAAGAACTTTAAAAGCCTAAATAAAAGCTGAGTTGGCTTCAATTTGGGAAGGTCTGTGTGTCTGGGCAGCCAAAGACAGGGAGAGGTTCTCAATGGAATTCTTTTACCTATGGACGAGGAACTGCTCTGTAGCCCTGGTTCTGTGCCTGAGGTGTTTTGGTTTTCTGAAATTCTTTTCCCCAGGAATTTCCTGTAAACAGGAGAAATGTTTTTGTAACTGTAACTTTGTTATTCATTCCCTTTCCCCAGGAGGGACTTCTTCTAGATGTCCCTCTGCTCTGACCAATGTGAGTGAAGAGGTTTGTCTTTGTGTCACCAATCCAATTGGTCTGTGTGAAATAGTATAAAAGGGAGACACATCCCAGAAACAAAGGAGTCATTTTCAGCCTTCTGAATCTCGGAGTCTGTGTCGTTGTGGTGTGAAACAGCGTAGCTACTCCAAGGGATTGCTCCGTGTTTGAGGGACTCATTGCTGTCCCTAAGCTTTGTTTGACCCCCAGGCTTCCATCCCTATCGTTTTCCATGGGAAACGATCCCAAGAGCACCCAAAGCAATTATTAATGGCTTTCTAATCGGAGTATCCAGACAGTTTGTTTATCCGATCAGCCCTCCACGGCTTAAAATCAGAGGTTCCCGTGCATCTCATGCCGAGTTTTTCATCAGTGGGGCTTTTTGTCAGGAGCCAGACACGCCATAAAAAACAGATCAAGCCATTTAAAAGACATATTTTGCCCAAGGAACAATAACAAGGCTTAGAAGGCTTTTCCTTCTTTCTGGGAGTTTCCTTTAGGGAAACCTTTTCATTTCCTGATTGAAAGATCAAATCTGCCCATGGAGGGAGCAGTGGGGTGTGGATGATTTTTCCTCCTGATCTCTAAAAAAACACGCTCAGTTAAGGAGTCCGTGGAGAGGTTCTGCTTTAAAGGGGAAGACATTTGTGTGATTGGAGAGAAGGATTAGGAATTTATCTGTGGGGAAGGCGAGGAAAGCTTCAAATCCAGCTCACAGTGTCAGTGAAACTGTCAGGGTGACGTTACAGGGCTTTAGAACCTGGCATGCATTCAGCAAGGGTGACCCAATAAATCAAAAAGTTTTTTTGACTGGTGCGCCCAGTCTGGCCTGCAGGTGGCTTAAAACTTGGTGAATTTTTTCATCTCAAATTAGAAATTAATAGCTGTGTTTTAATTCAGTTTGTGTGAAATTGACCAATTTTACGAAGTGAAAAGTAATCCCATGGATTCCTAAATTGCTTATTACCAAGATGTGCAATTTCTTAGGTTAATATGCCTCTAATCACACCTAACGCAATGATGTTTGTTTAATTCCTGTAGTTATGAATTATCAAGTTGGCTTTTTATGAACTACAAAGAGAACTTTAATGGGGCCTGGAGAAGGAACTGGGGGCTGCAGCATCTTTGTCCCGTGTCTCCTGTCTGTTGTTTCTCCTCATTTTCCATACCAAGGCCTCTCTTTCTGTCAGTCCATGCCAATTTTGGGATCCCATTCCCACAGAAATACAAGAATTGAACAAGACTAATGATAATTTTGTAGAACTTAGGCTCCAAATTTCCACTGACACCAGCTTTTTTTCACTGGGCCATGGTCTGAGACATGCCAGAAACAACCTTTTATCTCCAGCTTAGATTTTTATAAGGAAAAGATTTCCATTCCACACATTGAAGAAGCCATCCTATTCCTTATCCCATCATCCTGAAAAATATTTCAGGCTTGATTCCAAAGACTTTGATTTGATACTGGGAATGGCAGGATCCAAGTCCAAGTGAGTGGAGTTCAGGGTGGGATATGGAATCCCAGAATCGTGGAATGGTTTGGGTGGGAAAGGACCTTAAAACCATCTTGTTCCAACCCCCTGGATGGGCAGGGACACCTTCCCCTATCCCAGGGTGCTCCCAGTCCCGTCCAGCCTGGCCTTGGACACTTCCAGAGATCTAGGGGCAGCCACAGCAATGGGTACAGGACGCTCATAGGATCTGCTTGTAGAATTATTACGGTGGAAACAAGAGAAAGACAAGGGAAAACAGCCTGCAGAGATGGGACTCCAAGGGAAAGCTGGGCTTTATTTAAGACAGGCTTAACTCTGGTCAACACTTGGGTTTATATTCCAGTTTGTCTGTGTGTGTACAAGTGCTCAAGAGATCAGGAACTGCCCCATTGCCATGGAACTGATCAGAAACTCCCCATCCCTGTGGAACTGATCGGGAACTGCCCCATCCCTGTGGAATAGATCAGGAACTGCCCCATCCCCAAAAAACAGATCCGGAACTGCCCCATCCTCGTGGAACTGGTCAGGAACTGCCCCATCCCCATGGAACACTAGCCCTTGGTGGATGTTCAGAAGGTTGTCCTGGATTTCCTGGAGAAAACTGGCAGATAATTGGTGTTTCTTCCGGAACTCCTGGTCTTGGGGCAGTGGTTCAATGCCCCGTGGGACCTTTTTTCCGCCCTGAGGCTGCCTCCTCCTCCCTCAATCCTGGATGAAGCTGCAAAGACTATGGATGTGATTTGGGAGGAACGAAGAGAGAGGAGGCCCAGCCACAGATTCCATCTGCAGCGGGAAGTAAATTAGAAGTGAAATTGCATGAGATTGACGGTGGGAATTGCACCTCCAGCCCCAGCTACCCAAAGGCTCCCGCTCCACGCTTTGTGCCTGATGGAGGCACCGACCCCAGCGGAGCTCCCAGCGGGATCTGCAACTCTCAGAAATCCTGGGCTAATTAAGGAGCTTGAAGACCTTCACCTAAAACTGCAAAGCTGCAGCTGGCAGATTTCCTGAGCTGCTCAGATGTCACAGGCACCAGCTCAGTGACAGCAGAGCTCACAAACCCTCCCCAGAGCCGAGCACGCCGATGCCCAAGCGCCTAAATGTTTTAATAAATGAGATTTTTGGGGTGTTTTTTCAATCAATATGAGAATTACCTGAGGAAACACGGATTGCAGAACAAAAGGCCAGTTCCAAAAAGCAGCCAGGCGCTTTTGTGTTTGCTCCAAGCAGAAGCAGAACACACAGGCCCGCTCATATTTCAGTGCTGAGCTCAGCGCCTGCGCTTGTCCCTCAGAATGGGAATGTTTGATGGGGCATTTTCCTCAACAGGGATATTTTTCTGCTCTGCCTCCAAAGGGATGTTCCAGGGCTGTTGCCTGTGATTTTTCAGCGGCGTGAAATGCGCTGGAATTGTTTATCCCAGCTCTGTCTGCCTAATGTGCCCAATCAATCTGTCTCCGAGGTGAAGCCGCGTGCTCCGCTAATCGCCGCGCCACCGCAGAACATCTTGCTTATTTTTACTCTAAATTATGATCAGCTTGGAAATGAACTCTGAATTTGATTTATCAACAGCTCTGCTGCTAATTCACCAATGAAGTCATGGTGCCCTGAGACTAAATATTAGCGCTAATGAGAAAACATTGCTGCCACGTTCTGTGACTCCGAGTTTCCACTGCTCATGGGCAGCTCCTAAAGTTGCGTGTAATTAATTCATGTAACCATTAACTGGGCAAGCACTTCCACAGGAATCAGCTTACCTGGATTAGAGATTGCCAGCAAATGAGAAGCCACAAGATGTTCATCTACCAGAGAATATTCATGCTGCGGTTTTATTGTTTAAAAAGGGAAATGTGTGTCCCCTGTAGGGCAGGGCTGGTTGTCCCCTGGCAGCCTCCAGCAGGTGTTGAGTTTTCAAGCCAGGGTGTTCCTCCTCTTTGAAAACAGAGGCACCAGAACTGAGGGGTTTGAACTGCAGTGTCTGAGCAGTGCCTGGATAAAGCCAAGGTGTCCAGACTGAGGCAGCTGGGAATGTCTGGGACTCAAAAATGCATCATTTTCCCTGCCAGGATCCCGGTTTTAGGCTCCTTCTGGAGCAGTCATTTGTCTGAGGCTCCTGTGACAGTGTGAGCCTTTGCACCATCTCCTTTCAGGGATAAAACAAACTCCACTCCACCGAAACTTCTCCCCAGACACTGCCGGGCTTGCCAGTCCTTCCATAGATTACATCCCTGTCTCCTGCTGGGAATTCTGGCAGTGAGTCACCCAGACATCCACGGCCGTTCCTGAGCCTCCACAAAGACTTTCCTGCTCTGCGGGATGACGGATGCCGAGAGATCCGTCTTCCAAAACGATCATAAAGAACAAACTCATCGTATTTCCAGCACGGAACAGACCTGGTTCGCAAAACCTGGGGCGGCCAAACCTTGATTTAACAAACGCCAGGGAATTGTTTCAGACTGAGATGGGTGATTTCATCTGGCTGGAACGATTCTGGATTCAGAGAGTTCATTTTTGCCTGATCTCCGGGGAGTTTGCCCTGCCAGCACGGAGGGAAACACGGGAGCAGGAGCTGAAGCTGGGCACAGAGCTCGGTATTCCCTCCTGGAATTACTCGGTGGGGAGGTGTCACATCCTAGAGATCATGTTGGGCTGGATTCCAGCTTGTCTGAGGTGTCCTGTTGGGAGGCAGAGCAAGGAATTAAGAATGTGTGAGAGTGTTTAACACAGGAGAGGTGAGAGAGAGAGAGAGAGAGAAAAGCACTCTGGAAATGAGGTCACACAACATTCCCTCAGACCCCAGTCCAAATCCTTGAAATCTCCCTGATTCCAGTGGGAATATGGGGAGGTTACACCACTGCTGCTGTGCTTCTAGCCTCCAGAATAAAGATTTTTATTGATGTTGGGCTAAAAATCTAGGTTTTGCTGGCTGCACCTACAAAAAAATGAAGTCCAGGCTGAATTCTAAACTCGACTATTTTTAATAGAACTTTCTTGTGTGGTAATCACAGCTAATTAACTCCCAGACATTTTCAGCCTAAGTAAAACTGATAGAATTCAGTGCAGTGTCAAAGAAACATAAAAGACAAAGAACGCGGATTGCAATGTGGGTACCTGCATTTGCACGTTTGGATGCCTGAGGGTTGAGCTGAACATCAGTGGTGGCTGCCAGAGGAAAAGTGGGCAGGGCATGTTGGAAAACACCTTTTCAATGCAGGCCAGAATCTCCCTGAATTCTGGGTAACACCTTCTCAATGCAGACCCGAATTTCCCTGAGTTTTGGGTAGCACCTTTTCAACGCAAGCCAGAATCTCCCGAAATTTCAGGTAACACCTCTTCAATTCGGGCCAGAATCTCCCTGAATTTCAGGTAACACTTCTTCAGGCCAGAATCTCCCTGGATTTTGGGTAGCTCCAGCTACTCCAGCTGGTTTTGAGGGGAGCACTTGTGCTCCAGCAGAGCTGCTGAGCCGGGAGCCTCTCCAGCGTCACTTGGGCTTCGACAGGGAGGATTTGCATTCCTTAAATCCCCACCGCTAAATCTTTTGTCTTCCTGCCGTAGCTGGGGATTTATGTAAATTGTACTCGTTGTTACAAGCTCTGTCTGAAGTGTGTGACTGCTGGGATGCAACATTTATTGTGTTCAGAGTGGAGATCTGTGGGGTGTGGGCTTGAGAAGTCAACGCTAGGAAACTAATCCAGGCCTAGAGCCCAAACCCCGCCGAACACTCCCAGCCCTCACAGGGGAACAGCTCCAGGCTTAATTAACTGTCTGCAATTTGGGATAGAATAATAAAATCATCATAGAATGGTTTGGGTGGGAAAGGGACCTGAAATCCCACCCAGGGCCACCCCTGCCATGGGCAGGAACACCTCCCACTGTCCCGGGGGGCTCCAGCCTGGCCTTGGGCACTTCCAGGGATCCAGGGGCAGCCACAGCTCCTCTGGGAATTCTATCCCAGCCCCTCACACCCTCCCAGGGAAGGATGGACACTGTGGCACAGATTCTACCTGGTGCCACACGTGGGCTAAATTCAAAATGTTCATTGATTGTCAGTGACTCTGGAGCTCGTTCTCGTGCTGAGTCATGTTTAACTGCTGCAAAAAAACTTCCAGTACTTCAGGGTAAGAATGGGGCAGTGTTGGCTTTAGAGATTAAAATGGAAATGAAAAGGGGAAAATGAAATAGAAAGTTTGCAGGAAATGCTGTGAAGAGACACAGCAGCTGAGAGGAGCTGTGGCTGCCCCTGGATCCCTGGCAGTGTCCAAGGCCAGGCTGGAGCACCTTGGGACAGTGGGAGGCGTCCCTGCCATGGCAGGGGTGGCACTGGACAGGCTTTAATGTCCCTTTCAACCCAAACCATTCCATGATTCCATGATTCATTCCATGATTCCATGTTAAATCCCTCCAGGGATGGGGACTCCACCACCAGTCCTTGACAACACCATCCCAGGACTGTATTTGGTTGTCTGGATAATTTTTTACCTATTGGACTGGAATTTGATCTGCTTTTTATTTGGTTTTTTTTGTCTCTCAGAGGCCAAAGCAGCTGAAAAGGCCCAGCTTAGGTCACAGCTGGGTTGTTTCAGTCCCTGCACAAACAGCCCTCACCTCAAAGAGCTCCGGACTCCAAGGACGAGCAGGGGCAGGACTGAAGCTTCTCATTTTCCAGCTCATAAAATGACTTGTTCAAGGTCACATCTGAGTGTCTCAGGTATTAGTTCCATAGCAGGAGTGGGGAAAGAAAACAGGAATTACCTCAGAACGCAGAACGAAAACACTTCTAAAATTAATTCTCTGCGACGTAGATGATTTCAAATGTGTTTTGTTGATCTCTGAAGCCGTAAAAATAGAATAGTAACAGCTTTGTGTAGAGTGAACAGCATCAGCAGTGTTTTCCATCATTTTACTGGATGAGTGCTGGCATGATTGTCCCCACATTTGCAGCAGTTTCTAGAGCCAAAGCTTTGTCCTGGAAAAGCTTTTTGGGGGCTCAGGTGTCACCCACAGTCACCTCAGTGTGAATAAAAACTGAGCCTTGTGTCTTCCTGCAAATGCAAAGTTATTTTCCAGGGGAGGACGGGACTCTTTGTGGGACAGTGCTGGCGTCATCCCTTTGACCAAGAAGGTTTGAATTGCTCTTGTGGGGTTTTTTTTCTTGGTTCCAGGGGCATCCCAAGGGCTGTCAGGGGTTACAGGGGCTGGTTCATCTCTGCCTTCAGTCTTTACTGCAGGACAAAGCTTCTCGCATTCATTTGACACAATTATTCCTTTAATTTCCCTCAGAGAAATCCAGGCCCCAAAAGAGGGAAGAGGAAGAGCAGGCCAGGCCTGAAAACCCCTTGCTGGGCCTCATTCTCCTAAAAATGCTCTCCAAATTAACCTACACTGTCCTGTTTTTATCTAACCTGCAAATTAACCTGAAACATCTCTTTTATTTTTCACACTGATGAAGAATATCCACCCTCCCGCCACCCAGCGACCCTTACTGCTGTGATTTACACGTGCACAGGCCTCGGAAGTGAGAATTAGTGAGAGATTCTACAAAGTCACTGGGAAAAGGGCTGGAAAACCCCGTGTTTATCACTTTTTAGGGACGCTGTGGGAATGCTGATCCCTCTGACTCCTGTCTGGAGCTCTCAGGCAGGCCTCAGGTGGTTAATGGGCTGTGTGTTATTGCTGCCCAGCCGGGACCTCCATCCCTCAGCTCTGCACAGCACAAACACTCCTTGGCTTTTATGGGACCATAAAGAGCTGCCTTAAAGCTGAGGCCAACCTCAGCCCTGACAGATGTTGGCACGGATATTGCTCTATCCAGGGGAGATCCCTGTTCTTGTGAATCCACAAGTGAGCACAGTTGTCCCATCAAATTCCGCCCAGCAGCTTGTCCTCCGCATCCCTGCCACTCAGCTGGCGTGACAAATCATATTTTCAGCTGAATTCCAGCCCTTGGAAGGATTTTGGGATCTCTGCTGCGTTCTGCGGGGGTTCCACATCGAGAGGAACTCTGACCCTGCAAAACTTCCCAATTAGCCTTAATGCCTTTGCTTTTTCCACACTTTTTTTTTGTTTTTTGGGGGGGGGTGATGAAGTGCACCGAGCGATGAAAATTTGGGAGAAATTAGCCCTGTGGTCTTCACTTAAAGTTCAGCCTGGAAAATCAAAAGGCATTTGTTCCAAGATTGGATTATGTGTAGGATATCTCCAGCTATAATGAGCTCAGGTTTGCTGGCAGCGTTAGAATCAACTCTCGCCTCTCTCTCTCTCCTGCTGCATGTGTTTTTCTCCCTCAGAGCATATTTCTTTCGACTTGATCAGCTCATCTCTTGCAGATGATAAAATTATCTGCAAAGATTTGTATCTGATGTTGTGCCATAAATCATATTTAGTCGTAGGATTAACATTTGCAAGCGTAGAATATTTATGGAAGGGAGAGAAAAAAAAATGAAAAAAAAAAAAAAAAGCAGGTAGGGGGGCTGGCGGTTTCTGAGGATTTACATAAGGAAGAGTTGGGATTCAGGATGGATCTGGCAGGGTTTTAAATACATTTGTACGAGGTGTGGATGTGCTCAGTTCTGGTGTGCAGCGGCGGAGCTGCTTTGACAGTGTTTATCTTGGGGAGGTTGGAAGATAAAGAACGCCGGGAACCGTGACCTTGGGTGAGCAGCTTTGTCCGGGGGGCAATAAGCAGATGTTCCAGCTGTGCTGGCACCACCCCTGCTGCCAGCTGGCTTGGACTTTGACATCCCCAGGCTGGTCTGGGAGCTCTGGGAACACTCAGAGCCTTTCCAGGCCCTGGAAAAAGAGGAAAGGTTTTGGAAGCTGCTGGGTTTACAAACCCCTTGGTTTGTGTTTGGGATCTGGGTCATCACGAAGAGTCAGAATTAAACAGTTTGAACATCTGCCCGCAAACTGGGGAAGGGGAGAGAGGGAGGGAGAGCAGCTCCCTGTGCTCTGGCTGCAGCACGGCCAGGTGGGAGATCCATCCGGGAGTGGGGACACAGATCATGGAATCCTGGAATGGTTTGGGTCAGGAGGGGCCTAAAAATCATCCCATTCCACCCCCTGCCACGGGCAGGGACACCTCCCACTGTCCCAGGCTGCTCCAGCCTGGCCTTGGGCACTTCCAGGGATCCAGGGGCAGCCACAGCTCCTCTGGGAATTCCATCCCAGCCCCTCCCCACCCTCCCAGCCAGGAATTCCTTCCCAAAATCCCATCTATCCCTGCCCTCTGGCAATGTAAAACCACTGTCCAGATAAAAACTCCCTCTCCCTCCTTTCCATCAGCTCCTTGAGGCACTGGAAGGAGCTCTGAGATCCCCCCGGAGCATTTCCTCCTCCAGGCTGGACACCCGCAGCTCTCCCAGCATGGCAGGTCTGCTCCAGAGGGACCTGGATGTGCTGCAGGGAGCTGGGAGTTCTCCTATGGGCTGATCCCGGGGGATTGTGGCCACGCCAGGATTTCTGTTGGGATTTCTGTTGGGATTTCTGTTGGGATTTCTGTTGGGATTTCTGTTGGGATTTCTGTTGGGATTTCTGTTGGGATTCCTGTTGGGATTCCTGTTGGGATTTCTCTTGGGATTTCTCTTGGGATTTCTCTTGGGATTTCTGGTGATGCTGCACCCACACAAGGCTTAGCCCACTGCTGATGGTCGCTGTCCTCTGGTTCCGTTTTTTTGCTGCAGGTGCCTCACCACATGAAGACTTTACCCTACTACAGCTACGACCAGCCCGTGATCGGCTACTGCCAGGCCCACAAGCCCCTGCACGTCAACAAGGGCTACGAGACGGTGTCCCGGGAGCCGGCGGAGCCCTCGGGCCTGGACCTGGGCCGGGACCACAGCTTCATCGCCACCATCGCGCGCTCCGCCGCACCTGCCATCTACATCGAGAGAATACCCAACTAACACCGGGGGACGGCTCGGGGACGAACCTTCCCGCTGGGAAAGAGACCAGGAAAAGGTGCTCCAACCCCGCCATCCCAGCGGGAAACGTTTCCCAGGGGACAGGGGGATGGCCGCGGCCTCGGCGCACCCGGCGTGCGGAGCGCGCGCGGAGGACTCCGGGATTTTCTTCGCTTTAAACTTTCAAACGGATTCCTCGGTGTAAATATTAAAAAAGAGAGAGGGATTGTCGAGTTCTTATTAAAAAGAACGGCAGCGGCAGCAGCAGCAAGCAAGCAAGCAGCGGCAGCAACAACGGCAAGAAATAGATTTCACTCTAGCTACATAAAGGGATGGATTAAGAGTTTTGTTTGTATATTTGATTTTTCTACATTGCACGGTTCCAGGGAAGGAGAACCACAGGTAAAAAATAAACGGGGTGGGGAGGGCGAGGCTCTGGGGAGGGTCAGCCATGTTCCCTTATTAAGTGTTTGTTACAAAGATCCGTTGACGATTCTTTTTGTTCTTTTTAAACCAACAAAAGATAGCTCTATATTTTTTTTTTTTTTTTTCCTTTTGGGGATTGGTTTTTTTTTCGGTTGGGTTTTTCCTTTGGTTGTTTTTTTAAGTGGCCGAGCGTTAATATTTCAACCTTCAGACGTGGGCATTAAAAGCTTATGTTGAACCAAAAGGACCATGGCAATCGATGCAGCAGAAACAAAGAAACTCGGGTGCATGTACATTTAAGACACAGGCTGTACACTATGGAGGGGGCTTTTGATTTTTTTTTTTATCTTCATTGTGCTTCATTGTTGACACTCTAATTCCTTTTCGGGCTCTAAAAAGAAAAAAAAAGAAAAAAAAAAAAAAAAGGGGGGGGGAAATACTGCAACGGAGTCACGACTCAGATTTCCAGGCCAGTGGTGCTTGTTAAGGAAAATTCATGGACGTTTGGGAACCAAAATGGAAGTGAAGTGCTTGAAACGGATCAGAAGGAAAATCTTTTAAAGAGCATTTAGTGCAACTCACTGGCTGACACAATTTCTAAAACACAGCAGAATGTGCAACGTTGTTTTTTTTTTGGTTTGGGTTTCGGTTTTTTGGTTTGTTTGGTTTTTTTTTAATTAATTATTATGATTAGTTTTTGTGTAGTTTTTATCAATAAAATGACAACGACAAACAAATTAAAAAAAAAAAAAAAAGTGGTGGAAAAAAAAAAATAAACATATTATTTTGTGGTTGGGACACCACAGCCAAGCTACTGTTTGAATGATTTCTGTGGGTGTATGACGCGGGGATCCCGTGGGGAGAGGGGCCAATGCTGGGCCCTGTTTCTTCCCTCCTGGAAGGAAATCAGGGAATTGTCCTGAATTCAAAAAGCCTGAGTCTGGAGAAGCTCAATTTATTTGGTTTTTCTTAAAAAAAGAGAGTTGGTTTGGGGGCTGGGGGAGGGGAAGAGAGGGAAAACTATTTTTTTTTTTTAACTGAAAATGGGGTTTTTAATCAGAGGGGAAGTTTTTCATCTGCAAACCTGAGCTGCAGCTAAACCAACTCAGATTGGAACACAAGGGATGAGGTTTTACCTGGAGGGGGAAATAACACATCCACAAAGTTTAGGACGGAATGAATTTGGTGATTATTTCAGGTTTTTATTTGGGTGTGTTGTGCGAGATCTTGGCCACAAGGCTTAATGAATTCCTGCAAGTGCCGAGTGCTGCCTCATAGATACAATATCCTATCGTCTCCTGTGTTTCTCACCTGGAAAACTGATTTATTTTTCCCTGGAAGGCAAGGAAGGATGGGGATGGATGTGCTGGGCTAGGCAGGGAAACGTGGACACACGGAGTGGACCCAATGTGTGGAAGGTGATGCATTTAGAATTAAGTGTCAGGCAGGAAACGAAAAGAAAATCAAGTGAAAACCCAGGTGAGGAGTGTCCAGATCAGCTCTCCTGAGATCTGCCAGCCTTGTCAGTGCTGTGGATGGAGGGAAAAAGCCGCCCCAAACACGAGTTCCATTCAAATTTAAATAATTGAGATTTGAATTTAAAAATTTAAATTTTGAATTTAAAACACTGACCCATGCAGCTGAAAGCCGAAGAGCTCTCACCCATTCCTGGAGGCTCCAGGTCAGCAGGAGGATCCATTCCAATAAATATCCAAATGGGAACAGCATTCCCGTGGTCCTGAAAGATGAAAATGTAAATATTTTTTATTGTAAGGATCATTACAGGTAATTGTATAACCCTGGTGTGATTTTTAAGAGGATTGTTCTGCGTCTGCCAGGACAGGGGAAGGAAAACTCACCCAGAAATATTTCTTGTCTTGGTGTGTTTTTATTCCTTAACCCCCCACCAGCTGAGAGTGTGGATATTGGAGAATATATTGTTTATTTTTTAATTCCCTTTCTAATCGCCTTGAACAGAACTTCCCCCCGTGCTCGGGGAAAAGCTATTGGAAGGGAAGGTAAAATTAAACAAACTCCCCCTTTTTTTATTTCCTCATTTCAAAACAACCTAATTTTAGCACTGATTTGGAGGATGTTTGGAACTGACATTAGATTACAGATTTTCTTGGCAATTAGTGGGAATTGTGGGAACAAAATAAACTCTTGTGGGCACAATCTCTGGGTGAATTCGTAGTTTTCTGCCTGAAATGTTGCTGGGTTGCCTCTATTTATACCCTGAGGTCAGTTTGGGTGAGAAACCCATAATTTCTGTTTGTATCCTAAAAGAAATAAGGAGAAAATGCCCCAGGAATGAGTTGAAGGTATGAAGTTAAACCTTCCTCAAGTGCTAAAGGTCTGGAAGAGCCAAAGATTTGTGTCCTGGATTGCTTTGGATCAAAGCAGAAGCCGTTGGGCTGAGCTCAAGTGATCAGGACCAAAAGGGCTCTTTACAAGCCGATGTGGGGCTCCAGATTGTACAAAAAATCAAAATTTCAACTCCCCTGCCTGCAGTTAAAGGCAAAGAAATTTATATAAAATTTATATAAAATTTATATAAAATTTATATAAAATTTATATAAAATTTATATAAAATTTATATAAAATTTATATAAAATTTATATAAAATTTATATAAAATTTATATAAAATTTATTTAAATTTTATATAAAATTTGCTCTTCGGCCATAATGCCAAAATGCAAGGTTCATGTGTGGACCCCCATCTTTTTGTTATCAGTTTTATATTTATGTATTTTTAAAGTCTCAGTGCCTGGATTCATGTGATTCTGTCGCACCTTCAGCTTCAGATCATGTCCAAACTCTCCTTTAGGCAAGGTCTTTGTACTCCTCTTCACACAGGATGGAGAAACTCAACAGATCTCCAGGTAAGATCCAAAAAATTAAAAATTAAACGCTGGTGGTGTTCCCAGGGATTCCTCTCCCAGCAAACAGCAAAAGGGGCGTTAATGAAGGGACCTCATTAATGAAGGGTGGCTTTGGTGGCATCTTGGAGGTCACAGAGGAGCTGAGATGAGCTTCAAACCAAAGCTGTGAACTTCATGCTCTGAAAAAAAATTTTAAAAAAACCCCAAAAAACACACTCCAAAACAAAACAAAACAAAACAAAACAAACAAACAAACAAACAAACAAACAAACAAACAAAAAAAAAAAAAAAAAAAAAAAAAAAAAAAAACAGAACCTGATGGGTCTAAATAAGAGATTCTCAAAGATTTTGGGGAAAATCAGATGCTGCTTTTCCCCCCCTCACTCACGGTGACCTTGCAAAGGTCCCTGGGGCACTGAAACTCCCCTGTCCTGGGATTGCTGGGGTGAGATCTGCACCCCAGGGCCTGTCCCAGCACTTCTCCTGCCCCCAGTTATTTCCGAGGCTGGCAATATTTTTCTGTGAGACGTAAAAATCTTCTTGGAATAAGCTGCCCTTTTCAGTAATGAATTGCAAGTGTTCCGAAGATTGATAAACACAATTTCCATCCTGACTCCCCACTGGAAAAAGTCCCTGAAGGAATTTGGCACGTTGGCCATGGCAAATCTAGTGCTTTTATAGATATTTTCAAGCTGCATGAAGATTTAAGGCTCTAATGTAGCGTGTATTGAAAGTTATTAATTTTTTGGTGGTTTTGGCTCCTTTAAATGTCACTTGTCACTTTTTTAAAGCCGTAGAAAGGAAGGGGTGGAGGGGGGTGTTGGTGGGGCTGTGAGTCCATCACAGCCTTAAATTAAGAAAAATAAATTACCTGTCTGATATTAATGCCTTCCTCGTAAGAGTGAGAGAAATAAAGAAGGCTCAGACTGACTTGGAGTTTGGGCTTGTTGGAGGGCAGGAATTAAAATGATTCCTTGATGGCCAGCAAATGGAGGAAAGCAGATTTCAGGGACACACCACCCATTCCTCAGGGAGAAAATCAGGACTTGTTCTGATCCCCAGAGAACCTGCTCATCGCTGGGAAGATGCGATGGGATTATCTTAATTTTTATAAGTGTCATTATTCGTTAGATAAAGATAAGAATAAATTTAAAATAAGAATCATCAGCCCCTTTTAGGGGAGAAGCTGTGGCTGTCCCATCCCTGGAAGTGTCCCAGGCCAGACTGGATGGGGTTTGGAGCTCCCTGGGACAGTAGCAGGTGTCCCTGGTGTCTTAAGCTTTATCTTTCATGCATTTCAGGTTCTGCGCTGCCCAGGGGTGCAGCTCTGAGCTCACAGTCAGTGTCACTCCGCTCTGCACACAGCAGGGACACAAAACAAATCCTTCTCCTGCTGCACACCAAGGACAACGTTCGGGCCCAACAGCACAAACAAGGGTGGGCTGGAGGGAGGGACAAGGAGGATGGGACCTCACAGCCTGGAGCTGGGATTGGACAATTAAACCCCAAGGTGCAAATGGACCAAAACTGATAAAAATGTGAGACCTCGTGACTGGTCATCCGTTTTGTGTGACTATTCGTAGTGGACCCTGGGTGCAGCCTTGGTCAGTCTCCTGTCCTGCCCAAGGCGAATCCTAAAGGCCTTCCAATAAATCTCTACTTTATTCCCAGCTCTGCCCAGTCTCTGTTTCAGGTCAGCCTTCCCAAGGCATCACCTGCAGGGCGTTGGAAATGGATTCTTCAGGTCCCTTCCAACCCAAACCCTTCCATGATTCTCTGATTAGAAACAGCCCAGCCTGACCCCAACAACTGTAAAAGAGTTAAAGAGAAAATCTCAATAAAGAAACTTGAATTCACGGCAGAGCTGGGCCCCAAGTGGAGGAAAACTCCAAAAATCCCTCATTTGCTCAGTGCAATTACTCCAGCAGCACTCAGTTCCCATTCCTGCCCTTGGGGCCCTGCTGCTGGGATTTAATAAAGCTGAATGTCTGAAAGTGGGCAGCTGAAAATCCATCAGGGCCAGCAGAGAACTCCGCCAGTCCTCCCTGGAGCCAGGGGACACATCCCAGCCCTGCCACGGCCGTGCTGCCACAGATCCCAGCCTGGAAAAACCAAACAGCATCTGAGGCAGGGTTCTCGCCCCCAGAGAAAACTTCCAGGGTCTCCAGCGAGCTCAGATAGGTTTGGCCATTCCCTGCTGCTCCCCAGGGCAGGAGGGGCTGCAGTGCCTCTGAGACACGGGGAATTCGTTGGGATTGCTCAGCCTGGAGAGGAGAAACTCCAGGGTCACCTCATTGCACCTTCCAGAAGAACACAGATGGAGAGAGATGATTTCTGAGGGGTGGAGGGACAGGACACAGGGAATGGCTTCCCACTGGGAGAGATTTAAATGGGATTTGGGAAAAGAATTCCTGGCTGGGAGGGTGGGGAGCGGCTGGGATGGAATTCCCAGAGGAGCTGTGGCTGCCCCTGGATCCCTGGAAGTGCCCAAGGCCAGGCTGGAGCACCCTGGGACAGTGGGAAGTGTCCCTGCCCGTGGCAGGGGTGGGATTTAAAGCCCCTCCCCACCCAAACCATTCCAGGATTCTGTGATTCCATGAATTATGTAGGTGAGTTTACCAATGAACTGAGCAATACCTTTATATAATTTATTGTTAATCAAAGTTGTAGGACTGAACTACAGGTAAGGCTGCAAGAACAGGTAAGAACAGCCGTTCTCTAAAGAGCTACAATTAAACTGCCAAATTCGTTCATGCTTCTTCTAGTAATTTCTGTTTGTTTGGGTTTTTTTCTCCAGGATTTATCCAGAGCTGGGCAGGAGAGGAAGAGAGTAATTCCAAACTCAGCAGCAGCAGCCTCGAGTAAGCCAGGAGTGACGTCCTCTCACCCAGGTGAGATGCAGGTGATCAGCTGCCACCTGGAAGTGGGAGCAGATCCCATTCCTGTGCCACTCCTGTGGACACTGAGGAAAAAAGGTGGAGCAGTGTATCCCTGGTTCTGTGCCTGAGGTGTTTTGGTTTTCTGAAATTCTTCTCCCAGGGAATTTTCTGTAAACAGGAGAAATGTTTTTGTAACTGTAACTTTGTTATCCATTCCTTTCCCTAGGAGGGACTTCTTCTTGCTGTCCCTCTGCTCTGACCAATGTGAGTGAAGAGGTTTGTCTTTGTGTCACCGATCCAACTGGTCTGTGTGAAATAGTATAAAAGGGAGGCACATCCCAAAAATAAAAGAGTTATTTTCAGCCTTTTGGATCTCAGAGTCTGTGTCGTTGTGGCGTAAAACAGCATCAGAGCAGTGGCACTGCTGCCTCACTCTGCTTTACTGGGAGCCCTCTGGAATAATTTAAGTTTTAACATTTAACTTTTCCATTCCTTCCTGGCTGGAAGTGGGATCTTTTCAAGGCCCAGCACACACCTCTCTTTTTCCAGGCAACAACTGACAGAATGAGAGGACACAGCCTTGAGCTGCGCCAAGGGAAATTTAGGTTGGATTTCAGGAAAAAGATTTTTTGTGGAAAGAGTGATAAAGTACTGGAATGGTCTGCTCAGGAGGTGGTGGAGTCACCATCCCTGGATGTGTTTAAGGAAAGGCTGGACGTGGCACTCGGGGCCAGGGTTTAGTTGAGGTGTTGGGGCTGGGTTGGACTCAGTGATCTAGGAAGTCTCTTCCAACCTGGTGATTCTGTGATTTTGTGATTCTCTGATTCTGTGATCCTGTGGTTCAGTGATTCTCTGATGCTGTGATCCTGTGATTCTGTGAATTCTGTGATCCTGTGATCCTGTGAATTCTGTGATCAAACCCAGCTCTTTCCAAGCTTGCTCTCAGTGACAACTTTTTGGTGCGAGTGAGACAGAAATCAGCGACAAAGTCAAACCAGGCTTTCCCCCCTCCCTCCCCTGCTACCCCCCAGTGATATTTTGTGTATTAAAAAGGCAGAGGAAAATCAAGTTGATAAGGCACCAACTCCAGCAGCTCGTGACTTTCAATCAGCGCCTCGGGCTCCCCAGTGCTCTGGAGGGCTCTCGTTGCTAAAAGGGTGTGCTCAGAACAGCGGGATCCAGGGCATCTTGAGAGGCTGATGAAGGAGGGAAAAGAAAGCATTTTCCTCCCAAATCCTCCAGGGGTTTAGGGTTGAAAGAGAGGGCAGGTTGGCAAATACAGTGATGTCAGTGTTCTGCTGCGATGGAAAATGTGGTCACAGTAATTTAGAGCGAAATACATCATAAAACCTTGTCGTAAAATCACAGAGTGGCCTGGGTTAGAAACTCCCTTTTAAATTCCTTGTGTTGGACAAAGGGAGCAACACTCCTATAAACTGTTGATGATATTCGAGTTGTAATTTATAAACAGTCTCCTCAAACATTGCGGTATTTGCAATGTATTTATATCATATTATGTAAGATAAATGGCTGGCAAACATTCATAAAGTATTTATTGGACATGCCACTGTTTGTTCAATGATTTATAAATCAATGCCGGGGAACGGGAAGTGGTGGCAGAGTTTCAGATAAATTAGTTGCAAAATATTTGCTGTGCATCAATAATTCTGATATTAATTGGTTTAAGTCTTATCTGCAAGTGCCTTGGGAATGATTTACAGTTCACTTTCTCTGCAGGCCCGGGCTCAAGGGGCTGGAATTCCTGATCAGGCTGGAATTCCAGCTCGAGCTGGAATTCCTGCTCAGGCTGGGGCCAGGCCTGGGTGTTCTGTCCAGAGCTAGATCTGTTTTGGAAAGGTTTGGGATGATCCAGGAGGGTCCAGGGGGGATCTGGAAGGTTCTGGAAGGATCCAGAGATGACTCCCATGGAGAATTCCTGGCTTTTGGGGCCCTGAGGAGATCCAAGGTGGTCCTGAGGTATCCGGGAAGGTCTGGGAGGCTCTGGGATGGCTCTGAGGGATCTGGAAGGTTCTGGAAGGTTCCAGAAGGATCCAGGGGATGGTTCCCATGGGGAATTCCCAGCTTTTTTGGGGATGGGGGTGGAGGGGAGATCCAAGATGATCCTGAGGGATCTGATTTGTGCATTTCCTTGAAGACTTCTTGGAGCAGGATAGGGATTGGCAGGATATCCCTGAGTGTCCCCAGGAATGATCTGTTCCCTCCCTCTGCTCTCCCTGCAGGATTAAATGACGGAATCCTGGGATGGTTTGGGTTGGAAGGAGCTGAAATCCCACCCAGTGCCACCCCTGCCACGGGCAGGGACACCTCCCACTGTCCCAGGGTGCTCCAGCCTGGCCTTGGACATCGGGATATTGGGAGAGATGGAAGCACTGGGAGACCTCTTAAAACGCGATTTATTGTCTCAGTCTCAAGGAGTGAGAACGTCTTCACCGCACACACCAGGAGCTCGTGGTCAGTGGTCGCAAGAGCCCAGATTACAAGAGGTTTTATTAGAGGTTCATTAGCCAATAATCTGCTGCCACAGAGATTGTTTTAACTTTCACACCAATGGTTAATTGAACTGTATTACACGTCCTGCCGCAACGCAGACTTTTTTTCTTCCAACCATATAATAACACACAAACTTACTTGCTACACCTTAAAACTTTTTACTGTTTCTGTAAGCTTTAAAACCTTAACTTTAAAACCTAAAACCTAAAACCAAGCTTTAAAACCTTAAAACTTCCCACTACCGAGCTTATTATCTCTGCTTAAACTACAAGCCCACATTCTTATCTATGGTCTCTAGATCTGGAATCCTTTTCCAAGGTCTCAGGTCGAACCCTGTATTAATTTCTGTGTTTGGGCCTGCACACATTATTACACACATATTAGTATTATACACGCACAAGATTTAGAGAATTTTCCACGCCTGGAATTCCCACACTCAGGCCCTTCCAGGGATCCAGGGGCAGCCACAGCTCCTCTGGGAATTCCATCCCAGCCCCTCCCCACCCTCCCAGCCAGGAATTCCCTCCCAATATCCCATCTAACCCTGCCCTGCGGCAGTGGGAAGTTATCCCCTGTGTCCTGTCTCTCCATCCCCTGGAAATTTTCTCTCTCCATGTTTCCTGCAGCTCCATCAGGTCCTTGAAGGCCACTGTGAGGTCCCCCCAAAGCTTCTCTTCTCCAGATGAACAATCCCAGCCCTCCCACAGCCTTCCCTCCATCCCTCTGATCATCCTGGGGCCTCCTCTGGGCTCTCTCCAACCTCTCCACGATTCAGAAGAGCTGGAAACACCGAGTGTGACCCCTCAGAATGAATCTCACAGAGGTCCTGAGCCCTCTGGAGAGCTGGAAATGGTTTAAGCCCATCCTGTGCTTCCTGGGGCACCTTGGAGGTATTAGAAAATGTTCTGTTGAAACTGGATTATCAAAACATGGCTAAAAGATAGTTTAAAGCTGTCTGACCAAAGGGTTTTTACATTGATTAAAAACTCCCCGAATCTGCAGCAGCTTTTTAAAGACCCGGATGAGAGGTTCTAGGCTTTGTTTAGGGGTTGAATCCCTTTGTCTGGAGCTCATCGCAAGCTCCTTGCTCTTTTTGGGGGGCTCTGGTCACCTCCTTCTCCTTCCAAAATCAACCAAAACGAGGAGATGTGAATCTTTAAGGAACTGACATTGCCCCTGGTGAGATGCAAATGCCTCCTGGTTTATATTTCTCTATGCAAATAAGTTTTGAAGTAGTGCTTGAATCTCATTCTGGTCCAGTGGATCAGCGTGAGGGCTCTTGGTGCTTAAACCCATTAAAGTTCAAACTGGAGCTGGATTTAGAACTGTGGAAATGAAAATCACTTGTACTAATTGGGTATTGTAAAGTGCGCATCCCTCTCTGCTTATTGTTTTTACGGAGGTTTCTTAAGGTGTAAGTTATTAAAGTTATTTGAAGTGGATTTCGCCTTTATTTGATGGGTGAGAGAAGCATTCAGAGATGTGGTAATGCCCTGGTGAAGGTGGATAAATAAATTAAAATCCATCAGCTGCTATCGAGAGGAGGATAACAGAGTACAAGGCAACACACCTGGACACTCACTCCAGGATCTTTGTGTTTGGGGTCGGGGAATTGATGTTTTATCGCCATTTAATAAAAGTTTTAATTAATAATTGCATCAAAATGAAATGGCTCTGAAAAGGGGAATTTCGTGTAGCCACGTTTAGGGGATTTCAGGCACAGTTTTACTCTTCGGAACTTTCAGGTAGGATTTGTGTAGCCCTGGTTTGTTTGTGGGAATTTTGGGGTGGGATCTGTGTAGCCCTGCTTTGTCTGTAGGAATTTTGGGGTGGGATTTGTGTAGCCCTTGTTTAGTCTTTGGAATTTTCAGGAGGGAATTGTGTAGCCCTGCTTTGTTTGTGGGGATTTTGGGGTGTGATCCGTGAAGCCCTGCTTTGTTGAGAACTTTTGGGTGGGATTTGTGTAAAACCTTCAGGCTGCTGTGACTGCTGGACCTTTTGGGGCTCCTGCTGCAACAACCACAGAGAGCAAACCTCCTGTGATAGCCCTGGGCAGCACCCCCAGGAAATGTCAGGTATTTCAGGCAGAGAAATCATTTTAAAACCTGGGGAAGCTTCAGGAAGTGCTGCAGGGAGCCATCCCTTCCTCCTAAGCATCCCTGAGCTCAGCCCTGGGATGATCTCAGTGCCTCACACTGAAAAACAGGGAATTTGTCGTGTCCAGCACCTGCTCTGTGCCACACCTGCCCTTCCCCTCATGTCAAACCTTGTATCTTTAAAAGAGCAGCTTGTCTGGGCAGGCCCTGCCTGTTCCAGCAGCTTTTTGGTGGAGCTCTGCACGCTCTGCCGGGCTTTGATAAATAATGCAAATGACAGGCAGGTCGATAGAGATGTAGATGAAGTAAAACAAGTCTGCTCTGCAGCATCTGAAGGCTCGGAGTTAAATTAACTGATGGAGATGATAAAGGGCTGCTTGTTAGAGCTGAGCAGGACCCGGCGCCGGGAACACCTCGTTAGAGGTTGGAGCTGCTCAGCTCTCGAGCCCCACGTTCAGGGAATTTCTGTCTGTGCCCATCAGGCAGAAAATCAGTTTACAGCTTCAGAAGTGCAGGAAAATCCAGGCACAGGCCTGAATCGAGCAGCCAGATGCGGCGTGGGGGAATAAAGGGTGGGAATTTAGGGAGGAAAGCTGCTGGCAGCAAAGGAAAAGCCTCTCATTGGCATCATGTCCAGAGGGCCTTTACACCAGTTGTATTTTGGGATGAGGTTAAAAGAGGGATGTGAGCTTTCACCCCAGCAGGAACCTTTCTCATCGCATCATTAAGGCTGGAAAAGGCTCCAAGTCCGGCATTTGAGCAAATCCCACCCTGCCCAGAAATCCTGTCATGAAGCGCCAGCTCTGCTTGGGTTTTTTGAACCCTTCAGGGTGGGTTTTAAAAGCTGACCCTCCGCTTTTATGTGATGCTTCTCCTCATTTTTATGCACGGCGTGGATTTTTGGGCAGCAGCCAGGGCAGAGCTGGCCAGGTCCGGGGTGTGGCTGTGTGTGAATGCAAAAATGTATTTTTAGCACTTTTTGTACTTGCCAGGTGAGGAAAATCCTGCTGCAAAGAGCAGCTGGTGTCCCATAGGTGTGGAGATTCCACAGGCTGGGAACAGGTGAATCCTGAACCTGTGCCAGGGGCTGAAAATGCTTGGTTGGTCACAACAGAGATGGACTGGGAGGGGTGGAAAGCCCCAGAGCTGCTGGGATTTGTGCTGTAAAGTCCAGTCATCCTCCCCTCTCTCCTTCCAGAAGCTGAAACTAGCAAGTTTTAAATGCTTTTTTTTCCTCCCTTTTTTATTTCCAGAAGCTGAATCTGGCAAGTTTTAGGTGCTTTTTCCTCCCCTTTTTTTTTTGTTCTTCCAGAAACTGAATCTGGCAAGTTTTAGGTGCTTTTTCCTCACTTTTTTTCTTCCAGAAGCAGAATCTGACAAGTTTTAATTGCCTTTTTTCCTCCCTTTTTTCCTTCCAGAAGCTGAATCTGGCAAGTTTTAAATGCTTTTTCCTCCAAGTTCTGCCTCTTCAGCTCTTGCTGCCTCAGTTTCCCCGAGTAGCTGCCCGAATTAAATTATGTGGGGACCATCCATGGAAAACATCAGCAGCTTTTCCCTCTTGTTTGCACGATCAGCGCACAGAATTCCTGCAGATTTTTCAGCCCTGGTTTTATTTTGGGGAAATTTTGGGGGAAGGATTTTTTCAGCCCTGGTTTTGTTTGTGGGAATTTTTCAGGTGGGATTTCTGTCACCCTGGTTTACTCTGGGAATTTTTGGGATTTGTGTAGCCCTGGTCTCACTCTTCCAACTGCAGAAAACCCTTTCAAGAGAAGCTGCTTGGCAACATCAGCGGGTGGAGATTGTTTTTAAACCTCAATTTTTTTTTTTTTAATAATGAGCTCCTTGTCCAGAGGCTCTCCAGTGTCCCATCAGCAATTTGAGGGGGTGGGAGTGTCAGACACCCCCCTGATGGCACAGGGAACCTCAGGTGTCTTGGGTTTTGTGACAAAAAAAAAGGAAAAAATGTTTATTCTATTCCATCTACTGAAACCAAGTTGGGGAAATTTTTTCTTCATCTGTTGTAACTCCAGAAGGGAGGGGGTAGCTGCCTTCTTTGACAACAAGCCAGCTGTTAGAAACCAGGTGGGGCATTGTTTCTTATCTCTGCTCACCCTCCCATTCCCTCCGTGGGGAGATCTCCTGTTAATGGGCCATTAAAGCTCACCAGCGACGTCACACATGACATCATCCCAGTGTTCCTTATCTCCTTTTAATGGGCTATTAAAACTCACCAGTGACATCACACATTACATCATCCCATTGTGAGATGCTCCACCCAGGGAGGAGGAGCCAAACCATTTCCATCCAGATAAAAGGAGCCGCAAGTGTCACCAGTCATCCGGTTTTCCGCCAGATTCCTGGAGGAAAACCAGACCCATCTCACCATTACTGGAACTTTTTCGACGGGACCGTCCCTACTCCAACAGGATCACATCTGCCACTCCAGGAGGGCTTGCTTTGGACTGTTCCCAACACCCTGACCAACAGGGCGTCAGGTTGTATTTCTGACTCTGTCAGGGTTTTGTAGGATTTCTTGTTTGTTTGTTTGCCTGCTTATTCTTCTGTACTACAACATTTGTATTTTTTTTATATCCCTAGTAAAGAACTGCTATACCTATTCCCAAAATCTTTGCCTGACAGCCTTTTAATTGCAAATTTAAATTAATTTGGAAAGGGGAGGAGGGGGCTTACAATCCAAGGGAGACTCCAACCTTACCCCGGCAGATACCTGTCCATCTAAACCAAGACACCAGGAGAGCTCAATATTTGTCCTCTCTCCTGTGAATCCCAGCTCTGTAACCCCCCCAGGGAAAGGAGGCAAGGCTGGAACCCTGGCTAGGAATATTTATATCGGAATATTAGTGGTCGTTTTGGAGTAAATGACAGCAGAGTGGAATCCTTCCCTGCAAAAGCATCTCTATTCCTGTGAAAATATGGAAATATTACATGAAAGCCTTTTAGAGGCACAGTGTAAGCTGACAACTTTATGTCAGGATTATTGGAGAGTCATTTAGACAAAATTTTCTTGGTGTATTCACTGAAGTAATTGATTTTTTTGGGGCAGAGCAGGCGTGATGTTATTCAATTAAAAAAGCCTAACATGAAGATTTTTGAACCAGCAAGAAGTAAAGTTTTGGAAAAGACAGCAAGACCATTTAGACAAGGGAAAGAAAAAAACATGTTGGGGTTTGGGGAATTTATTTTTTTTTTTTTTTTTTTAGGAAGAGCTTGATGAGTGTCAGCTTTTAAAACCCATAAAAAGCAGCAGTTAAGAACAATGTGGTTTGGGGGTATTTTGGGTTTGGGTTTGTTTTGGTTTTGTTTTTGGTTTTTTTTTGCTTTGGTATAGATTTAGCTGCATCATTTTAGACCTCATATGGGGAACCGAGTTTTTTTCAGTCAAGCTTCCAACCTTCTAAAAGCCATCAATATTTCAGAGGCGCAAGAAAGTTGGTTTACAAACTGTTGGCTTCTATTAAATAATATATCTATACTTGTGAAGAAAACAAAAAAATCGATGGTGGCTGCAAGTTTGGCTCTGAAAGAATCGTAAAGAAATGTCAGCAGCTCTTTTCTGGGTTCTTCTATTGTGCCCATCAAATGTTTGAAATGATTTTCAATATTGGCTTTTACTTTGGGGTAAACTTTATGCTGAACATTCTTGGGGGAGTCTAAACTCATTTATTTTATCCTCAGGGGTGAGTTTGCGGAGCTCTTTAAGTGTTTCTCTGAGAAGTAGCAATGAAATGATGGGCAATGAAATGTCCTGCCCTGTGAAAATCCCATTTTCCATATGAAAATCCTAACTTTTCCCTCTCACTGCCCCTGTTGGAGCCAGGGCTGGTTCCAGGGGTTGTGTTTAGGTGGTGATGCTCAAACTTCCTGCCTCAGGTGCCCAAAAGGTTAAGAAATAAACCCAAACAAATTAAAATTCTTTTTTGTCCAAACCACCAGCAGTTTGATGAGAGAACTGGGAAGATTTTGGGTCGTGTGGTGATTATTTCCTTTCTTGATTCCACGTTGCAATTACTATTTCCTTTCTTGATGACTGGTTTTAGGTGCTTTTACACCTAAAAAAATAGAGATTCTAGCAGAAAGAATGGCCAACACTGAGCAGATCATTGAATAATCTACTCAGTTCAGAAATATTGTTAAACATCCTCTGACCTTTGAAGTTTTGAGAGCACCTGTAACAATTCCCACTGATGATGCTTGTGGGTCCCTTCCAGCTCGGGATATTCTAGGATTTTATGATAATAGATGCACTTTTAAAAATGAAACCAATTTATAAATGAGCAAGGATTACCCCCTGTGTCTGTCTGCAGTCAGCATTAGAGAACATCCCGGTTTTATGGGGAATTTTATGTGGAATCCAATCCTGGGTTGCAGTGGAGGTAGGGCATGAAAGAAGGATGAGAGACTCCAAGTATTTCAGAAGTCAAAGAGCACAGAAAAAAGGCTTTTATTGTCTAATTCTCACTGCCTTTTACCAGGTGTTCCCATACAGACTTACCACGGTTGGTGAATAGGAACGACACCTCTCTAATGCCGTTGGTTAAACCAGAGAAACAGCAAAACACCACCCGGAGAAAGATTGCTTGGAGAAAGGAGAGTTGTTTGCCAGGATTGTTTTGAGAAGAAGCTTTCTTGGGAATTTTTTTCCTTGGGAAAAGGTTAGCAGCTGCTAGGCAGGCTGAAATCTCTCAGACCCAGAAATATCAGGCCCACACTTGGGGCAGGGGTTGGTGGTGCTGGGGAGACTCGATGATCCTCGAGGTCTTCTCCAGCCTCAACCACTCTGTTCCCTTTAGCAGCTTCCCAGTTTATTGCCCCAAATTCCCTGTTTGTGCCTCCAGCTGTTGAATCCAGCTGCAAAAGGACTGGGGAAAGGTCAGGAGTGGGAAGGAGCAACTGCTTCTGGGGGAAGGTCGAAAACAGCAGCTCCATTAGCTGCCAGAATTAGTTAAATCTCCACCTTCAGCCTTAACACCCACGACCACCTTCGTGCCCTGGGAATTTGAAGCAGAAATGCTGAAGTTGCAGCAATTTGCTGCCTTTTCGTGCCTGATCCCAGCCTGGAAAATGGAGCTGAGATAAACTGAGAGTATCCAAATGATTTGTAAGTATCTGGGCTAATGAATGAGTTAGAGCTCTGTCAATATTTGCAGCCAGGGTTGTGGAATTAGCGTGGGTAATGCATGCAGGAGATGTAATTTTCAATTTACTTATCAATGTAAACATTCATTTAAAGCCGAAGGTAAGCCTGGTTTACAGAACTTGGCTTGCTGGGAAAGCAGGGAAATTTATAATTTACATTTTTCCAAGGGAGGGCTGCTCACAGATACTCAAACCAGGGGTATTTTGGTGTTGTTTTGCTGTGCAAAATTCAGTTCTCTCCTAAACACCAAACCAGATTCTTGCATCCCGTGGAAGATGACTTGATGTGTCATTCCAAGTATATTTTTCCACAGATAATGTGTGTTTTCAACCTGAGAACACAAGGAAGTCTTTTCCAAAACAAATCTTTTTGTCTCTCTGCGTTTTTCCCCGTTATTGTTGAGCAGATCATCATCTCATCCATAATGGATGTGGGACTGAAAAATTCCAGGGAGTTCACATTTACCAGAGTTGCCGAGGGAAGGAATTCTCTCCCGAAGATCCAGCTTTAATATAAAAGAGGAATTGCTGATATTACCATGTTCAGACCCAAAAAACTGATAATGGAGCCCTGCTGATGTTTAATATCAGCTGGATTCCGTGGGCCTTATGTAAGGATAATTTTTCGAGGTTGGACTTGTGGTTCTGTGATGAGGAGCTGGAATAATTACATCCCTAAAAAAATCTACTGCCCTGGAACTGCGTGTCAGGAAAATACCTCTCGGATAGATTTATTTTTCAATTGTGATCAGACTGAAGGAATTTGATATTTTTTGAGATATGATTAAAATGTAACCGAATGTGGCAGAGGAGCTCGGTTTATCCCAGAGTTATTGATGCAGCAGAGCACAAGGGTTTGTGCATAGCTGCTTAAATCAACAGTTTTGCTTTATATCTCAGTTAACGTTCTCCCAGGGAAAGGAAACAATTGATCCCTTCAAAACTTGTTCTTGTTTGACATGACTTTTTTGAAGCGTTTCAGGTCGGGCCTAGCAGGGGGAGGTGAATTATCCAGCACTTCTTGTTCCTTGCTGAGCTCCCCGTGGCTGTTGTTTTATGGAAATCACTGGAATGCTGGTGGAATCTCAGCCCTGGTGGAATTTTTACTCCAGGCCACTGCACCAAAATCTTCTGGAAGTTTCTCCCCCAGCCTCTCCGAGCGGGTGGAATTGATGGAGAACAGGAATGGGATGAAGGCTCTGCGGGGGAAATGTGGGCTAAAAAAAAACCCCACAGAGGCAGAGGAGGGAGGGAAATAACCATAATTTTGAGAAATAGCCTTAAGTTTTGGCATTAACTGGGACATTTTGAACATTTTTTGAAAGTGTTTCAGGTCAGGCCTAGAAGGGCCAGGTGAATTATCCAGCACTTCTTGTTCCTTCCTGAGTTCCCCGTGGCTGTTGTTATATGGAAATCACTGGAATGCTGGTGTTCTGCCCAGTGTCAGCCCTGCTGGAATTTTTACTCCACCAAAATCTTCTGGAAGTTTCTCCCCCAGCCTCTCCAGGTGGGTGGAATTGATGGAGAGCAGGAATGGGATGAAGGCTCTGTGGGGGAAATGTGGGCCAAAGAAACTCCCCACAGAGACAGGGGAGGGAGGGAAATAACCATAATTTTGAGAAAAAAACCTTAATTTTTAGCATTAACTGAGGGCTTGAGTGAGGAGGAGAGCAGGCCCCCTGTGCTGCGACAGCAGCAGGAGAGCCGGGGGACAAAGCCCACGCAGGGACCAGCTGTGCACCCGGGCACTGGAGCAGGCAAAGAGGCAGCCCTGCAACAGCTGTGCAGCACAGGAAGCACGGTGGGAAGGAGCTGCCAGGGAATCCAGGCTCGAGGATAAACAACTGCTCCTGCCTGAGCCCTTTCTGTGCGTGCATTTCTCAGCTCCGGGGAGGGAGGCAGCGGGGACGGAGCTGAGCGCCAGGTGGGAGAACTTCTGGCACCAGGAGTTGCAGGAATGCATTGCCCACACCCAGCAAGTGTCTTCCATATAGGGAAAAGTTTTAAGACTCACCCCTTGCATTTCTTATAAGGTAAAGAACCCAGAAACTTCTTTTCTGTTCTGATAGTAAGTGGCTCAGTACCAAGAGATGAGCACCTATTGAAGCTTTTCGCTGTTCTTCAAATCCTGCACCTCTCCGCATTGGCAGCAAAGCCAAATTGTCTCTCCTAAAACATTAAGCGTTTAGGAAGGAGCACAAAGAAGCTAAGAGGGTTTTTGTTGTGTTTCTAGCAGGGTGTCAGAGGTTTTCTCGGACACCTGGGCACGGCTTTTCTTTTGTTTTCTGTAATCTTTGTTATTTTACATTTATTAAACCTTTTACTCTACAAAACACCTCTCAAGAGCAGTCTCCCTCAAATTATTTTAAGCCAATCTGCAAGGGCTTGGACCCTCAGAGATTGATACATTTACACATGGCTCACAACGCTCGGGCCACATGTTAAACTGTGTCAGGGAATGTCCGTGAGAGTGACAGGGCTGCAGCACAGATCCCTCACAGCCCAGGTGCCTCCCAGCTCCGGGTTCTTGCCACGGGCTTTGCAGCAGCTTTTGGGAAACATGCTGGAAATGTGCTCTGCAGCGTGCCTGCTGCTCGGCCAACCTCAGAAATCCATTTCCTTCCACAGCCCCTTCCAAACAGCCAGGGCTGGCTCCCCTCTGCTCCCTCATCAAAGCTGGAAGAGGTCACTGCTTCCCGCCATCACATGGGAGGCAATTCCTTGATCTTCAAACCCTTTCCCTCAGATTGATTCCTGTAAAGGTGCCTGAGAGGTTCCCAGCTTGATTTTGGGAGCAGAGCAGGGCCTTGCCCCCTGTTGCTGTTTGATCAGCAGGTCCCCAGTTATTTCCCTGAGTTTTGGGGCCACGAGTGGCTGAGTCTTTGTAGATTTAACAGCACCTTTTGTGCAGGGACACTGAACCTCCTGGGAGCTTTGAAGTCCCCAGAGCCACAGCACTGAGGTGACATCAGGGAGGGCCCAACACCCTCCAAAACGGAGCCCTTCAGGTGTCCGGTGCACGGTTCTGGGTACACTGTGAGCTTCAGCTGCTCAGATCGTCTCCATCCAGGATAAATTAAACACACCACGATTGTTTGGACCCAAAGAATGGGAACTGGGCTGCTTCTGGTGGAAAAACCACTGGAGTTTGGGGCTGAATTCCTGTGCCACAACCTGTGGTGCTGTACAAACCATAATTCCAGGGCTTTGGGAATTTTGGGGTGTGCAGGGAAGTTAAACAGCTCAGTTGTATGTACCCAGAGTCTTCAGACCTGGCTTTTTAAGGATGCTGATGAATCAACCACGCAGATTTGACTCTGAAATCCTTGCTCTCAAAAGGAGAGATGAGCCTGGGCCTCGGCCTTTTCTCATTCCTTTTGTTGTCCTCATCATTCCTTCAGGTCTCAAGTGCACAGCTCTGGGTACCCTGTGAGCCCCAGGTACTCAGACCCTCTCCCTGCAGGATAAATTAAACACACCACGTTGGTTTGGAGCGGAGAGGGAGGTGCTGGTGCCTCAGGCGGTGCTGCCTGTGGGGCAGAGATGTTTGACAGGCTGCCTGTGCCTCTGCCACATCCCGCTCCCCCTCTGCTCCCCGCTGGCACACAGCGATCCTGTCACAAGGCCATTAACACCTCCAAGCGCTGATTTATTCTGTCATTTCCGCGGGTCCCTGCCGGCTCAGCATGGGATGGGGCGGCCGGGGTTTGTTGTTTTCTTTCCTAGGCAGGTTCGGTATTTACATGGGCAGCGTGGGTTTCATCCTTTCCTTTGATCCCCTGCGTTTGACAGAGAGGCAGGAGTGGAAAATCCTTTTAGTCACCCTCCAGTTCTCAGCCGTGCAGGTGCCAGGTGAGAAGGAATCAAGAAATTGCCTCCCATGTGATGGCGGGAAGCAGTGACCTCTTCCAGCTTTGATGAGGGAGCAGAGGGGAGCCAGCCCTGGCTGTTTGGAAGGGGCTGTGGAAGGAAATGGATTTCTGAGGTTGGCCGAGCAGCAGGCACGCTGCAGAGCACATTTCCAGCACGTTTCCCAAAAGCTGCTGCAAAGCCCGTGGCAAGAACCTGGAGCTGGGAGGCACCTGGGCTGTGAGGGATCTGTGCTGCAGCCCTGTCACTCTCACAGATATTCCTGGTGCCAGAAGTTTTCCCACCTGGCGCTCAGCTCCGTCCCCGCTGCCTCCCTCCCCGGAGCTGAGAAATGCACGCACAGAAAGGGCTCAGGCAGGAGCAGTTGTTTATCCTCGAGCCTGGATTCCCTGGCAGCTCCTTCCCACCGTGCTTCCTGTGCTGCACAGCTGTTGCAGGGCTGCCTCTTTGCCTGCTCCAGTGCCCGGGTGCACAGCTGGTCCCTGCGTGGGCTTTGTCCCCCGGCTCTCCTGCTGCTGTCACAGCACAGGGGGCCTGCTCTCCTCCTCACTCAAGCCCTCCACCTCCCAGTTAATGCCAAACTCTCAAAACCTGCTGCAAATCCTCCAGCAAGGACCTCAGGGCGCCACATGGGCTGTAAGGTGTTCACAGGGCCAGAGCAGGAAGAGATTCCATGGAAAAAAAAAATCCTGTGGAGAGGAGCTGGGTGCAGCTTCTGGAGGAGGGGAGCTGTGCTCATCACATCACTGCCACGGCATTTGATTCCTCCTGGGTTTTCACAGTGGCTTCATTTGCTCCTGCTGGATGAGTCAGGAATGCAGAGCCCTGAGCTGCTGCAGTGTCCGTGCTCCGTCCTGCCTCAGCTGCTGCCTGCCCGGCTCCTGCCTTCCCTCCCCATCAATTTTGAATTCACATTCCATAAATCCACGGGCTGAGAGGCAGGGCGTGGGACTCTCCCAGGGAAAAAAAAAAAAAAAAAAAAAAAAAAAAGAAAAAAAAAAAAAGAGCTTCTTGTGCTGTTATCCAAATGAAAAAGTGCCCAATTTGTGTCTCAGGAACCCTTGCACCTTTCTCTGAGCTCCAGGTGCCCGATCTGAGGAGTGGAAGTGGTTTCTAATCCACCCAGCTGGGCTTGGGAAGGGCTGTTCTCTGTCCCTTTCTGGGACAAAACCCACTTCACGTCTCAGAAACCCTTCTCAGGTACTCAGGAACTTTTCCCTGAGAGCTCCAAATACCCAAACTCCTTTCTGAGGATTGGAAGTGGTTTCTGAGCCACCCAGGTGGGCTTGGGAAGGCTGTTCTCTGTGCCTCTTTGCTGTGGAGGCCAGGGCTGTGCCTGCAGGGGCAGGTGGCATTTTCCAGGAGGGGAAGGGTCCGGTGTCTGGAGGGTCCTGTGTGTCTTTCCAGGAGGGAAAGGTCCCGTGTTTTTTCCCAGGAGGGGAAAGGTCTCGTGTCATTTTCCAGGAGGGGAAGGTCCTGTGTTGTGAGCCAGGAGGGGAAGGGTCCGGTGTCTGGAGGGGCAGGTGTTGTTTTCCAAGAGAGGAAGGGTCCTGTGTTGTTTTCCAGGACAGGAGGAGTCCCGTGCTATTTCCGAGGAGAGGAGAGGCCTGGTGTTGTTTCCCAGGAGGGGAAGGGTCCTGTGTCATTTTCCAGGAGGGGAAGGTCCTGTGATGTCCCCCGGGAGGGAAAGGGTCCCATGGTTTTTCCCAGAAGGGGAAAGGTCTCGTGTCATTTTCCAGGAGGGGAGGAGTCCTGTGTTGTACCCCAGGAGGAGAAGGGTCCCGTGTTGTTTCCCAGGAGAGGAAGGGTCCCATGTCATTTTCCAGGAGGGGGAAGGTCCCATTTTGTTTTCCAGGAGGCAAAAGGTCCCATGGTTTTTCCCAGGAGAGGAAGGGTCAGGTGTCTGGAGGGAGAGGTGTGTTCTCCAGGAGGGGAAGGGTCCCATTTTTTTCCAGGAGGGAAAAGGTCTGGTGTTGTACCCCGGGAGAGGAAGGATCCCATGTTATTTTCCAGGACAGGAAGAGTCCCATGGTATTTTCCAGAAGGAGAAGGGTGCCAAGTTGTTTCCCAGGAGGGGAGGGGTCCCATCCCAGCTCCAGCTGGTCCTGGCTGTGGGATGTGCACCAGAGTGACTGGGATCAGGGAAACAGCCAATGTGCTCCTCCCAGCTGGGAGGAATTTAGGGATTCATCCATCTGTGACAGAGCAGAGGATGAATCTTTTCCTCACCCTAACCCAGATCTTCCAACTGGGAAAAGCAGCCACTGTTTCTGGGTTTGCTTTGCCACTGTGGGGTCCCTGAAACTGGGGTCAGGTCTTTTATCAGGGAGGGGATTCTGCTCTTTCCTGGCTCCTGGAGAAGTTTTGAAGATTCCCCAGCACTTCAGCGAGAAAACCTTGCTGTTTTCTCCTGTTCTAATTGTATGGGCAGGAGGGGAATAAGGAATCAGCTCTTTCAGATTTGTCAAATTTCAGAAGCTGTTAAAGCCATCCCGGTTTAATTTTGGTTAAGAGCCGTTCCATTACGGATGCAGGGAGGAAACCATCCCTGCTGACCCTCCGGACATGCCAAAGTGCTTTAGGATCAGTTTGGGCAGTCAGAGATGTGTGAGTAATAAACTTCTGCTCGGGGAAGGGCCTTTGCCCACCCTTGGCAGGGGAGCCTGGCACGAAGCTCCTCCACGGCTTTGCTGCTCCACCCCTCTCCCTCCTCCAGGAGCCCTCTCCATCTTTTCCTTCCCATCTCTCCCCTGATTTTTTTCCCCCTTCTTTCCCAGCAAACCTCCGCAGTTAAGGCACCACAAGATGCGACATGACATAATCAATAGAGAAACTTTCCCAGCTTGCCAAGGCTCGGGATTTTTTTTTCTTTTTTCTTTTCTATTTTTTTTTTCTTTTTTGAAGTGTCTTGCTATCTGTCAGCATGTGCTAATTGAGCCTACACGCCCATATGGCACCTGCTTCCTGGAGGGAAGCGTTTCCATAGCCCTGGAGAGCACAAAGAGTGCCTGGGAGGGAAGCATTTGCCTGGGAATGTTGTATTCCTGGAAAACAAACTGGGGATGGTACCCACAGGGCTCAACTGGAGCATTTGGTGTCATTGCTGTGCTGCTTAGGATGCTGACACCCGCTGAGTTGTGCTAGGCTTGGCTTAAATTTAGAACTGTGGAGGGTTTTAGCTCTGAGGAGGGTGAGAAAAACGATGTAGGGGGAGTTTATATGAGCCCAAATGGGGCAGCAGCTCTGTTAAACGTGAGGGATGGTGGCTGCGCTGCCCAGACATCACTGGGAGTGGCTCAGTAACAGGTGCACCCACTCCAGCTCAGCTCAGCAGCTGGAATTTCGCATTCCCAACCTCCCCGTGGCCGTCTCACCAAAACCTCAGCCGGGGTTCAAGAGCTCTCAGGCCCCTGTGCTGGGGAGGAGGGAGGGAGGGCTGGGCTCCCCCTCGGAATTCAGGAGGCATCTGCCACCCTGGGGAAAGGGAGGTGCTCCCTCCCTTCCACAGATGGGCAGACAGAAGGAGAAGGGGCTGCCTGAGCCATGCACGGAGAGGGATCATAAAAACAAAACAAAACAAAAAAATTATATCAAAGAGTCATGAGTTTTGCTCTGTGAAGGAAACAAAACACACCCGGTGACGTTCTGAGGGGTTGGGGAGGCTGCGGCTCCGCCAGCTCGGTCACCAGCCCGGGCAGATGTGACAAGAGGCCCTGGAGGTGTGAAATACCCACAAATGTGTGAATATGGTTGATGCAGAGCTGGAGGGTGCTGCGGGAAACACGCGGAGCTGTGGGCAGGCGGCAGAAGGTTTGGGATCAGTGGGGTTGGCACGAAGCCCCCCAGCACCTCCCAAAACCCCTGGCCAGCCCCAGAAATGCAAGAGCAGCACCCAAAGAAGGAGAACTGGGCTGTTTCTGGTAGGAAAAACCACTTGGGAACTGGAGTTCAGGGTTGAATTGCTGTGCCACAGCCTGTGGTGCTGCATAAACCATAATTCCACGGCTTTGGGATTTTTGGGGTGTGCAGGGAAGTTAAACAGCTCAGTTGTGTGTACCCAGAGCCTTCAGACATGGCATTTTAGGAACATGGATGGCAAAACCACACAGATTTGGCTCTGAAATCAGTGGGTTGCTCTGAAAAGGAGAGATGAGCCCGAGCCTCCGCCTTTTCTCGTTCCTTTTGCTTCAGGTGTCAAGGGCACAATTCTGGGCGCACTGTGAGCTTCAGCTGCTCAGATCCTCTCCATCCAGGATAAATGAAACACCCCACAATTGCTTGGAGGCGAAGAAGGAGAATTGGACTGTTTCTGGTAGAAAAACCCCTGGAGTCTGGGGCTGAATTGCTGTACAGGCCTGTGGTGCTGCATAAACCATAATTCCAGGGCTTTGGGAATTTTGGGGTGTGCAGGGAAGTTAAAACAGCTCAGTTGTGTGTACCCAGAGTCTTCAGACCTGGTTTTTTAGGAATATTGATGACACAACCACGCAGATTTGGCTCTGAAATCAATGGGTTGCTCTGAAAAGGGGAGATGTGCCTGAGCCTCGGCCTTTTCTCATTCCTTCTGCTGTCCTGAGCATTCCTTGGTGCTCACTGAGTGGCACAGGAATTCTAGGCAGGAATTGGGTGGATCAAACTGTGCCTTCCATCCCCTCCCGTCCCTCAGGGCTGTTCTGCTGCAGAAATGGCACTGATCAAAATCTGTGTGGCTCTGTGCCCGTGTCTGATGCTGAACCTGGAAAGAGGAGGGATTGTCCCCCGGAAAACTCCGGGGTTTGGTTGTTTAAGCACGATGGGATCACTGAGTTTGCTGAGACCCCGCACCTGTGTGAGCTTTGGTGTTGACCAGGCCCCAAAAACACCTGCAACAAGCAGGTGAAATGAAATTCCCCCTCCCACACAGCAGAGCTCTGTGTCCAGCCTGAGAGCAGCCAAAGCCCCGCAGGCTAAGGCTCGATAAAGTGATTTTATGATCACTTGAAATCCATTTAGTTTCCCCATGTCCCTTTCTGGTTTTGCCTTCCCGCTGTCTGTAAGGGCGAGCTCTGCGCTTGTAGCTCTTGCTCAAAATGAATTTACGGTGGTTTTTTCAGCGCCTCACAACTGCTACTGAGCGCTTGGTTGGGATTTTTTCGGCGGGGTTTCCTACAGAAACTGGGATTTGCTGGACTTTCTGTAGTATTTGCACCACTCACTGCAAAAACAGAGATGGAAAAACGCAGCTAATAACAAGTCCCAGCACATTTGTGTGCGAAAGAGAGGCTGATAACAGTCACCCACCTCTCTGCAGGAGATTGTCACAAGAATTGTCATCTGAGAATCTGTTGATCCTCGTGTTGCAGCGCTGAGGGGCTTTGTCACTCCTGTGACACCAGCGTGATCACCCTCAGTCACTCGCAGGGGAGGCTGGGAACATCCACGTGCAGATTTCTGGCGTTGGGGCCAAATTTTTTTTTTCCCCTCCAGGGCTTGATGTTGCCAAAGGCACCAGGCGTTAGAGCTGCCTCAGGGATGGGGCTTTGGGGCACCCAGGAGTACTGGGGCCAGTGATGCCTTAGGATTTTAGCTTTTTATATTTTCCTTATGTATTTTTTTTAGCTTTTTATTTATTATATAGGATTTATTTATATTTATTATTCAGCTTTATTATATTAGCTTTTATATACATATATATTAAGCTTTTTATATATTTTTTTATATTTAGCTTTTTATCTATTTGTAATCTTGCAGTTCTTTAGTGCAGAACTCCAAACCCCACACACACTGTGAGCTGCTGCTGCCCCGTTTTGGGCAGACACAACAATTCCTCCCCAGGCCTGGCAATCAAGGGCCCCTCACTGCCCCAGGCCCCCAGGGATGGGAACAAAAGTGAGTTGGGGGCAGCAAACTTGGGGTCAGTGACTTCATCACCTGGAGCTGTAATCGGGAGATGAACCCCCAATGTGCAAATGGACCAAACTGATCCAAGCGTGACAACCCGTGAGCCACGGTCCATTTTTGGGTGCAGCCCCTGGGGGGCTTTGCCTGCCCTGAATGCACCTGGAGGCCCTTCAATAAATAGAAATAAACTGCTTTTTATTCCCTTAATTCTGCCTGGCCTCTGGTTTTAGGTAGCCCCAAAAGGCCTCACCAGGAGGTGGGAGGTCCTGGCTTGAGCCTGGCTTCAGCTCCAGGGACCTTGTCCTACCACATTCCCTGATGGATAACCAGCTGCTGTTGTGTTTTCCCTTCACCTGGGAGAACTGCAGCTCGGAGGGTCCCAGCTCTGTGGATCATCTGTCTTGATTAAAAATAAAAAAAAAAGGAGGTTTGTGTATAAAAAAGCAAATCTCTTCCTGAAACCAGTGAGGATTTTGATGGTTATTATTCCCACAAGCTCTGGGAGCAATCCTTGCTTCCTTCTGTGAAGATGAGGATCCTCTTCAGCCTGATATAAACTCAAGATTTTCTCTGCCCCGTCACCTGGCTGAAGAGCAGGGACATCCCCAAAACCCTGCCTCTGACCTCTTCCCCGGCTTGTTTCCTTCTGAGGAAGCTCAGGCTGCTCTAAGTGAGCCCTGGATGCCCTTTGGACTGGTTTAATCCCTATAAAATCCCCCAAAATCAGCCTGATTTGGAGGGATGTGCTCTGGAGTGGGTTGCAATCAGGGCAAAAGGAGCTTTGTTTAAAGTTGATGAGCTGGTTCTGTGGCACCAGCTGGGACAGGCTTGGGGCAGCAGCAGAACTGACATTTTCCCTCAGAGAGGGAATTTTCCCTGGGAAAACCGTGCTGATGTGATGTTCCCAGGTGGTGGTGGCTGAGGGAAACCCCCAGGATAAATTTTTTTCTTCATTCAGGCCCCACTCCACGTTGGTGACCCTAAAACCGAGCTCAGTCCCGCCTGTGAAATTTGTTGGCTTTAAGCATCCCGGCTTTTCCCCATTTCGTGCAGCACCATTGCACCTTTCAGCTGCTGCAGTGCCAGTTTTAGCCGGGATAAACCCCCAGGGAGGCTCCAGTCCAGGGAGGAATGTGGATTACGGGGCTGAGAGCTGGGCTGAGCATGTAACTCCTTAAATTTCCTTTATGTGTAGGTATCCTCCAAGGGCTGCCCACCCTGGAATTTCCTTTGGAGCTGGAGTGGGGGATCCATTGGAGCTGCCATGGGCTCGGGCTGGGAATCCTTCAGTGCCAAAGGATTGGCACTGCTGAGCCTTCGGGAGCATTTCCTACCCCTGACAGGGCACATCCCGCTGTGGAAGGACCACAATTACTGGGAATTGAGGCAGCTGGAGCACAGAGACAGCAGGAAAATCAATAAATAAACCCCAACCCGGGAAAGTTGGCTTTGCTGGCTGCAGTTTGTTTGGGAAGGGAAGCGCTGGTGACCAGATGTGTGTGGGAGCAGGGAGGAGGTGCTGTGGGGTTTGCAGAGCCGGTGGCACAAACACAGAGTGGGCATAAATTGGATTAGAGCAGCTTGGCCGGCTCCGTGCCGCAGTGGGTGTTCGCCTGCGGATCCAGCCTGCCAGCGAGGCTCTGGGAATATCCCGGGATTTGGGATGGAGGCATAGGGACTGCAGGGAGTGCAGCAGTGTCTGTGCTTCAGCTGGGGCCTGTCTGCTTACACAACAGGCTGAGGGGCCGGGTCTGCAGCAGAGATGTTTTCCTGCCTGTTTTTCCGTGTGGGTGGAACTTGGTAGACAGGAATCCTCAGGTGGGGAAGGGGAGCGAGTGCCTGGGGCAGAGGGAATGTGCTAAACTCGGCACTAACAGGGAACCGAGGCCTCAGCCTGGCTATAAATTGCCACCTTGCAAAGCAATTTTGGCTTTTGCTGTGTTCTCACTTGTGATAAATTTGCCGGGAACTGGAGGTGTCTCGCCTCGGATGCCTTGAGCTGTTCCCTGAGCCTTTCCCAGGGCTTGGAGAGGGAGTTTGTCTGTCTCCTGTGCACATCCTCAGAGACCCAGGGAGGTGTTTTCCTCAGGAAAACCTGCTGGTGCAAAGGGTTTGTCTCTCAGAAACAAAGCTTTCAGGCAAGTGGAGTGTTTATGGCTTGGAAACCGCTCTTGGCAAGGGGTGGAGTGTGAGGCAGGAGGTGAAAGCTGGAGCTGTTGGTGTTTATTCCCCTGGCCTGGGGAAGAGCCCAGTGCCCCGTTCCTGCCCTGCCCCATCCCCAGATCCCAGAAAAAACATCTCGAGTACCAAACAGACCAAGCAGAGTTTCCCTGACTGAGCTGGCTCTGGTTTATGGATCAAGCTTTGTTCTGTGTTTATTTATTCAGCATCAATTTAGGAACAGGACATTCCCTTGGGACAGCAGTGATCCAGTTGAGCCTCCTTGCATCCCTCCAGACAGGAGAGAATTCCAGCTTCAACCTCCTCCATCACCTCAGGTGCCTTCTCTAACCCATCCTCTGGCTGGGGTGGCTGTTTAATTTTTAAACCCCCTTTCAGAAGATCTCGTTCTGTTCCATTGTGCTGTGAAAACAGAGATGCCGAACCGTGATTTTCTCAGGAAATGTGACTTATTTTTCCTCGGGCATCCCACGGGGAGGGCGTTGAGCACCCTTAGGGGCAGAGCTGACACCCTCCCTGTGGGGAGGCGGGCGTGTGATGCTGTTGTACACTACAACGACACAGACTCCAAACTTCGGAAGGCTGGAAATGACTCCTTCATTTCTGGGACGTGTCTCCCTTTTATCCTATTTCACACAGACCAATTGGATTGGCGACACAAAGACAAACCTCCTCACTCACATTGGTCAGAGCAGAGGGACATCAGGAAGAAGTCCCTCCCAGGGAAAAGAACGGAAACGTAGGTACAGTTTACAAAAACATGTCTCTTGTTTACGGAAAATTCTCTGGGAAAAGAACTTCAGGAGACCAAAGCATCTCAAACACGAAACCAAGGCTACAGGCGCGCAGCTCCAGTGACAGCTCTGTTTGGATTTCAGCCTCTCCCCGAGGATGAGTGACTGTCCCCGTGTCACCTGACAGGAAGGCTCCTTGTGTGGCTGCAGGCAGGCCAGGGATGAGCAGAGCCAGCTATGAAGACGTTCCCTTCCCAGGGAAAAGATTTGTTCCAGGCTGGAGTCAGAGCTGCTGTGCTCCTTTCTGGATGAATTATTCAGCTCTCTTATTCAGGCACTTCATTTTCTTATTTTTTTTTCTTCAGGATCTTGCTGTGGGTTTTATTTTGGCACATTCTGCTCTGTTAGGGAGTGACCGTACTCCAGTTTATTGTGAGGATCATAAAATCATGCAATATTTTGGGTGGCAATGAGCAGGGTCAGGTCTTCAGCCTGACCAGGTTGCTCAGAGCCCCAACCATCCTTCCTGCCTCGTGGAACTGGGCAGAAAGCTGGGACCAGTGGAAGTGATGAGCTGGTGCAGCAGCAAACCCGCCTGCAGCAGCTCCTCATCGTGTTTATTCAAAAAAATATTCAAAATTTCAATTTCCACAGCCGGAATTGCCAGTGCAAGCAGGAGACTTCCATGTTGAGTTTAACTGAGCTTGAGTTACTCCAAGAAGGGAGGTTCTGCTTTAGAAATCTACAATTTGTAGGTAAAAGAAGTGGATCTGGTAAACCAGAGGCTTTAAAACACATCAGCACGTAAATGCCAGCATTAATAACATCCTGAATTATATTTTTTATTTTCCTAAAGGTCACTGGCTTTGAACAAACCTTTATGAGCCAGGCAATCTTTGCTTGGTGATGTGCTGATAGCTGGAAACCGCAGCTGGAGCAACAGGAACCAGGGACACTGGAGCCTGGGAGGAATTTTAATCGACAGAATACCGGAGTTCTTGGCAATAGCACGAGAAAAAGGAGGGGAGGGTTTGTTTTATTCGCCCAAAATGCACGAGAGGTGATTTTGGGTGAATAAAGTCTGTGTGGTGTGCCAGGAAGGGACAAATACAACGGCTCAGCTCTCCCAGCTCACGGGGCCAGGAGGAGCAGAGGGGTTTATCCTTAATTATACCTCAAATTAAGGACTTCTGTCCATGATTCAGGCTGAGACCAGGATGGGGCTCAGGACTGAGGTGCTGGAAATCAGGGTGGAACTGGAAGCAAAGGGAGAGGCTGAGAGAACTGGGAATGTTCAGCCTGGAAATGGGATGTGGGGTGACCAAAGCGTGACCTTCCAGGACCTGGAGGTGCAGCGGAGATGGAGAGAGGCTTTGGACAGGGAATGGGGGAATGGAATCCTCTGCCAGGGGACAGGGTTAGCTGGGATATTGGGAAGGATTCCTGTGAGGGTGAGGAGGGGCTGGGATGGAATTCCCAGAGGAGCTGTGGCTGCCCCTGGATCCCTGGAAGTGCCCAAGGCCAGGCTGGAGCAGCCTGGGACAGTGGGAGGTGTCCCTGCCTATGGCAGGGGTGACACTGGGTGGGATTTCAGGTCCCTTCCCACCCAAACCAATCCAGGATTCCATGATTTCCTTTAGGTTCTCCAATTCCCATCCCCACCACCACCTCTCTGAGTGCTCTCAGCTGCCCTGGCAGGTTCAGCTGACAGGAAATGTCCCTCAGACCCCTAAAATCTCCTGGGGAGGCTGCAGCAGCTGTGGGGATATCAGGAGGATCTGCTGGAGGGGAAGAGGGAGGAGCAGGGCAGGGATTTGGGATCCTAGGATCTGCCGAGCAGGTGGAGACTCTGAACAGCTTCTCCTTCACAAAGTCTGGGTTTTTCTGAGAAATGAGATGCCTCTCCATGCTCAAACAGGAATTTGGGGTTAGGTTTTTTTTGTTTGTTTTACAGATGATAAGAGGTCTTTATGGTCAAATGGGGCAAAGCTGAACTTGGCTTTCAGTGGTGGGAAGGGAAAAAAATACAACTTAAATGCTTGGCTGCTTCATTTTGTGTTTTCCGGGGAGAGGTGGGAATCTGTTTGGGATCTACAGAGGAAATCTCAAAGTAAAGGTGGCAGATTTAGAAAATAATTTCATTTCTATGGCTTATTTGAGGCGACAAGTTCATCAGTTTGGAGACTGGTGCCCAGTTCTCTGTGGAGCTTCCCCACAATTTGTCCTGAACCTCTTCAGGAGTGGCAGAGATTCTCTCAGCACATTTTGAGAGCAAACAAGGAAAAAAAAATTATTTTTTTCTCATCCACTGATTTAAAATACTTCTCTACACATTCAACATTAGAAAGTCTTCTGAGGAACCCAAGCAATGGAGATGAAAACCTCTGCAAGAGGCTGTGCACAAACTGATAAATTGGGCTCCAAAATCTGCTCTGAAGTCAGGGCGATGTTAATCAGCAGCAGAACTGAATGAGGGAAAAGATAAACACACACTTGGTTTTCCAGCACTTTCAGAACAGCCCCCACAGCTGCTTTGGTTCAAAAAAATTCATTTTATTTTCACGTAGATACTTCTAAATGTTTTTAATGCATTTTTTTTTTTTAACGTGACAATAAAGACGATTGATTCAAATTGAAATGTATCGTTTCAAAACAGAATCATGGGATCATTTAGGCTGGAAAAGGCCTTTAAGGCTGAGTCCAACCATATTTCTGTAGCTGTGTCATGTTTAACTTCATCTAATGCAGTTAAAAAGAACTTAAAGAAGAAACTCTGGGATATATCAACTGCACGTGTCCAAATAAAATATTTTACAGCTGTTTCCTCCAACCTCTTCACCCCCAAAAATCAAATTACTGCAATCAGTGTCACTTTAACCACTGATAACTGTATTTTAGTCCCCATTTGGCCCTTCTTTTCCCAAAACTCCTGCATCCAAAAGGCCTGGAGGGAAATTTTGCTGGAGTATTTTGAGGTGGATAAGACCTAATTTAGTCCCCATTTAGTCCCCATTTGGGTATTTTAGTCCCCATTTTGCCCTTCTTACCCCAAAACTTCTGTACCCACAAGGCCTGGAGGCAAATTTTTGCTGGAGTATTTCGAGGTGGATAGAACATCCTGATCTTTAAAATAATAATTTAAAATTGAGGGGAAAACTCCTTCTCTTGCTGTAGGAGCCCCTCCCACAGTTCCCATCCCATTCACCTGTGGGAATGCTGCCACACCTGGGCCAGGTGCCTGTGGGATGGACACTCTGGGAGAAGGTCCCGCATCATCTCCATCCTCTCCCATGGATGGAGGGAGCTGATTCCTTCCTCCTCCAACCAACCCCACTGATGGAAAAAGGCAGCCCTGTCTTGGGTTGCAAGATGTAACCAAAAGTGTGTACTCCGTTTTCCCTCTGTTAAAACCGGTCTGGGGAGGTGTTGTTTTTTTTTTTTTTCTTTATCTCCTGTATAACCCATCCCTCATAACTCCAGGAGAATCTTCTATTAATGGGCAGCTGTTCAAACCAGCTGGGGCCGTGTTCTTTATCCCTTCCAGGATCCATCCTCCCTCCAGGGAATATCTGCTGTCCATGGGCCATCGAGGCTCACTGCAGGGCTGATCCAATTCCATCATCCCATGGGGAGAGGCTCCACCCAGGGGGAGGAGCCCAGCATTCCCGCCTGGATCAAACCTGGCATTCAGAACACCAGCACAGCCTGTGTGCACTGGATTCCCAGAGGGAGACCGGACCCATCTCAGCACCACTGGACTTTCAGAGGAAACTCCACCCTCCCACAGGATCATCTCTGCTCCAGCAGAGCCACATCTGTCGCTGCAGGAGGACTTGACTGGACTGACACCAACACCCTGACCAGGGGGTCAGGTCATGTTCTGACTCTGTCAGGGTTTCTAGGATTTCTGTTTGGTTGCTTGGTTGGTTGTTTTTTTTGTACTACTACATTCATATTTTTAATATTCCTGGCAAAGAACTGCTATTCCCCTAACCCTAGCCTGTTCCTTTGATTTTTTTTCAACCTTCTGATGTTCGTATTTTTGTATTGGAGTTTTTTACGAATCGTAACATAAACAAAGTAATTGTTTTCGTGTTCTTCTTTGTGATGGACTTCTAGTTTGACAGGTGGGGTCAGAGAAGTGTCAACTTCATTGCTCAATTGCTGATTAAACTTCAAAAATTATATAAATGGAAATCTCAAATAAACGTCTTTCCTTTTTGCTCTTACAACTTGACTTTTTGAGTGTCCTTCTTTTCATGTCCGTCCAGCGACACTAACCCATCACTTTGCCTGAAAGCCCCTAATTTCAAAATGATAAGAATTCAGAGGGAGGAGGTTTACATTCTCCATTCCAAGGGAGGCTCCAGCTTTCCCTGGCAGACACCTGTCTTTCCAAACCAAGCCCCCAGGAAAGCTCTGGAATGGCACCAGTTAACTGCCAGTGGTGGTTTTCCGGTGGAATTAACAAACAGGGCCCTTGGCTTCTGAAAAACGCACAGTGAGAGCCGGGAACCTTCTCTGCTTTTTATTCCTCACGATTCAAAGCACTGAGAAGTGTTTCTTGTTTGTTCTGCTGGGCTGGTTCAGCCTGGAGGGTTGTGGTGACCGAGTTGTGACCTTACAGTGCCTGAAGGAACCTGCAGGATCATGGACAGAGAGGATTTCCAAGGCATGGAGGGTCAGCACACAGGGAATGGCTTCAAACTGACTGAGAGCGGGATTTGGGTGGGATACTGGGATGAAATTCCTCCCTGTGAGGGTGGGGAGGGGCTGGGATGGAATTCCCAGAGGAGCTGTGGCTGCCCCTGGATCCCTGGAAATGCCCAATGCCTGGCTGGAGCAGCCTGGGACAGTGGGAGGTGTCCCTGCCCGTGGCAGGGGTGTCACTGGATGGGATTTCAGGTCCTTCCAACCCAACCAATTCCATAATCCCATAAAATATCTTCTCCTGGAGTGGCCACGTGGTGGTGGCAGTGCAGGGCTTCTTCCCTTCTTCGCCCCAACCTTTGGGATCCTGTTTCTAGTTACAAATTTCCATGATTTCTGCTGGAAGTCAGTATTCCAGCCAGCCCTCCTGTCCCGCTCTTCAGAGGTCCCACCTGCAGCTCCAGCAATCCTGGGCACGTTGGTGACTTTACTTTTGTCACCTCCAGCTCTGGGAATGTTGCAGCCAGGAGCAAGAATAAATCTATTAATGCACAGGCAGGGAAATTGGTGCCTGTTAACAGCAGCTAAATTTAACTGAGGGATCCAAATCCTCTTCGGGGTTGAGCTGAGTGACGTCAGTGTCTGCTATAAATTAGGGATTGATTCTGCTGTGTTTGGGGTTGTGAAAATTCTGAGCAGTTTTGGTGTGCCTGTGTGCAAGGGATTAAATGAAATAATGGGTGAAATGCTCGGGGGTTTGTCGGCCTCATGTCTGCTCCTGGAAATAGTGGTGAGCCGGAAACGGAGACAGGGGGGCCTGGTCTGTGTTGGGATGAGCTTTGTGTTGTTTGGAGAATTTTGGAAAGTGTTGGGATGAGCTTTGTGTTTGGAGAACTCAGATGCATTGGGAGGAGCTTTGTGTTTGGAGCCTCTGTGGTTACAGACTGCCTGCAGACGCCTTCGATTTGAGGATGAATTTCTGCTCCATTTCTTCACTCAGAGCTGAGGTCCTGGTGCAGAACCCCCCACTCCTCAGACGCGTTTCAGCAGTGACCTTTTCCAGCAGTCCTGGCTCCCTCAGCGCCACTCGTGCTGCGTGTCCTCCCTGTGTCCATGGCGATGGAGAGATTCGGAGCTGCCTCAGGCAGGGAGGAGACGCTGATCAAATTCCACTTTCCATATGGTCACTTCTTATCGCTTTTCCCGCAGGATTTAAACACTCAGACCATGGACAAATACTGTTCCTCCTCTCCGGGTATTTCCAGTAGGTGCCATCACTAGGCTGTGTGTTCTCGACTGGGTTCAGCTTGATTTCAAATCCTCCTTCTCCTCCCAGCCCTGCGGGCTCGTTTTGCCAAATTCCTCTGTGTGTTGCACTCTGCATTTTGTCCCTGAAGGATTTGGTGCCACCCTGCTGAGCTCTGCTGAGGACCAGGGCTTTGTCTGCTCTCACATCGCTCATGCAGCTCTGGAAGCAGCTGGTGCCTTAGGATTTCAGCTTTTTATATTTTTCCATCTATTTGTAATCCTTTAGTGCAGAACTCCAAACCCCACACACAGTGTGAGCTGCTGCTTCCCCGTTTCGGGCAGACACAACAATTCCTCCCCAGGCCTGGCGATCAAGGACCCCTCACTGCCCCAGGCCCCCAGGGATGGGAACAAAAGTGAGTTGGGGGCAGCAAACTTGGGGTCAGTGACTTCATCACCTGGAGCTGTAATCGGGAGATGAACCCCCAATGTGCAAATGGACCAAACTGATCCAAGCGTGACAACCCGTGAGCCATGATCCATTTTTGGGTGCAGCCCCTGGGGGGCTTTGTCTGCCCTGAATGTACCTGGAGGCCCTTCAATAAATAAAATAAACTGCTTTTTATTCCCTTAATTCTGCCTGGCCTCTGGTTTTAGGTAGCCCCAAAAGGCATCACAGCTATTAGAGAAAATATGTTCTCCATATCCCAGCAGCCTTAAAACCCCTGTTGGTTCTGAGGATGAACACATCTCTCCCTTTCCAGGAGCTCAGGGAAGCTGTTGTGGGGTTGGTTTTGACACAGCAGTAAAAGACTCTCTTTCCTCTCTTGGCAAGACCATTTTTGGTTTTTGCTTTCCCACACTTCCACATAATCACAGAACCAAGAGGATGCTGCTGATATGTAATTTTATTTTTCTTTTTTTCTTCAAATTATACTTTAAAGGTGGTAGGAGCAGCAGCAGCCTTGGAACTTAATTCCTTTGGAATTAATTTGGAAGCTCCTGAGCAACTTCAGGTAAAACTGACAAACGCTGCAGTTAATTTATCCCAGTCACTCTGGCTGAGGATCCATTTCAGCGCTGGTTTATGATCGTGCAGAGCTAAGGAGGACACAGATATGCAAGAATGCAAATTCCTGGCACACTTTGGGGGTTTCTGTGTGGCTCGTGCTGCTGGAATCGCTGGGTTTGAGGCTCTCTGAGCCGTGGGGATGCAGGATTTGGGCTGAGCCAGGGGAAGGACTGACGTGAGCGTGACGGAGGTACCCAGTGGGAGCCTCTCTCTCAGTGCTGGGCAGGCAGAGAGGAGCAGGGGATGGGGAAAGGCAGAGCAGGAACGTGGCCTGGAGCTGCCCCACGGATTGCAGAGATTCCCTGTTCCTGCCCCACTGACCCACCAGCCTCTTCATAGCCTCCAAAATCGCTTTGCCCTCATCTCCTCCTGGGGATGAAGAGCTTTACCCTGAGGGGGAAGGGGTTAGAAAACCTTTACGGGAAACAGAATCCAGGTTTTTAAAGCACTTTCTCTCATAATCTACAGGTTTTCTACAAGTGTGTCTAAAAGAAAAAGCCCCAAACTTCAGCCTCTCAAAGAAATAACTTGGGAATTGCTCCACAGCTCGGATTCAAGTTTTAGATGCCTTTAAAATTCCCCCAAAACTCATCTCTATCCACTGTGTGGTACATGGGATTTGTAGATTGGGGACCACCCTTAGTTTAGTGATTTAAAGGCTGGGTGGGGTTTTCAGGAAAGATCCTTTGGCCGAGTGGAACTTTTTTTTATTGTGTATGCGGAGTAACACTTTGCAAAACCACCTCTGAGTTCATGAAGCACTCACGTTTTGTCAAATCCAAGGGGAATCTGGATAGCTTTGATTATTTGAGCCTTGAGCTCTCCTGTGCAGCATCCTCTTGTGTAAAGATGGGCAAACACCACATCCGTGGCCGTAGTTAGACACAAGTAAATTGAGTTCTGTGACTCTTTGACCTCCTGTGAGCTGAATTCTCACAGCCTCATGTCTCCTCTGTGGCTGCCGTGGTTCCCGTTGTGCTTTACAGCAATTTTGGGGTTGGGTACAGCCATCCTGCAGCTGGAAATGTTGCACTTGGATGATTCCTATCAGCAGCCGGGTTAATCCTCAATCCCTGCTACTCCTGGAATCCTTACAGCTCCACTGCACCTAATAAGGTGTAGACAATGAAGGATCTGTTGATACGGGCAGTTTTATCCCCTGTCATGCTCTTCCATCCTTCCCCAGACCCTTGGGGTCCTTCAGGCTTGTGGCTGATGCGACAACAATGCCTGAATGGAGCCCTTGGCACACAAAAAGTTCAACCCAAGCTGTGGCTGCTGCTGCTGCAGATGGTTCCCCTCTTGGAGAGGGCTGGGAGAGAGCAGGATTTCATCCCCTCCTGTGCTCAGCTTCTGTCAGAGCCTGGGCAGCAGAGGCAGCAGCAGATGGGGTGAGTGGGGCTCCTGTTTGTCAATGAACCTTTCTCCTGCCTTCTCGTTTTCAGCATGGCTGACCACAGAAATAAACGCCTCGCTCTGGCCAAGACAGGAGTTAAGCCTCTGAGTAGGTTCCTCGTGGAGAAATCTGTATTTATGCAGTGGTACAGAATTTTTATCTCCCCTGTTGCCTCTTTCTTCCCCTCATATTCCGATATCTCACGTTTTTCACCCCGTCTCTGTCGTGCATCTGATCTCAGAGCTGTGCTGCAGACAGGAGCAGATTTCCACGCCAGGAATCAGTGCCTGGGGTTGTAATCCCTGCGTGTCAACCTGGGCTCCTTGTCACTTCCAGAGCAGCAGCTCTTGATCCTCCTCATCCCGAGCCTCACAGAAGTTCCCAGGAACCGAGTGTCCGCCAGCATTAACATTCCACAGAGCTGCTGCCACATGAAAAAGGAGAAAACGACCTCTTGCCTTCCTCCAGAACCCTGAAAAGAAGGGATTGCTCCCGGGGCAGCAACACCAGTCCCAACATGGCAAAGCTGTGCCTTGCTGGAGGAAATTAATTCATCTTGAAGTGCGAGCCCTTCGGCACAGCTCCTCTCTCTCATTCTCACTGCACAACCTGCACGGAAATCCTCAGGCTCCACAAGCCGGGTGCTCCCGTGACCTGATTTCCAGAACTGCTGCCCATTTGTGATGCAGCTGGAGCCTCACAGAGGTCTGGGGAAGGCCGTGCCTCCAGGGCTGTGTTCGGGCTCTGTAAATCCTGCCTGACCTTTTCCCAGTGACAAGGCCTGGGGCTGTGGCACAGCCTGAAAGGAGAGCGGAGACTGGAGGGAAGCGGGGCCTGCTCCTGGCTTTTAGTGCCTTTTAGGCTCCCGCATGAATTATTTGCAGGTATAAGGGTAGGGAGAGTGGGTGAATAAGTTTGTTCTAGAGACGGGGATGATGTTCGGTCAGACTGAAGTAGTTGATGAGTCACTGTGGGCCCTGGGGATGCTTTTTGCTACATCCCAACCCGGAATCTTTGGCTTCCCTCGCAAGATCTACTTATTTCTGTTTTGTTGGAGGGTTGTGCTGACTTTTAGTCCCCACTTGCACTATTTATACGGCAAAGTTTTGCCTTTTCTTCAGGTTGTGGAGCCCTAATTCAGTTGCAGTGGGTCTTGTACTAAAAGAAGTCACTGCAGCCCTCAGAATATGAGTAGCCACTTTTATCCTCCAATATTCCTTTCCCCCACTCATCTTTGTGAGCACTAATTTCTATCTCAGGGAGGTTAAGTTTTTCCTTGGACCTTTTCCTTAACCTCCTGACCTGCCTGACAAAAACTGGGTGCCGTGCTGCTGTTCTGGGCACAATGAATGAAACGGAGCCGCGGGCTAGAAGAAGGGAGCTTTTCCTCCTGGCTACAGCGGAGTGTTCAAAGCCACCCAGGCAAGGAGATGTGACTGTCTGACTTGGATGAAAAGGCCTGGAAAAGGGGCCTTGAAGAGGCCACTACAGAGAGAACCTGAAAGTCAAGGTTCTGAGGGTTGTCACAAGCTCGGAAGTCGCCGAGCCTTCAGAGGAGAGAGCACGACACGCCCACAGGGAGGTTTTGTGTGGGCTTTGTGCTCCTCCTCGGCCTCATCCCAACAAACTGTGGAGAGCCACAACAAGGAGAACCTGCCTGACCCTGGAGGGCAGGAGACGCTCACGGAGGATGCAGTAATGAGGCTGACCCTGCTGCCACAACCTTCTCGTGGACCACGGGTGGGATGAGCCCTTGGGGCGGCTGAATAAGGCCGGGGTAGTGCCAGAGCAAAGGTTGTGGGGGGCTGTTGTGGCTTTGTGGGACTTCTTTTTGTCTCCATCCGAAGTTCACAGGCAGCTCGAAGCTCTTTGATGCCTCAGAGCATGGATGTTGGATCTGAGGCGTTTGCAGCCACTTGTCGAAACGCTTGGACAAATCATCTCCAACTCAACACAACGCAGAAGTCACTTAGAGCTGCACCGGGGTGGGATTTCAGATCAAAAAATAAGACCAGCAGCATCCTCAAGATGAACGAAAGCAGAATTACTCAGTCACGGGACAGAGGTGTTAATCTAAGGCTGAATTATCTTGGAATTTGAATAAATTTGGAATTTGGATAAACACAGCAGCACCCAAAGAGGCCACAGTGATGCCTTAAGGAGGGAGAAGAGGAGGGATGAGATGGGAGGTGATTATCTTGTGGAATGGGTCACCTTGGCGTGCCTCCTCTTGGTGGAGGCACAGCTGTTCGCCATTAATTTTATATTTTATGTTTGTGCAGCCAGTTGTGATTTAGCTCAGCTTTTACTCCTTGCTGATGGGCTCCTCGAAGCTCAGGCCTGACCTTTAGAATTTTTTATGAGGTTGTCGTGTCCCAGGCACAACTCTGAGGAGCAGAGGAGGCCTTCGGAGGGGACACTGAGATCAGCCCCAGCACTTGACCAAGGATGGTGTCAGCAGAAAGGAATATTTTACAAAAAAAAAAAAAAAAAAAAAAAAAAAAAAAAAAAAAAAACCTAACCAAAAAAACACTTCTCTGCTAATGGGAGCTGTATTTTGTGGCAGAATTGATGCTGTTTTATGCCATAATGACACAGACTCCCAGATTTAGAAGGCTGAAAATAACTCTTTTATTTTTGGGATGTGTCTCCCTTTTATACTATTTCACACAGACCAATTGGATCGGTGACACAAAGACAAAACCTCTTCACTCACACTGGTCAGAGCAGAGGAACAGCAAGGAGAAGTCCCTCCTAGGGAAAGGAATGAATAACAAAGTTACAGTTCCAAAAACATTTCTCCTGTTTCCAGAAAATTCCCTGGGAAAGGAATTTCAGAAAACCAAAACACCTCAGGCACGAAACCAGGGCTACACAGAATTGCCACTGAAATGACTTCTCTAGTCTAAGAGCCAACAGCCCTCCTCAGTGATGTCTTTGGGAAATAAATACACTCAGTGGACTCTGAAACTAGTCAAGCTGATGTTCCCCACGGGTGCTTTGCATTTCTCCTGGATTTAAGGTGCTCAGGGCACGGATTCACAGCTGTAATCTCTCGATTTACAGGAGGCTCTCAGTTCTAAATTCACCTTTTATCCCAGCTGGTGCCCTTCGGGAGATGGCAGAGGAAATGACCTCAGGCCACTGGGAGCATCGGAATCTTAAAATCTTGACCAGGAATTTAAGATTGTCAAAATCTCGTGGAATTTTGAGTGTGAACAGGAATGTGAAGGTGTTTTTCCCCTTGGGTATCTTCAGGAAGTAAAGGGTTAGGAGCCAGGAAGGTAAAAGGCAATGAGAAACAGTGACATTATTCAAATTGTTTAAAATTCCTTTATTTTTGGTGGTGGTTTTGCCTGGAAGGGGGCGCTTAAAAGGCAAGTTTCAGTTTATTTAGGCTTTTGCTCCAATTTCCTTTACACTGTAAACTTTCAGAGGTGTCCATAACTCCGTGATGAAAACTGTGCAGCTGCAGATAAATAATTTGGTTATAAAACAGGAGTTGCTCCTGGTACAACGTTATGGAAAACACGGAGAAGGTTTGGAAGGAAAAGCCCAGTGAGTTGCAAAACCCAGCTTTTAGTCCAACTAATGCCCGGTGAAATTTATGGTTGAACAAAGTGATGGAATTGCCGTGGATTTACGTTGATACAAACAGCACAAATTGGTCCATTATCAGCTCTTCCTTGTGGAAGCGGCACTTAGGGAAAACCACACCGGTGCAGTTTTATGGAAATTGAATCTGAACCAACTCAAATTCAGCCCACAGGTCGGAATGATGATTTGGCACTTATTCCTCTTTCAAACTTAAAAGCATCTGCAGGGCCTCGTGCAGTGGGTCTTTTTAAACTCATCAGCAGGTTATAAAAACAAAAAAGCAACAAAAAAAAAAAAAAAAGGAAGCTTTGGGGTTATTTTTTTCCCTGTGTTATCCAGTGGTGGAGCTGGTTGCCACAGGGTGTTTGAGAGGGCAAAAATGGAAGTTATTTCGGAGAGAAAATAAGATGCACTCCCAAAAGAACAGCCTCGAGGGACAATAAGCACAGCTGACAATGTAAGTTCTTCTGGTTTGGAAAGGCTACACTTTGCTGTTTCTATGGAAATTGGAAAGAAGGAATCCGTGGTTGTGTGTTTCCCACATGTTTTTCCTAAACGTCCACCCAGACAGAGGAGTGACCCTGGGGTCTCTGGACCTTCAGCCACCCTCCCACTTTCCTGCAAGAGGCAGGGAAAGGTTCAGTGAAAAACAGGAGAAAAATAAGAAAAACAGAAATAGGAGAGAAATAGAAAAAAAGAAATAGGAAGGAAAATAGAAATTTTGCTCTGCCTGAGCCAGATCCACATTTAGATAATGCTCCATGTTTTTCAGGCAAGGAGAAGGGGGAAAGGAAATAATTTAACGATTTTTTTTTTCATGTTATCTGAAGAAAACTCGGTGTGTTTGTTAACTCACAGAGTTTAGTCCTGCCTGGGTGAGAGGCTGAAGTGTCTGGGAGCTGAAATGTTCCCATTTGGGGACCGGGGGTGACTGATGGCAAAACTTTGCCTCAAACCCTATTTTTGATATCTCCTTCCAATGAGCTGGGAGGGGAAGAAGAGGCTGTGTGGGTTTGGGGTTTTTTTTGTTGTTTGCCTTTTTTTCCTCTTTTTTTTTTCTTTTTTTTTCTTTTTTTTTTTTTTTTTTGAGAAAGCACAGTGACAGAAACATTTCCAAATGACATTCCTCCCTCAACCTTCATCCTGGAGCTCCCTCAGCCTTGACAGGGTGGGAGGATCAGAGGGTGAGCACAACCATCACCCAACTTCAGAAAAACATGAGCTGAGAGGGAAAATTTATTATGGAGAAGACTGATCTCCCAGAACCCGGAGCTCCTGGCGTCACTCCCTCGTACATCCACCAGCTTCTTGCCCTTGATGAACCAAATTCCTCATTTTTATACATAATGATGTCCATGATAACAGAGGATCCACATTCTTGGAGGACGAGGAGAAATGTGGAAGTGTCCCTGCCCGTGGAATGAGATGAGCTCCAAGATCCCTTCAAATCCAAATTTCGGATTTTGGAATTCCAGGAAGCAGCGAAACCATGGGGGGTTAGATTTTCCTTGTGGTGTCCTTCGGTTGCCCACACAATGGAAACGGCTTCGAAGCTGCCAAGAAGGTTCTGGAAATATGGAATGGTTGGAAAGGTTCCTTCCATAGTCACTTGGATGCCTCCTAATGAGAAATGGAAGTGATGGGCTGGTTTCAAGGGACTCTTCTGCACCAGGTTTACACCTGGAATTAAGGAATTTCATCAGGACAATCTCTTGCCCTCTCTGTGCCCGATTTCCTGTGAGCAGGGAGGTGAAAGTGCCGAGATCATTGGAATTGTCTCCATTTCTCCATTTCTCCATTCCTCTGTTTCTCCATTTCTCCACTTCTCCACTTCTCCATTTCTTTCTCCATTTCTCCATTTCACCATTTCTCCATTTCTTTCTCCATTTCTTTCTCCGCTTTTTTCTCAACTTCTCCATTTCTCCACTGCTCCATTTCTCCATTTCTCCATTTCTGTGAGCGCTGGTTTAACTGAATAACTCTCATGCAGCCAACGTGGATAACACGATAAAAATCTGCTTTCCTGAACTCCTGCTATTTCAGACGGTGTCTTCTCATTAACCCAACACCCACTGCTGTGTTTCATCTCCTCCCAACGTTCTTGTGGAAGTGAATTCCCAGGAATTCAGGTTGCTATTGAAACCAGCAGCAGCGGAGCTCCTGCTCCAGGCCCTGCAGGACGGGCTGCTCCTGACACCCATCTGCTTTTCCCCGCATCATCTCCTCATTCCTGCATTTCCACACAGCTCTTCAATTCCCTTGGAAGGAATGGAAGAGCAAAAAGTTGGGAATTGCAGAGGGAAAGGAGGATGGAGAACCTTCCGCAAGGGATGGAGGGATAGGACAAGGGGGAATGGCCTAAAGCAGGAGGAGGGAAGGTTTAAATGGGATTTTGGGGAAGGAATTCCTGGCTGTGAGGGTGGAGAGGAGCTGGGATGGAATTCCCAGAGGAGCTGTGGCTGCCCCTGGATCCCTGGAAGTGCCCAAGGCCAGGCTGGAGCACCCTGGGACAGTGGGAGGTGTCCCTGCCCATGTCTGGGGTGGCCCTGGGTGGGATTTAAGGTCCCTTCCCACCCAAACATTCGAGGATTCCATAAGACCAAGTCTTAACATAGACACAAGCATGACTCTGATTTCTCCAGCAATCCCAAAAACCCTCATGGAGCTAAAACTGTTCCTGGGGGTGGTGGCACCTCCGAAATCTTTGTCTCCCTTACTCTGCCCCATTGCTGTCCCACAGGATGTCACAAAAGACACCAATCCTTGGGAATATCCATGATTTAGGACAGTCTTGCTCTGATTCCATTTTTCTCCTTCCGTTTTTCTCCTCCAGGAATTCACGGACTCCTGGAGTCCCTTGGAAATGACAGGAGGAGGCGCTGGTCCAATTAAAGAACCAAAAGCAGGGAAATCCATAAAAACATTTCATTATAATTTTGACAACTTTGTGATCTCAAAAATGAGAGAGGAAAGAACCTCAAACGCAAGGTTGGTGCATCTTTCTGAAAAGAACAACTGTTTCTCCAAGACTTTGCCAGCACTGACAGGTTTCCAGGAACAATTCCATGAAATGCCATTTTTTGTTTTCAGAGCAGAGAAATCCTTGCAGGAGTGTTTTGATGAGTTCCAAGGATCTCCAAGCGCTCTCCGTTTTTTAAACCAAATCCCATTTGTGCCCTCAGGTGCTGTCGCCCAGGGCAAGGTGACACCTGCAGATGAGGAAAAGTTTGCGGAGAATTTAGCTCACAAAATCTCTGTGGTAAAAACTGAGAAATAACAACGCCAAAATTGTGGGGGCTTGAGCTCAAATGGCAAAATATCAGTAGAAAAAAAGATAATTCCATAGCCTTTGGGAGGTGTGGGGATGGAAGTAGGAACTGGTTGGGAATTACTTTAAATATTCTCTTTTTTTCTTTTTTCTTTTCTTTTTTTTCTCTTTTTTTGAAATTTTTTGTTTCTCCTTTCCTTATTTGAATTTTTTTTTTTTTTTTTTTTTTTTTTTTTTTTGGTGATTCTCACTAAAAAAAAAAAACAATCCCTGGCTGATAAATCCTATCCCTGTGGTGAACTCCTCGATTTCAGCAGAGCAGCTCCACATCCAACCTGAGCTGGGGCCACCTTCCTCCCATTCCCTGAGGCTTGTAACAAATTATCCCTTGAACTGAACAAGAATTCTGCCTGAATTTAAGGATTTCTGCCTGTTGAAGAGCGAGTGAATTTTCCAACAGGTGGGCTCAGATGGGAAGCAGATCGCTGCCAGTGGAGTCAGGTGGATGAAACATTCCTTGCCTGGGATAAAAGCAGCTTGGGAGGTTTGAACATCCTTGGGAGCATTCTGTTTCCCAGCTCTGCGCTGCAATCTGTTGAAAACAAGCTTATTTTAGGGCTGGGCTGGTGGAAAGGAGCCACTTCCTTCATCTCAATCCCACATTTCACATGTGCCGAGTGTGGAAATTCGGGATTGACCCGGCAGTGGTTTCAGGGGATGGAAAATGAATGGATTGAGGAGATGATTTTGGGGGGTTTGTTGGGTTTGGTGAGGACTGGGTGGGCTTCAGTGTTCTGGTTTGGGTTAAAATCGTGCAGCGGAAGGATTGGGATGGGATTGTGAGTTCCAGAACTGCATTGGGTGTGGGAATAACTGGGTGACCTAATGGGAATGGGTTTATCATTCCCAAAAATATCACTTTCTGATGCTGTTTTACACCAGGATGACACAGGCTCCGAGATTCAGAAGGCTGAAAATGACTCCTTTATTTCTGGGGTGTGTCTCCCTTTTATACTATTTCACACAGACCAATTGGATTGGTGACACACAGACAAACCTCTTCACTCACATTGGTCAGAGCAGAGGGACAGCAAGAAGAAGTCCCTCCTAGGAAAAGGAATGGATAACAAAATTGCAGTTCCAAAAACATTTCTCCTGTTTCCAGAAAATTCCCTGGGAAAAGAATTTCAGAAAACCAAAACACCTCAGGCACAAAACCAGGGATGCCAGTTTTCCTCTCATCGGCTGGAGCTGGAGCAAGTTGAGCCCCCTGAGCTGGGCGCTTGCCTGTCCCAGGGCATTGGGAACCTCCATAAGTTCATCATGGGAAGATGAGAACATTCCTGGAGCACTGTGTGTGTGGGAACTGAGAGTGGTCAGAAAATAGATTTTAGGCTTCAGGCAACGGCTTGAAGCCTGTGAGAAATCTGGGCACTGAACGTCCTCAGCCTGGCCTGGGAAATCATGAGGAACCCAAAACCATCCCTGTAGATCCTCCTCCTGACACCTGGTGTTTTTCCACCGTGTTCACTGGTAGAGATGTTCACAAAAAGGTGGTGCCCTAAATGACCAACCCTATTCCTTGTACCCAAACGCCGTATAAAAGAATCTGTCTTTCAATAAACTTTGCTATGATGCCCTCTGAAGAAATCAGAGTTCTTCGTGTTGTTACATGAGCCGTCCTGGATGGAAACTGTCACAATAGGACAGGAAATAAAGGTGCTTGGCTGCAGTCAGGAGGCAGTAGAAATCAGAAGGTTTATTTACAATTCATTCAGCCCTTTTATAACACGCCGGGCTAAAGGCACGTTATTGGTCCACAGGACTGACACCTCTCCCCTTGGCTCAGGAACAGAAATAGCAAACAACTCCTGTTGTCATGGGAAAGGAATATTGTTTACACAAGGTTGTTTTGGGAAAAAGAAAAACTGTTGAAAAGTTTCCATTGGGAAGAGTTCAGGCTCATAAAATATCGGGTCCACACATGATGATAGAGTGTGCTCTGGACAGGGCTTTCTGCTGGAAACGTGGGAGATGGAGGGTTTATTCCAGGCTATGGGCATTGCAGGAGGGACTGAGAGTCAGGGAATGAGCCTTGGAATTGATGCTGGAGCTACCTTGGAGAGGCTGAAGGCAGGGCTGGGATCCCAGGCCCGGCCTGTCACCAAACAGTGGCGATTGAAAAAGGAAACAAAAGCCCCCCAAAATACACAAATGTTATTTTCTGCCTCCCCTGCATCTCCACTGCGGCCAAAAGCGGCTCCCATCCCAGTTGCCATGGAAGGGGCGTCCAGTCAAAGCACATTTGGCAGCTGTTCCCACTCCATTAGATAACATCAGCCTGGAAATACAAATATAAAGTGAAGGAAAGCAGCTTGATTCGCATCCAATTGCAAATTCCACTGATACAGAATGGAAACCTTTAGTGCTGAGAGTCAGAAATCTCCTCTGACAAGCTGATGGAAGGAAGCTATGAATAGCAAACCAAGAATTTTAGAATTTGCTGCGATTTGGAGCTGTGTTTTTCCTTGAGCAGATGCCTTTGCTGCCTATTTCTGTGTTTCCTTTTTTTTTTTTTTTTTTTTTTTTTTTTTTTCCCCTCTTAACTGCTCTACCAGTGAATTTTGCAGATGGATCTGGGAATTGTAGCATGACCTGAGCTGGATGGTTTGGAAGCTCTTGGGCACTTCCAATTTTTTTTTTTTTCCTTTCCATAATGGCTGGGATATGAAGATGTTTAGCACTTGTGAAAACCTGGTTTAAGAGCTCTTCCCCGGAGCGGTGACTCCTGAGGTTCCCTGAAAATTTCCAGGAGCAGGTGAGCCAGCAAAGGTCAAATCAATTGGGCAGAGAACAAACAGGCTGATAAATTCTTTGGAGGTGCCACTGCCCTTCACAAAATCAAACCTGTTACCCTGCAGGCAACAGGAAAATATCAGAAATAATTGAAAACGGAGGAATTGACAGCGGCAAAATAAAGCTTTTGCTTTAATCCGTGGAGCCAGTTCTGTGGGAATGCTGTTTATCCTCAACCAGTGGAAGTCCATAAGATATTGAAGGTTTGTGAAATACTGTATTCCAGACTGGTACGAACTGGTTTGTGAAATATTATATTCCAGACTGGTATAAACTGAAGGGAGGAACGGCTGAACTTGTGTTTTGTGGTTACTCCATAATCATTTCCAGACTAAAAGGAATGATTTGTCAATTGTTGAGGATCGAATCCCCTTCAAACTAGCAAAAGGTCGTGAATTTCATGAATTATGAAACGCTTTTATACCTTGCTTATACCCCAGTTTAAAAGAAGCTGGGAACTGAGTCAGCTTGAGGAGGTCCAATCCCAAGGGGGTTTTTGGGAAGCTCAGCTCGGCTTTCCAAAAGGATCTTACTCGAAAAAAGAATCCCTGCTTTGAGGGTAGAAATGGAGAACTTTTTTGAAAAATGGGTTTAATTAAAGCATTGCAGGTGCTCCAGCGTGACACTTTGGTTCCTGGGATCCTCAGGAAAGTTCCCTGGGAAGTTAAATGAACTTTCTGGGGAACATTTAATTAAGGGGCTATTTCTGGCTGCTGCCCCATTTTGATGCATGGAGCGTGAACCTATCCAGGGTCTGGATCCACATCACTCCCAAAGTCCCGGAGCGTTGGATCCCCTTCAAAAATCCTTTTTGGGGTGTGTGGGCTGGGATTCAGCCTCTCCTCCAGTCCTCAGGCAAAGATGACTCTTCCTTTGCATATTTCATGCCATGTTCATCCGTTGCCAGTCAGGATTCTCGGGGAACTTGGCTCCTTCACCGGGGAGTTTGAATCATGACTTTTCGCCTTGGTTGTGCTGCAGGGGAAGAGCAGATTGGAGGCAGAGAAATTGGATTTATTTGGCTCTTCCAGAGGTGCTGCTGGCTGTGCTGGTCAGCGCCCAGCCCCGGTGGTGGGTCAGGTGTTGATTTTTCCAAAGTGATTTTATTACCGAGCGCAATTTCTGCTCTAAATTGAGCTGAGTAATTTCCTTTTCTGAGCCGTGACCCTGCTGTCCCCGGCGATAAAAACTGAACCCAAACGACCCCCGCAGAGGCAGCAGCAGATTTTAACGAGGGGATTTTGTGTCCTGCAGGTCACCCAGAGGTTGTCAGGACTTTGTCTTTCCCTTTTCCCAGGGATTTGGGAGTGGAGTCCTCACCATCATTCCAAATCCAGGGTCAAAAATTCCACTGATTCGGATTAAACGTGAGGGATGAAAAAGATTTTCCTTTTGGATTAACCTGCAGCTCTGTGGGCCCTCAGCAGCCACGTGTGATAGATGGATTCCTGGAGCCTGCAGGAGCTGCGGGGCTGGGGGGATCCGGACGATTCCCAGGAACACTTGGAGCTGTCCAGGGCTCCGAGGTGTCCTCAGGGTCCGGGGCTTGTTGTTCATCACGATTTGTTGTGGAGATGAACGGAGCTGCTCCAGCCCTCAAGTCATGCCTCCTTTCTCTCTCTTTCTCTCCCTTTCTCTTCCTTTCTCCCCTTCTCTCTTCCTTTCTTTCCCTTTCTCTCCCTTTCTCTCCTTTTCTCTCCTCTTTTCTCCCTATCTCTCCCTTTTTCTCCCTTTCTCTTCCTCTCCCTTTCTCTTCTTTTCTTTTCCTTTCTCTCCCTTTCTCTCCTTTTCTCTCCCTTTCCCTCCCTTTCTCTTCCTCTCTCCCTTCCTATCCTTTTCCCTCCCTTTCTCTCCCTTTCTGTCCCTGCCCCATTTTCCCCCGGGTTCGAGGCTCCCCCTTCCCCGTGCCGGTGTCGCAGCTGGGGCTGAGCCAGGAGCAGGATTTGGATCATCCCCAAACCTAAAGACAAAGCCGAGCCTCCGCTGGTGATTTGCATGAAAACTCTTCTTTCCCATCACATTAGAGAAAGACTCATTTCTTCTGTAAAAATACCAATGAGGGCATCCCGCTGCTTCCCCCAAACCTTTGTTATTCTTTTGTGGGATTGTGATCCGGTGCTGTTCCTAATAGTGGCTGAACCCACAAGGATATCAAACATTTTCATCTTAGTTAAAAGCAGCAAAATTCTCTGAGAATTCTTTCCCCCCTCTGTGTACACATTAAACTGCATCAGATCAAAACTTCCTTTAAATGTTTGGTGTCGTGGAGATGTTTTTCCCTTTCATCCCAGCTGAGGCTTTTGTTATTCCAGGCACTGAATAAATCTGTTCCTGCCCTTAGGAACCTAATTGAATTTTTGCTTTTTTTGTTGTAAATATGCAAACAGGATTTTTTTTTTTTTTTCCTGTACTAAAAGTGGAAAATGAAGTGGGAACAGAGGAAATTTGTCACATTTTAAGCAAAAAAAGTTGGGGCACCTGCTCCAGCACAATGCCAGCCCAGTGTCCTGGAGAGAGGAGAACTGTGGAGGAGAGGAGGTCATGGCAAGGTTTTCTCTTCTGGGGATTTATCAAAGGAGATTTGAAACGTGGAGTTTCATTTCAGCCCGTGCTGTTTTCTGTACAGACATCTCCTAAATGCGTCATTGTATTTTATCAGCAAAACACATTGTTGGCATTGTCCAAACACTTCTCAACAATCAATATTATCTTTTCTGAGGGGAAATAATAACATTTTGTGCATGTCTGGAGTCCAAGTGATTTTCGGTGCTTATCTCCATTTTGTTTTCTCTCCTCCCGCAGTAAATTCATTCACTCTTTACTGGGGTACAAATTGATCCATAAACATTTCATTACCAGCAAACGCTGCTCCTTCCATCGAGTATTTTATTCCTCTCATTTTAATTGCATCCAAAGCTGAGCACGGGGCTGGCAGATAATGAAACCAAAGCTGCCATTAACAGAAATGTGAAACTGTATTTCCTCCCTATTTTTGAAGTAGGTTTGGTTTTTTTCTGCTTATCGTGGCAATCTGCTGGCTCCAATTCTCAACCCGACAAATCTTGTGTATTTTTTTTTCTTTTTTTCCTGCTGAGCAGCCCAGGTCGGCCACAGGAGGGGGCGGAATTCCAGCCTGAGGGGCTGAATTTTATGGATTTCCCCTTGGAAGGGGAAGTTGATCTCCCATTCTTGGGCACCTGCCCTCACCACACAGGTTTTTATGAAGAGAAATGATTGCTGCCAGAGCTCCTGAAAAATCCCATCGAGGAGAGGAGAGGAGAGGAGAGGAGAGGAGAGGAGAGGAGAGGAGAGGAGAGGAGAGGAGAGGAGAGGAGAGGAGAGGAGAGGAGAGGAGAGGAGAGGAGAGGAGAGGAGAGGAGAGGAGAGGAGAGGAGAGGAGAGGAGAGGAGAGGAGAGGAGAGGAGAGGAGAGGAGAGGAGAGGAGAGGAGAGGAGAGGAGAGGAGAGGAGAGGAGAGGAGAGGAGAGGAGAGGAGAGGAGAGGAGAGGAGAGGAGAGGAGAGGAGAGGAGAGGAGAGGAGAGGAGAGGAGAGGAGAGGAGAGGAGAGGAGAGGAGAGGAGAGGGCCTGGGAGCAGCTCTGGTGCAGGAGTCTGGAGTGATCCAGAACTGGGTTTGTTCAAGGCTCTGCAGGTCAGGGCAGAGCTCTGTGTGAAGGAGAACAACCCAGGAGCTGTGAAAGTGCCACAGCCCTGAGAGAGAAATGAGTAACTGCCTTTGGGAAGCTTTTCCCGAGGCTGGAAAAGGAGAGGAGAGTGCTGCACTCAGCCTGAGCAAACGGTGATAAATGGCCCTGGAAGGAACTCCTGTGTTGGGCACGATGTTATTGTTTAAGCACGTGTTTGGATCAGCAAATTCCCCCCGTGCTGGGGAGCTAAAGGACAACGCAAATCCTTTCTCAGCTGCACTTTCCAGTGCTGGCCATTAAACCCTGCTGCAGGAGCTGGCATTGTCCACGGCAGAAATCGGAATTTGCATTATGGAACAGCGATGTCTGTTTTGATTAAGAACAACACTCTCCCCCTGCTATCCTGTTTCATGAATATTTAAGTTAATTAAGCCCAGCAAAGATTTCATTTCGGCTTAATGACTTCTAAATGTGACTTCTTATGTCTTGTGGAAATGAGTGAGATACGACAGGCACAGCTCTTAATACACCTAATTACGGGATTGAGGCATTCCAAGGATATGGGGCAGCAGGGTTTTGTCCTTAGGAGATGTGACATCCCCCAGCCTGTGGTGTGAGCTGGCTTGGCCTGGCTGGAGGCCAAAGGGGTTTCCACAACTGGGAAAGGGAGAGAAAATATGGGAAAAAGTCTCATGGGTCAAGACGGGGCTGTGACAAAAGGGTGGGACAAAGTTTGGGTGATGTCACTGCAGTGCTGAGTTGCTTTGGGGCACCAAACCTCACCTTGGGATGTCAGCTCACCCACAGGAAACCTGGACAGGGAAGAGATCTGAGATGCTCTCGAGTTTTTCTTACATTTCAGTAATTTGGAGCAGAGAGGTTGCGGGGAGTGATTCTGTAGCAAATAGGTGGAATTGGATTTGGATTTTTTTTGTCAGGTAAAACATCCAGCCCAACTTTCCCAACTGGTAGTTTTGGGGTGAGCAGATTGGAGGCTGGAATTCTGCATCAGTATTGGAGAAATGGTTGGATATGCTTGGAAAATGAGCTTCTTTAAGCTTGGGTGTTAGGGGGGGCTTATTTTAAAAAAAAGCACCTGGGCGGAATTATTGGCTGCTTTGAAAAAATCTGACTCCCATTTTCTCAGGCATCGCTGAACCTCGGTCCCAGGTAATTCAGAGCAGCTGATATTACTGGTAATGGTGGTTAAATACAGAGTTTATCCTAATGCTCACGCTGGCATCAAAAGAACCATCTCTGAAATCACCCCTCTCAGGAGTAATTCCAGAATCCCATTAGCGGCTGGGCAACCTTTGTGCTCAGCCCTGGAAATGAGAGGATTATCTGCCCCAGAAAGGTCACACACAGACAAAAGTGGTGCTTGGTGGCAGAGAGCCTTGGGAAAGTGTGGGGAGAAGGAACTTCAGACCAGTTCCCTGTGTCCCTTGCAGGATTTTCAGCCACTCCTGACAAATTCCTGCCCCGTTCTTCCCTGGAAAAACCCGAGTAACACTTGGGGAAAAGGTCCCTCGTTTCCTTCATTCCTCAGCCTCTGTTTGAGTGAAAAGCTGGGAGGTTTTGTGTTTAGAAAGACAGGTTTGAAAATAATGGCCTGGAGTGAGAAAATCTTTGTTGTTCTGTGAGGAACTTCTGTGGGACGGGGAGGGAAATCCTGGCAATCCCTGGAGCTCCCTTTCCTGGAGGAGCACGTTCAGGAGGCTCCATCAGCAGCTGGGACTCCCAAACTCATTCCACGCTTGGGCGCCTCCCAAATCTGATGAATGAGGCAGGGAATGAGTTGTTGAGCATTCCCAGGTTGTAGCACTATTTGATTTATTTTGTTCCCCCATCCTAATCCTTACAAGTGTGGGGGGAGCAGATTGAGATTCTGCCTTAAACTGATGAGTCCTGACTCAATTTAAATCCAGCTAAGGGTGTTAAATTGACATCTAAGCAGGTGAGTCAAGTGCTAAGTCTCTTTCAGAACAAGCTGTAGGTGTGTTGTGATTCCAATTTATTTCTCTCTAACTCCCCTAATGGGATAAAACGAAGTAGAGGGATGGAAATGCTCAGATGACGAACACCGAGGGGATGGGATGCGGTTTGAAGTGGAGGCTGCATGGAAATGACAAGTGAAATCAAGCAGATTAAAAGGATGTTCTCACCTGATGGAAGGGGCTCTCCAGGGCTGCACTGAGGGGAATCAAGAGGGGGGCTCAGACTCTGAGTCAGACTTGATTTTAAACCTCTGAGTTAGTCCTTGATTCTCTGAGTTAGTCCTTGATTCTCTGAGTTAGTCTTGATTTTGATTCTCTGAGTTAGTCTTGATTTTGATTCTTTCCCCACTCCTGCCACCAGTTCTCCCACGTGCTTTTGGGAACAGGAATTATTTCCTTTTCTTTTGCCTCCTTTGGCCTCCAGTGAAGTGAACTCTGCTCCTGGGGACACCAAGAATTCCCTCCCCACTAAAAGTCTTGGAAGGGATCCTCTTTCTGAGGACAGAGCTTTGCTTTTAACAGAGAAATCCCAGTGTTGATATAAACCAGTGAATTAACGAGGTTTTGTGTTCAAGGTGACAGTGGTTTAGCAGGGTTTGATGGCAGGCGACACCTGAGGGGACTCTGTAGGGTGAGGTGTCAGAGAGAACTCGGGAGGACCCAACCAAAACCCCCTGAACCCCTTCCCAAGGGGACTTCTGGTGCAGCTGCATCCAGGTTTAGTCCTGGGTTTGGTCCGAGGTTTGAGTACAAAGAATTAGATGGGCGCAATCAATCTTTTTTGTCAGCTGAGATTTTGAAGTTAATCTTTGAATTAAGTGTTAATCCCAGCTGTCAATCCCTTCCCAAGAATCTTCTACAGTAAGAAATCACTCAACCTTCGAGGAGTAACTGAATGTTACTCTTAACCTTTGAGAAGTAACTGTGAATGTTGCTCTTGCCCTTCAAGGAGTAACTTTGAAAATTACTCTCGACCTTTGAGGAGTAACTTTGATAGTTACTCTCAGCCTTCAGGGAGTAACTTTGATAGTTACTCTGGACCGTTGAGAAGTAATTTTGAGAGGTACTCTCCGTCTTTCAGGAGTCACTTTGGGAGTTACTCTCATCCTTCAAGAAGTAACTTTGAGAGTTACTCTCAGCCTTCAAGGAGTAACTTTGAGAGTTACTCTGGACTATTGAGTAGTAACTTTGATAGTTACTCTTGAGCTTTCAGGAGTAACTTTGAGAACTACTCTCATCCTTCAAGGAATAACATTGGGAATTACTCTCATCCTTTGAGGAGTAACTTTGTGAGTTACTCATCCTTCAAGGAGTAACTTTGAGAGTTACTCTGGGCCTTTCAGGAGTAACTCTGAGAGATACTCTCAACCTTCCAGGAGTAATTTTGAGAGCTATTCTCAACCCTTGGGGAACAACTTTGAGAGCTACTCTGGACCTCTGAGAAGTAACTTAGGTGGTTACTCTCAGCCTTTTAGGAGTAACTTTGAGAGCTGCTCTGGACCTCTGAGAAGTAACTTAGATGGTTACTCTCAGCCTTTTAGGAGTAACTTTGAGAGCTGCTCTGGACCACTGAGAAGTAACTTAGGTGGTTACTCTCAGCCTTTTAGGAGTAACTTTGAGAGCTGCTCGGGACCATTGAGATGTAACTTTGAAAGTTACTCTCGAGTTTTCAGGAGTAACTCCTGTAGTTACTCTCAACCGTTGGGAAGTAACTTTGGGAGCTACTCTCAACCTTTGAGGAGTAACTCTGGGAGCTCCACGAACCCCGGGTCCGGCACTATTTATGGTGTAGGACGGTTGACTCCCAGTCCTATTTGCACCCCAGCTGCGTTTTGGGTCAGGCTCTGCCCAGCGTCCCCTCAGCAGCTGAACATCACTCTGCCCTTAGATGCTGAGAGAGATTTACGACTTTAACTCTCTTCTTGTGGTCTCTGGGCCAGATGGAGCCGTCACAACCACCCTTCCCTGCAGGAAAAGGGGGGGCGCAGATGGTTCCCAGGCAGTTCCCCTTCCTCAGGCATCCAGAGAATGAGCTGGATGCTGAATATATCTTACAAATATTTTATATTTATGAATATATTACATATTTTTTATATTTATATATACAGATAATATTTTATAAATATTTTATGTTTATGAATATATTACATATTTTATATATTTATATATATAATATTTTAAACATTTTTATATTTATGAATATATATATTATATATTATATATATTTTTATATATCTAATGTATTTATTTTACATTTTACAAAGGTTTTATAAACCTTGTGTTGTCTGCTCCCCAAAAAGCACCATTATGTAAAGAAATGAGGGATTTGAAGCCCAAACATTTGCCTTGGCACCAAGCAGGACCACCCAGAGTTGTCTTTTGCCGGGACAAAGGGTCTGAAGGACCTTTGGGATTTATTGGTGTGTGTAAAATAAGTGGAGACCCAAATTTCGTTTTTAGAGCTAGTGGAAAAACATAGATAACCCCCCAAAACCGTTCACTGGATAAAAGAGATTTGTGTTTCTTTGGGGATGGATGGATTAGGAGCTGAGTCTCGCGAAGCGTTTTCAGGATCAAAATTAGGACTTGATATTTTGCCCCAAAAAAAAAAAAAAAAAAAAAAAAAAAAAAAGAATCTTTTTAAGAGGCTGACTTTTAACCAACTGCTGCTTCTTCAAAATTCTTTATGGTCTCGAAGTCGGATGTGCAAAATCCTGTCAGGTGTCCCAGTGAATAGATGAAAAACTTCCTTTATTTTTGTAGCAAGGCATCTCTTTTTGGCTTAAAAGTATGAGGCAGATGAAAAATGGAAATATTAGAAGCCTTTGTATGGAGAAGTGTCTAATGAGGCAGCTTTATCTGCAGCAATGAGGAGATTTGTCTGTGAATGGAGGTTGAAAAAGCCTTAAATGTGTCGTTAGTGCTAATCTGGGGTGTTTGATCTGGCCAAGGATCTTAATCTTCAGATATTTCACAAGCGCTGAGGCAGATTGATGCCTCAGTTTGTCTTGCCTTAACTTTGGCTGCTCTGCTGATCCCCAGGTTCAATGAACTCATTGAAGCCGTGTTCCAGAAACTCAACAGAAAATGGCTCTAAGCTCCTTCAGATTCTGAGTTAATCTCAGAGGAACGCCTTGGCTTGTAACAAAACAAATGAGGGCTCTAAGAGTCTTTTTCATTTTTGAAATTCTTATCACAGTGGGGAACATCATGTCTGGGAGTTTATAGATTTGCTCTTGAGGCGATTTTGTCGTGTGATTTTGAGGTTATTTTGTCGTGTTTCTAAATGCATTTTGTAAGATGTTTTTGGTGATAGTGGGTGGGGGAAAGGTGAGGGAAGGAGATGGGAAAAGGTCAGGAATGAGGTGGGGAAATGTGAGGGAATGAGGTGGGGAAAGGTGAGGGAAGGAGATGGGGAAAGGTGAGGAAATGAGGGAAAGGTGAGGGAATGAAATGGGGAAGTTGAGGGAATGAAACTGGGAAAGGGGACTGAAGGAGATGGGGACAGGTGAGGGAAGGAGATGGGGAAAGAGGAGTGAATGAGGTGGGGGAACAGTGAATGAAGGAGATTTTTAGCACTTTTCAGTGAGATTTAGGCAGAGGGACTGATTGTTTGCTCATTTGACCAAAGCAGGGACTGCCAGAGCTGTATTTAAAGGCTTTTAAAGTCATTGTATCACAGCCTGCTCCCCACGTCTGAGGTATTTGCTCCATCCCAGAGGCAATGCACGCTCCCTGCAGCAAGGCACTGTGCAAACTCATCAGCTTTGCTATTTAGATTATTGCCTGCTGCCCTGCATCCTTTACAAGGAGCTGTGTACTACCAGCAGCCCTTGTTCTCTTCGTTAGCACTGTCAAAGCAGAGTGGATGGGCATAATTACCGAGGAGTTCTGGGCTGCTGAAGTGGATAATGAAAAGTGCCACTGACACAGTCTTTGCATGCCATTAAAAAAAATTAAGGTAATTATTCAAGAGGCAGAGTTTCACCTGTGCTGTGGGTAGAGCTCTTTGTTCCGTGGATCTTCCCAAAAACGCGTCGAGCTGCCTTCACTCAGCCACTGTTCCAATGTGCCCTCCTCACCAGCAGAAACACCCTGTGCTCTTTATTTATAGCTTTATCTCAGCTGCTGAATAACCAAGATTCCTCCTGGCATCAATTCCTGCAGGGCTTTGAAGTAAGGATGTTGGTTTTGAAGGTTTTGTTGGGTTGTTTGGGTGCAGGGGGGTTTTGTGCCACAATTCTGGGTGGGTGTTAAGCCCTTTGGATGCCCATTCCTTGTGTGACTTTTGGCTAAAGCTGTGTCATAAATCACAGAATTCTTGAGGTTGGAAAAGAACTTTAAGACCATCAGGTCAAACCAGCACTACCATGTAGCCCTGGTTTCATGCCTGGGGTGTTTTGGTTTCCTGATATTCTTTTCCCAGGGAATTTTCTGTAAACAGGAGAAATGTTTTTGGAACTGTAACTTTGTTATTCATTCCTTTCCCTAGGAGGGACTTCTTCTTGCTGTCCCTCTGCTCTGACCAATGTGAGTGAAGAGGTTTGTCTTTGTGTCACCAATCCAATTGGTCTGTGTGAAACAGTATAAAAGGGAGACATCCCAAAAAATAAAGGAGTCATTTTCAGCCTTCGGAATCTCGGAGTCTGTGTCGCTGTGGTGTAAAACAGCATCACCACCACACTCATCACTAAACCCCGTCCTCAAGTGCCACGTCCCTGTTTGAACACTTCCAGGGATGGGGACTCCACTTCATCCCTGGGCAGCCCAATCCAATGCTTTACAATGCTTTCCATGGGGAAATCCCTGCTGGTGTCCACCCTGAGCCTCCCCTGGCCCAGCCTGAGGCCGTTCCCTCTCCTCCTGTCCCTGTTCCCTGGGATAAGATCCCAAATCCCCCCGGCTGTCCCCTCCTGTCAGGGACTTGTGCAGAGCCACAAGGTCCCCCCTGATCCCCTTTTCTCCAGGCTGAGCCCCTTTCCCAGCTCCCTCAGCCCCTCCTGGTGCCCCAAACCCTTCCCCAGTTTTTGTTCCCATCTCTGGACACATTCCAGCCCCTCCACACCTTTCACAATCCTTAAACAATATCCTGGAGTTTACTGACTGTCACCTGCCGGCGCCCAGGGTGTTTTAAAGCCAATCCCATTCATCTCAGGCTAAAGGCCATTTCTCAGCCACTCCATAAAGTTCTTAACAGCCCTGGCCCCTGCTGCACCTTACAGGAAGATACGACACGCTGGATACCTGCTTTCAATTTCGCCTGTTAAGCCCCTTCATTTTCCCCGGGTTATTTCAGCATCCAGCTACTCCCTGCTTTATGTGGGAAAAAGCGTTTATTTTTTAATGGAGCTCAACATTTCCAGCTCAGGCAGCAGCCAGCGGATAACTTCCACTTGCGGGACATTAAAAATCGGGAGGAGGGGACTTTGGAAGTGATTTGGCGGGGAGTTAATGACACCTCTGCTGTTGACTTCTGCGGGGATGGATGCCATAAAAAAAAAAATCACAACGACCAGCAAGAAGGCATCAAGGATTGCCTCAGGATTGCCTTTAGATAGTGAAAAATCTTCCCTCATATTCATCAGCCTAATTTACATCAAGAACTCAATTTATAGACTAGGTGAGGCTTTTTTTTTTTCCCTATGCCTTTAAAAGCTCCCCAGAATTCTTCATTAAATCCTACAAGGAGGTTCAAAACACTTAAAAATGCATGATTAATTTCTCTGCTGTTCTGTAGGGCTTTTACTGGATTGTTCAGCCTTGACTAGGATGTCCTGGGAGGATTGTGACAGAATTACTCAGAAAATTTCATATTCAGGGGGATTTTATGCTGCAGATCTTCTTGCTCTGAAACACAGCTCCGAGAATGATGATAAGGAGGGGAAATTGTACAGGGAAGTTGCTCTGCAAACATCTCTTCCCTGCTAATGTGATTTAATGCAGTTGGTAATAGCTGATGAAGATCCACTGCAATCTAGGAAAGCCTGAAAATCAGGAAAGGTGTGGATTAATAGGGCCCAAACTCGGCAGCCCAGGATCCCTGTAAAAGATCCACTGATCCAGCCACTCCTGCTGAAGTCAGTCCACTTGATAAACCAACACAGTGGTGGTGAGAAAGGACGTGCTGGGGACGTCAGAGCAGGCTGATATTTAATAAAATGTTGCTAGAGGACATGAAAAGAATGACATGCATGCAGTCAGGTTGTCAGGGCAAAAGAGAGAAGTTTGTTTTTCTACTTGGGTTTATATAGATTTTGGACAATGACCATGGATTGGAGGATGAAGGTTGCTGCCTCTCCAACCACACTGGTTAAAATAGAAGTCCATCAATTGTCCCTCCTCAAGAGAGAAATGATAAACAAAAAGGACAGTTTACATTAACATCACTTTGTTTTCATGAAAATCTGTGAGAAACTCTACTACCAAAATGCAAACACCAGAAGGTTGAAAAAGATCACGGCGACAATAAAATGTTTCCTTTTTGGCACTCAGTGAAGCTCCCCTGCACTGCTGCTCCCCGGTGTTTGCCTGGGGCTGGCAGGGAGGGCTGGGGCTGAGCAGGGCTCTCACCAGAGGAGAGGGGATGTGACACTGTTTTACACCACAACGACACAGACTCCAAACTTCAGGAGGCTGAAAATGACTCCTTCATTTCTGGGATGTGTCTCCCTTTTACACTATTTCACACAGACCAATTGGATTGGTGACACAAAGACAAACCTCCTCACTCACACTGGTCAGAGCAGAGGGACATCGAGAAGAAGTCCCTCCTGGGAAAAGGAATGAAAACATAGGTACAGTTTACAAAAACATTTCTCCTGTTTACAGAAAATTCCCTGGGAAAAGTAGTTCAGAAAACCAAAACACCTCAGGCATGGAACCAGGGCTACAGGGACGAGCAGCTCTGACGGGCACTGCTGTGGACCCGATATTTTCTGAGCTTGGGAATTGCTGAGCTCTTCCCAAAGGAAACTTTTCAACAGTTTTCTTTTTCCCAAAAAAAACTTGTGTGAACAATATTCCTTTCCCATGACAGCAGGAGTTGTTTGCTATTTCTGTTACTGAGCCAAGGGGAGAGGTGTCAGTCCTGTGGACCAATAACGTGCCTTTAGCCCAGCGTGTTATAAAAGGGCTGAATGAATTGCAAATAAACCTTCTTATTCCTACTGCCTCCTGACTGGAGTCAAGCACCTTTATTTTGTGTCCTACTGCGACACGCTGCCAGCAGGATGTGCCAAGCCCTGGCAGCCAGTTTGCTTTGGGGAACAGGACGGGATTTTTCTCCCTCTCTAATGAGAAAGCCATACATAATATCATGCACGACGACAAGGGCCAAATCCATCCCTGCAGTCAGGGCTGATAAGATGAAAGGCTGCAGCAGGGAAGAGCTGTTGAACATGGAGTTCACGTCTGGAGCCAAAGCACAGCGCCTGTAAAAGATGATGTCTCGTTCATGCAAAGCAGCTTGAGGCCCTGCTGTTGAATTTTCATGTGGAAAACACCCTGGTCAGGCTTGGATTCCCCAAGGAGACCTGGAACTTGGGGTTGGGATAAGGGGGCTGTCACAGGGAAGCAGAAAAACTGCCGAGGGAGAAGAATTCTGCCGGCACCTCCCCTGGAGCTGTGGCCTGTCTCCCTCGTGTGTCACTCGTACAGAAACTGGAGGTTTGATAAACACCCCCAGGCCTTCCGCAGCACTGAGGGATTTACTGGCCTCCTGTGCCACTCTGGCTGCAAATCCTCTGTGGGAACATCTGGAGCTGACACGCCAGGCTCTGCTCACCGCAGCTGCTTTAGCCCTTATCAGGGAATTCTGCACGAGCTGCACTCGAAACTCTCGTAGCAAAAGTAACTTTTATCTGCAGGTGCAGATCAGGATGTGAGGGTATTGTCAGGACTAGAAAACATCTTTAGCAGCCTCTCGCAGCAAAGTTTCACATCAGCCTCTTTCTCTCAGCGTGTGCAGTGAGTAAAATCCACAAGGAAGCTGGAGGCATTTTTCCTGCAGCTTCAAGTCTTGGGCTGCGCTTGGAGCAAGGGCTGAACTTCAGAGCGAATTTCTTGGCCACTTGAAAGGCCCAGCCCGCTCCCACTGTTCCCTTTGTGTTCGGGAGAGGAGCAGGAGCAGAACTGGGTTAGGGAGTAAATGAGAGTGGTGGTGGTGGGGACACGGAGCTGCCTTGATGTATTCGCCGCGGACGTTGAAAAGATGTTCCCCGTGTAAAACACGGTGCAGGACGAGCTGGAAGCACGGCGAGCGTGAGCTGCTCTGACATCTGCTTCAAACCATGATGTCAAAGCAGCTCCACGGTGCCTGAACGCTCCTGAAGTGGAAAGTTCCTGTTAGGTTTGGTGATTTGGAACAACACTCGCAGGGAGACAGGGACGGTACAAGCCCTCAGGCTTTACCTGAACACGTCTGCGCTTTTCTTCTGCTTATTGAATTTTGGGGTTGTTTCTTGACAAGCCTCAGCATCTGCAGTAATTGGCTTCCTCGGCTCAGATCAAACAGTTTAGAGAAAGGGCTCTTAAACAGAAGATATCTGCATAAAGCAGCGTGGAAAGCGCTGTCTTTAAAGAGCCTTTCTGTTCTTTTCTGCTAAAAGTTTGTAGCCGGTTGTGCACCCCGCTAAAGGAGCAGCTCGAACGCTCAGCGTGAGCTTTGCTCTGCAAACTTCATTTACTTGGGGGTTTTGTTGGAGGGTTTTGCCGCACGAGGCTTTAGAAAAGGTTATCTTGGTTTCTGTGCAGGAAATTCTGGCGTGGGCTGAAGGCTGGGCCCGAAGAGGTGGCCACAGGTTGGTGAGCGGACCCAAATCTCCCGGATCTTCCCAAGGGGCTGGAGGTAATCCTGTGCCAGGGAGGAGCTCAGTATCTCTGCAAAGCAGAGCTGCTGCTGCCGCCGGGATTTCCACCTGCAAGCTCAGGTGCCAAATCTGCAAGGGATTTTTTTTCTTTTGGTGAATAACCTGTCCTTTGCTCGCGGCACCTTGGCTCCGTCCCCTGGATCCTGGATGGCTCCTGATAACTCGTGTTTTCCCCTTTGCTCCAGTGGAGCAAACAGCTCAGAGGGTGCTCCAGGAGCGTCTCCTCCAAGTGCTGTAGCTCAGAGCGATGTCACTTGAATGGCTCTTAAAATTAGGTCTGTCTGGGAGAGAATCATTTAAATTCCACCGTTAAGACTCCTGGTGATTGAGAACAAACGAAACTGCTGTGAAGGCTTCAGGAACTCGCTAATGGCTGGAAAGAAGAGGGTCAGGGTCTAGTTGGGAATCGTTTAAAATTCTTCCCTCCCCATTACTCACTCTTTAAGTGACACCTTGATAGTTGCACGAGGGTAGTTAAACATGAATTGTTAATACCACCAGCTTTTGTAGGGAGGGCTCTCTTTGCTCCCAAATGAAGCTGATTTATTTTCGTGCTGGTTCCCACCAGTTGTCGAGGCCATTAAATATCCTTAATTGCCTGGAAATGGATTCACATAATAGAGTCCTGGTAATTCAGAGATCTGGGAGCTGGAGCGTTGGCGTTTCAGTCAGCTCTCCCTCGGGAGTGACGAGCCTGAAATCACCCAGAGCCTCTCATTCCCTGGCTTTTGATGGAGCAGCAGCAGAGGTTCTGCAGCCTGGCTGCCATCACCCTCAGAGGAGCAGTTGGAGAGCTCACCAGCTGCATTTCTCTGTGTGCTGAAAAAAAATAAACCCACCTCGGGACCTCCAGCATGCCAGGCAGAGCAGTCCCTCAGCTGCTGGAAACCTGAAATTGTGGGGCTTTGAAGATTTGGGCTGAGACACCTCAGCTGGGGTGCCTGTGAGGGGGGCAGTGCCCTGAAAATGTCAGCAGTGGGTATAAATTGTGAAATTCCAGTTGTGGTTTACATCTGTTTATGAGTTTTTGGTTTCCTGAGTCCATTGAGATGCGATTCCAAGACTTGGGACAAATCTACAAATCTGATTTCTGAGTCTGCTTGCCCTGTGTCCTCTTATTGCCCCATTTATCCACCCAGGAGTTGCTTATTTTGTTGGATTATACTCTTATCTGACCAAGAGACGGGGCTCTTGAGAGGCGGTTTAAAAACTTTTATTCCATTTTCAGTCTCATGAGAAGGGTGAGACAATACAGATGTTACAATTCACTCCATCACAATCAGAAGCCAAACTATTTCCTAATTACAAAACATTGTAAGAGTTTCTTGGCCTATCAGCTTTTGCCACACAATGCTGCTGATGCTTCTAACACAAATCACTGGTTATTTTGCTCCACGTGGGTTTGGTACAATGCGTCTTTCACAGTTCTATTTCTCCAAAATACCTGGTCTGTTTGCAAGGCCATGGTTTGAAACCTATTTCCAGTTCCATTTCTCTCTCAGCAATGTCTGTCCCATCCCATGGCCTTTCTAAGTCAGGATATTTTATCTCAGAGTTTGCACACAGATAAGACTGTGTGAGCTTTCAGTCAGGCTTCGGGGATCCTCTACAGATCCATTTCCCACATCATGACCAGGCCAAAACAGTAAACTCATTAACAGTACACCTCATACTCCAATCAAATCGAGATTTTTGGGATTCCTGGGAGTGCAGAATGTCCTGCTCTGACCACAAGAGCCCCGCAGGCAGGAGGAGCTGGGATTCTCCCAGTTCAGCACCAGCAGAGCCAGGAGCTCGTGGGAGTCTCCACATTGTCCCCAGTTTTTGGTGCTGTGGGACCCTGGGCCTTGTCCCCTTCTGGGAATCCCCTGGGAAGGGCACGGGCTCTGCTGAGGAGAAACCCCGGCTTGGGCCTGTGTGTCTCACACTCAGAATAATTTTCTGACAGTTTTTAATCACAAATGGGGGATTTGGCACAGCTTATTTGCCTCGTAGCTCTCGGTGTCAGGTTTGTGGGATGGTGGACACCTTCCCAGCTCCAAACCCTCTCCAGCCTGGCCTTGGACAATCCCAGGGATCCAGGGGCAACCACAGCTCCTCTCAGAATTCCATCCCAACCCCTCACCACCCTCACAGGGAAGAATTCCCTCCCAAATCCCATCCCACCCTGCCCTCCTTCATTTTTAAACCATTCCCCTTTTTCCACGTGCATTTTCCTTTGTTTGCATTGTGCCAGGCTGGTTCCAAAGCCTCAGGGAAAAAGGAAAACCTTGGTTCTGCTGCTTGACTTCTGTTCCTGATGGCTGCTGTTGGCCCTTGGCAGAGAGGATTGATTTTATTTCCATTTAAATCTGGACATGCAGGAGAGGCCCAGTCATGAGGAAAAGCTTCTGAGTTGGTTGGATTTCGGGATTTGATCAACAGCAAGATTAAAACTGAGGGGTGTGGACGGCCCTGTTAAAATTCTGACAAAGCTGGTTTTGGGGAGAAATCTCCTTGAAGTGATAAAACTGCTCCTAAGCTCTGCTGATTTTTGATCTCCACATCGTCTGCATGGAATGTGGGGTTTTCAGATTGGCTTCTCGCTTCCAGGACAATGTGGGAACAACTCCTGGGTTATTTGATCATGCCCAGTTTTGTGGGAACAATTCCTGGGTTATTGAATCACGTCCTGGGTTATTTAATCGTGTCAGGAATGGGGTTTAGAGCTGCCAGTGGGATTTGACAAATCCTACTCCTGTGTTGTGGTAACTATAAATATATTTATGGTACATTTTCATCTGACGTGTGCGGTGGAGCTTGGCGTCTTATTTTTATCTTGATTTATCCATTTGCTCTACGTTACATATATTGAGATACATAAAACAGATTTCAATATATAAAAATATGGTGATATATATTAGATGTTGATACATGTATTGATATATAAAAATCTATATTGGTACATAAAATAGATATTGATATGTGTATTGATATATGTCTATAAAATAGGCATTAATCTATATCTATTGAAGTAGATATGTGGTATTTGTTAAATATATTTAGCATGAAAAATTACATCTGTTTATAGAGAGGTTTATAAACTCCGGCTGGAATTGGAGTTTGAATCCCCAGCTGATTTCTCCTTTACCCCCCAAACTCCCTGAGCCATTCCCTTATTTACAACCTTAATAAATGCCATGTTTTTTCCCCTTTATCCTCTGCTAACTCTGTCATTTTACTCTTTGCTTTTTCTTTTTTTTTTTTAAATGAACACTTCACCCAAAAATCTCTGAACGGCAAGCTGTTCTTTAAAAAAATCCAAATATAATTAAAATAGCACCTCCTCATCACCATCCTCCTCTTCAGCCCCTCTCCCACCTAGAGCAGCCCCAACAACGAGGCTGGAGAGGGAGGAGCAGCACCTCTGCCGAGTTTCCAGCAGGATCAAACCCAGGGATGCTGCTGGGATAAAAGGTGGAAAATCCTGTGCTGTTGTGGGTAAAACCCTGCTGGGAGTGTCGGCATTTAAGGACATTTCTCCAAAGTGGGCCCAAAATTCTTGGTTTGTGCCGAATTCCAGGTTTGATTCCCGGCCCTGTTTTGAAGCAGCAGCAGCCCAGCGTGGATTTGCGCTGGGCCAACACTTCACCCAAAATATCCCTCGGAATGCTCCGAGTTTAGAACAATCAGACAGCGGGAACAGACTTGATTATTTGGGGTTTTTTCAGCCCTTGCAGTGGAGAGAAGCTGTTTGGGGTTATTTTAAGCTTTTCTCAGTGCACGGGGCAGCCCTGCTGGGTGTCTCTGATGCTGGAGACACACAGAGCAGATCCTGGGGCTCAGGACACTTCCTCACCTTGGAAGGAAATGCCTTTCCCTCGGGGGGGGGGGCTTGGGCAATATGCATCTGTAGAATAATATTCTAATTTGAAAATAATTGGAAGGAGATACTCCTGACTTTGGAAGTCGGGGAGAATAAAAAGGAGTTCGGGTTAATGTGACAGAGCACTTTTAATGCCTGCGAGCGGGTGGAAACAATAAAGGAACTTCAGGGACTTTAATCTTGTTTGTCAAGTAATTTATCACAGTTGTTTTCATGAATCGCAGAGATAATCAGCATCCGTGGAAAATGGAACTGGATTAAACATGAGCTGGTGGGTTGTTCTGCTCAGCTGGGGCTCGTCACACGACGTGTCGGGTTTTTCCTGGGACACGACTGCAGAGCGAAGCCTCAGACACTGGGGAGGGGATTGGGAAGATTGAATTCCGTCCGAGAATTCCAGGGACGTGTAGGAATGTGTGCCCAGGTGGCCTAAGGGCCAATGACTCCTGGCCTGGATCAGGAATGGTGTGGCCAGCAGGAGCAGGGAGGTCATTCTGCCCCTGGACTCGGCACTGGTGAGGCCACACCTCGAGGGCTGTGTCCAGCTCTGGGTGTCTCAGTTTAGGAAGGACATTGAGACACTTGAGCGCGTCGAGAGGAGGCGACAAGGCTGGTGAGGGGCTGGGAGCACAAACCCTGTGAGGAACGGCTGAGGGAACTGGGGTTGTTTATCCTGGAGAAAAGGAGACTCAGGGGTGACCTGATCACTCCCCACAACTCCTGAGAGGTGCCTGTGCTCAGGTGGGGTTGGTCTCTTTCTCCAGGCAGCACTGACAGAACGAGAGGACGCAGCCTCAGGCTGCATCAAGGGAAATTTAGGTTGGATATCAGGAAAAAAGTTTTTACAGAAAGAGAGATAAAGTACTGGAATGGTCTGCCCAGGGAGGTGGTGGAGTCACCACCCAAAAGCACAAACAAGGCTGGCTGAAGGGAGGAAGAAGAAGGATGGGACTTCATAACCTGAAGCTGTAATTGGACAATTAAACCCCAATATGCAAATGGACCAAAACTTACAAAAGTGTGAGACCTCATTAGCAGTCAGACATTTTGTGTCCATCTTGTGACAACTCTTATAAATTTTTAAACAAATTCCACGCATATGGCTCTGTCTGTTCCATTTAGGAATTTTTAGCATGGTTACATTATTTCTGGTATTAAATAATTTTAGAATTTAACTAAGAATTTAACTAACTTTGCAAAAGGCAAAGTTGCTGAACTATAAACCAGTGGCAGGGACGGCTTTAAACCAGCACCTGAGGGACGGACTTCCCTCCCTGGAATCTCACTATTGGATTTGGGGGAAGCAGCCAAGCTTGGCCAGGGCTGGAGATCTGTCTCTATTAGAGCCCAGCTCAGGGTGCCTTTGGCTCCTGCAGCAGCTGTATTTTATCACTTTAAAACGCTGGGTAATGCTGCATCAATAAATCCTGAATTAAAGAAATCTGCAAAGGAGCAACAGCCTTATCTTAATTAAGCAAAATCTATGGCTCCTGCCACAGCCCGGACCAGGAACCAGTCAACCTTGGAAGAGACACTTTCTTCTGCTCTTTGATGCTCCTTTTGGGGTTTTTTTTTTAGTGTAGGATTTGGGTTTGGGGACAGAAAAGCGCATGGCCTAGAAGTACAAGTGGCTGTGACAGAAGGGGAGAGAGATAAAGGTACCTGATAAAGAGTTTTTCGTGTGGTCTCTCCACTTTTAGCCCCTTTGAAGTAGAAATTGTCCCTCAAGATCCAGCCCTGTGCTTTCCATCCTCCTCCCAGACCAGCCTGAAGCTAAAACAGATCAGCTCCTGGGCTGGGCTGTCAAGTTTCCCAAGGTGTTCCTATTGGGACACTGATCCTTTGTTTCTGTTTCCAGCTCATTCTGCATCCCAAAAGAAAGGTATGTGTCACCACGGAGCTTTGCTGCTCTTCTGTCCAGACCCTGTTCCTGCTCCTCCGGTGGAAATTGCTGCCAAGTGACTCAGGAGAGGCACCAGGGAGCAGGAATGGGTCATTGCCTGATTTAGGGAAAGTTCTGGGGTCAGAGTGATCACTTGAGAGAAGGTTCTTAAACCAAGCTGTTGTGATTGGAAGGGGAGTCAGGGAATGCAGAACACAAGGCCTGAGGAGTTTGAAGCCCCAAGTTGGCAGGAGGAAATGGAAGAGAGACAAAAAACGTTTTACTTCCATGTTTTAGTTGAATTAAAAAAAAAAAAATTATTACCAGCAAAAGCATTTTTGTGATGTGTGCAATAATGAATTTCAGAGGCTCTGCAGGAGCTGATCAGGATCTCCTGACCCAGAGCAGGGACAAGGGTCTGTTCCCAGGGAAAAGTGAGATAACTCCTGCCTGATCAGGCTTCTTCTCCTCCCCAGCCCTCACATCCACAGCAGGCAATTCCCAGTACAGCCCAGACTGCGAGCTGGTTGATGCTGGTGCAGCAGGATCAGGATGAGGCTCCCTGATCTTTCCCAAGCAATCGTTTTTGGTGGTGGAGCAGTGTTCCCTCCTCCTCCTCCCCACTCCCCTGGATGATCAGCCTGTATTTCTCATTGCTGCCTCCTGCAAGAAGGAGTGCAGAGGGTATCTCATTGTTTGCAGGCCGCCATGGATGAGCTGGGATGAAAATTCTTTGTTACCGGTGATTTCCAGCTCGGTTCTTTTGCTTTTTAAATGTTTATTCAGTCAAGAAGAAAGGAACCATGGGGCTTTTTCATTTTAATTTACAAACCTCACTGGCTCTCTGCTGTTGCCATTTAAAAGGGAGTTATGGCCAGAAAAATGATGCGATGAAAAATAAACGACCTGGGGAGCGCCATAAATTTCGCCTGCTGCCTCCAAGACTCCCCGGTCGAATTTGCTCTGCTCTCAGACCCAGGAGATGCCTGTGCAGATTGCCAGGACTGTGAAATCCATTGGAAACCCTTCTTCCAGGCTTTCTCTGGAGCTGTGCTGTGCCTGGGCTCCTGCAGGCAGCAGCGTCGCTGTGGCAGTGGGACCTGTAGCCCTGGTTCCGTGCCTGAGGTGTTTTGGTTTCCCGAAATTCTTTTTCCAGGGAATTTTCTGGAAACAGGAGAAATGTTTTTGGAACTGTAACTTTGTCATCCATTCCTTTCCCTAGGAGGGACTTCTTCTTGCTGTCCCTCTGCTCTGACCAATGTGAGTGAAGAGGTTTGTCTTTGTGTCACCAATCCAACTGGTCTGTGTGAAATAGTAGAAAAGGGAGACACATCCCAGAAATAAAGGAGTCATTTTCAGTCTTCTGAAATCAGAGTCTGTGTTGTTGTGGAGTAAAACAATGTCAGGATCTGAGCAGTGATGGACCTCAGCCTTTTCATTCTTTCCCCAGCAGCAGCAGAATTTGAAAGGGGCACGGGAGGCTCCTCAGAAAGAGCCTGAGTGGTGCCTTTTGATGGATGTAATCTTGAATAGCTGGAAGTGTTTTTGTCCTGGTTTTCCATCTTCATTGGGCTTCAATCCCAGCGGCCCAGGCTTAATTTTACCCAAAAAAGGTGAATTGAGAGTCGCCCCTGTTCCTGTTGCCCAGGTTTTGTGTTCCTGGGAACAGAAACCAGTTCAGTTAAACAGAACCAGTGCCTCACAAGCCCCAGTGGCTCCGAAAGAGCTGCCAAAGTGCTCTGCTGAGCCCTCCCCACCTCCCAGCCAGGATTTACATCCCAAAATTCCATCCATCCCTGCCCTCTGGTAGTGGGAAGCCATTCCCTGTGTCCTGTCCCTCCATCCCTTGTCCTCAGTCCCTCTCAAGATCTCCTGGCGCCCCTTTAGGCCCTGCCAGGGGCTGTGAGCTCTCCCTGGAGCCTTTCCCTGCTCCAGGTGAACATTCCCAGCTCTCCCAGCCTGGCTTCAGAGGTTCTCCAGCCCTCAGAGCATCTCCATGGTGTCCTCTGGATTTTCTCCAACAGATGCCCATCCATTGGATGTTTGGAGCCCGAAATAAATAGTCCAGGTTTACATTTTCCCCAGCTAAGAGGGAAGTGGCAGAGAAACCCCCACAAACTGGGCATTGCTGCTTTCATCGAGCTGAGTGCTCACTGCTTCACCTCCTTTAACACACGAAAACCTCCCCCGTGCTGCCCTTCTGACCCCTCAAACATCTTCCCATTTGAGGTGGATTTATTCAGCTTTGTGGTTGTTCTTTATTCCAGGAAGAACCTGGTTGTGGTTTCCAGCTGGGAAGTCCAGAGCTAGTGGGAGAGGGACAATTCCAGACAGACCCTGGGACACAAATCCTACCCAAGGGACAGGAGAAGCCAAATTATTTTTCCAGAGGAGACCTGGAAAAGTCTCACAAGCTGTCAGAGGCCACGAGCTCAGTTGGAGGGGACCAGAGATGCCTGAAGTTTGACCTTCCATGTATTCCATGTTCTGTGGTGCCCAGGGGTGCAGCTCTGAGCTCACAGTCAGTGTCACTCAGCTCTGCACAGAGCAGGGACACAAAACAAATCCTTCTCCTGCTGCACACCAAGGACAACGTTCAGGCCCAACAGCACAAACAAGGGTGGGCTGGAGGGAGGGACAAGAAGGATGGGACCTCACAGCCTGGAGCTGGGATTGGACAATTAAACCCCAAGATGCAAATGGACCAAAACTCATAAAAGTGTGAGACCTCGTGACCGGGCAGCCACTTTGTGCCCATTTTCTGCCCATTTTGGGCCCACCCTGGGTGTAGCCCTGGCCAGGCTCTGTCCTGCCCAAGGTGTACCCTAAAGGCCTTTCAATAAATCTCTGCTTCATTCTCTCAGCTCTGTCCAGTCTCTGTTCCAGTTCAGCCTTCCCAAGGCATCCCCAGAACACCCTCACTTTTCTCCCTTTTTTATTTTCCATTCAGTTTTGGAGCTTAAGGACAACCCGGATCCCCCAGCCCTGGCCGCTCCTCCTCCTCCTCCCCACAACAAACCCATATCAACAATGGGGTCAAAGCACCTTAAATGTTTTTGGAGAAGTTTGGTTTTTTTTTTCTGTCTCTTTCCTGAGCCTGTCTGCTCACATTACACAAGGAACGGGAACGCTCCCGCTCCGCTCAGGCGTTAAGGATGGATCGCTCTATTTTCTTCCCAAATAACAGAGGGAAAGGGAAGCAGCTGTGACAACTTAAGCATTGAAAAATCATAAATCATCCTCCCTTTCCTTGTCCCCTTTTTATGAAAAATAAACATGGAGGCCTTTCGGAGATTTTTTTTTACACTTTTCATTTAAAACCGAGGGGTTTGGGGGCTTTGGAATCGGCGTTTTTTAATAAGTGATCAGTGCAATTAAAATGGTAAGGGGACAACACTGAAGCCTTAGAAATGAAATAGTCCTGGTGTTCCACAGAAATATCCACGAGAATCCCCTCAGTTTCTGATGGAAGTGGTGATAATATGATTTCAGCGGGTAAACGTATCAAGTTTTACAAGAACCAATGTTATTTAATAGTTAGCGTTTAGTAATTTGTTAGTTGGGGGCAAAAATAACTTTTTGTTTGTTTAACTGGTTCTGCTCGTGGACTGTGGATGTTCTGGGTGAATTAATATTGAAGCCACATCACCTGGGAACTCCTACATCCCATATTTCTCCTAATTTCTGCCTGTTTCCCTTCATCCCGTGAATCATGGGACGACCCTAAGGGATACCCTTGGCCACGGGAATTTTCTTAATATTGATTTCAGAGCTTGCTGCTGCACCAGCCTCTCCTCGGGCCTCGGCTCCTGTTGCTCTGCATGGCTGCTTTTCCCGGGCAAGGCCATTTACTTTTATTTTCTCTTTGTTTTCCTTGGGGAAAACTCATTTCTGGCGTGTCCCAGGAAAACCTCCCGGAGTCTTTCCTGCCGCTTCGAACACAAGACACTCGGCTCAGAGAACACCTTGCCTGAGCCTCCACAGGATTCACCCTGCCCAAATTTCGAGATATTTAATAGTTGGGGGTAAAAAGAAAAAAAAAACAACCAAAAAACCCCACTTTTGTTTGTTTAACTGGTTCTGCTCTTAAATTGTGGGTGTTCTGGGTGGATTAATATTGAAGCCACGTCACCTGAAAGCTCCTGTGTTCCATATTTGTCCTAATTATTCTCCTAATAAACAGGTAAAAATTAGGAGAAATACGGAAGGTAGGAGCTTTCAGGTGGTGTGGCTTCAATATTAATCCACCCAGAACACCCACAATAAATGTAATAAATGTTAAATTCTTTTCTTTTGGCCTCTTTAGGGACTGTCTAAAGCACAAAAGCTCCTCACTGGATCCATCCTTCTTCCCCAAACCCTGGAATTTAACCCCCTTATCATTTCCCTTATCACTGCGGAGCACGAGGAAAACACCTTTTGCACTTTTGCTCTGAAGAGGTTTTTAACCTTCCCTCTTTAAGGTTAATCAGGCCCATTAGCAGGAGTTAATTAAAGTAAATTAGGTCTGTTAGCAGGCTCTCCTTGGCCTTTGCTGAGGCTGGGAGTGCGAGGCCCGCAGTAAATACCCGAGATTAATGTCGGTGTCGTGCCATTGTTTATCCCTTGTTTTCGGGAGAGGTGACGGGAGATTGATGCTCTCCGGGATGATTTTATCATAAATATTGTAAATCGCCCCAGCCTGTCCTCTGCTGCCTGACTTGCTGCATTAAACTTTTATCCTCCCCATCCCAGCCTCTCTCTCTCTCTGTGTCTCGGAAAAAGCCGCTGCCCTGAAGGGTCCGGTGGTGAAAATAGCAGGATTTGTTTCTCCCCCGGGGGAATTCCATCGTGCCGCGGCCAGGGAAGATGTTTAAAGATCTTCTGTGCCATTGCTTCTGTTTAGTGGCGCGGCTCGTCCTGAGCCGCTCCGACGTCCCCTTCTCCCGAGCTGTGATGTTTTGGCTACCAGCGATTTTCTCGTTCCTCGGCCCCTGACATCACTGACAGCCGCGCTGGAGACACTTCAGCTCCAATCTCGTCTCGGGGGGAAAAAAAAAAAATTAAAAAAAAAATAAATAAATCGGTTTTTCTTTTCTGCTTTTTCTATCTTTTTTTCTTTTTTTTTTTTCTTTTTTTTCTTTTTGACAATACAGCTGCGATTTTCCACCCGCTGTTCCCATCTCCGGCCGAGCAGGACAGGGAATCTTCCCTCGCATCTTCTCTCTAACGGGTATATTATTTTTTTTTTCTTCTGGAAATTTCTCCCACCTCTGGGATGTTTTCAGGGTGAAGGAGAGTGGATTTAGAGGGATACTGGGATGAAATCCCTCCCTGAGAGGGGCTGGGATGGAATTCCCAGAGGAGCTGTGGATGCCCCTGGATCCCTGGGAGTGTCCGAGGCCAGGTTGGATCACCTGGAAGGTTTCATTTGTGGAATGGGATAAACTTTAATGTCCCTTCCCAAAATATTCCATGATTCCCTCTGCCTTCCTGATCAACTCCTGGACTCTGCCTGGCATTGACCATGGGATTATTCCAGAGTTTATTTCCTGCTGAGGGGAAAAATTCTGCCCTCAGCTCCCTCCCAGTGCCCCCGGTCTGGGTTTACTGGGCTGGGTCAGGACACCAGCACAGCACTGGGGAACCTCTTTGCCACCTGCATTTATTTTACCTAGAAATATAAATATCCTGATACGTAAATTTAAGTCTCCTTCTTTATAAATTTATCTCTCCTTCTTTATGAATTTATTTCTCCTTCTGTAGAAGTATGTACCTCCTTCTATATAAATATTTCTCTCATATATAAATATATATCTCCTTATATATATATATATGTATCTTTTTATATTTAAATAGGTATCTCCTTCTATATAAATATTTCTCTCATATATAAATATATATCTCCTTGTACATAAATATAAACCTCAATATCCTTATTTATAAGGATATATTCTTATATATTAAGTATAAATATCATTATTTATATAAGTGCTGCTTTAACACCACAGTGTCTAAGAGTGCAGCTCGTGGCTCCCTGAATATATCTATTTTGATGGGGTTTTTCCCCATCGTTTCCCTTTAATCCTCAATAAATATTGAAAGGTTATGGAATTTGCATCTCACTTCCAGCAGTCTGTCCCGAACACTCACGCTGGTGTTTTCAGACAGTGATTCCCTAAAAATTTCTGCTTTTTTAGTGCCTGAACAGAGAATTTCTCCCCATTTGCTTGTCCCGTCCACAAAATTCTCACTTTGGGGTGAGAGGGGATTTCAAACGCACTGAAAATTTGGAAGATGTGGAAAACACTCGGGGGTAAAGCTCTGGAGATTCCCGGTGTGGGAGTTACTGGAAGTGAAGTGGAAAAAGATGCCAAGGAGCAAAAAAAAAAGGCAACAGACTCGGAATAATCTCTTCCTAAAGGAGAACTTTGGGAGGGGCATAAGGAAATGCACAAAGACTAAAAAATATCCTACAGATGTGCTACAGGGTTAACAAATAACCTACAAATATCCAATGGAAAAAATCCTACAAATATCCTACAGGGTTAACAAATATCCTAAAAAAATCCAGTAAAAAATATCCTACAAAAGGGCTACAGGGTTAATAAATATCCTGAAAATATCCTATAAAGACAACAAATATCCTAGGAATATCCAGTAAAAAATATCCTAAAAATGTGCAAGTATCCTACAAAGATAACAGATATCCTACAAAGATAGCAAATATCCTAGAGATATCCAGTAAAAAAATATCCTACAAATATAATACTAGGTTAACAAATATCCTGCAAATACACTACAGGGTTGACAAATATCCTGCAAATATTCTACAAGGATAAAAAATATCCCACAAAAATCCAGTAACAAATATCCTACAAATATCCTACAAAAATAACAAATACCCATGAAATATCCAGTAAAAGAAATCCTACAAATGCACTAGAAGGATAACAAATATCCTACAAGGTTAACGGATATCCTATAAATGTGCCATGAAAAATATCCAACAAACACCCTACAAAGTTAACAAATATCCTACAAAAATGAAGCAAAAAAAGATCCTAAAAATATCCTACAAGGATAACAAGTATCCTGTAAATATCCAGTAACAAATATCCTACAGGGTTAACAAATATCCTACAAAAAATGAAGCAAAAAAGATCCTAAAAATATCCTACAAGGATAACAAATATCCTGGAAATATCCTGTAACTAATATCCTACAAACACCCTAACAGGGTTAACAAATATCCTACAAGTTTAACAAGTCTCCTGCAAGTCTAACAAGGATAACAAATATCCTGCAAATATCCAGTGACCCTTGTAGGATAAATGTTCTTGTTAAGTAAATTATTAAAATTATCTTCGGTATAAATCATTAATTTCTTCTGTGCAGCTGCTGCAAGATTTTTAATTTATATTTAAAATCTTACCCAAGTCAAGCCTAAGCTGTTTCTTTTTTCTGCTTTTTCTATTTTTTTTTTCTTTTTAGACAAAGCTTTTTAAATGTGGAAATTTCCAAAATCATCCAAACTCCTACGAGTTTTCAGTGCTGACCAAATCTTCCGAATTTTTTGCTCCTGTTCTGAGGAAATTACGGAATTTTGGGGTTGAAGTCATTGCAAAACCAGGGATGCAGGGATAATTTTTACTGGATATTTGTAGCATGAAAGGGAAAGAAAACTCACGATTAAAGTCAGTGACAATTATCCTACAAGGCTATCCCACAAGGATATTTGGGATTGATGTTAATTGGAATTTTTTTTTTGCCTCCCTCTCATCCATTTCTGGAAGGTCAGCAGTGTCCTGGTGGTTTTTGTGGAATGGCACAGCAGGACAGGGATGGAGATTTGGGCCTTGCAGGGCTCTGTCTAAATCCCAAACAAATCCCAGTCTGGATGAATCCTGTCTTGTGTCCCAGTGGAGCTTCCGTGGGGTGGAAAACCCCCAGGGATGAAAGGTTGGAGGTGCACAAACCTTTTCCTCTGAGAAAAGCCTCAATTCCCAATAAATCTCTCATTTTCTTCCACTGATCCCCTCCTTGGAGCCTCTCCTGCCCCGCTCCTGCCCCAGGAACACAGGGACGCCTTTCTTCTGGAATCGCTTTCTCCTGGAATCTCTGTATAAGGAATCTCTTTCTCCTGAAATCTCTTTCTCCTAGAATCTCCATATCCTGGAATCTCTTTCTCCTGGAATTTCTTTCCCCTGATATCTCTTTATCCTGGAGAGATTCCATGCCAGGGATGGAAAAATATCACCAAAACCCTCACGGTTTTCCTCACAAATCTGGGCCGTCCTGGATCTTGGGAATGGGACATGAAAGGCTCTCAAAATTGGGGAATTTGATGAGTAGAGAAGTTCAGAGAGGATTTTGCTCCCTGATTTTGGAATTTCGGCGCTTCCTGCAGATTTTCCCTTTGCTGCAGCTCACGTCATTAAAAGCCCAGAGTGAACAAGGAATTCTGTGGTTTATTTGTTTATATAAAACACTGCAGAGCTCACAGTGCCCCAGGATGCAAAGCCAGAGGTGCCGTTCCCACTTCTAATCGGAGGAAAACTGAAAATAAACGGCGAGGGGAGAAGACCTCGCTCAAGGTCATGTGGAAGAGAGCTGAATCCAAGATTTTGAGTCATCTCAGAATCCTGGAATGGTTTGGGTGGGAAGGGGCTTAAATCTCATCCCATTCCACCCCTGCCATGGGCAGGGACACCTCCCACTGTCCCAGATTATCCCAGCCTGGCCTTGGGCACTTCCAGGGATCCAGCAGCCACAGCTCCTCTGGGAATTCCATCCCAGCCCCTCCCAGGGGAGAATTTTATCCCAATATCCCACTTGAACCCAAACTCTTCCAGTTTAATCCATTCCCCGTTATCCCATCACTCCATTCCTCTGTAAAAATCCAGGCTGGACCCTCGCAGCGAATCCTGCTTTATCTCCAGAGGAATCTCAACTTGATAAAAGATGTGGAGCCGAGATGGTCCCATCAGAACCTCTGCGGCCATAAAGGAGGTGAAACTTCCCCCAAAACTCTCGGAGCGTTTAGTGCAAGTACCAGGAGCCAAATCCAGGAGGAATAATAACGGAGTCAAGGATAAAGGGACAAAGTGAGTCAATCCAATCATTATGCAGGGATAATATTTCTTACTGTCCAAAGAGAATATTAAGCTGCTGCCTGGGAAGAAAAAAAAAGAAAAAGGAAAAGAAAAAAAAAAAAGAAAAAAAAAAAAAAGGAATAAGCAGAAAAAGTTATTAAGGAATGATAATGGAGGGAAGGGAATATTATGTTGATTCTCCCAACAGTTATGAATGAATAAAGATACAGTGGCTGCGATAAAAAATCACATTTCCCTGGAGAGAATGGGAAAAAAAAAAAAACACAGCCACTGCCAAATGCTGATCATTCTTTCAAATGCTGCGCACCGAAATAACCTCACCTTTTCAAGTTTGCTGCTGATACGTCCTAATCGGACGCTTTGAGTCATAAAAACATTCCCAGATTTCGATCTGCTTGGAGAGGAGCAATAAATCACCGGGATGGGGCAGGCGGCTCCTCCGGCAGCAGCCCTGGAATCACTCGTTTGGCACTTAAAAATAAAAGTGGGAGAACGACAAACCTGCCGAGTGTCGGGCGGTTATAATACCTCAAATGTTTATAATGCATCAGATGTTGCCGTGTCACAACAGTCACAGGATGGTGGGAGCAGCTCCCTGGAAAAGACGTTGGAACTGGAAAATCAAAAGGACTCTCAGCGCTGGGGGAGTCGATTGGCTGCATCAAAGCGTGAATTTTTTCATGAACAAACAAAAAATTGGTGATTCTCTCAAGTGCCCCCGCCCCTCGAGGTGCATTTTGCGTCTTCCTGGGATGGGGCAGGGGAACCTGGAACCAGGGGAGGTTTTATGGTGGAAATTATGGTGGAAAACTGAGAATGAGCTGCCATGGAATTCTGGGCAGTGGGAGTGGGAGCCGTGGAATTCTGGGCAGTGTTAGCCATGGATTTCTGGGAAGCAGGAGTGGGAGTCATGGAATTCTGAGTGGTGGGAGCCATGGAATTCTGAGTGGTGGGAGCCATGGAATTCTGAGTGGTGGGACCCATGGAATTCTGGGAGGTAGGAACAGGACCCATGGAATCCTGGATGGTAGGAACGGGAGCCATGGAATTCCAGGCTCCCTGCATTTGCCTGCTCTGGCGGGTCCTTAGAGGGATCAATGGCCTACAAAGACTGGCCGGATGGACTGGATGGATGTTGGGAAGCTCCTCATGGATGGATGTTGGGGAGCTCCTCATGGACAGTTTTCATTTCTCCGACATCATTATGGGCGTGTCCGATAAATTGCTTGATCCCCCTGATCCTCCAGAATTCCAGTGCAGTTCATTTTCTGGCTCCTGAGCTCATTTTCCCTCAGGTTTTTTGATTTTCCTGTTGGTTGTGGATCAAGCCTGGCTTGAAGTGTCCTGATGGAAAAGAGGGAACAGAGGGAAGAGTGAACTGGGAAAGGTTTTGGTCACAGGATCAAAGGAAGGATCTCTCTGCCTGGTGTGTCAGCTCCTCTTCCACCCATCCAACAGATCCACATCCATCCTCCAGCCCAGTTACACCAGTAAAACCAACCTGCATTTCCCAGTTAACACTGGGAAACAGTTACCTGCACAATTTCCTCCTAGGCTAAGTTTGTCTGCCTTTTTTTTTTTTTTTCTCAAATAAAAATTTAGGCTGTAATTTCCATAAAAACATGTATAAAGCTTATTTCCATAAAAAAAAAAAAAAAAAAGGAAATTCTGTGTTTAAGGAAAGAAGCAGATGTTCACTGCTGGAAGAATGAGGCAGTTTGGTGGCTTTGGCTGAGTTTGAATTATTTTTTTTCCTAATTGAGCACGTCCTGCGGATGGACATGCAGGGAAAAAATTAGGTGATTAAAAGGCAACAGCTTAAAAAATGGTTTTTAAAAGGGAATGTCTTAAAATTTCACAGCACCCCAGAGCTGCCTGTCTGGTGATTTGTGTTTTGCTTTCCTCAAGGCTCAGAGGCAAAGCTTGGTGGGGTTAGCCTTGTATTTGTGTCTGAGTTTCCTGGGAATCCAAAGACTCCCTGCATGGATCAGGGCTGTTGGGGTGGGTGTTTAATTAGGGTTGGGTATTTAATTAGGGTTGGATGTTTAATTAGGGCTCACCACTGTGGGCAGAAAGACTCCTCGGAGCTCAGAGGGTTTGCACAGGGCAGGAATTAGTCTGGGAATGACCTTTCCCCTCTACCTGGAGCGAGATTAAACCGCAGCAGATGCTTGGAGGAGGAAATGGGATCTCACCCAGCCTCACCCGAGCATCTGGAGCGTTTCCTCCCCGCGACCTCTTGGGATATGAATTTAGGAAGCGATCCCTGCTGCTCCCTCCTGGTTTTCCAGCCCTTCTCTTGCCTGGATGGGTCTGACAGGGAGAGGCAGGATGGGGATCATGGGTCTGAGTGATCCAGGATGATGCTGATGGATTCTGGAACAGCAGCCCTGGACCACGATGTTCCTATGGTGCTGTTTTACACCACAACGACACAGACTCCCAACTTCAGAAGGCTGAAAATGACTCCTTTATTTCTGGGATGTGTCTCCCTTTATCCTATTTCACACAGACCAATTGGATTGGTGACACAAAGACAAACCTCTTCACTCACATTGGTCAGAGCAGAGGGACATCGAGAAGAAGTCCCTCCTAGGGAAAGGAATGGATAACAAAGTTACAGTTCCAAAAACATTTCTCCTGTTTCCAGAAAATTCCCTGGGAAACGAATTTCAGAAAACCAAAACACCTCAGGCACAAACCAGGGCTACATTCCTGAGCCGGTGCAGAGCAGGATGAGTTGAGTGCAGGCCAAGCTCTGAGCTCTCCTCACAGCAACGACTGCCAGTGACCCCAGGTGTCACTTTTTAGGCCACTCTTTGCCATGAAAATCCTGCTCTGGGCATCTTCTGGTGCAGAATTTCGGGGCAGTTTCCAGGCCCCAGCTCCCACTGGATGTCTAAATTGGGATTTCACCCTGGCGGTTATCTGGCACATGCACAGGGTTGTTCTTGCTTTCAGGAATTAAGTAATCCTAAAGGTTAAGCCTGTGGGGTGTTCTTAGCCCTGCAAGAATTAATATGGTGACATTTAACTGCTATTAGGAAAAAAAAAATCTCATTTTTTGCCTTCCCACACCCCCGCCCTCCCCTCCCTTTTTTTCTTTTTCCTTGGAAAAGCGCGTGAGGCGTTTGTTTTGTAGCAGGGGCTGTTTAAAATAAATCCACAGCTCCCACCACTGTCCCTGTCACTGCCTGGGCTCATGCAGATGGATTGGGGCTGTCCCTGCTGCCCCAGCTCCCCCTGGCACATCCCGACTTTTTTATGGCCACTCCATCAACTCTTCCATGTCCCAGAAAATGCAGGAACGGCATCCCCGGCAGATTCCAGTGGGAAATCTCCACTGGGGATGTCACAGTTGGCAGTTTTTCATTCATCTGGGTGGTTTTTTTCCACCAGCTGTGCACTGTGCTGGACCCTGGGGTCGGCCTGGTGGAGGAAAAGCAGAAGTGGAGCCGTGGATTTGTTGTGTATCCTGAAGTTCAGGGTGGGATATAATCCATGGCCAGGTCGGGGTGTCCCTACAATGGCATCATTTTACTCCTCCAGTCAGATCTGGATCTCCTCTCCCTGTTAATTTGTTGAAACAAAAATTACTTTTGACATATTTGGCTTATTAAAAATATCTTTATTGTATTTATTTTAACAATTTAACACAATAATCCTGCTCTGGGGGCTTGGTCCAGTGAAATCTTTTCCCCTTGGCTCTACTGAGCTTTGGATCACGATTTTTCTCCTTTTTTCTCCCTTTTTTCATCCCCTTTTTTCACTCTCTTTTCTCTCCACTGGAACCAAGTCCACCTCTATTAATATCAGTTATCCTTGCTGTAAAAACCAGCCCATTCATCAGAATAAATAACCCCTCTCTAAAATGATGATCATAAAAAAGGGCTGAGTTAACACAAATTTTCCTCCCTTTTAACGGAATGACCATCGTTGGACAGCACGAAAACAGATCAATAAATTTTCGTTTCCTGCAGTTTTCTCTTAAGATTAATATTTTTAACTTAACTATTCGAGAACACGCAGGCGAGTTATGATCCACTTGTGCGGTTTTGTACGGCCAACAATTTCTCCTGGTATCAAAGAGCTGATTGATTTTCCATTTAAATTAATCTTCAAGAGCCTCCGTTTATGAAGTCAAGTGGGCACAAACAAGCTCTGGATACATAAGGGAGGAATTTTGGGGACGGGATGGAGTTGCTTTGTTTTGTGGGGATAAAAGATACAGGGGAAAAAACAGGGATAAAAGATACAAGGAAAAAATCTGGGAAAGTAAAAGATACAAGGAAAAAATCTGGGAAAGATGCAGCCCCAAAAAAGATTTGATCAGGATTGATAACCCTGCTAATTAAGAGGATGAAGATTTGGGATGGATCCCTCCTGACAGGAGGGTTGCAGTGTCTGCCAGCCCCTTCTTGGCAAATCTCTCCGTTGCTTTTGTCCCCTTTATTATTTCATTTTGAATTGTCGCAGCTTATTTCATCTCCTTGCCCAGACCCAGTCCCTGGAGAGCGGCTCTGATCCGTCCTGTTGTTTATTCCTGTTTCCCAAAGCATCAGGGATGCTCGGGGATGTAAAAACCAGGGATCCTTCAGCCCAAATCTTCCGAGCCATTTGCTGGAGACGCCGCCGTGGCCTGATGGCAGTGACAGGATGGAGTGGCCCTAAAAAAGTCCTTTTTTAACTGGATGGAGTGGCCCTATAAAGTCCTTTTTTGTCTGGAAGGAGCAGCCCTAAAAAGGGACTTTTTTGGCTGGATGGAGTGGCCCTAAAATAGCCTTTTTTTTTTTTTTTGCCTTGATGGAGGCGCCCTAAAAGTGTCCTTTTTTTTACAGGATAGAGTGGCCCTATAAAGCTCTTTTTTGCCTTGGTGGAGTGACCCTATAAAGCCCTTTTCTACCTGGAAGGAGTGGCCCTATAAAGCTCTTTTTCACTGGATGGAGTGGCCCCATAAAGCTATTTTTTGACTGGATGGAGCAACCCCCAAAAAGTCCTTTTTTGCCTGGATAGAGTGGCCCTATAAAACTCTTTTTTGACTGGATGGAGTGGCCCTATAAAACTCTTTTTTGACTGGATGGAGTGGCCCTATAAAATCCCTTTTTGTCCAGATGGAGGGGGCCTATAAAGCTCTTTATTTTTGCCAGCAGAGCTCATCTGGACATGGACAGGGACCTGCAGCCACTTCCATGGCTCAGAATTCCGCGCTCTGGTCTTGTCCACTCTGCACTTGAGCTCCTCACCTGGAAATCGGGATGGGCTCAAGATCTGAGCCCACAGGATCAACAGGAGATGGGGTTGGGAATGTGTCCCTGTCCCTCCTGGATTGCCAAAGGAACCAGCCTCAGGTGTGCCAGGGGAGTGTGCAAATACCCACTTTTAGGCTGGATTTTTTGGGGAAAATTTCTTCATCCAAAGGGTTTTCCAGCCCTGCAGAGGATGGAAATCCCCATCCCCAGGGGGATTTGACAGCGGTGGGGACGTGGCACTCGGGGACAAGGTCAGTGGTGGCCTGGCAGTGCTGGGGGACGGGTGGGCAGATGATCCAAAAAGTCTTTTTCAACCCAAACAATTCCATGATTTTGATTTCTGATTTGTTAATGCTCACTTGTGAGAAAGAACCTGCTCTGCCCTCAGCATCCAAAAGTCACAATTCCTGTTCTGGAGCCAAAAATTATCACCTGTTGATCCAGGTGGTTCAGTGGTTGTGCAAACTGGGCTTCTCCTGTTCCCCTTTCCCAAAAAATATTCCAGGAATTACTCGCGGCTTCCTCAGCTGGGATGGGAATGTTTTACTCTGTCACAACTAATAAATGTGTGGGGTTTTAAGCAGTTCTTTTTCCCACAAACAGGCAGAAAATAAAGCACTGAAGTTTCCCTGCCCACTCCCTGTTATCTGCCCTTGCTTTCCATGGTTCACCAATTAAAACGCAGGAAGGAATTTTTTAATTTTCATGTTTTGTTCGTGTTAATTTTCACGTTTTGTTTGGGTGAATTTACTCTTCAGGCGCCTCCAAGTAATGGGAGGATTTGGGGGCTGGGGAGGTGTTTTCTTGGGAATGGGTGGAACCAAAGGCAAACTTGTCCTCAGCAGAGGCAAAAAAAAGGAATTTTTTTGCTCCAGGTATTTTTGATGGTCAAGGAGCTTCAGCCACCAGCTCAGCCACCTCCCCCCCACACCAGGGGTTGTTTCACTCCAGGTTGTTCCCAATACACTTAAAAATATACAATTTTATACAAATAAACATACAATATTTTAAAATACACAATTACAAATACACTATACTTTAAAAATACAATCTATACATATAAATGCACAATATTTAAAAATACAAAATTAAAAATGTTTTATACTTCAAAATATACAATTTCCCAATATACATTTTAAAACTCTGACAAATCCACTTTTATGGGAGGCTTGTGCTTAACAGATTTTTTTCCCCCCCTGTGTTATCCCTCCCTTCTAAAAGCAGAGCATTATTTAAAGTGTCAGCCCACAAAACTCCCATAAATAATGAGCTGGGAAGCAGCGAAGGCCACGGGCTGTAGCTGCAGCGAGAATTCCAGCATTTACCCAACTCCCAAAGTCCTAAACCGGCTCTTTCCCCAAAAAACATTTGCAACCAAACTGCTCCCTGCAGCACTCGTGGATTCAGCGACAGGAGTTGTTAGGAGCGCTGTAATATAATTTGTAAATGATGTTGATTTACCCATTCCAAAGGCTTTTGAGGGAAATGGATTGTGTTCATTTCCTCCAACAAGCTGCACATTCAGAACAGCCATTGGAACAACTCCGTTTAAATATATATGCAATTAAACTAATGATGTTTTAGAACATCCTGAGTAACAACACAGCACGAGGACAGCTGTCCACAGCCTCTGTTTAGGTTTACATTTCTGCTGCGCAGTTTGCTGGTTTAATTTTTTTTATAAATGTTGGTCGAAATTGTCCCTTTTGGTGCATCTCTGAGAGCAGCAGCTGCCCCCAGCTCAGAACTGGCCATGAGAGGAGAAAAGGATGGCAATAAAATAAAATAAAATAAAATAAAATAAAATAAAATAAAATAAAATAAAATAAAATATAAATATAAATATAAAATAAAATAAAGTAAAATGCTGTTCTCAGGTGTAAAATTGGGGTAAACTTTGACGCTTTCAGATGGTGTAGGGGAGAGTTAGGCCCCAGAATATCCAGTGTAATTATGCAAATTGGTGTAACAGAAAGGGGTTTTAATTGGGGATGCTCAAAGGGATTTGGTCAGTGCCAGGTCGTGGGTCTGGGTGGGTCAGTTCTGTCGGAGACTTCTCACAGGCTGAGGGAAAGAAACATGCCAGGACCTTTGCTGAGGTGTTTCCCAACATTCACCTTCATGGAATTGTGGAATTGTGGAATTGTGAAATCATGGAATCATGAAATCATGGAATTGTGGAAACATGAAATCATAGAATGGTGGAATTGTGGAATCATGGAATCATTAAATCATGGAATTGTGGAACTATGAAATCACGGAATCATGGAATCATGGGATCATGGGATCATGGAATGGTTTGGGTTGGAAAGGACTTCAAAGCCCATCCAGTGCCACCCCTGCCACAGCAGGGACACCTCCCACTGTCCCAGAGTGCTCCAAGCCCCGTCCAGCTTTGGGCACTTCCAGGGATGGGATCCTTGTTTCCCATCAAGCATTTCCCAGGAAAGGATTTTCCCCACACAGCCCGGCTCTTTCCTCACACCGAGCTCCTCTTAATTTTCTCTCCTCAGTAAATAAATCCCCAAGAAGAACTCAATTCCAGGTAATGATTCCTGCTTCGAACTCACATCAATCCCAACATCTTCGTCACCTCTTCATTTCCATAATTCCTGCCCCTGTTTGCCCCCAGCCCTTCTGAGGCGCTTCCAATGTTCTGTCGCTGTAGGACACGGAAGGCTCCAATTAATTCAGAAGGCGAAAGTGTAGAAGAAGAAGGTTCTTTATTGCCTAAATTCTTGCTGCCTTTTATCAGGTGTTCCCATACAGATTTACCATGGTTGGTGAATAGGAACGACACCTCTCTACTGTCGCTGTTTTACACCACAGCGACACAGACTCCGAGATTCAGAAGGCTGGAAATGACTCCTTTATTTCTGGGATGTGTCTCCCTTTTATACTATTTCACACAGACCAATTGAATTGGTGACACAAAGACAAACCTCTTCACTCACATTGGTCAGAGCAGAGGGACAGCAAGAAGTCCCTCCTAGGGAAAGGAATGAATAACAAAGTGACAGTTACAAAAATATTTCTCCTGTTTCCAGAAAATTCCCTGGGAGAAGAATTTCAGGAAACCAAAACACCTCAGGCGCGGAACCAGGGCTACACTCTAATGCCATTGGTTAAACTGCAAAAACAGCAAAACACCACCTGGACAAAGATTGTTTGGAGAAAGGAGAGTTGTTTGCCAAGATTGTTTTGAGAAAAAGCTTTCCTGAGAAACTTTTCCTTGGGAAAAGTGTTAGCAGCTGCTAAGCAGGCTAAAATTCTCTCAGACCCACAGCGTTCGACTCGTTAGGAGAGAAGACCCCTCATTAACTGTGAGGATTAAATGAGACAGCTGAGTTGGTAAGCAAACCAACAAAGGCACAGCCGCCTCTCCCTGGGATTGAGGACTTTGTCCTCTCCTTCATGGATTAATTATATGGTCCATTATACTGAAATGAGGGGTTTGATATCAAGACTGGTTTTGTTCGTGAGGCTTTTTTTCCTGCTCCGCAGCTGCTTTAATGCTCTTTATCTTTCCAGGAACGAGTGGCAAATTACAGATTTCTTAACCTGAAGGATGAATTTAGAGCAGTTTTGGATGTCTGTTATTCAAAATGAGTTCCAGGAGAAACGTCCAGCCTGTGGAGGGGGAGGCTGGAGCAGCCCTGCCCTGATCCCTCACAGGTTTTTTGGGGAGCAGCCAAAAAACAGGAACAGACCCCAGCCTGTGCTGCCCCACATCCCCAGGCATGATCCCTGCCCTCGGAAGGAATTTCACCTCTTTGGGCTCTGCTCTCCTCCAACCCTGTGGGGTTACAACTGTGATCCAGCAGTAACTCCTGATTTCAGACCCCATTTTAACCCTCTGGAACTGGGCTAAAGTGGGAAAAAAAACTCTTCAGCTGGTGCCAAAACTGCTCTGGGGACTGAACCAAAAACATAAATGGAAAAAAAAAAAATCAGGATGGCTTCAAAAATCTACCCAAACCAAACAAAATTGGTGGGATCAAAAGTGTTCTCCAGCTCCGGGACAGCCAGGCTTGGATTGGGGCTCTGTTGGGATGGGGACAAAGCTGTGGCACATCCAGTTTCCCTTCCCTCCTCCTGAGGGTGGGGCAGCCACATCCAGAAGCTCCAGGAATTCTTGGACATCAATGCTGGAGTCTCCTGCCTCATGTCAGAGAATGAGCAGAGGGGATTTTCAGGCTAAAACACCCGGAATTAATTAATTAACTGACTAAAGTAACGCTAACGAGCTGTGCAAGCACCTCGATAAACTCAGCTCCGCTCCAGCACCGAAGGAAAATTCAGGTTTTGCTGAGGGTGGTGACACTTCAAATGACACTTCAAAGACAGGGATGAGGAGCAAGCGCTTGGAAATGAGGGATGTGTTTATCTGCAGCAGCTGCTGAACTGGGGGAACGGGAAAATTCAATTTGTCCCATAATCATCTTTTGTACACACAGGCAGTGGCCCTCCGGCCAGGCAGCTCCTAAAAAAAGCCTCTAATTATTGCATATAATAACTCCCAACATTAATCTTGGCTGTTGCTTGTACAAAAATTATAAATTACTGCACCAAATCCTATTACTGCAAATATTAAAAGTTACTCAGCATTTATTGGAACTTTGATTTTTCTTTCTTTCCTTTTTTTTTTTTTTTTTTTTTGTTTTTTTTAATTTTTGTCTTGCAACTTTGGGTTAATTTTCTCCATATTTCACAACTCCAGCCACGGCTGCAAGAGAGGCTTGAGAGTTTCAAAAATTCATTGCTGTGAGACTGGGCTCATGTGGAAAAAGGCCTTGAAGTCAGAAATATTGGGAATATTTCCTGGATTTGGCCAACTCCAGGAATTCCTTCTTGCCCAAGGGGTGCTCCTCTAGAGCTGTTTAGTTTAAAAATCAGCTGAATACTTGAAGTTGTGTTTTTGAGCCCCCAAACCTTCCAAACATTACCTCCCTGCAGGAATTCTGGCTGAGGAATTTAATTCTGGAGGGTTCTGGGGAATTTAAAACTGATAATTCTTTTGGGAGCTCTGCTGGACTGGACTGGGGAGGAAGAAAAATCATCACAGGAATGAAAGGGATCCACAAATATCATTGAAATCCGACTCAAATTTTCAGTTATCATTGGTCCGACATCCACGGATGGAATTTTCAGAGCTTCTGTTCCAAACCTGATGGAATCAAGGCTTAAATGAGTTTTTATCTCCTTTTATTGGATGCCAGATCTCGAGGTGCATTGAACACTGGAACTTTTTGGGACTCTGATGTGCAGGAGGACTTGGGACCTTACAGGGCCATCTTTACATGCCTGAAAATTCATGGAATCATGGAATCCTGGAGTGGTTTGGGTTGGAAAGAGCCTTAAATCCCACCCAGTGCCACCCCTGCCATGGGCAGGGACACCTCCCACTGTCCCAGGCTGCTCCAGCCTGGCCTTGGGCACTGCCAGGGATCCAGGGGCAGCCACAGCTCCTCTGAGAATTCCATCCCAGCCCCTCCCCACCCTCATATCCAGGAATTCCATCCCAAAATCCCATCTATTTTGAAGCAGAAACAGAGACAAGCCAGGTAGCAAAAAACCCAAAAAAACTCCAAAAAAATTTTTTTTTTCTCCCAGTAACCAAGGAATCTTTTTTCTCCTTTTTTTTCTTTTTGCTGCTGTGCTGCAAAGCAGGAGAAAAGTTTGGGAATGCAGTCACTTAAGTCATGAAGAATTTAAAGTGTAAGACAATGTTCTTTTTTCAGCTGTGCTGCTACAGAAACAGAGTTTGGAAATTTTTCTCCAAGGTATTTATAGAATTCTCTCTGTTCTCCCCTAAATAATCTGAGACTTTTCTTTTTCTCCCTGTCTAATTCTCAAGTTTTGAAGGTTTCTTTGGGTGGGTTTTTTTTTTTTTTTTTGACATTTGATATTTTTGGGGGGAATATCAAGGATTCTTATGAATATTTTTCCATTTAATTTGGAGGATGAAGCCAAGACATGACACTTTCAAGCATCAGAGTTGGCGTTGAACTTGGGGACACAGCTGAGGAGCCCCAACTCTTTTGGAGCTGGGAATTTGGTGTCCCATAATAATCATTCCCTTCTGCATTCTCCCTGCTGTGGTTGGTTTTCCAGCAGATATTTGCAGTGTTTGATCCCATTTTTTCCAGCTGGGAACGGGGAGGAAGCGTTGTGTTGTCCGGAGGCTTTTCTAGGCATGGAACATGCCCTGTCCAGCCAGGACAGGGACAGCTCAAAAAGAAAGGATTTGGTTTTTGAGCAAATTTGGATTTGTTTTTGAGGGGGAAAAATAAAATAATAAAATAATAATAATAAAAAAAACACACACAAAAGCAAAGGATTCAGAAATCTCCCTGACCAGTGGAATTTTGAAGGAATTTTGCACCAGGAATTGGCCTTATCCCAGTTCTGTGGAGCTCAGCAAGGGCTGATTTCCATTCTGCGCAGCGGCCTCCGAGCCCAGCCCGGCTTTGCTTTTTAAAAACCTGATGATGGTTCCATTTAGAGGGTTTTTTTCCCCCCCTCTGGATTGTCAATCATTAATTTAGCACTCTGTCAATCATTAATTTAGCACTCTGTCAATGAGTAAGGAATTCCTGTCAGAGCTGAACTGACAATGTCTGATTTTCCCAGCTCTGAGGACTGATCCTGATCTCCAAGCGGAATCATTCATCTGCTTCAAAGCACCACATTTCCTCCTCTGTTTAAGAATAATCCTCAGCTTTAGGCTGGGGTTTTTTGCCCCTCGGATTGGTTTTTGGGGTAAATATGTTTTGTTCCTCCCGATGCCAGATTTTGGTCCTAAAGCAGGTGGAACTGCTGAATTCCCCAGGTTATCTGAAATAACATCCCCTGCCTGCAGATTTCTGCAGTCTGGAACTCGGTGTGAGGCCACGAATCCTACAGAAATCATTAATTAAATAGTCCCTGAAATCATTAATGAAGTAATCTCTGAACCTCTTAATGTGGGAATCCTTAACACCCCTGAAAAGCAGAGAGCCAGGGTTCTCTTAGAAAGATGTTCTGCACTTACATTTGTTTATCATTTGTTCTGCCACGTCACAGAGCTCTGGACTCAACCCCGGAAAACCAAGAGGTAAATTAGTTCCCTTTGCATTCCGTGCTTATAAAGGGTAAGGATGGCCCAGGGTGTCCCGAAGGATGAGGAAACTCCAGGGTGTCCCAAAATCTGAGGAAGCTCCAGGGTTTCTCAAGGGTGAGGAAGCTCCAGGGTGTCCCAAAGGCTGAGGAGGCTCCAGGCTGTCTCAGAGCCTGAGGAAGCTCCAAGGTGTCTCGTCCCTGTGGCAGAGCCACGTTTTCCCTTCCCTGGAGCTGATCTCTCTCCATGAGGACAAAAACCTCCGCACTGCCTCGGGAGCATTTACCACCAATTCTGCTTCTCCAGGAATGGCTCCATAAAGAGCAGCAAAGAGGGAGGGTCAGAAGTTTAAACTTTATCTGGAGCTATAACTCTTTCCCTGCAATCCCATATAACTTTATTGGATTGGGTCAGTCTTTTCCCTGGATGTGGGAGCTGGATGCATCCACACACTTCTTGTTTGCATTTGCAGTCATGGCCCACAAAAAAAAAATCATCTTTATCACCTCGTCCCCAGAATTCTGGACCGGGATAAATTCATTTCCGTCTCACTCTGCCTTTGTGACCTCAGCAGGAGATTCTGGGCTCCTGTGAGGGGACTCTGCCTCTCTTGGCTTGAGGGCACCAGCAGGGAATGGCTGCAGCTGGCCAGGATCTCGGGGAGGTTTTATGGGGATGGATTTGTCAGGACACAGATTGGGAATGTTGCAGTGTCCCGTGGGATTGGGGTTGCAGCATCCTTTGAAAGGACGGGGTCTTGCCCTTCCCCGGTTCTCTTTTCCTTAATTGTTGCAGAATCATGGAATGGGTTGGGTTGGAAGGGGCCTTAAAGATCATCCACTTCCCACCTCCACTGCTGGAGCTTGGAATATATATATATAAAATATATATATGTATATTATATAGTATACATACATTGTATATACATCCATAAATATAATATACACATATAATATACATAAATATATAAAATATATATGTGTTTTATTTAGTTAGTTACTTACTCATGTGCTGGCACATCTTTTTTTAAGTGTCCTTTTTTTAAAGCAGGGTTTGCTTCAGTCTTTTTAATAACCTGATGAAATTGAGGGGGGGTCACCTGCAAGGCCAAAGATTCCATCGTGGAGGCTCCTGTGGGATTTCCTTCTGCTCCAAACGCTCCGCTGCTTCCCTGCATCACCTCCCAGGATCCCCAGGACCCCATTAAGGAATTTAATGTGTTTTTTAAGGCCTTCCAGTGATTCCAAATGGAAACTGTCACAGTAGGGTGTGAAATAAAGGTGCTTGGCTGCAGTCAGGAGGCAGTAGGAATCAGGAGGTTTATTTACAATTCATTCAGCCCTTTTATAACACGCCGGGCTAAAGGCACGTTATTGGTCCACAGGACTGACACCTCTCCCCTTGGCTCAGGAACAGAAATAGCAAACAACTCCTGTTGTCGTGGGAAAGGAATATTGTTTACACAAGGTTGTTTTGGGGAAAAGAAAAACTGTTGAAAAGTTTCCTTTGGGAAGAGCTCAGGCTCAGAAAATATCAGGTCCACACTGGGGGCTTCCCTGCACTGTGCACGGCTTTTGCTTTTTGTTTTGTATCGTTTGTTATTTTCTCTTTAATTAAAACCTTTTTGCTTTTTCAAAACACCTCTGGTCCTGCCATCTCACTAATTATTTTAAGCCATTTCTGGGATGTAGCTGGACAACTTCAGAGTGTGTTGGACACTCGTGGGGCTCAAAACATGCAGAATTTCAACACCCAGGTACTGTTTTTGTCAGGAATTCTCCCATTTTAGGGACAGAGGAGGGTCCAGAGAGGATTTCCAGGCCCACAGCTCTGCTCTTCTCATTGCCAGAGTTGTGCCTTCAAAGCACTTTGAGTGCAGAAAGCCATCCCGGGGAAGGAGCTGGGGCTGTTTTGGAATGGTTTGGGAACGTTCAGCGGTCTCATCAGGTTTGATGGCAGGTTTTACAGGACTCTCCTTTCTAATCAACCTCATTAGCTGAGCAGAATTCCTCCTCTGCTGCTCCAGCAGCTCCAAACTCTCCGCAGGCTCTGCTTTGTGCAGTGGCAAATTTCAGTGCAGTTCCCAGCACTGAAGCCGACCCAACAATGGTTCCTTTGATACTGATATTCCTGGAGGGAAAAGGAAAGGAAAGGAGCCCTTCAAGAAGCGCACTGGCCTCTTTCTCCCCCAGTCCCCTGCCCTCTCATCTCCAAAGGAATTTCTTGATTGTTCTCTCCAACACCGTTACAAACTTTGTTTCAAGGGAAGGGAAAAGAGCTTTTTTTTTTTTTTTTTTGGCTTTTTCTCTCTCTTTGCTCCCCTGAGTGCTCCTGTTTTGAGTCCTTCAGCCTGATCTCTGTTCAGCAGGGCTCCTCTGCTGACCACAAAGGCAGCAGAGAAAAGCTTTGAGCAGAAGTTACTCGCCAACTTTTTTTTTTTTCCCCTCATCTCCTCAGAAAAATTCCTAACGGTGTGGGAACACCGGGAGTACAAGGTTGCTTTCCTGCAGCTTCTGCTGTTTCTCGAGGGCCTTGAAATCACCTTTGAAATCCCACACAGGCCTGGGAGTAATTCTGAGCCGTTTACTTCCAAAGGTGAGTCCTCTCAGGGAAGGCAGCGCCAGGCAGGGGTGTGGGGTGAGTGCAACAGGTCTCTGAGTTGCTTCTGTCTTAACTTAAGGAGCCTTAGAGGTCACCTGGGGTGTTGTTTTCCACCAAAAAAATCACCACACCAGGTCTCTGTGTGGGGCAGCTCAGGCAGAGTGAGTTCACCAGTCGTAATCTGGAATTGTTGAAGGGAAAAGCCGAGTCAATCCTACTGATTTCTCAAGTGAATGAACTTTTTTGTCATCTCGTTTTCCCGTCCCATCTCCACTTCCTTTCAGTTCTCACTCCCATCGTTTCTTCCTCACCTTCTCTTTGCCTCTTACAAAGCAGCAGAGGCCGAAATGTCGGGCACAGCTCTTTGGTTTGCCCAGAAATCAAACAAAAAGAGAGTTCTGACACCTCAGTCCTCCCCACAGCCCCAGACTCCCCCCCAGAGCTCCTCTGGGAATTCCATCCCAGCCCCTCCCCACTCTCACAGGCAGGAATTCCTTCCCAAAATCCCACCCATCCCCGCCCTCTGGCAGTGGGAAGCCATTCCCTGTGTCCTGTCCCTCCACCCCTTGTCAATCCCCAGTGCCTCTCCAGCTCTCCTGGAATGGTTTGGGTGGGAAGGGACATTAAAAGTCACCCAGTGCCACCCCTGCCACGGGCAGGGACACCTCCCGCTGTCCCCAGGGTGCTCCAACCTGGCCTTGGGCACATTTCCTCACTTTAACCCAATTACTGACTAACAGCAATAAAATGGGATATTTTCCTCCTTTTTTTGGGCTTCGCAGAGGTGTCGCTGTGACAGCAACCCGTCCTGGCTATTACAGAATATCAGATGATGGAAAATGTTCTTTCCCTTCCCCTCTCTCTCTTCTTTATTTCCTTTCTGACCTTGCCCTGTGCTTTCCGTCCTGCTCGGGGATGCTCCTGCTGCTGGATGGGGTCAGGAGGTGTCCCCAGGAGTGACTGACTGCAAAGGTGCAGCAGCAGATAAACCCTCCTCCAAACCACTTGTGAGAATGGAGCCAAGGATTTATATTTAGAAATCCATTTAGGTCTCCCCATCTCGCTTAAAATGGAATTGATAATCATAATAATAATAATAATACCTGGCTGGGCCGTGCACTTAATGAAAAGCAGCGAACGGGAAAGTTAACAAATGTAAAAGTTGAATTTTTTTTTTTTTTTTTTTATGGGAGCTTTGCTTTTCCAGTAAGCTTTTAAAGCTCTATTCTCATTGGAAGCAATCTAGTGATACATTTAACAAATGTCAAGATGAAATGCTTCAGCAGAGATCAAAAGGAGCGAGGTTTTATTGTCCTGCTCTCGCAGCGCTGATAGTCTGGATTGAACTTTCATTCCGAGGATCAATAGCTTTATTTGATCAAATATGGGCAGCTATCAAAGCCATCGGGCTCTACCTAAAGGACACTTCAGATTGAGCTGCCTCCCTCGAGAGCACTCGGGCTCTTCACTGCGGGCTTTGATATTTGCTGGTGCCCCTGCTTGTTTGGGAAGTGGGTTTTAATTAATTTAAAAAAAAAAAAAAAAAAAAAAAAAAAAAAAAAAAAAAAAAGGCGCTTGGGTTGTTGTCTGTTCCTGAGTACTCTACACACTGCATGAAGATCAAAGCCACCACGTGCCACCAAGGGGCCAGTGAAGATCCTGGGTTTGAAATTCGGTGGCTTTAGAAGACTTCACATCCCAAGGAATTCCCTAAAAGTGATGCAGGGAGGCTCGGAAGTTCAGAGGGCCAAAGAGCCTCGTGTGGCGATGGCTGAGGAGGAGGAGAAGGGGCAGAGATGCCTCTCCTGAGCTGGAAACTCAACAATTTGGACCAAAAAGTTCATGATTTGTCCCCAAAACTCTACAATTTACCCCCAAATGTCCCCCCAGTCTTCCCCTCCCTGCATCCCACCTCCCCCATAAACAATTAAGGGCTTTTCCTGGTGAAAATGTTTATTCCTTGGAATAAAGTTCATGAAGCCATTGGAAGGGAGGACAAAACCCCTTGTGCTGATGGCTGTGGGTGGGAAAAGGCCAGAGATGCCTCTCCTGAGCTGGAAACTGAACCATTTCCCCCCAGAACTCCCCCGAGTGTTCCCCTCCCTCCATGCCACCCCCGCCATCAATGATTAAGAGCTTTTCCTGGTGAACTTGGAATAAACATTTGTGTTTATCGGAAGAAAAAACTGGTGGCTTTAGAAGACTTAAATCCCAAAGAATTCCCAAGGACTGATTCAGGGAGGCTGGGAAGCTCAAAGGGCCCCAGAGGGGAGGGCACAACACCCCTCGTGCTGATGGAGGACAAGAAGGGTCAGAGATGCCTCTCCCCGGGCTGGAAACTCCACAATTTGTCCCCAAAACTCCACAATTTCCCCCCAAAACCCAGCCATTTCCCCCCAAAACTCCCCCGAGTGTTCCCCTCCCTCCGTGCCACCCCCGCCATCAATGATTAAGAGCTCTTGGCTGGTGAACTCGGAACAAACATTTGTGTTTATCGGCAGAGCTGCCGAAAGAGGAAAGCGGTGGGAGCAGGTGGAGGTGGCGGGGTGGGGGAGAGAGAGAGGGAGAGAATTGGAAGGACACGGGGAGGAGAAGTTAAAAAAACGCCGGAACTGAGCGAGAGCAGCTTGGTCTGAAGAAGATTTTCAGCGCCAACAAAAGGAATGGCAGGAAGTGGAGAGGGCTGGGATGTGGTGGCAGGTCCTGGTGGGTGGAGAGGGGGCTCAGCGAAGCCCTCGGAGCATCTGTTCTCCTCTGACAGCAGAGGAGCCTCAAGGCTGATTCTTGTGACAAAACAAACGTGCTTTAACTTCTCCTGAGCCGCACGGGCTGCTGGGTTTGGGAGCTCACCTGCGCCCAGGTGAGGATTTGTGTGGAGGAAGGAGCAGGAGGATAAAGGATCTCTGCAGGGATGGGTGATAAGAGCCTGAGATGAAACCCCAGAGCCTCCCTAGTGAGACTGAGAGTGGGGTTTAGCCCCGAGTGCCAGCTCAGAGAGGTGCCAACACCCCTAGAAGTGACACTACAGGCAGAAATGTGGCTTCTCTCCTTCCTCCTGTCCCACCTTTGCTGCTTTCTCTGCTGAATTTCAGCACAGCCGGGTCAGGAAGGAGGCTGGGAACAGCCTGGAGAGGAAAACTCGGCTGTGCTGGTGGTGCCGGGGGCCCAGGAGGATGAAGATTTGAGGGAATATTTCATTAAATCAGCCCGCAGTGAACCTGGTTTTATTTTGCTCATCGAAGCAGGGCTTGTTCTTGGTTTTGTGGCAAACAAATCAACAACCAAAGGAATGGCTCGGAATTGTGAATAATTCAGGTGGGAAAGGAGGTCTGGGACCATCCCTGCCAGCCTCAGGGCAGGGATGGATAGGATTTGGGGAAGGAATTCCTGGCTGGGAGGGTGGTGAGGGGCTGGGATGGAATCCCCAAAGGAGCTGTGGCTGCCCCTGGATCCCTGGAAGTGCCCAAGGCCAGGCTGGAGCCCCCTGGGACAGTGGGAGGTGTCCCTCCCATGGCACTGAATGGGTTTTGAGGTCCTTTCCCACCCAAACCATCCCAGGATTCCATAAATATCCACTATTTTGAGCTTACACCTGCCCTGTGCAGGGGTTTGAGCCTGCTTAGTGGGGGCTGGAATTTGGGGACACTCGTGTGACTGTGGCAATGTGGGGACATTGGGGATAACGCCTCTCTTGTCCCCTCAAGTCTTCAGCCTCCAGCACAACAATCCACTGATAACGACAAAAATGCAAAGGATTGTTCTGGGCCAGCCATCCTGAGAGCAGGAATCATTATTTCCTTACCAAATTTACTAATTACGGGGGTAATTAAAGGCACTGAGCAGTGGCTGCTGCCTTTCCCCAGCCCCCAGATTTCAGGGGCAGGGGGAGGTCCTGCTGCTGATCCATTTTAGTGCTTTCCCTCCTTTTTTTGCCGCACTGGAATCTGTGTCCCTGCCTTTGCAGACACCTCCCGGTCTTCCCTAATTAAACCCCCTGCGGGAGCAAACGATTCCACAGCTGATGGTTTAAATTCCCCCTAAAATTAGCAACTATTGAAGAGAATCCTCTTTTTTTTTTTTTTTTCCTGGGAAGACAACAACAGACACGATCACACTGAATGGAAAACGGCACAGCAGAGCACACGAGGCGGGATTCACTGTCTGAAGTGTCAGCACGTGCTCCAGGCCCCGTTTAGAGCCTCCAAACAGGAGCTAAATTGCTCAGAGGAGTAGTCTTGGATCTCTTTATGGGGATAAATTTCATCTCCCAGCAATGCCCGTCCTGACCGGAATAAATTGCTGGAGCGAGTTGCCGTGCCTGGAAGGAAACGTTCTGCAAGGGGGACGCAGAGATTTCTCTCCCGGCGGATTCAGCTCCATTCATACCCTCCCAAGCACTGCAGGAAAAAAAAAAAACGCTCTTGGTTTTGCATATTCCAGCCCAGAAGAGCTGAGCAGTCAGAGCTGTGCTGGGAAGTGATGGAAAACCCGGATCTGGGCATTTGTTACTGCCTGCCTTGCATTCCAGGACAGTGGAAATTAAACACCTCAGCTTAGTGGTCTCCCCTGACCATTAAAAGTCTCCGTCTCGCCGTTTGCTCTTTGTCATCCGGACGTTTTGTCTTTTATCTCTTGGAGATGCCATGAAAAAATAAATTGTTTGCGAAAATCTCCAAAACAGAGAGCTGAGAGCCATAAAAAAAAAAAAAAAAAACCCTGTGGAGGAGCTTTAATTGGATCTGGGGGGAAGGTCTGGGGGAATGTGCTGGAAATAAGGGGCAGGAGCTCTCGGAGAACAACCAACGACCTGGCAAAGTGGTGGATGGGTGTTGGGAAAGTGAGGACAACCGTCCCCAGGCAGCGTGGATCCAACCCTGGTGAGGGGAAGGAAGGGAGGGAAGAGGGAAATAATCAGGAAAAATAGAATTGCTCTGTTTTGGAGCTCAGAGTGTCCTGAAACTGTGGCTGCCCCATGCCTGGAAGTGCCTAAGGCCAGGTTGGATGAGGCTTGGAACACCTTGGTATAGGGGAAAATGTCCAGGGGTTGGAATTAAAAGATCTTTAAGGTCCTTTCTCACCCAATTCCATGATTCCATGAAAAAGCCAGGCTCTATTTCCCAGCTTTCAGCTGTCTCAAAAATTGATTTTTCATCAGCAAAATTACCCCTTTGAGGATGTACTTTGCCACAACCACACTTCTGATGGTGGGACCTGTCCTCTCCTCCTTTCCAGCCTCACTGTTGGCTCCTGGAAGGGTTTTTATGGGGTTGGAGTTATTGGGGTTCATCAGTCAAACCTGAAAGGAATTAGGGATGGAAACCGTGCTGATTCCAAAACAAATCCCTGAGTTGGGGTGTGAAATCCCAGAGCCCCGAGCTGAAATCCCGGATCCCATGTGCACATCCCTGTTGTTGGTGGGCTGTTCTTAATGGATTTTCAAAATCGTTGTTTTTTTAAATTCCAGTATTTATGCCTTTGTGGGTATTTTATCTGTTGGATCGAGAACACAAAAATGTCGTTTCCAAAATTTCCTCCCTTAGGAGGAATTGAAAATCCTAAATCTTCCCTTAGTCCCTGAAACCTTGGCAATGTTTTTTCTCCCACTCAGCTGAGCAGGAGGGCTGATTCCACAATGTTTAACAAAAAAGAAAACGGCATTTCAGGCGTTGCTGATGCAACACTGCATGGAGCTGTCACTTCCCTGCTCCCTGCAAACAACTTGGGATAAAACACCAGGGATCCGGGTGTTTCAGCAAATGGAAAATTCTTCTGGCTCCAACCCACTTCCCTTTGTTGCATCAGCAGGAGGAGTGTTTCTGGAGGAGGCAGAGTGACAGGTTGGCATCCCTGCCCGGGCACGTGACTCCCTGATTTGCCTTCCGATGGATTCCGCGGAGTCTGGGGGTGTCAAAATAAAGGAAAATAATCCCAAGCAGCTCGGCTGTGAAGCAGCTGGTTGGTGCTGTCAGTTGTTGTTGTTGTTGGGGCAGTTATGACACACAAAGGAAAGCAGCAAAAGTTTAGAAGGTTTTTGTTTATTATGGAGGCACACTGGTTTTTATACATTCTTTAACACAATTGACACTTATAACAAATTATAAGTTATAATAAATAATATATAATATATTTTATATATTTTATATATAAGATATAAATAATATATATCATTACTTTATATTTTTTCTTTATATATAATACATATTTATATTTATATTTATATTTATATTTTTATATATTTTATATAAATAATATATAATAATATATATAATAATATAATTAAATTATAATTCATTAACACAATGTTTATTGGTATAGAGTAGTTTTTACTACTGTTTTTAGCTACTATTTACAAAACCTTTTTTCAAAATATTTATTTTAGTCCTAGGTTTCTTCTGCTTATTTTGTCCTTCTTCTTGGTTTCTATACTAACGGCTTTGGTAAAATTCAGGGATACACACGGATCTTATTAGCTACTTCTTTAGCTAACTTATTGTCTTGGTTTGGGAAGACAGGTATCTGCCAGGTAAAACTGGAGTTTCCCTTGTAATGGAGAATTTAAACCACTCCCCCCCCTTTCTAAATTATTATAATTTTGCAATTAAAGGCTTTTCAGGAAAAGGGAAATCGGAATAACAGTTCTTTACTAGGAATATTGAGAATACAAATGTAGTTGTACAAAAAAAAAGCCAAGCAAACAAAACAAACAGAAATCCTGGAAACCCTGACGGAGTCAGAAATACAACCCGACACGCTGTTGGTCACAGTGTTGGAAGCAGTCCAAATAAATCCTCCTGGGGTGGCAGATGTGGTTCCGTTGGAGTAGAGATGGTCCTGTAGAGAAGGGTCCAGTAATGGCAAGATGGGGCCAGTCTCCCTCTGGGAATCCAGTGGAAAACCAGAACACCTGGTGTTCCTGGGTCTCAGTTTTTATCTAGGTAGGAATGGTTCGGCTCCTCCCCACTGGGTGGAGCATCTCACATTGGGATGATGTAATGTGTGATGTCATTGGTGAGCTTTAATGGCCCATTAACGGAAAATATCCCCCTGGAGAGTGGAGGGGTCCCGGAAGGGAGATAAGGAACACTGCCCCACCCAGTTTTAACAGCTGGCCCATTATCTGAAGGCACCACCCCCTCTCCCCGGAGTTCTAAGAGATAAAGAAAAAACATCTCCCCAATTGCTTTCGACAGATGAAATAGAACACACTTTTTTTTTGGTTCCATAACCCAAGACACTTGCATGTCAGGCTGACAGGCCAGCTGTCAGCCTCTTCCACAGATTGGCTCGTTCCGGAGCTGGGAGGAGCCAAAAATCCTACATTCCACGGCAGTTCCCGCATTCCATGGCAGTTCCCGCAATCCATGGCAGTTCCCACATTCCAGGGCAGGTCCCACATTCCAGGGCAGGTCCCACATTCCACGGCAGTTCCCGCAATCCTCAGCAGTTCCCACATTCCAGGGCAGTTCCACCTGTCAGATCAAAGGAGCATCCCATGAATTCCAATTTCCTGCCGCTTTCCTGGAATTTTCAACCTTCCATCATCCCTCTTCAGGTGTCACCTCCGCAACACTCTGAACCCAACCTGTTGCCTTTTGATAAATGTGGCAAAAAAAAAAAATCACTTTAAACATTAAGGAACGTGCCTAACATACCCCAGGAAAGCTGGGAAATAGAAATTACCAAAATTCCGAACTCACACAGCCAGTTTTCATCCTTGTTTGGCTTCATTTGGCTGCTTCTGCCATTTAAGAGGAATAAAAAACCAAGCTTGAGGTTGATAACCTCAGGGAGTTTTAATTAGGTTTGAATCCTGCAGGATTGAAGTCAATAGCTGGGAATTGCCTCGGTGCCTGCAGTAAATCATTGGGAATTCGATTACTGGAAGAGACAGTCCCGAAATACAGGTTAGTGCTTGCTCTCACTCAGTAGGTGTTTAATGAGGTAAATGCAGGTGGTTCTTCCATTTTCAGTGTTTCTGTGTAATTTTTTTGCATATACTGGACCAAAAAAATGTAAAAAAATTTGGGAGATGGCCTGCTAAATACCTGAATAATAAATGCTAAAGGGGTTTTATGACATTATAATAAATATTAATATTATATACTAATATAATAATAAACAACTGAGTGTGTGCAGAAGTTCTAAAAAGATAAAAAGTGCATCCAATATGCAGTCGGGGTAGCATGAATTCTGCCATTTTTCTCCATATTTAATACCAAAAATCCAATGCAATTCAGTTAAAGCTTTGGACAGCCTGATCAGAGAGAAATTCCAGGACGGGGAGGAGGGAAAGGCAGAGTGGAGCAGCACAGCAAGGCCAGGCCTGGCTTTGTTGGCAATTTTCCTCCCTCATTTCACCACGTAAATAACCCCATGTGAATATCGGGAGCCGGGCCTGCCTCACCTGTTTCAGATATTCCCATATTGGAGCTGCCAGTCTTTCCAACTCCATCAAGGCTGGAACAACCACGGGATGCAGGGATGAAAGAGGAGACTTGAAAAGGCAAAGCGGGCGGCGTGTCAGGCCCATTTAATTTAAACGTGCTGGATCCAGCCCAAAGCTCCGGCTCCGCTGTGTCCGTGCACTTTGGATCCTTATTAGCGCTCCCGAGACGGGGAAAGGGGTTTTAAAGCAGGCCTGGCTGGAAATGAGGGGAATCAGAATCAGCACAGAGGTTTGGGATGGTTTTGTGCTCGTCTCGTGGCACTCTCGGGTGAGGAGGGAGGTGCGGTGGCAGTGCTTGGCAGTGCCAGGATTCCTGTGCCGCCGGAGTCAGGAAATGGTGATTCCTGGTGGGAAAATGGAGGAGGGAATTTGGGATTTGCTGGGGAGATTCCTGTGCCTTGAGAGTCAGGAACAGGTGATTCCTGGTGGGGCAGGGAGGAGGGAATGATGAAGGAATTTGGGATTTGGGCCCAGGCTGCTCTGAGAAGGGCAGCTCAGCTCTGTCCCCCTGCAGGGTTTCTCCTGAGGGTGTGGATGAAGCCGCTGAGCCCCAGGTGGATGTGGGTCCTGCCAGGTGCTTCCAGAGGCTGCAAAACATCCCTGGAAAACTCCTCAGGGGAGGGAATCTTTTATTTGTCAGAGCAGAGCTGGCAGATAACAGGAAAAGGGGAACTGTGGGACAAAGTGACCGCTGGGTTAATCCCAGGGACAGAGAGTCCCCATACAGCACCTCCCTGGCTGGTGATAAAAACTGGGATTAAAGAAATTTGGATTGTAAAAGATGCTCCAAGGGCTGGAGCCCCTCTGCTCTGGGACCCGCCTGGGAGGGCTGGAATTGTCCAGCCTGGAGCAGGGAAAGGCTCCAGGGAGAGCTCAGAGCCCCTGGCAGGGCCTAAAGGGGCTCCAGGAGAGCTGGAGAGGGACTGGGGACAAGGGATGGAGGGACAGGACACAGGGAATGGCTTCCCACTGGGAAAGGGGAGATTTAAATGGGATATTGGGAAGGAATTCCTAGCTGGGAGGGTGGGGAGGGGCTGGGATGGAATTCCCAGATTTGCTGTGGCTGCCCCTGGATCCCTGGAAGTGTCCAAGGACAGACCGGAGCAGCCTGGGACAGAGGGAGGTGTCCCTGCCATGGAGGGGGTGGCCCTGGGTGGGATTTCAGGTCCTTTCCCACCCAAACCATTCCAGGATTCCATGATTTTTGTGGGCCTTCCATTCCTGGGCTGTTGGTTTGTGGCTGGAATTTCCATGTGGCAGATTTAATAAAAGCCACCAGAGCTTGTTGTGCAATTTAATAAAACCTCAGAGCCCCAGGATTAGGAAACTGCAGCCCGGGATAATCCATGGAGCTCCTGATGACTGGGAGAGAATTCCTGATGTGAGTGGGATTTCACAGCACCTCCTGTGCCTAAAGTTTTCCTTAGGCAGGAAAAAAGGGAGGCAAAACCTTGGAATATAATTAAATCTTTTGTATCTTTATGGGTTCAATTACTGTGGGAGAAACAAGATTTGTGTACCACAATATTCCAACCCTGGAATCTTTGGGGGTTTCCAAAAGATGCCTTTTTCCGTTTGTTGTGTTTCCTTTTTCATTTAAGGTGGAGGTTTTTTTGGTTTGTTTTTTGGGTTGTTTTTTCTGAGCAGGTTTTCCATTGGCCGAGGAAGGATCTGTTTCAGTGCCACAGGAAAAACCTGCATTAGCAGGTTAGTAGAAACATTATTTGAATGGAAATTTGTTTGGATTCCAACCTGGATGCTGAACAAGCCGGAGCATTTGTTCTCCCTGTCTTAGAAATCCCCTCGGAAAACCTCAGGGAGCTCCACAGCTCTTTCCTCTGCTTCCCGGGAAAATTGTCTGGGTGGGAGATTTAACTACTCAGAGAATCTTCCAGAGGCAAGTGTTGGCAGTCCCACCATTCCCAATTAGTTGTTTTCAATCTGGGGGAAAATCACACAGAGTTAGATAAAGCTCCCGCAGTAATTCCCGTTACAGAGAGGGCTGGAGTTAAGGAATTGCCACTCTGGGGTTAATTTTCAGCAGGATTTGGGTTTCTCTCCCTGTGATCCCCCAAAAGTGCATCTCCAGAGCTCTTAATGATGAAAATTGTTGGATTAAGCCACCTCCTGTAATGGGATATTCCAGCAATTGATTCCCCGTAGGATTTTAGCCCCAAAAAATAACTTTGGGCAGCCTTGTGGGCAGCTGGGGAGACCTGGAGACTGTTCCCGTAGGCAAAAATCTCTTTATTATGAAAATTTTTCCTCCAGGATGTGTTTCTGGGGCAGTGGGAAATGGAAGCAGAACGCTGCACACTCAGAAAAGTTCATTTATTTGACAGGACAGCTCCAAATTCACCCTTCCCCTGCTTGACACAAGCAAAAAAAAAAAAAAAAAAAAAAAGTGGAATTTGAGGCATTGGAGGTTATTTTAATTCAGAGCAAAAATTGGGTTTGAGGTCAGCTACCCTTTGGATTGAGCGTTTGTGCAGAATATTCCCGGAGTCCAGCAGGGATGGAGCAGCAGGGGCTGGGCTCTTTGTTCCCTTCTCCAGACCATTTTTAGCTGGATTTTACCTGGATTCTGCCTCTCCTGCTCCTCCCGAAGGCAGCAGCCTCTTGGATTGGCACTGCCAATCCAAATCCTTTTCTTTCCAGACACGTGGAATGAATTCCAGCGCTCCCAATCCCTGATCTTCTGCCTGGGGTGCTGCTCCCTGTTGTTTTAATGAACTAAAACAGAGTTTGGAGCTTGGTCCTCTCTCCTCCAAGCCCCGAAATCCTGGAGTTTTCCAACACTGGAGTTTTTCTAGCACTAAAAGGGATTTTTTTCCTCCCCATCCCAACAAATGGCAGCTCCATGGAGTCCTGCCCTGCTCCTGTGCCCAAGCTGGGATGCTGAAATTTGTTTCTTTTACTTTAAAGAATTTGTCTTTTAATTCTGACCCCCTTTTCCTCTCAGCAGAAGGGGAATTGCAAGCTCCTGGAATCCTGGAATGGTTTGGGTGGGAAGGGACTTTAAAACCCATCCAGTGCCACCCCTGCCACTGTCCCAGGGTGCTCCAACCTGGCCTTGGACACTTCCAGGGATGGAGCAACCTCAGCTCCTCTGGGAATTCCATTCCAGCCTGGAATTCCTTCCCAATATCCCATTTAAATCTCCCCTTTCCCAGTGGGAAGTCATTCCCTGTGTCCTGTCCCTCCATCCCTTGTCCCCAGTCCCTCTCCAGCTCTCCTGGAGCCCCTTTAGGGTCCCTTCCAACCCAAACCAATCTGGGATTCCACGATTATTTAAACCAGGAAAATCCCATTAAAATCACATCTATCTTCACACACACGCTTGGACTTGATCATCTCCTAAACATTTCCCAACCTTTTCTATCATTCCACAGCCTGGGATGCCCCTGCCTGCACTCAGAACCTCCCAAGGAATTCCCAAAAAATCTCTTGGCAGGGACCAAACCTCTCCAGGGCAGTGTCTCAACAGCCTAACCCGAAATGAGCCACCCAAAAATTCCATTTCCTGGCGCAAACAGCCCCAAAATGACCCCTGAGGGACGAGGATGTCAGGGAGGGGATTTTGTGTCTCCCAGCTCCAATCCAGCGTGGACAAGCAGGTCCCTCCCTTTGATCCAGCTCTTCCCAGCGAGGATTTATCCAGATTCATCCCCCTTACCAAGGTGGAAATTCAGATTTCCCAGGTGGGTTTGCATCTCCCCCAGTCCTGATGGGCTCCAAGGCTGGTAAAGGCTCGGAAAAAAACGTGCCCTGATTGCAAAAATGTGGAATTCCAGCCCATCCTGGTGGTGCTAAAATGCACAAGGAGCAGGAGGAGAGGAGGGAAAGGCACCTCAGGTGTCAGGATGCATCCCTAATTTTGATGAGCTGGGAAACAACCGGACAATCCCGATTTGTATCCGTGTGGGAGGAGGCTGGAAATGCTCCTGCCGGGTTTTATTGGGATGGTTGTTGTGGAGACGAGGGAAATCAAAGCAGGACCTCGGCCCCAGGTTTTAACAAGTCCCAGGGAAGAGCGTTCCGTGCCTGCAATTCCTCAGCTCCTCAGTAAATACGGGAGGACACAAGGCTGGAATTCCAATTTCTCGGGAATCCTGGTGCTCCGGAAGGGAAAAAATCCAGAATTTTCCAGGCAGTTGAAGAGACCCCACTCGTTTGGGAGCACTGCTGGAATCAACAGCTCAAACATCAGAGCACAGTGCAAGGCTTTCTTTATATATATAAATATTTATATAAATATATATATAAATATAAAATAATATAAAAATATAAATATAAAATAATATAAAATTAGACTTATAAATATAAATATAAATATAAATATAAATATAAATATAAATGTAAAATCCCTTTATCCCAGGGTGCTCCAAGCCCCCACCCAACCTGGCCTTGGACATTTCCAGGGATCCAGGAACTTCTCTGGGCACCCAATAATGAAGAGTCTGAGCGATCCCAACAATAAAAACATCAGCCAGGAGGAAAAAGAGAGGATTTTATTCCAAGATTTCATTATATCCGAGGAAATCCAGAGCCTTTCTGCTCCTTCAGGGGCATCCTAATAAGTGTTATAATTATCACAGAACCAGCTGAAGAAAAACCTTCTGACCCTAATGAGTTCTTTAAGGGTATAAAATATACAAAACTCCGAGCGAGTTGCACTGGGATTATTTTTCTCATCCTCGTGAACGTTTAAAGTTTAAAAAGTGGAGTTTAAAAAAAGTCCTGATTAGGAGAAGAAATTCGGAATTTTAGCGCTTTCAGCTCCCAACAATGGGGGCAAATGGTGTTTCCCTGCTCCATCTCCCGCGGAATGAACTGTGCACAAAGAGCCCCCAGGTATCATTACTGTCACTAATTACACACTTTGTGTTTAATGAAAGGCTCCTGTCTCCTGTCAAAGCCTTTCATGAAATGTTAATTTTTTTGCTCCTAATCAACTTGAAAGATAAAAGCGGCAGCTCCTGTACAAATCAGTGAACTTTGTGTTTGCCCAGTGCTGCTTTGGAAGTTTTCCAGGCTCTTCCTAGGATGAGCATCTTTTTTTCTTTTTTTTTTTTCTTTTCTTTTTTTTTTTTTTTTTTTCTTGTGGAATCATGGAATCATGGATTCATAGAATCTTGGAATCCTGGAATGGTTTGGAAGGTTCCTTAGCAGAAAGATTGGTACCAGATCATGGAATCATGGAATCATGGAATCATGGAATCATGGAATCGTGGAATCGTGGAATCATGGAATCATGGAATCGTGGAATCATGGAATCATGGAATCGTGGAATGATCTGGAAGGTTCCTTAACAGAGAGATTGGTTCCAGATCATGGAATCCTGGAATGGTTTGGACGGTTCTTTAACAGAAAGATTGGAACCAGATCACAGAATCCTGGAATGGTTTGGACGGTTCTTTAACAGAAGGATTGGTCCCAGATCACAGAATCCTGGAATCCTGGAATGGTTTGGGTTGGAAGGACCTTAAAGCCCACCCCAGTTCCCAACCCTGCCATGGGCAGGGACACCTTTCCCTATCCCAGGTCTTACACGAGCTGTTTTGAGGGAACGCCCTGTGCTAACAATCATCATTGGAGCTTTTTTTTTTGCCTATTTTAAGCCTATTTCTGCCTATTTTAAACTTATTTTAAGGCTGAGTGTGCAGGGAGATCTTGGTGTAAATTGAATCCAGCCTCATTATCCCCCTCATCCTTTGCCTTCCCTGTCCCCACCTCTTTTCCCTGGGATCAAATAATTGAACAAACCAGACTTTGGGGTGGGCTTTGAGCTCCTGCCTCGTCCTCACTGGTTCCGCTCTGGCTGCTTCAATCACTCCAACATTTATAAATTTGGAGCGTGCATAGCTTGTTTTCAGGGGAAAATTGAGGTTTGACTTTGAATTCCCACTTTTCTGGAGCTCACACGGATTCAGGGATGTCTCTGGGCATGGCACAGACCCTGTTTTCAATAATGCTCCTGCGACCAGAAAAACCAGAGCAGCCCTTCTGCCCCAGAAAGCAATTTAAGATTTAATTAATACTTGAGGGCCAGGCTGCTCCAGTGAAACGAGCAGGAAGGTCTCCTCATTTCAGGCCCTAAGTGTCCTACATTCGCTGCTAATTAAAGCAGAAATTTGATAATAAAAAAGTAATAATTTGAAAAAGAAACTAAAAGAAGGAATCCAGACTTAAACCGATGTCTAAACAAGCCTTGTTTTCCTTGGGTGTCTTTGATAGTTGGTGTTAAATGTAAATTTGTGGAGCCTCGGAAATGGAAATAGGGAATGAGAACTCAGATGTATTTTCTTCCCTCCTAAAAATACCTGTGTATGGGGAGGGTTTGCTCTGGGATGATTAAGTGGTTCATCAGTGCAGTAATAGTTACGGAAATTCAAGGAAAATGGTGCTGGAATGAAAGGAATCTCTGGGTATTTGTGTGGCTTCTGTGTGGAAGCAGAGAACCTGATACCAATTTTCTTTTTTTTTTTTTCTTTTTCTTTTTTTCTTTTTTTTTTTTTTTAAGGTGATTTGATTTTTAGAACTCATTTAAAAACCAAACCTGGCTGTGTTCCCCTGATGCGCAGCTTTTGTTCGGAGGTTTCTCTGCTCCCACTGGATGCATTTCACAGGGTCTGATTTGCCTCTAGGGAAGGGGTTTTAGCTTTTTGAAATTTCCATCCTCCATCCCTCAGGGAGGATGGATACCATGATTCCAGAAGGGTCAGGTGTCCAAAAGTCTCCAGCTCTAAGGTTTTAAAAGGTTTGGACTGCAATTTTCTGATGGATTTTGTAAAATGACTCCTCAAAATTTCTCCCTATGCCACCTATGGCCACATTTCCAGCTTGCTCCATTTCCCTTGAGCCGAGTTTCATTTTTTATTTGTGGTTTCATTTTGGTGCCTCGCAGGGAATTGACTCTTTTTAACGATGTTTTGCTCAAAATGCACAGGACCTGCTTTGTCCCTAATTGTCTCTCCCACCTCAATGAGCTGCTCCTCTTGTCCTGACCCAGTTTCCCATTCCCAATCCAGGGCTGAAAATTCGGAGAACCATCACCCCATATTCCTCTTCCTCTTCCTCTTCCTCTTCCTCTTCCTCTTCCTCTTCCTCCTCCTCCTCCTCCTCCTCCTCCTTCTCCTCCTCCTCCTCCTCCTCCTCCTCTCCCTCCTCCTCCTCTTCCCTTTAGCTCTGGAGGCTGAACCTGCCCAGCGTTCTCTCCCTGCCATAAATCAGGATGGGAATTTGCCCTGAAGATTACTTTAAAAGCAATCTGAGGCCTGGTGTATTTATGGGATCGTGACCGTGTCACCCTGGGATGAGAGGGAGTTCACCTCCTCCGTATTTTTTTCCGTGGGAGACGAGCGTGGGTTCTCCTTTCAGCACGGTGTGATGGATGGGATGAAGCAGGCCAGGAGTGCAGTTCTGAGGATTTACAGGAGCCTTGAACTCCCTGTTTTTCCTCTTGGGCTCATGCCGTGGTGCCAGGGAGGCTGTAAACAACCCACTGCCCTTTCCAGGAGTGTGGAGCCACCGACCCCAGGGCTTCTCTGTGTGATCGATCCTGAATTCACAGAATCACAGGATCACAGGATCACTGAATCACTGAGTCACAGAATCACAGAATTCCCAGAATCACTGAATCACAGAATCACAGAAGGCGTAGGTTGGAAAAGACCTTCAAAATCATAGAGTCCAACCCAGCCCCAACACGTCAACTAGACTATGGTCCCAAGTGCCACATCCGGTCTTGTTTTAAACACATCCAGGCATACCAATCTCAGTGTACGTCTGATGAGGCCGCTCTGGAAAAACAGAGAGGAACTATTTTCCAACAGAGCCTCCTGTGAGTCAATCTGAGCTCCAGTTCCCACATTCTGCGACTAAATATTGGTTACACAAGGGGAATTTGGGCCCGGTTTCTCCAGTGCTGATTGTGATCTGCTCAGTTAAATGTTGGGAGGCTGATTTGTCTTTACTTTGTGTGTTTTGAAGTCCAGCACCGCGTTGGACTCGATGATCCTGGCGGGTCCCTCAGGATGATCTCTGGTGAGCTCTTTGAAGTGATAATGTTAATTTTTCATACCTGTTGCAGGAGCTGGAGGGTGTTTGAAGCCCAGCCCGCCCTGTTTGCAACTCACTCCAGTGGAATCAGAATCAGAATCAGAATCACCAGGTTGGAAGAGACCTCCAGGATCATCAAGTCCAACCCAACCCTAACTTCAACTAAACCATGGCCCCAAGTGCCACATCCTGTCTCTTCTTAAATACGTCCAGAGATGGTGACTCCACCTCCTCCCCAGGCAGAAAATTCCAGTACTTCATCACGCTTTCCATGAAAAACTTCTTCCTAATATCCAACCTATATTTCCCTTGACAAAATTCCTGGCATGGAGGGAGCTTTGAGAGTGGTTTTGTGCTCAGAACGTGGGGGCTGCTGGTACTTTATAAAACCAAATTTTTTTGTGGCCTTCCCCTATGTACGGACCTGGCTGTGCTTCAGAAGGGAATTGTTGGAGGTTTTAAAGGGTAAATCGACTTCCCGTTCAGGGAGGAAAGGTTTAGTGCCTCAGAGAGGTGGGTCCAGGCTCCTGTAATAACATTTTCATTTCATTTGTGGCCTTGAACCCCTCCACAAAATGCGGTTAATGTAATAATTGCCAGGTTATGTGCGGTGCCTTGTCTGCCGTGTCCCAGCTGGGTTAATAGCTGGGCTCGATGGCCCTGGAAGTCTTTTCCAACCTAAAGGTTCTTTTCCAACCTAAATATTCCCTGAAATCATGGGATAAACGCATGTCCAGCCCACAAAACCAGGCCTGAGTCACTGTGGCTGTGGGTGGCTGTCACCCCTCCCAGCAGCGCCTGAGCCCGGGGGGGATTTTAGGGTTAATGGAAACGGCTCAGAGTGACCCTAAAATGAAAATAGTTCAGAAAGAGCCTAAAATTAAAATGTTTCAGTGCCCCTGAAATGCAAACAAGGAGCAGCAGCAAAGAGTGAGCCTCTGTTTTCAGAGCGCCTGGAATTTGGGGAGATCCCAGGGTGGTTCAAGCAAACTTGCCGTGTGTCACAGGCGCCATAAATATGTTTAAACACCGTGACAGGGAAGAATATCTGGGAGAGGAGCTTCTTTTCTCCCTCTTCCTTCACTCACACTTGCCATCCCCTTAATTAATCCGACCACAAGCAGAGCAGATTCCTCGAGCTGGGAAGAGTTAAAAGTGCCTGGAGCTGGGGAGAGGAGTCGGAATTTGCCTCTTTCTCTTCCAGTGTGACCCTTTGCACTTCTTAAACCTCGAAATTGGGCCATGGACCACTGCAGAGTCATGAATGTAGTCCTGACTTCCTGCAGCAAGGAATCAGAGACTTAATTTTTTTTTTTTAAAATCCTGGCTTTTTTTATGCTCATCCTGCTGCTAAGAAAGGGCAGGGAGAGGAGCACGGAGAACTGAGACTCTCCTGAGGCCTCGTGGCCATTGTTTTGGGGCCAGTCCCTTGATAACGGAGGCGATAAATTCTTCCTTCCGGAGTTTTTTTGGTGTCTTTGCTGTTACCTCCATCCAGATAGGCTGATGTGAGCAATTTCTTAATTTTACTAATTTTCTTTGCCTCTCCCACTTCTCTTTGGATTAGTTACAAAAAAAAACATTGGCTATAGCCTAAAAATTATATTTATCACACTACTAAAGGAGACTATATTAATACAGCACACCTTTCTAACATAACACACATAATATTCATTTTAATATTTGCAAAAGCCAATCATATAATATGTATTTAAAACAGCCACAAGCAATTTCTGATTGTTTGAGGTGTCGTGGAGAGGGAAAAGCGGTTCCAGGAATGAAGAACAAGTGCTTGGTGTGTTTGCTGCACTGGGAACGTCCCAGGCAGCCTCGTCGCTTCAGCAGCCGCGGATAAATCAATCCCTCCCTGATAAAAGTTGGTTTTCTCTTTGTTTAATTTGTATTTTTCTTCCTTGCAGCCCCCCCTGCTTAGAGAATCCAGATTTACAAAGGCACCTGTGGCTCTGCGCTGGTTTGAAAGTCACAGAATCCTGGGATGGTTTGGGTTAAAGGGATCTTAAATCCCACCCAGTGCCACCCCTGCCATGGGCAGGGACACCTCCCACTGTCCCTGATTATCCCAACCTGGCCTTGGGCACTTCCAGGGATCCAGGGGCAGCCACAGCAAATCTGGAAATTCCATCCCAGCCCCTCACCAACCTCCCAGCCAGGAGTTCCTTCCCAATATCCCATTTAAATCTCCCCTTTCCCAGTGGGAAGCCATTCCCTGTGTCCTGTCCCTCCATCCCCTGTCCCCAGTCCCTCTTCAGCTCTCCTGGAGCCCCTTCAGACCCTGCCAGGGGCTCTTGAGCTCTCCCTGGAGCCTTTCCCTGCTCCAGGTGAACATTCCCAGCTCTCCCAGCCTGAGAGCAGAGAGACCCCAGGTCCAGAGCAGAGGGACCCCAGGCCTTGGATCATCCTCATCCTCACATCCCTTCCCTCCAGCACAGCGACCACACCCCAGAGCTCAGTGCCGCTGCCAAAACTGAAATGGCGGCGTGAAAACTCATGGATGAAAGGGTGTGGAAAGAGCTGGAGCTTTTCTTCACGGAGGGAATAACTCCTCTCAACGGAGACCTGATTTAATGCCAGAAAGAGGAAGGGGAGCACGAGATTGGTTTGAGTTGGAAGTGACATCGAAGGAAACACCTTGTGCCGCCCCCTTGGTCCACACCCCACCCAGTGTGGAGCATTTCCATCCAAAGTGGGACAATTCCATTCAGTGTGGGACAATTCCACCCAGTGTGGGATTGTTCCATCCAGTGTGGGACAATTCCATCCAGTCTGGGGCAATTCCATCCAAAGCTGAGCAATTCCATCCAGGGTGAGTCAAATCCATCCAGTGTGGGGCAATTCCATCTGGTGTGAGGCAATTCCATCCAATGTGAGGTAATTCCATCCAGTGTGGGGCAGTTCCACCCAGTGTGGCGCAATTCCAGCCCTTTTCCAAGGATGGGAATCCCGTCTGCTGCTCCAGACCTTGGCACCATCACCGGGGGTGTTTTATTGCAGGGACCTGGGTGTGAAGGAGAGGAGATGGATCTGGAGGTGTGAACCTGGAAGGGAGGAGGCAGAGGTGGATCGGAGTCCTGCCCTGGAGAGCACCAGTGGTGCAGCGATAGGGGCAGTGAGAACACTCAGTGATAACGTTCAATGATAACACTCAGTGATAAAATGCAGCTCCGAAGGGTGGGAAGCCTCACTTTCCTCTGGGATTTGGGATGTTCTCATTCCCTTTATCCCCTTGACTCTGTTTCACACCACAATGACACAGACGGACTTCAAAAGGCCAAACATGACTCTTTCATTTTTGGGATGTGTCTCCCTTTTATACTATTTCACACAGACCAATTGGATCGGTGACACAAAGACAAACCTCTTCACTCACATTGGTCAGAGCAGAGGGACAGCAAGAAGAAGTCCCTCCTAGGGAAAAGGAATGAATAACAAAGTTACAGTTACAAAAGCATTTCTCCTGTTTCCAGAAAATTCCCTGAGAAAGGAATTTCAGAAAACCAAAACACCTCAGGCACGGAACCAGGGCTACAAGAATGTCCCTCAGTGGACAGGTGACCTTCAAAGCCCCGTGGTGCCTCCTCTCACCTGAACCCAAACCTGCAGCTTAGTCTGAGCCTCAGGCAGGGATTACCCAGGCTGGGCCCACAGGGGTTGTTTAATCCCCCCCAAGAGTTGTTCAATTCCCCCCCAGGAGTTGTTCAATTCCCCCACACATCCCCTGGATTTGTCCCAGCTCCCTCCTAACCCAGCCAGCCCGGCCCTTCCTCCCCAGCCCGCTCTGGGTTCTCTGATTCCCCTTTTCCCCCCCAGTAACCAAATCGTGTTGGACATTTCCCGCTGAACAAGCGGAGAGTCTCTGAAATATCCAACGCTTTATCCCCAGGAGCCCCTCAGGAGTTGCTTTTTTTAATGGATTAACTATGACAGGGACTGCACTCCCACAGTTTTTAAAATATACAATAAGTATATTACATACTTTTAAAGCTATAAATAAGATTTATACACAACCCATGGGGATTTTCCATTAAAACTTCATAAATCACATTGTACATTATCCTCTTTAATCCTCAGCCTTGCCGTGGTAGTCACCAGAAAATATATTTAACCCTGTATAAAATTGATGATAAGCACGGAGAAAGAATGTTAACGAGAGCTTTTATGGGGCCCGTATTTTCTTAGCCTGATCCATTCTCTTTTCCTGGCAATTATTTGTAATAGGAGCAGTTATCTCCTGCCCTTTATTAACTGAAAACTCAGGTGCTCTGCCTAGAATGGAGCCAGCACAGCCTGGGATGAGCTTTTCCTGCCTCATCCTCTCTTTAGTGGGGGGAATTTCCCGTTGTTTGGTGCTTGGAAAGGCAATTTTCACATCCACGTTCTCCCTGCTGATTCAGCTCCTCCTTTGAGCAAATGGCATCAGCAGAGGAAAGTTGATTTAATTCTGTTATCGTGGAATTAAAGCCCGACCCAATGTGATGAGCCCTCCTGACGCTGTTTTACTCCACAACGACACAGACTCTGAGATTCAGAAGGCTGGAAATGACTCCTTTATTTCTGGGATGTGTCTCCCTTTTATATTATTTCACACAGACCAATTGGATTGGTGACACACAGACAAACCTCTTCACTCACATTGGTCAGAGCCCCAAACTGTCCTTTCCCCAGTTGGAACAGAAACCCAGAACAAGACAGGGATTTCTGCAGGAACCCAAGGAAGTATCCAATACAGGATATTGACACTACAGGGGGAAAACGGCAATTCTGGCTGACATTTGATGGGCAGATTCATTACAGAGCCTGATTTATCTGAATTTTGGTTCCGTTTGGACTGCGAGCCTCAAGCCCTGTTATCCAGACAGCTGCTGAAATTCGGGATTGAGGTAAGAGGCAGAATCCCCAAACCTGAACGAGGCTTGAAAGAGAAATAAAAATGAGCTGCTTTTCTCCCCGGAGGTCAGAGCACTCCGTGTGCGGAGTCTGGGGTTTGGTTTTAGCAGCATCACAGGGCTGAGATTGTGACGACCACAAAAACCCCGATTATTGGAGAATCTGCATCCTAACAAATGCCAGAGGCTGGGATACAAACGAAAATCCCCCAAAGCATCCCGAAGGAGCAGCTCCAATGAAGTTCTGTGTAAAGCCCTCGGGTTTATTGTGGATAAAGAACAGAAGCTGTTTAAATCCAGGTGTACGAGGGGTAGATAAATAGGGAATATTTGGGAGAGTCCAGCCTGGAGAGACCTTAAATCCCTTCTAGAACCTAAAGGGGCTCCAGGAGAGCTGGAGAGGGACTGGGGACAAGGGATGGAGGGACAGGACAAAGGGAATGGCTTCCTACCGGGAAAGAGGAGATTTAGATGGGATTTTGGGAAGGAATTCCTGGCTGGGAGGGTGGGAAGGCCAAAAAATAGGATTGTAAAGTTTGTCCCTCATCCCAAAGGAGGGCCTGGCTGTCAACATTTATTGTGTTTTCCATGGCAAAACCTCCTTGATTGTTTATTCTGGAGAAGAGAAGACTCAGAGGTGACCTGATCACTCCCCACAGCTCCTGAGAGGTGGCTGTGCTCAGCTGGGGCTGGTCTCTTTCTCCAGGCAGCGCTGACAGAACGAGAGGACACAGCCTAAGGCTGCACCAAGGGAAATACAGGTTGGATATCAGGAAAAAAGTTTTTACAGAAAGAGTGATAAAGTACTGGAATGGTCTGCCCGTGGAGGAGGTGGAGTCACCATCCCTGGATGTGTTTAAGAAAAGACAGGATGTGGCACTCGGGGACATGGTTTAGTTGAAGTTAGGGTTGGGTTGGACTTGATGATCCTGGAGGTCTCTTCCAACCCGGTGATTCTGATTCCGATTCTGATTCCACTGGAGTGAGTCAAAAACAGGGCGGGCTGGGCTTCAAACACCCTCCAGCTCCTGCAACAGGTATGAAAAATTAACATTATCACTTCAAAGAGCTCACCAGAGATCATCCTGAGGGACCCGCCAGGATCATCGAGTCCAACGCGGTGCTGGACTTCAAAACACACAAAGTAAAGACAAATCAGCCTCCCATCATTTAACTGAGCAGATCACAATCAGCACTGGAGAAACCGGGCCCAAATTCCCCTTGTGTAACCAATATTTAGTCGCAGAATGTGGGAACTGGAGCTCAGATTGACTCACAGGAGGCTCTGTTGGAAAATAGTTCCTCTCTATTTTTCCAGAGCTGCCTCATCAGACGTACACTGAGATTGGCAGCTGCTTCCCTGCATATGCTGGGGAAATTCGGGAGGGCTGGAGGCTCATTCCAGATATTCCAGCTTCTCCCTGGCTCTCTGGGAGTGTGAGAATGTTTAAGGTGCATAAAACTGAGCTGTAAATCGAACGGGGTTTTTTTGTCAGGAGATGCTGCGGTTTCTGCCTCTCCTCTCGTTCAGAACCAAACCTGCCCCAGGAATGGACAACTCCCTCGGGAAAAAAGGTGGGAATTTGGGGGGCCCAGGGGTTGGGTCCCTGATCCAATCCCTTCCCACCCAGGATATTCCATGGGTTGGGCTTTTAATTGGCACAAAGAAACGGCCAAGGGTGGGAAGAAGACACTTGGCACCGAAACAAAGCCGCCATGAAAAGTCCATTGCAGTTTGGGTTGGATTTCTAAGAATTCTGAGATTGGATTTATTTAGCTTGGCTTCTACACTGTGCAGCCCCACAGAGTGATGCAGCAGGGGAGCGAGTTAATCCTTTTTGTCCTAAATTCCATTAATTCAGCACCGGACAGAGCCCAGCTGACTCTGGGCAGGGGCTTTTCTCATGAAACGTGTTCAGCTCCACCATCCTTGCCTGAGGATGACAGGGGTGGGACATTCCCAGCCTCTCACCCCACGCCGGCTTAAAGTTTTGCGTGGAGACTTTATTTTAGCAGGTTTGTCTCCATGGAGAAGTGGCTGGTGGACTTTTCTGGGATTGTGCCTCCTGGAAATAGGCAGATTTCCCAAAAATTAAACTGGAATTGTGAAAGCAAATGGGATTTTAGGCATGGGGGTTTTGGTAAGAGTTTCAAAGTGAGCACTTCTTCTGTGGGATATTTGAGAGCACTGGCTGGGATTGACAAGGGAGGGAGGGACAGGACACAGGGAATGGCTTCCCACTGCCAGAGGGCAGGGATGGGTGGGAAATTGGGATGGGATTGTTCCCTGTGAAGGTGGGGAGGGGCTGGGATGGAATTCCCAGAGGAGCCGTGGCTGCCCCTGGATCCCTGGCAGTGCCCAAGGCCAGGCTGGAGCACTGTGAGAGACGTCCCTGCCTGTGTCAGAAACCAACTTTAAGGTCCTTTCCCACCCAAACCATTCCAGGATTCCGTGCAGCTTTTTCCGCCAGCTCCCTGAATCGCTGCCTGTAGGAATTTCAGCGCTCCAACAGTGCCTCCCCTCATCCCGAGCGGCTCCGGGCGGGATGTGGGATATCCAGATGGTGCCTTCCACAGCTCCTCCCCACCAGCCTGGGCTCCGCTCTGCACATTCTCCCTCCTCTGACAAGGCTCCCAGCCCGTTTGGAATGTGCTCGGTGCAGATGGGCAGAGATGAGCCCGGAAAGGCCAAACGACGGCAATTAGCGCCGTTTAAAATTAATGATGGTGGTGATTAAGAGGCGGCGGGAGAAGGGGGAAATACCTGCTCCGGAAATAACCAGGTTGGGTTTAACTGGTTGTGGTTTGGTAATGTGAAGAGGGAGATCGGGGTGGGAAACGAGATGGGGGGGTTTATTTACCACGTTTCTGGTAATTAATAACCCATATTAATTAGTGGCTGCTGCTGGGAAGCTGGGAAATGGAATTCCTGGCCTGGCTGTGAGGAGCAGCGAGCTCGGGGTGATGCCGCCCTAAAGATTGTATTCCCACTCACCCTGAGGTGTGCCCTGTTCCCAAAGGCATCCAGACCCCGGGTGGGAGGGGACAGGGATGGAATGGGGATGGATAATCTATGGACCCAGGTTGGACTGGCCTTGGAGAAACCTGGGCCAGGGGAAGGTGTCCCTGTCCATGGTCCTTCCCAACCCAAACTATCCCATGGTTCAGGATAATTCCTTCTCCCTCCAGCCTCGCAGAGAATGGAGCATCCAAAACTATGTATTCCAAGCCACAAGAGTTTTATCTCTGGAAAAATCAGGGATTCCATTTTTTCCTGAGCTTCTCTCTATTTATTCCTTTTTGCCCAAGGTTTTGTCATCTCAAACCTTCCTGCCAAGAGCCTTCCAGCCCCCCTGGTCTCGGGGTGGATCCAAATGAGGCGGAATCAGAGGAGGAAGGGCTGGGAGCTCCCACAGAGGAATAAATCAACAAACGTCGAGCTCTGCCCGGGGTTATGTAACACTGGGAGCTGCTGACTGGCTCTGGGAGCGGGAAATTGTGTGGTTTGTGTGGCAGATTCCAGAAAACAAGTGGGATTTAGGGATTTGTGTGGGTGACTGGTGCCTGTGAGGCCACAGGGATGTCCCACAGACGGACACACGGATGGGGGGATGGAATGGGCAGAGCCAGAGGCCTCAAATTCCCTTTCACTGCAGTCACATCGGTAGCAGGTGATGGAGACTGGAGGAAAACAAAGGAGAAGTCATTCCTGAAGGCAAGGATCCTGTGATTTCCGGATTCCCACACATCCCACAGCTCCAGGGTGCTCCGTGGTGGGAATGGGCTGACCCAGGCGGCTGCAGACACTCAGGTAAATCCACAGGGAGAGAAATGTCCTGGCTGGTCGTTCCTCATGGACTTTGGAGAGTCCTGCAGGGGCAGGTGTGGCCAGGGGTTGTTAAAATCCCGCAGGAATGTGTCAGCTCTGTTACCTGGACTGAAAGGAGCGGGATGATTTCGGAACACTCATAAACCTGGAATCAGGTGTGCTGGCAGGAGGGAGCAGCGGGAGAGAAACGTTGGGCTTGCCCTGCTTTTTGAGACTTTTAATTAACTTAAAATTCACAATTTCGGCCTTTTCTCCGAAGACTTTGGGCTGTCCTTTATCTCCAAAGGAAAAGGAGGGGTGGGAGCCTCCACAGCACTTCCTCAGGCTCCGAGGGCTGGAATTGGAAGCTCCGTGTGGAATTAGAAGCTGCTGAAATTTCTGAGGTCTCAGGAGGAAATCCAGAACAGCTCTGTGGCCTTTGCCCCCGGCTCGCTCAGCTCATTATCAGAACAGGGCTGGGATTGGACCAGAGCTCCCAGAATTTCTCTCAGGGGTCCTTCTCTGATCCTTGGCCCTTCCTCTGTCCCTGTTTTAAAGCTGCCTCACTGAGGTTTCCTCTCTCCAGCACAGAAATGTCACTTGGGGAGGGAGGATTTGTGGCAGCAGTTAATCAGAGTGAGGCCAGCTCGGAGGGTCACCAACCCTTCAGCAGGTGGGGACAGCCTGAGGACAAGGGCTGGCCTAGAGCACGGCTCTCATTTGGGATCAAATTGGATTTTAGAGAAAATTTCTTCCCCGAAATTGCTGTCCAGCCCTGGGCAGCGGTGGAAGGATTTAAGAATGAATGTGGCACTTGGGGACACGGCCAGTGGTGGCCTTGGCAGGGCTGGGGATGGTTTAACTCAATCCCAGAGGGGTTTTCCAACCCAAACAATTCCAGGATTGTTATTCCAAAGTTCCTCTCAGGGGTCCTTCTCTCAGAGCTCTTCCTCTGTCCCTTTTTTAAAGTCCCCCCATCGAGGTTTCCTCTCTCCAGCACAGAAATGTCACTTGGGGAGGGAGGATTTGCCAGAGCAGTTAATCAGAGTGAGGCCAGCTTGGAGGGTCACCAATGAAGTTTTGTCTGTGGTGGGTTTAAATGTTTTTATTCATCTCTGCCTGGATTGCCCTCATTTTGTGTAACAAAGGAACCATCTCCCTTCTCTCCGATTGGAGCTCGGTGTTTTATTGAGGTGTCTCCTCTGAGAGCCGCTGTACAAAAATGTAGACTATTATTATTATTACTATTATTATTATTATTATTATTATTATTATTATTATTATTATTATTATTTTCTGTACAAAAATGTTGTTCTTGTTATTATTATTGTTGTTGTTATTATTAGTATTATTTATTTATTTATTTATTTATTATTATTTCCTCAAGGCCTGTTGTCCATAACCCGCAGCAAACGCAGATTATGCACCACGCCAGCGATGCAGTTGTCATTTCTCATCCTTATTTATTAATGCCTTTTCCGAGCACTTTAGATAAGGATTTCAAAACCCAGTTCCAGCAGAGCCGTGCTTTGCACGCCGCGCCTTAACTGGAGGAAAACACTGTTGTCTGATTTTAATCATAAAAATGAAATGCTCCTAATACAGCGAAAAACCCAATTTCCTGCAGAGGCATTTGCAGGCTGATGTGGCTCCGATATTCCTGCCATGACAGGAGAGTGATGATGTCTTGGGCATGGGGAAAAATGTTCTGGATATCCCTGAAAAAAAAAATGGAGCTGTGCTGGATCATTTTGAGGTTTGCACCTCAGAACTGTCACTGTAGGACACGAAAGAAAGACCCCAAATATTCCAGAAGGCAAAGAGCACAGAAAAAAGGCTTTTATTGTCTAATTCTCACTGCCTTTATCAGGTGTTCCCATACAGACTTACCATGGTTGGGGAATAGGAACGACACCTCTCTAATGCCGTTGGTTAAACCAGAGAAACAGCAAAACACCACCTGGAGAAAGATTGTTTGGAGAAAGGAGAGTTGTTTGCCAGGATTGTTTAGAGAAGAAGCCTTCTTGGGAAATTTTTCCTTGGGAAAAAGTTAGCAGCTGCCAGCAGGATAAAATCTCTCAGGCCCACACACACCATTGACTTTCAATCGTCATTTGCCGATAATTATTAATTAACCTCCACAGTTCCCGTGCTTTAATTCTGGGGGTGGGTTGGACATCAGGTGAGAGGAGATAAAACCTCACCAAATATTGGGATAGGGACAAGATTTGAGGGTAAAAGCAGCATGAGAGGACACAACCCCACCAAGCCCCAGTTTGGGACATTTTGGATCCTATTTTTAGGGATCTGTCACTGACATGGAAGGAGGATGGAGGCAGGTGGGGGTGAGTACAGGGAACAGGATGAGAGGAAACGGCCCCAGGTTGTGCCATGGGACGTTCGGGTTGGACTTTGGGAATGTTTTCTTCATGGAAAGGCTTGTCCAGTCCTGCACAGGCCGCCCAGGACAGGGGTGGAGTCACATCCCTGGGGGGATTTAACAAATTTGGGAATGTGGCACTTGGGGACACGGAAACATTTGGACTTTTTGGCCTCGGAGGGCTTTCCCAACCCAAACAACCCTGGGATTCCATGATACATTCATTCTTAGGCCCCTTAAGATGGAAACTGCCTTCTACTCCTGATTTATTTGGTGCTGCCTCCCATGAGGATTCCCTATTGAACAGCCTCAATGCATTCTCCAAATTATTATTCCCAGTTTTGCTGGTTGGATCAGCCTGTGTCTGAGTGCGGGTCAGGAAAAATGGAATTATTCTGATCTATCACAGAAAGAACTCCGAGATCCAAAGGAAGCAGCGATTTCTCCCTGCAGGGTATCGATATTCCCAACTCCTCTGGCAGCCATCTCCTGCAATATTCACCGGAATCCAATTCCATCCCTCTCCCGTGCGAGTGGAAGTGCTAATGAAGGAAAAGTGTCCTCAAACATGGGATGGCGACAGCACTGAGATGAAATCTGGCTGAAGTAAGAGTTTGTGAGTGTTCAGCACAGCCAACTTTTATCCTCTGCTTTTAAAGGAATAACAGGGAGAGGAAGATGTTAATTGGAATAACCCCGACACTGGAAAAATCCGTTTAATCCACCGGTTGGGTTGGTTTGGGCTTCACCGGTGCTCAAAGAACAACGAAATGGGGGGAGCTGTAGGATTTTCCGGCAGGAATTATTTACTGCCCCGAGGTGACATCCATTAAATGCTAAAATGCAGTATCTCCCAGGATTTACTGCTGGAATTCCGCTGCTTCCCCGACTCCGAGCTGAGCTGAGAATTATTGCCAGGTGTGATGAACAGCAGCGGGGCCCCGTGATAAGTTTGGCCATAATTCCACATTTCCAGCGGGTGCCCACGGCAGTGGCAGAGCCCGGGGAATCCATCTCTGGCCATGGATAAATGGATTCAGGGATGAAAAGCTGGGATAAAGGTGCCCAGCATTCCCACAGGGATGTGCCATTAATAAATGGGTTTTAAAAGAGGTTTTCTAGTCAATAAAAACTGTCCACATCATTTTGGGCTCAGAAGTGAGCAGGACATGCAGAACTCAGGCAGGAATTAAGATCTAAATAATCCAAGCCCCAAAAAGTCCACGTGATTGCAGAGAGGATGGAGAAGGCTCCAAAATCATGGAATTATTTGGGTTGGATTTGGGTCAGCAGTTTCATTTCTTGGTCACTGAGTGAATTCAGGGCTGGGGATAAATCTTGGTTTATTTTATACTTTCTGGAGAAGATTTTTAAGTGTCATCCTGAGGCAGATTTTTTTTTTTTCGATGGCAGAGGATAGATTTAATACATTAGAGAGTCACCGCCACACTCTGATAAAAATCAAAAATAGAAATAGTTAATCAAGACCAAAAAAACCTCCGTTATCCAAGGAATACCAAGTTTCCCCCATTCCCAATATTCTCTCTGAGACCTGTCTTATTTAAAGGCTTTGATAAATTTAGCAGGGAAGAGCTGCCGAAAATGATGAGGGTTTTTTTTTTTTCTTTTCCTTTGCATCAAGAAGCACAAATAGAGCTGTGGCTGCTTTTAGGTGCTCAAATATAGCCCTAATTAGTGCCTAAGTGCTAATTGATAGTCATTAGGTAGGTCTGTGCCTGTGAGAGGTGGGGGAAGAAGTGTCTGAGGAGGAAGAGCTGATGAAGGTGATGTCACCGGAGGGATCTCAGGAGTGGCCCAAGTTTGTCCTGACTGAGATGATCCCCATGGATTTCTCAAGAATTCCTGAGCAGTGGAAAACAGGTCAGGAGAGCTGGGAATGTTCACCTGGAGCAGGGAAAGGCTCCAGGGAGAGCTCAGAGCCCCTGGCAAGGACCTAAAGGGGCTCCAGGAGAGCTGGAGAGGGACAGGGGACAAGGGATGGAGAGGCAGGACACAGAGAATGGCTTCCCACTGGGAAAGGGGAGAGTTAAATGGGATTTTGGGAAGGAATTCCTGGCTGTGAGGGTGGGGAAGGGCTGGGATGGAATTCCCAGAGCAGCTGTGGCTGCCCCGGGATCTCTGGCAGTGCCCAAGGCCAGGCTGGAGGTGCCCCTGCCCACGGCACAGACTGAGCTGATGCCGGTTTGGTTTTGGCAGCTGTGATAAAACATCCTTCCACCCCACCTCCTCCAACTCAGGGAAAAGAATGAATGCACCAGAAAACGAGGATGTCTTGCCCCCAGATCCCAGGGAAATGTTAAAACACTGGGAATAGGCTGGGTGGCCTCACAGAGGGAGCCTCAGAGCAGGAGAAGGGCTGAGCCTCCTCCCTCCTTTACTCAAGGATCTGTTGAGGACAGAAAAGCAGTTTGTGCACCCAGGCTGGGGCTCCAACAAGAGAAAGGTGAATTACATCCCCCCTTTTTTTCCTTCTCCGTTCCCGTTTTCCCACCTCACGAAACTTCCTGCTCTTATTGCCTCATCCCTGGATGAAAATTTCAGCAGCCCTGAGCCAGGCAGACGAGCAGGGGATGAATATTCCAGCAGTCACACCTTGGCAGCGTTTGAAAGGGAAATTCGGAGCCTCGGGTTTGAATGTTTTACGAGCTCCTGTGCCCTGTTTGTCGGCGCTTTGTTCCTGGATGTGAACAGGGACCCGTGGGGCCTGGGAGTCTGATTCCCAGTGATTCCCGGTGATACCTAGCGATTCCCAGTGATTCCCAGCGATTCCCAGTGGCTGGACTGGACATTAGTGGGAAGTCCAGTTCCTCTTCTCATGGGAGATGTCTCTGTCCATGGTAAAGGGTGATCCTCAAGGTCCCTTCCCACCCCACCATTCTGGGATTCTGTGATCCCAATTAAAGGGGAATTCCATGGAAAACAGCTGAGGGTCTTGGGAAAAGGACACCTCAGAGTCTGTTTTTTTCATTTCTTTTCTTGCACCAAGGGAAAATATTGAAGCGATTTTTCTTCGAGATTCTTTTTTTTTTTTTTTAATCATGTTTGCTTTCCACGAAGATAAACCCCAATACTACCAGAGGCTGCCCCATCCCAGAGCCATTCCCAGCGCTGGGAATCCCGTTTTTCCAACAAACTCGCACAAAAACTGAACAACACGAACCAAGCCCCAGCAAGGCCCTGGGTAGCCCCGGGAATGCCATTTATTACCAGGGTGGGACAATCCGTGCGCAGCACACCGAGTGTGGGTAATTAAAAGTCTGGGAGCTGCAGGACTCTGTGATTAATGTTTTAGGTGGGTGCTTCAGCTCCTAAAACTAATGGGAAGTGACTCCAAGTGCACCACGAGCAGCTCTGGGGTCCCCGGGAGGAATCCGGGTTGCTCCAGGCATGTTGCAGATTCTTTGGCTCATTAATTACAGCTGCTCCGAGTGGAAAGTTTATAATTAAACATAGAGTTTGCTCCCCAGCTTCGGGGCTGGGTAAATGAAGGGTTTTAGATTTCTTTCAGGGTAAGCACGTGGGGCGTGCAGGTGACCAAGGAGGTTTTGTCCGGAGCTCATCCGGGATCCAGAGTGGGACGATGTGTTTATAATCAAATTTATCAGTTTAATTGCCTTTCTCGGCGGGGTTTGATTCTTAAAAAAGGAGGGAATTGGCAGCTTTACCTTCTTGGCAGGATCCTGTGTTGGGATCAAGTCAGTCCCATTTCCTTTACTGATCAATTTCCTTCACTGATCAATTTCTCTGCTGATATTCTGAGCTGAAAATATCAGAATATGCAATTTAGAAATCAATAAATACAGGTGCCAGTGCAATTAAAATGTGGTTAAAAGCGCAGGGGCTTCAGTGCTAAATGCTAATTATTTTGATGTTCCCAGCCGGTGCCTGATGCCTGAATATTCCCAGTTTCTGTGTGGGGTGGGAAATCTCAGCTCATCTTTGCAGGGAAACTGAGGCACAGGGGCTGGAGTCACCCCTAGGGAGTTTCATCAGGGAATTGCTCCTGAGTCCTAAACTTGTGCCCTCAGCTTGGGGCAACACTTTTACCTGCTGGGATGAGCCAGACAGGAAGAGAGGGACCGGCTGGAAATCCTGGGAATTGCAGCCCCTCCTTTCATTGCAGGTTTTTGGATTGAGTGAGTGAGTGCAGCCGTGGAATCAATATTCTGAAATGAACCGAGGCCTTTGTGTTATTTTCCACTCTCAAATCCCTCTATTCTGTGTTTGTTCCATCCAGCACAGGCCCATCCACACACAATTCTGTGGGTTTGTGCAGGTACAAAATCTGAGTGTAAACAGATGTGGAATTTGGTGTGGAATTCCAGTGCTGGAATTCTAGAAACCTGGATTTTGGGGATTTCAGTGTGTAGGAAAACATGTGAGGTAAGACGGAGGGCTTTGGGCGTTGTCTGAGTCCTTCTTCACCTTCTTCTTCTTCACCTTCTTCATTGGTTTGGGTGGTTTTCTCTAATTGGTTGATGGAGTCTGCATTGCACATTTCAAGTAGTTAGTTACCGGGTTTAAAGTAAAAATAATTCAGGTGGCATTTCATGATTGGACAGATTGTCCTTGAAAAGACCTGGTAGGGATAGAGAAGGACTCCATTTTAACTTCGTTTTCTAACTGGCTAGTTAGAGCTTGTGAGTCTGTAAAGAGATGAGAAATAATAAACATCCAAGTCCCAGCTCAAAATCTACATTTCCTGTGAATTCATCCCCACCTCAGCAGAGAAAAACAGAAGACAAAACTGCCTCATTTCAGCTCCCAGGGATTGATCCGGGCCTGTGGAATTGAAGCTCCCAGAGCTGTTTAGAGGAAAAGTTTTACTTTCTTAAAAAAAATACATAGACAAAAAAATTGAAAAGACTATAGGAAAAAAAATAGAAAAAAATACATGTTTATAGTCTATAGGGAAAAAAAAAAAAAGGCAATGGGGCCTTTGGTGGCTCCTGCCTCAGTTTGGGTCTGGAGCTTTTCTTTGCACCACTTCCAGCTCTGGGTGTGCTGAGTCAATGCAAGTCAGACTCATTAATTAATCCTGGCCTGGGGCAAGCTGGCCTGGCTGGGAAGAGCTCAGGACCTCTCCTAATGACTCCGGCATGGAAATCAGGGAGTGCAGGGGCTGCAGGAAGTGTCGGTGAGAGTTGGGTGTCCCTGTTTGTCCCTGTTGTAGGGAGATACCAGGTGGGTATTGATCCTCCAGAGAGCACGGGGAGGGTCACTTTCCCTGCAGAATTAAACCAGAAATCTCCATAATAATGGCTGTGCCACTCTCTGCCTTTAATGAGCTTTTCCAGGCCCTGTTTGCTACCCTGGGAGGGGCTTTTCTGCTCCTAAAATGAAATGAAAATCAGAGATAAAGGCTGGGACAGATGAGGGTGTACAGAAGGTTCTGGAGAGACCTGAGAGTTCCTTCCAGGGGCTAAAGAGGCTCCAGGAGAGCTGGAGAGGGATTGGGTGATGTCTTCAGTTTCAGCTTTGATGTATTTCATGTTCTGTGCTGCCCAGGGGTGCAGCTCTGAGCTCACAGTCAGTGTCACTCAGCTCTGCACACAGCAGGGACACAAAACAAATCCTCCTGCTGCACACCAAGGACAACGTTCAGGCCCAACAGCACAAACAAGGGTGGGCTGGAGGGAGGAAACAAGGATGGGACTTCATAACCTGCAGCTGGAATTGGACAATTAAACCCCAAAACGCAAATGAACCAAAAGTTATAAAAGTGTGAGACCTCGTGACCGGGCAGCCACTTTGTGTCCATTTTGTGACCATTTTATGTCCACCTTGGGTGTAGCCCTGGCCAGGCTCTTGTCCTGCCCAAGGTGTACCCTAAAGGCCTTTCAATAAATCTCTAATTTATTCTCCAGCTCTGCCCAGTCTCTGTTCAGATTTCCTAAGGCATCACGGGGACAAGGAATGTAGGGACAGGACACAGGGAATGGCTTCCCACTGCCAGGTTTAGATGGGATATTGGGATGGAATTCTGAGGGTAAAGGTGCTGAGGGGCCGGGATGGAATTCCCAGAGGAGCTGTGACTGCCCCTGGATCCCTGGAGTGTCCAAGGCCGGGTTGCAGTGGGGGAGCTGACAGCTTTGGCACCAAGAGCCATCGAGGTCAGGTGTGGGGACTGAGAGTGGCCGGGAAATAGACTTTAGGCTCCAAGCAATGGCTTGAAGCCTGTGAGAAAGCTGGGCACTGAACATTCTCCTTCTGGCCTGGGAAATCGTGAGTAGGAACCCAGAACAATCCCTGTAGATAAGAGTGATGCAGTACTGGAATGGTCTGCCCGGGGTGGTGGTGGAGTCACCATCCCTGGGTGTGTTTAAGGAAAGGCTGGACGTGGCACTCAGGGCCATGGTCTAGTTGAGGTGTTGGGGCTGGGTTGGGCTCGATGACCTTGAAGGTTTCTTCAAACCTGGTGATTCTGTGTGACGCTGTGATAGTCAGGGCGAGGTGTTTGTGCCCCTGGCAGTGCCAGCAGAGCCCTGCTGCTGCTGCCGCTGCTGCTGGATAAAGGAGCAGGCACGGGCAGGGGCTGGAGCATCCATCAGAAGCCCCATTCCAGCCCCTGTCCTGGTGCGCTGCCTCTGGATGGATCAGAGCCGTGGATTCCTGCTCTCAGGTGAGGCAGGAGCGTCACTCTGGCTCTGAGTGGAGCTGATCTCAGTTCCCTCCCCAGCAGGACAAAGCAGCTCCCTGTGCTGGGTGTTCCTGGCTGCAGGCAGGGAAGGGGAGCAGCTTGGCTTGGCTCAAGCGCTGCAGCCAGACAAGGAGTCCCTTGTGTTGTTTTGCCCAATATCCCTGGAAATGAGTTTTTTTCCAGTCCCAGTCTGGGCTCTCCAGCTTGTCCCCTCCCTGTGCTCCCTTTGCCTGCCCCAGCTCCCTCCTGTCCCCCTTCCCTGCAAGCACAGCCCTTCCTTTACCTCGGGAATTCTGAGCTTCCATTGGGATTTGGTTTTGGATCATCCGAACTAGGGCTGGGAATTGTGGATTTTGAGCTGGTCTCAACTTTCTTCCCTCTGGGCCAGGTCAGTTCACAGAAAACCCTCCAAAACTGGATGCAGAGACTAGACTACACTAGACTAGACTAGACTGGAATAAACCCTGTAAATGCTGAACCAGCACAGGGACTCCCATGGATTCCAGTGAGATTTCTTTCCATGGCATTTCTTCCCCGCAACATCGCTTCTCCATGAGTTCCTGTTCTGCTTCCGGCTGCAGTTCAGGACACTGGATTTGATCTGTGAAGTCCTGGGTTTATTCTGTGAAATCCTGCCCTTTATTCTGTGAAGTGCTAGATTTATTCTGTGAAATTCTGGCCTTTAATCTGAGAAGTGCTGGATTTATTCTGTGAAGTCCTTGATTTGATCTGTGAAGTCCTGGATTCATTCTGTGAAATCCTGGCCTTTAATCTGTGAAGTCCTGGGTTTGTTCTGTGAAATCCTGGCCTTTAATCTGTGAAGTGCTGGATTTCACGTGTGAAGTTCTTGACCTGACCTGTGAAATCCTGCTCTTTAATCTGTGAAACCTTATGTGCCGACAGTCCTGTAAATTTATTTCCATTTGCCTGCTCAGGCCCGGTAAATCCCGGAGCGCTGCCTGTCGGAATCACTGTCGATCCGAGAGGCACAGTTAGCTCCTTCAGTCCCGTGCCAGGTGGGAGTTGTGCAGGTTTCCAGGGTGGTTTATCAGTGCAGGAATCCGAGCAAATGTGACAAACACCTCCTGAACCTGCTAAAACACCGAAACATGTCACGCACGGCAGAAACCGTGAGGAGCAGCTCCAGCACCGTGCCCCTGGGAAGGAGAAAACAGGTTTTGGGGATGGTTTACAGGAAGACAGAGGAGGAATCCCCTGGACCTTCCCAAACGGCTGTGAAACCCCAGAAAACCTTTGGGATATCGGAATCTGTGTCGTTGTGGTGTAAAACAGCGTCAGTTGTGCACAAGGAGGGAGTCCTGATGCCTGTGAGGGTTTTCTCCCAGAGCGTGGTGGGGATCTGCCCAGGCTGCCCGGGGAATGGGCACAGCCTCGAGGCTGCCAGAGCCCCGGGGACACAGAATCAGAGAATCGTGGAATTGTTCAGGTGGGAAAAGCCCTCTAGGATCAAGTCCAGCCCAGCACTGTGAAGGCCACCACTGGTCCACGTCCCCAAGCGCCACATCCACACGTTTTCGGGACACTGCCAAGGCCCTGGTAATGTTCCTTCCGATGCTGGATCACCCTTTTGGTGAAGAAAGTTTTCCTAAAATTTAAGTGTAATTGGGTTGATCCTTGGGATTTCTTGGTTTGATTCTTGGGATTTCTTGGGATGATTCTTGGGATTTCTTGGGTGGATTCATGGGGTTTCTTGGGTTGATCCTTGGGGTTTCTGGGGTTGATCCTTGGGGTTTCTTGGGATGATTCTTGGAGCTGTCCTTTGCCAAGCCAGGACACAGAGTCGAAGATCCTTGAGGGCCCTTTCTAACCCAGGATATTCCATGAAAATCGAGGTGCCAAGCAGCAGCCAAGCTGCTCACCGAGCCCAAGAAAAGAGTGTCTGAAATCCCCTCTTTGTCTAAATAATTCCTACCAGACCCTGCCTGCCAAAACACCGAGTTCCTTCTTGCCTCAGAGGACATCTGGAAGGGAAACAGAAGGAGAGCTGGATGAAAAATTTCCCAGATACGAACGGAAGGTCAGCAGATGAAATACGAAATGTCACATTTGTTGCTCAACTGAGCAGGATTGCAACTGGAAAAATGCAGCCCTTCAGCCCCGCCGCTGAAAATAAACCCGAGTCAAACAGAAGTCCTTGAGTGCAGACACGAGGATCGGAATTAAATTTCCTCATAACTCCTGGGTAATGGAGTTCTGCCAGAGCCAGGAGTCAATTAAGGGGATAAATACTCCCATAACTCACCAACACTTTGCATTTCAGGGGTATTTTGCTGAAGTAAGCACTTAATGTGATTATTGTGTTTCAGCCTGATTTAAGATGACAACTTTTGCATTTGCTAAATATTAATTAGCCCGGAATTTCTATTTATTTAAACTCGGAGGCAGCAAGTGGGTAGTTGTGTGATTTACCTCTGGCTCCTGGCACTTCTCTCGGCTGGGATGTTGGGAATGCAATTGTGACCAATTAACCTTCGTGCCTGTCAGCAGAAAGGATGAACAATTGAGCTTGGTGGGTTTGTTTGGGGGAATAATCATCCCACAAACCAGGGCAGGCATCTGCTCCTCTGGAGGAGGCTTTTGGGTCCCTGCTCAGGGAAATAAAAAAAGAAATGGGCTTTGAATGGATTTTTCAGCTGTTCAGGTGGGATTAGGCTGTTCCCTCAGGGGTGGCTTTTAGGGGCACAGTGCGGCATGGCTTGTGCGGAGCTCCTGGGATGCCTGCCCACCTGAGGGCTTGTAATGATATCACAGGAATGGGAATGAGGGAGGTTTTGATGGATTTTTTTAATGATGGATTTTTTTGTTAAAGTGGAGGAGGGGTTAGATGGGATATTGGGAAGGAATTCCTCCCTATGAGGGTGGGGAGAGAATGGAATTCCCAGAGGAGCTGTGGCTGCCCCTGGAAGTGTCCAAGGCCGGGTTGGAGCACCCTGGGATAGAGGAAGTGTCCCTGCCCGTGGCACTGGATAATATTTATTTCCAACCCAAAGCATTCCATGATTCCATGAAAAGGAGAGTCCTCACTGTGGGCATGGAACATTTCCTGCATCAGACCCTTCAGAACATCCTGGATCCCTCTGAGGCCTCTGAAATCCTCACCCTGTGGTGTCCAAGAGCTCCCAGGCCAGCTGTGGATTTGTGTCATCCAAACCCCACGTGGCAGGGAGGGAACGTGGGCATGGAAAATTTCAAATTAGGGCTGGGATTAAAAAGACTCTGGGCACCCACATCTCCTTTGTAATCTAACCGGAATTTTGTCCTCAGCAGGAGAAAAAGGGAGATTTTTGTATCGAGCAGCACCAAGTGGAGCGTGGCAAATCTCCCCCCAGGAATTCTGCTCTGCTTCTCCACCCCAATTCCCGCCCTCACCGCGCTCTCCTGGCTCTGCTCTCCGTGTAATGAGAGGATGGTTGGAGGATTCCAGCTGTAATGGAGCCACCAAATTCCCTCGAAACATCTTTGCCTCAAATACCTCCCCTCTTCCAGCCACTGAGACGCTGAAATCCCAGTGTTCCCCCAGAAGGAGCTGTTTGCCGTCCTCTCAGAAGGATGTCACCCATCTTGTTGATGTTTGTTGAAACTTTGGATCGTCTCTGGCTTGGAGAGGTATTTTTAGCTCCGTACTTTTCGGAATTTGAAAGTGTTGTTGGCCCCCAGTCAGGGAACAGCAGGGTTAATGTAGAGCCTGGAGGAGCTCTCCCATCTGTTCCAGCTTCCATCCAACCGTGGAGTTTTACAAGAGCTCTCTAGGAGGGCTCGGAGCTCTCCGTTTTGTAGTATTCCCTGGAAAAAAAATCAGCTTGGAAAACTGCCTGTGCCAAACAGGAGGAGGTAAAGTCATCGAGGAGACAAAGGAGCTTGGAAACATCAGATTTCTCTCACATTTTCAGGAATTCTGTTTATTTTGATTGACGTTGAAATTAGAGACGGAACAGATGGAGCGAGGGTACAGCAGGATGAGCTGAGCTGAGGCTTTGACACTCTAATGAGGAATTAAGAGGCAGAAGCTGCTGGTCGGGTTCTTCTTTGGGGCCTATTTATGTTTTATTGGCCCTGATACCTGTGCCAACAGCAAGAGATCCCGAACCAGGCTGACCCCAACACGTCCATAACCAGGCTGACCCCAACACGTCCATAACCAGGCTGACCCCAACACGTCCATAACCAGGCTGATCCCAACACACCATAACCAGGCTGACCCAAACACGTCCATAACCAGGCTGATCCCAACACACCATAACCAGGCTGACCCAAACACGTCCATAACCAGGCTGACCCCAACACGTCCATAACCAGGCTGACCCCAACACACCATAACCAGGCTGACCCAAACACGTCCATAACCAGGCTGATCCCAACACACCATAACCAGGCTGACCCAAACACGTCCATAACCAGGCTGACCCCAACACACCATAACCAGGCTGACCCCAACACGTCCATAACCAGGCTGACCCCAACACACCATAACCAGGCTGACCCCAACACGTCCATAACCAGGCTGACCCCAACATGTCCATAACCAGGCTGACCCCAACATGTCCATAACCAGGCTGACCCCAACACGTCCATAACCAGGCTGACCCCAACATGTCCATAACCAGGCTGACCCCAACACGTCCATAACCAGGCTGACCCCAACATGTCCATAACCAGGCTGATCCCAACATGTCCATAACCAGGCTGACCCCAACATGTCCATAACCAGGCTGACCCCAACACGTCCATAACCAGGCTGATCCCAACACACCATAACCAGGCTGACCCAAACACACCATAACCAGGCTGACCCAAACACATCCCTAATCACACTGACCTCACCACATCATAACCACGCTGACCCCAAACACATCAACCTCAACCAGGCTGACCCCAACACGTCCCTAACCAGGCTGACCCCAACACGTTCCTAACCAGGCTGACCCCAACACCAGGCTGACCCTAACACATCCCTAACCAGACTGACCCCTACACATCCCTAACCAGGCTGACCCCTACACATCCCTAACCAGGCTGACCCAAACATGTCCCTAACCAGGCTGACCCCAACAAATCCCTAATCAGGCTGACCTCAACATGTCCCCAACCAGGCTGACCCCAACACACCATAACCAGGCTGACCCTAACGTGTCTCTAATCGAGCTGACCCTGACATGTCCCTAACCTTGCTGGTCCAGCCATACCCAGCCAAGATGGATCATCCAGACTTGGTAAATTTTGTTTATGCCAGCTCCTGACATTCCCAGACAAAATACCCTGATTATTTTGTGGATTTGTGTTGGTACAGGTGGATATTTTTTTGATTTTGGAAGATGAGATGAGGGGTTAAAGCCGAGAATGAGGTGATGCCACAAACTGTCGGCTGATCTTCCCCTTAATCTGCAACCAGAGCTGTGTGAACACAACCAGAGCTGTGTCCATCACCACGACACTCCTCTCCTCAGGGTGGTGTTTGTCGTGGTGGCCTCGATTAGGCGGCTTCGTCACCAATACAAATGTTTGCACTAATTAGTTGTGGGTTAATGGTTGGACTTGATGATGTTCAGGGCTTTTTTTCCAACCTGATTCCCTCATTCTGGTGTGGGCTTTGGTTTTGCACATGGATGTGGCTGTAGGGAGATGAAGTGTGAAATGCTCCATGCATCCATGGATACATTAATTTAATATATTCAATACATTCAATACATTCTGTGGACAAAGGGTTCCCGGTCGTTTTTGATCTCAGCCTTTCTCTGCCTCCACTGGCACTGAAGTCACAGAATTAAAGGAAACAGAGTAATTTAAATCCTTCCCTGTTAATACACATGGGCAGCCATTTGGAAAGGGAGATGTTATTACAGAAACCTAATTAAATCATTTTCTCCACTTGCCCCCCAGACATGAAACAACAGTGACGTGTGGTGACTTTACTCCAAGCAGCCACCATGAAATCAGCACAAATTTCCCATCAAAAATGGACAGCTGTGGCCTTTCCTTCAAAAGTGGACAGCTGTGGCCGTCAAACCAATGAGTGCTGGGGCCCTTAGACCTGGGCAGCCTCATTAAATGCAATTTTTGTGTGGAGTGGGAGGGATTTGCTCTCCTGAGCCTGGGCCTCAGACTGCCCATGCAGAAAAGGAGCTACAAACAATTTGTTTTCTCAACGAAGAAAGAATTCCCTTTCTCAGTGGGGATAGAATTCCTTTTCCCAATTAAATGGTTGGTTGTTAAGGTCCTGGCCTTTTGCTTGGTGCAAACCAAAGCTGGCTTTGAGAAGTTCCCTCTTGACTTGCTGGAGATTGACGAACAAGAACCAGAGAGGTATAAAAATGGGCTGGAAAGGGGGAAGACCATGGGCACAGATGAGGGAGGGAATTGTGGAATGGTTTGGGTTGGAAAGGACCTGAAAGCCCATTCCATTCACCCCCTGCCATGGCAGGGACACCTCCCACTGTCCCAGGTTATCCCAACCTGCCCTTGGGCACTTCCAGAGATCCAGGGGCAGTCACAGCTCCTCTGGGAATTCCATCCCAGCCCCTCCCCACCCTCCCAGGGAAGAATTCCTTTCCAATATCCCATCTAACCCATCCTCTGGCAGTGGGAAGCCATTCCCCCTTGTCCTATCCCAGGTCTGGACTCCACAACCCAAAATCCCCTCCTCGAGCTCAAGGTTTCACATTTACGACATAAAAATATCAGCGCTGTTTTTCTTAAGGGTACGTGGAGCTGGAATTCTCTAGAGTAAATGAACATCCTGGTGGGAGGAAACAGGAGGAGTGAGGCAGACCCAGAAGGAATTAAACTAGACCTGAGCAGGTCGGGCAGCTCAGGTGTGTGTTTGTCCCAGGCTCTAAAATCAGGATTTGTTTCACTTTGTGCACCTGCAATGTGTCGTTTTTCATTGTTCACTTCTTTTCCTGCCCTCCCTCTCGCTCCTCAGCTGGCTTTGTTGGGAACTCTCCATTCCTGACAGCCATCCCCTGGGAACAGAGGAGACAGAGGTTGTGTTCTCTCCTTTCCAGGCTTTCCCTGGCATCGTGTGTTCCCTGTGGGATGGCAGATGTCACCGGGCAACCCGTGGCAGTGCCCTGTGTCCTGGCACACCCTGAATTGCTGGGCTATCCTCTTTTTCCCCCTTTTCTCCCAGCTGTCCGCTCCTCACCGAGCACTCCTCCACCTGGATGTGGGGAAAGGCTCTCAAAATCTCTCATCAGAGGCAGAAGCATCCCTGCGTAATTGGAGGGACTGGAAAAGGATCATTTCGTGTTTCTTTTCTCCCTAATTTACTGACAACTGTGGCAGCCGGGGCTGGGAGTTGAATCACCTCCCTGAGACTCCACGTTTAAATGATATTTTTATTATTTCCCATTAATCTGTCCAAGACAGGGGAGGAGGCTTTCAAAGTTTCACGGATGGAGAAGAACACCCAGGGGCCCCTGATTTTTCAGCGGGAAACGAGCATTTAACTGCTCCTTTGTGCCTTTGAAAGCCGCCTCTGCTCAGGTTCTCCCCGTGGTGGAACCAGCCCTGGTGTGGTTTAGTCCTCGTTACCTTAATTTGAGGAGAAAAAATCCTTCCAAAGGCAACTTGATGTGGTTCATCCCCATCCACGTGGGGAGGATGGTTCTGATCATCGAGGCTGTTTAATGTGTCTGACAAAAGCATCACAAGGCCCAAGAGAGGGAACCTGAAAGCAGCCAAGTTCAGGCCAGACACGGAATTTATATTTTAAACAGTGAGAGTTGTTAACCCTGGAAAATAACTTGACAGATTCTCTCTCACTGAGTTAAATTGGTGGTGGCTGATGCTGGCTGCATGAGGGGGACCGGACCAGACCTGGCCTCGTCACGTTAATTATCCCAAACTGATGCTGGATGTTTGGAGTGACGGGGCTTCTGGGACAGGAGCTGGATCTTCCCCGTGCTGTTCTTTTGGACGAATCTGATTTTTCAGGGCTAATTAGGCCGTGCCTGAGACAGCACTTTATTGCTCTGTGCACTTTATTGCTCTGTGAAAGTTGAGGTCAAGTCGATGGAAAAGAAGCTGGGCCATGACGTGAGCATTTCCTGCTGCCGCTGTTATAAACACCAGAAAAAGCGGGATTATTACCAGATCTTGGGGTTTTTTTACTTTTTTATGTGCCTCTTGAAGATCTCTGTTCTTTTCTGATGCCCTAAAAAGCAGCTGAACTTTGTTGAAACCCATCCCGTGCTGTAGAAACAGAGTAAATCCAACTGTGCTCGTTGCTCTCTGCGTCAAGCGCGATGTCAGCCTCATTTCCTCCCTCTGCCTCAGCCCTTCTCCAGGGGCACCTTTAGGAAAAATCACTTTGTGCTGCTCTGTGTGACACTCCAAACTTGCAGCCACCATGGCCGAATCATTATTTCAAAGACGAGGGGGGCTGAACTTGCCACTGACATTAGGCTGCTGGAATTTCACTGCCAGCCCTGGTCTTCAATAGGATCTTATCTCTGTGAGACTCCGGGTTTTAATGGAATTCGTGTCACAGCAATAATGGGGTCAGGCTCAGCCTGTCCCAGCATTGCAAGCGAGGTTTAGTTTATTTATTTTTTTATTTTCACGGCCACCAAAGATTTAAATAGAGCTTATCTGACGGGGCCTCTGCGGGGAAGGTGACGGGGCCTTGGAAAGGGAAATTAAAGTCAGGTTCCTACAGTGAAACTCCTGTCGCAGTTCCCTGCTAGTCCCAGCCTCTGCAGAAAGGTGGGAGTTTGGTGAGTGGTGAAACACAGAAACGCTGGTCCTGGCTTTGCTTCTGGCAGCAGGTCAGAGTTTTCCAGGTGGATTCGTTCAGTGGTAAGAGCTGCCTCTGAACTTAAAGAATCATGGAATCATTAAGGTTGGAAAAGGCTTTTAGGATCCTTGGAAGCGTTCAAGTTTGGATGCATTTGAACAACTTGGCCTGGTGGAAGGTGTCCCTGCCCCTGGCAGAGGGTGGAACTGAGTGAACTTTAAGGCCCCTTCCAACCCAAACCATTCCAAGATTCCGTTCTATGAAATGATGTCTGGCCCTCTGTCCAGCTTAGTTCAAGTATTATTTGTTTTAGCTGTTTTTATTGTGGGTTTTTTTTTGTTTGTTTGTTTGTTTTTTGGGGGTTTTTTTGGTGCTGTGCATAAAACTGTCAGTGCCTGCTTGTACACTTTGCATGCTTGGCCTCAGGCCAGGAAGAAGCTTCTGGTCCCTCCTGGGTCCATATCTTTAAATTTGCAAGGAGGAGCGAACCCTCCAAGGAATCCCCCCAAGGTCTGGGAGTGCAGGCGCTTGCCCGGGGCTGTTTACTGTAACAAACGGATTTGTACAGCACATCCTGGCGCTCGGCTCCCCGCGGACGCCGCGGCAGCAAAAGGAGAAGAAACCATTTCCAAGCCCTCAGATATTCCCTCCTGCAGCACCTGTCTGTGTTTTGAAAGACAAAAGGTGCACAAGAGGTCACGGAGCTGCCGCGGCTCAATTGAAGATGTTTTGTCAGTTGATCGAGGCGAGGTTTCAAACCTCCACCATCAAAAAGGCACCGGTTAGACAGGGTGGAACAGTCAGAAGCTGGATGTGGGCAGCAGTAATGCTTTGGGAATATTTGCACGATCAGGGGCACTGTTTTGCTGCTGGTTGGGTTGGGTTGGAAAGATTGGTTGGCTTGGAAAGAATGGATGGTTTGGAAAAGCGATGAGGTTGGAAAGGGTGGTTGGTTTGGAAAAGATGATTGAGTTGGAAAGGATGTCTGGATTCAAAAGGATGCAGGATGAGTTTCCTCAAGAGTGATGAGCCCCATGATCCTGAGCCAGGAAATACTCAAACTGAGTTTATCTTCAGGTAGCTGAGCAGCTGGATTTGGAAAAGTCACCTCCAACACTGGGCAAGGGGAGTAAAGATCCCAAAGGGCCAACTCTGCTGGCACCTCAATGTGTGCTGTCAGGATGTGGCATCTTTCAGTGACGTGGGAGGGCCTCTCCTCCTGTCTGCAGTTTGCCTCCCACCTCCCATCCAAAACCCCTCCAAACTCTGCCAGTCTCCGTGTGCTGAGCGGGAAGCTGGGCTTTGATAAAGCTGGGCTTTGATAAAGCCCCACTTGTGGGACATCAGGACAGAGCCAGGACACGTCACGAGCGGTGTTTGCCTGGCAGGAGACTCTCAGTGGGCTTTGATTAATAACAACTCTTGGTGCCACGGATATCTCTCATCCAAGGATATGCAAATATTCACTGATTGAGAAATTCCCCGCACTCATCGCCGCCGCGGCTCCGTGTTTGTTTTTGTGTCGTGCAAGAACTTCTGAAGGTCACATCTCAACTGCTCAAGGCTTGAGGGAATGGTCTGCACATCAATGAGCAGAATTTGGGTGGTTGGAAGAGAAAAACACGGGAAGGGAAGGGAAGGGAAGGGAAGGGAAGGGAAGGGAAGGGAAGGGAAGGGAAGGGAAGGGAAGGGAAGGGAAGGGAAGGGAAGGGAAGGGAAGGGAAGGGAAGGGAAGGGAAGGGAAGGGAAGGGAAGGGAAGGGAAGGGAAGGGAAGGGAAGGGAAGGGAAGGGAAGGGAAGGGAAGGGAAGGGAAGGGAAGGGAAGGGAAGGGAAGGGAAGGGAAGGGAAGGGAAGGGAAGGGAAGGGAAGGGAAGGGAAGGGAAGGGAAGGGAAGGGAAGGGAAGGGAAGGGAAGGGAAGGGAGCCCCTGGAGTTGTTAATCCAGGAGGTGTGAAGGAATAGGAACGAGGATAAGAGGTTCTTACAGTGATGAAGATGACGGAACAGACAGACCCTTTGTACATGTTGAGACTGACAAAAGTATCACAAAAAATCAAACTAATTTAAAAAATAAGAGAAGATTTCATGGGAAGTCAGTTTGGTGGCGCACCAGGAACAGGACTGAGGTGTCCCCATCTGGGATTCCCATATTTTAAAGCCAAGCCCAACCTTTTAGGACCGGCCTCCCAGCTGGTGTGAGCTGCTGTACACGCAGCAATGTCAATTTACGCTTCCTGCAGATCTCCTGATCGGGATCTACAGTGGTAATTATTCATGCTCACCACTCATATTTGGGGATTAATTAACTATTCGTGGTTCCTATAAAGAATATTGTCAACCATTTAATGGCTCATTGAGTTCAGCAGGATTTCGAGCTTCTCTCTTACGATTTCCACGGAGTGGTTATTGTGATTTGTGACTTGGAGGAGCAGCGAGTGAGCTCTGAGCGGACCAGGAGCGTTTGGCTGTTAGCTCTACCCTGTGACAAATGGGCTTTAATTGGCTTTACACGGGTTTTGCTTGGTGAGACGAGGCAGATGAAGAGAGGAGATACAGTAAAGTTCTTTTTAAAAATTATAAAAGAGGTGCTTTTGTCCTGCCGGGTGTTCCATGGGTGATTTTCAACTTTTTCAACGAGGGTGAGTATTTAAAATTAATTCCTGCACATGTTAGACCATTGTTCTTACATCTCCCTCCATAAAAAATGTTTGAGTCAAGGTCTTCAGCCTGGTTTGAACACTCCGGAAGTGTTAAAAAAAAAAAAAAATGTGTGGATGTGGCACTGGGGGTATAGTTTAGGATTGGGTTTGGCTGCGAGAACAGTTGGATTCCATGACCTTCGAGGGCTTTTCCAGTCATTTTATGATAATGTGATTTTGTACCCAAGAAACCCTCAGGTTCTGCCTCACTCAGCGTGTTGGCCGTTGAGCATTTCTGAAAATGTTTAATATTCCAGTGAGAAGCGTGGAGTGCCTGGAATACATAATCCCAGCTGTGGCTAAAATGGCCTGAGGTGCTCCTGGAATGATTAATCCTTCACGTAAGTCTTTGTAACTCACTACTCTGCATTTATTTCCAGGGGGAAAAGAAAATGCATTTTTGAGAGAGTAAAAATGGCCTTTCGTAACAGGTCCCTGTGCTGCAAAATCCTCTTGGAATCTGCTCGGTGTGAGAGTCTGAGAGTGGCCAAGAGGGGTGAGGGGCATTTTTTGAGGGGCATTTTTTTATCTGCCGATGTCCTCATTCCCCACGTTTTCACAAGATTCGGTGTGTGGGCCACGAGATGGTCGGAGCTGAGGCTGACCAGGATGAGAGAGAGAAGGAGCAAGTGACTCTTTAAGATTCATCCAGTTTGCAGAAGGTTTTAGGATTTTGCCACCTGCACGGAGCTGTGGCTTTAAACCAGGAGAGAGAAGGTTTAGACTAAATATTGGGAAGCAATTCTTCCCTGTGAGGATGGCGAGGGGCTGGGATGGAATTCCCAGAGGAGCTGTGGCTGCCCCTGGATCCCTGGAAGTGCCCAAGGACAGACTGGGATAATCTGGGACAGTGGGAGGTGTCCTTGCCCGTGGCAGAGGAGTTGGTCTTTAAGGTCATTTCCAACCCAAACCATGCTGGGATTCAATGAAAAGCTTTAAGGAGAGAATGGAGGGAATTAAGAACCTGGAAATCACAGGCTGAAGTGTTATTGGGGCTGGAAAATCTGGAATTGGGTGTGTGAGATGCTGGCAGGGATTCCTGGAAGGAATTTCTCCTAATTTCCTAATCCATATTTCCCGGGGCCTGTCTCATCCCTGTCTATTGTGGATGAAGGAACTGCACCCAGCTCCCTTTGGCTCTGCAGGGTCTCAGCTCAGTGGGATGTGGAGCATTAAATAATTCAGTGTCCTCGGTGAGTGTTCACAGCATTCCAATGAGCCTGTGCCGAGGGATCGGAGGGGAAAAAAAAAACAAAACAATTTCCCAAAGTAGTTTTTTGGCAACGGATCCGCTAAATCTTGAACAACCTTCTCGTGCCAAATGGTGAAGCCGATTTGCAAATTCCTGATTTCCTCGTGCCATCGTCACCTGCTGCCAACGAGGGAATAAAGAAATCCCAGTTGGGGGAAAAAAAAAAATCTCATGGAAATATTTTCCTTGATGTTCTGGCTGTGCTGAGGGAGGAGAGGAGTGTGTGTGGAGGTGGGGAGATTATCTGGCTGAAACGACAGGCAGAGGTGTTCCCCCTGACATTTCACAGTCAGATTTTGGAGCCAGGCTCGTGCAGTGATGGAATTGTAGAGCCAAGACTTTGCATCGGGATTTACCTCGGCTTTATGGTCTCTCCCATGCCCACAAATACATAAAACGTCTTTCCTTATTCCTCTTAACACTGAAAATAATAAAACCCCAGGAGCTTAAAAACCAGAGATGTCACTGATAAAGGGATCGCGTTTATCTTCCATCTCCCCAAAATCCTCGGGGGAGCTCGTGCCTGACCCAACCTGTCCTGCAGGTCTGGGATCCAGGCTGCAGATTTATGGAGAGCCTTCAGCTGGTGGCTGATCGCTGTCAGGAGCTCCTGGGTGGCAGCAGAGCCTCCCCCTCTCCCTGTTTTCAGTCTCTGCCAGGTTTTGGCTTTAGTTTTATTCCTTTTTCCTGCTCTGTTCTTTTTTTTTTTTTTTTCTTTTTGCTTTCTCGTCAGTCGCTGCAGAGGCTTTGGTGGGGGCTACCCTGACAAAAACCCTGCACTGACATCGATTTCCTTGATGCTTGAGGATGCAGAAAATAGGAGAGACCAGTTTTCCTACAACACTGAAAAGCCTCTTCAACCCAAAGGCGCAGAGCCCAGTGGTGGTGGGGACCTCTCTGGGTCAGGCTGGGAGGGAAAACACCTCATCCAGACAGACAGAACTGAGCCTCAGTGGATTTTTCTTGTCTCCTTTTCATCCACTGCTCTTTGCTCTCATGGGATCACAGAATCCTGGAATGATTTGGGTGAGAAAGGACTTTAAAATCATCCCATTCCTCCCCCTGCCATGGGCAGGGACACCTCCCACTGTCCCAGGCTGCTCCAGCCTGGCCTTGGGCACTTCCAGGGATCCAGGGGCAGCCACAGCTCCTCTGGGAATTCCATCCCAGCCCCTGCCCACCCTCACAGCCCGGAATTCCTTCCCAAAATCCCACCTAACCCCTCCCTCTGGCAGTGGGAAGCCATTCCCCCACGTCCACATTGATTTTCCCCTTTTCCACTTCGGTTTCCCCCTTGTTCTCCCTCCCACTCTCGAACTGACTCCCCACAAAAAACCCACAATTTGGTTTGGGTGACAGCTCATACGTAAATTAAACTCTTCAATCCGGGGTTCATGGCTGTGTCTCAGGGCAAATTTGCCTTAAATGTCCTCCAAATACTCCCCAGCCCCATCAGAAAATCACCTCAGTCCCAGACAGTGACTCTGCTGCTCCCCTGCCCCAGGGGTGCAGTTGGGCTCTGATAATGCAGAATCCAGGATTTTTTAAAGCACGGAGTTGTTTTTGTTTGGTTTTTTGTTGGGTTTTTTTTTTTCTGGTTGCATTCCATGGACACGGCAGAGCTGCTCAGAGAAAATCCAATCCATCTCCTGTGAAATGAACTCAGTCATCCTTCAGTTTATTGAGTGAGAGGGAATACAAAACAAATCCACAAATGTCAAAAGCGGTCTACGAGGGATTGTTCCGTTCCTTTCTCCATTTGTTTTCCTGATTAAAATGATTTTTAACTGATTCTCCTCTTAATTTTATACAGCAAAATATAATTCACTTGAATAATCCTCCACAGCCCCCCTGCCAACGTTGGTGCTCGGTCAAATTTCCTGGAAAGAGGGGAAGGAATGACAGGGAGGGACTTTGCTGAGTCACGTCTGGGGCAGCGCAAAAAAAAATCTGTTTGCTGCATCTGCAGGAACGTGACCAGGAAAATTCTTCTTGCTTCATTAAATTCGCCGCTGGATTCCTACTGGTTTTAATGGGCTGGTTTTAATCACTCAGGGGTGATCCACTGGTTTCTTCCGAGGTGGGAAGGGTTTGTCTTTTCCCAGTGATTTTCTGCCCCTGAGATTTTTCTGGGAGCGCTGGGCTGAGGATTTCTGTGGGAACACAGAACATGGAATGGTTTGGGCTGGAAAGGACCTCAGGGACACCTTCCAAGCTCCATCCAACATTCCAGGGATGGGGCAGCCGGAGCTTTCCTGGGAAATCAGGGTCTCACCTCCCATTCCGTACATCCAACAGAGTCTGTTCTGTCTCCTGACTGAAACAATATTCTTGTGCAGGATGTGGAAAAACAATATTTTTGTGAGAATGCGGAGGGTGTGGAACCAATATTTTTGTGGAGGGTTTCCAGCCTTCCCCAAGGATCATAAATGGATCCTTGCAGGGGGTTAGGAGCTGTTATTCCACCCTCCTGGGAAACCCCTGAAATGGCTTTTCCAGCATCACCCAGGGAGGCTGGGGCAGGACTCGGATTCCAATCCAGATTATCCAACTCAATCTCGTGTCTTTATCCACATCCGGGTCCTAATTCCCATAAAAACTTCCCGGTGAGGGGGTAGCTGAGGTCATCCTGAGCGGCTCTGGGTGTTCTTTGCACCATGGAAAAGAGGAATGGAGCGAGCACACAATGGGGAGGAAGATAATTCCGGGAAAAGCTTTTTCCTCTGCCAAGGCCATTGTTGTTTTACCAAATCCAATATCCTGGAATGAAAAGAAGGCCTTAAAAAGTTGAAATTGGGGAGTGATGAACGAAGGGCCACCAGATATTGCATTTAATGGGCTGGGCTTAGCGGGAGGATTTAACGAAGGAACCGTCAGGGATTTTCCTGCGTTGATTTTAGAGCCCGCTCTGAAATGGGGGGAAATTTGGGAACCTGCAGAGAATCCAGGGAAGTGGAAGGTCCGAGCTTTTTGTGTTGAGGTTTGGAGCAGCCTCAGGAATTGCGTTGTCCCTCGGCCAAGGCCACCAGCCCAGGTGACAGCTGCGTCCCTTTGTCCCCTCTGCCCAGCCACCCCCGGGCCCAGAGCTGGCAGTGCTCTGTAGGACCCCACAGACTCCGTGGCAATCCCAAAGCCAACTTTGGAGGGTAAATGAAGGCTTAATTAAAAGCTGACATAGGGAAGGGAAATTAAATTAATGTCCTAATTAATGCTTCGGGTTTAGTCCAAATGGGAAACTTTGTGATTCTTCTTTCCCTGCTGCAGCGCCGCACTCACCTCTGGGCACTGATGGATTTAGGCTCACTTGGCCCCAGTCCTGTAAAACATCCTCATCAAAAACTGTGTCCAAGCCCACACTTAATTCTCTTCCTGTCGTGCTTAATTGCAGGCCTGGATAGGGCTGGATTTAGGGGTGGGGCTAAAAAAGGTGGAGCTGTTGGGAAAATTCTGCGTAATGGTCCTAAATGCTGATTTGACTCAAAAACCTTCATTTACTGACCTGTGTTAGAATAAAATCTGTTAAATTAATAATGGATTGAGTTAATCAGAGTCCAAGCGTTTCTTTTATTTCAGTAATTTCAGTGGAATTGGGGTTTTTGCAGCATGACTTTCTTTAAGAAAGCTCCTGCTTTAAGAAAAAAATTAAAGATGTTTTCATAATTATCAAGAAAAACGCCACGAGGCTGAGAAATCACCTCAGGAGGTGGCACTGGCTCCCTTGGAATCAGGTTCTGCCGGAAATCAATGGGAGCTGTGGGAGAGGAACTCCTCAGATGTTATTGATCCGGGGCTGAGGGATGGCTCTCCCGGGCTGGCAGCTGCAGCTTTCCCTCTCCACTACGTTTTTCATCCTTTTAGCTTTAATAAAAATTGGGGCTGGAAGTTTTAAGAGTCTGGATCCGTTTTGTAAAGTTCAGGCTGGTGCGAGATCTGAGGGTGGGGAGGGGCTGGGATGGAATTCCTGGAGGATCTCTGGCTGCCCCTGGATCCCTGGAAGTGTCCCAGGCCAGGTTGGAGCACCCTGGGGCAGCGGGAGGTGTCCCTGCCACGGCAGGGGTGACACTGGATGGAATTTAAGGTCCTTTCCAACCCAAACCATTCCAGGATTCTGTGATTCCTTTCCTCAGTCCAATTAAAATCCCAGCTGTAACACCTGGGAGGAATAAAACTGGGGTCGTTGAGTTCTGATGTGGGCAGGGGAAAACTTCCCTCCCCAGAAACCCTCTCTGTCCCCTCCAGCGTTCACACACCGAAAGAAATTCCCCACTGGAACTATCCCATGGGTTGTGAATCCTCTGGAGCGATGCCAGTCCCGAGGGTTTTGCACCCAGGGAACCACGGACGGTTGGGTTGGGCTGGGAGTGACAATTCCAGGGATCCCAGGGCAGCCACAGCTTCTCTGGGCGCCCTGTGCCCGGGCCTGCCCACCCTCACAGGGAGCAATTCCTGCCCAAAATCCCACCCATCCCAGCCCTCTGGCAGTGGGAAGCCGTTCCCTGTTATCCCAGCAAATCCATCTGATTTAGCTTAAGGATTTCAGCTTTTCTATTTTCCATCTATGTGTAACCCTGCAGTTCTTTAGTGCAGAACTCCAAACCCCACACACACTGTGAGCTGCTGCTGCCCCGTTTCGGGCAGACACAACAATTCCTCCCCAGGCCTGGCGATCAAGGACCCCTCACTGCCCCAGGCCCCCAGGGATGGGAACAAAAGTGAGTTGGGGGCAGCAAACTTGGGGTCAGTGACTTCATCACCTGGAGCTGTAATCGGGAGATGAGCCCCCAATGTGCAAATGGACCAAACTGATCCAAGTGTGACAACCCGTGAGCCACGGTCCATTTTTGGGTGCAGCCCCTGGGGGGCTTTGCCTGCCCTGAATGCACCTGGAGGCCCTTCAATAAATAGAAATAAACTGCTTTTTATTCCCTTAATTCTGCCTGGCCTCTGGTTTTAGGTAGTCCCAAAAACTGATCCCAGGCAGGGGGAAAAACCTTCCCGTTGTGCATCCAGCTCACGATCCCTGGGTGTCTGTGATGGAGCAGCATTTCTCATCCCCGTCCTCTGGCTCCAAATGTTAAATGTTGTTTTTCTCGGCAGCTCCTCCGCCGGAGCTCCGCAGGATGAGTCAGTGCCCTCCGGAGCAGAGCTGGGAATCGATAGGGAATTGGATACTGCACTCAGACATGGAGATCTCCAAAGGCATGGGAATGGTGCTGCTGGCTAATGGATTGGTGGGAAATACACAGCAAAATACAGCCCAGGTGGGCACAATCCCTCCGGAATTCGCTGTGAGACCCAATCCACTGGATATTGTCCTTGTGGAGGGTGAGGGGTGGGAAATTGAGCTTCCAGCTTCTGATGGAGCAAAAATTCATCTCCTGCAAGAATTTTCGAGACGGAAGATTCGGGAAACCAGCAGCAGATGCTGCGCCTGAAGCTTGATTTGGGAGGGACGGGTGGATGGAAGGAGATTATTCCCGTTCCCTCGGCTCTGGGAGGCTCATCCAGAGCTCCCAGGATGGGAGAGACATAGACACACCAGATCCCCATCCCTGGAAGTGTCCAAGGCCAGGCTGGATGGGGCTGGAGCACCCTGGGACAGTGGCAAGTGTCCCTGACCATGGCAAGGGGTGGGACTGGATGGGATTTAAGGTCCCTTCCCACCCAAACCATCCCATAATTTTGTGATTCCTTGATCCCCTCCCCGCATCAGGAGCGATCCCCTGCCTGTCAGAAATGTTCTTCCCACCCCGCTCTCCAAATGTTTCATGAGCATCCTCCAAATGTTCCTCGCGGTTTATCCAGGGGCCCTCGGGAATTTCTGGGAACAAGGAGTTCAACGAGCTCCCGAAATCCACATTAACGGCGGGGAACGAGCTGCCAGATGGGCTCATCTGGCGCCGCTCCCTCGCCTCTGGGAAGTTTTATTGTTCCTCCAGACAGAGGACGCCTCGGGCAGCGCTGGAATCCGCATCCCCGCCAGCTGGGGGGGGGGTGAAAGTCGGGGAAAAGTCATCCACAAAATGAATTTTCCCTCTCGGCACGGGAGGCTCCGGATTTCCCGGTGCTGGGTGTCGGCTCCCGGCGCCCCGCCGGGCTCCCGCTCCGGACTGGGAAGGAAAACGGGAGCTACAAAAAATAACTGGGAATGTTCGAAGATAAAGACCTGGAACCCCTCAACTGAGGGATTCCCTATGGCAGGGAATCAGGAATACAGGGATTCCCGGCTGTAGGATCAGGAATACAGGGATTCCCGGCTGTAGGATCAGGAATACAGGGATTCTCAGCTGTAGGATCAGGAACACAGCGATTCCCAGGTGTCCGATCAGGAATACGGAGATCCCTGGCTCTTCACAGCTGGAATGCATTTCATTGTGTCAAATCCCAGGACAGAACCAAAGAAAAATAACCTCTAATATTTCTGCCCATTATCTGTTATTTATAACCATGGCTATTATTTGTAATTAACATTCATAATTAATTGTACTGTTGCTGTTGATGCTGACAGAAACGATATTGATTATGAGTAATTAAATACTGTCCAATTATAACATTTATAATATTAAAATATATTATATTACTTATTATATATTGTATGTTGTATAATATCTATTATCTATTATCTATTATCTATTATCTATTATCTATTATATATAAATATTCCCTGTATTATCATATTCCTCTAAAAAAATTTGACAAAGGCAGAAGGTTTTATGTCTGTGCTAGAGAGGACTCTTTACTGTATTATATTTATATTAAAATATTTTATATTTATATTTATATTTATATTTATATTTATATTTATATTTATATTTATGCTTATATTTATTTCAAATTCATATCTATATGTTCATGTTGATGTTCATATATACATACTTCATGCACATATATATACACACTTTATACATACACCTGTACATTTTTTTCATGTATATTTCTATTTATACCTGTCTTTCTGTGTTATTTAAAAATCTCCCATTTTTTTTTCAAGACTGGACTCCCTCCATTCCCGGGCTCATCCATTAATTCCATCAGGGCTTTGTTCTGGGACATTCCATGGTGAAATTGGTGTAAAAACACCAGGTTTAGGGGGCAGAAAGACCCTGGGCTTCACTGGGTAATGGGGAAGTTGAGCCACAGGGCACCAGATGGGCACAAATCCCAGATTTTTTATCTGGATTTGGTTGAATTTGGGATTTTGGGAGAGTTCTGTTAAGGTTTGATAGATGGGAGATTGAGGGCACCAAGGTTTAACCCCTTCCCCACTGGAGAGACCTTCAAAGCTTTCCAGTTCATCCAGAATTTCTCCCAAAAAAATGAGGAAAACATTTTGGAATTGAGATCAGGAGCGATGGGAAGGGAAGGATGGAAGATCCCCTGCGGAGCGGTGACAATCCTGGTTGTCCCTGTCGGTGGGGACAAACCCAACCGTGCAGAGAACAACCCCCCCAAAAAAATTAATTCTACTTTCCTAATTCCAGAGTGATGGAGACTCTGAGCGAAACCACAGCCAGAAAAATCCAATAATTAATTCTGCTTTATCCCAGGTTTTCCTTAGGGGGATGCTGTGATCCATGTCCGTGTGCATCCACCTGACAGGAGACTCAACACTCCAGGTCCTGCACCTCGGACTGGCTGGCGTTTATTTAAGATATTCTGCAGGTCAGAGCCTTTCCCTGGGAAAAGCAAAAAAATAAAAAATAAAAATCCACGGGTTAAAGAGCGCTTTTAAAACATGGCTCCGGGTTTATAGTAATGGAAATGTGAATTATTCAGCCCCAGAAAGGAGAGGAAAGCCCACGATTTCTCATGGGGTTTTTTGGTTTTTTTGGGGTTTTTTTTGCTTAAAATGGGTCAGAAAGCCGGCTGTAATTATATTTTTTAATTCCAGCCAGTGCCAGCTCATGGAAGCAGCTTTTTCATGGAAGCAGGATCTGGGCTGAGTTGCCTCCCCGGCCCTTGTCTTGGAAGCAGGAATTCCTGGGGAATGTCATTTTTTACTCAGAATACGAGCATTAAAACCCTCCCCAGCTCTCTGAGAGCAGGACAGGGAATTTGGGGAGAAACTTCTGGAGGCAGAAGAGCAAAATCCTCTGCTTCTCCTCCGTAATTGCGGTTTTCTCTTCCCACCTCTCTGGGAATGCTGCTGGAGGAGAGGGGTTGTGGCAGCTCCTCAGCACCCACCACATAAAATTTGCTCAAAAAGATGTTCAGGAAGTTTGAGGACGTGGCAGCTCCAGCCTGGAACCCCCAACGTGTGACACCGCGAGGTGTCAGAGCTCACAAATTCCCTTCTGCTGCCGTGTGTGAAAAGTTCCCGAGCCAGGGATGGAACGGGTGTGATTCCCAAGCCAGGGATGTGGGCCTGATATTTCTGGGTCTGAGAGATTTCAGCCTGCTGGCAGCTGCTAACCTTTTCCCAAGGAAAAATTTCCCAAGAAGGCTTCTTCTCAAAACAATCCTGGCCAACAACTCTCCTTTCTCCAAACAATCTTTCTCCGGGTGGTGTTTTGCTGTTTCTCTGGTTTAACCAACGGCATTAGAGAGGTGTCGTTCCTATTCACCAACCGTGGTAAGTCTGTATGGGAACACCTGATAAAAGGCAGTGAGAATTAGACAATAAAAGCCTTTTTTCTGTGCTCTTTGCCTTCTGGAATATTCGGATTCTCTCATCTTTCTTTTGTGTCCTACAACAACATGAGGGAATCAAGGGTGGGTTGTGGCAGGAGGAGGAGGAGGAGGGTGGAAGGAGCAGCTGCTCGGCCCATCCGAGGGAGGTGGAAGGAGGGAATCCTCACAAACCACCCAAGGCCACCCCTGCCATGGGCTGGGACACCTCCCACTGTCCCTGGAGGCTCCAACCTGGCCTTGGACACTTCAGGGATCCAGGTGATCCCTTCAGTTTGAGCTTCCATGTTTTTCATGTTCTGTGGTGCCCAGGGGTGCAGCTCTGAGCTCACAGTCAGTGTCACTCAGCTCTGCACAGAGCAGGGACACAAAACAAATCCTTCTCCTGCTGCACACCAAGGACAACGTTCAGACCCAACAGCACAAACAAGGGTGGGCTGGAGGGAGAGACAAGAAGGATGGGACCTCACAGCCTGGAGCTGGAACTGGACAATTCAACCCCAATGTGCAAATGGACCAAAACTGATAAAAGTGTGAGACCTCGTGACCGGGCAGCCAGCTTTTTGTGACTATTCGTATTCAGCCCTGGGTGTAGCCCTGGTCAGTCTCCTGTCCTGCCCAAGGTGTACCCTAAAGGCCTTTCAATAAATCTCTGCTTTGTTCTCCAGCTCTGTCCAGTCTCTGTTTCAATTCCGCCTTCCTTGGCATCACAAGGGCAGCCACAGCTCCTCTGGGAATTCCATCCCAGCCCCTCCCCACCCTCCTAGCCAGGAATTCCTTCCCAAAATCCCATTTAAATCTCCCCTTTCCCAGTGAGAAGCCATTCCCTGTGTCCTGTCCCTCCATCCCTTGTCCCCAGTCCCTCTCCAGCTCTCCTGGAGCCCCTTTAGGCCTTGCCAGGAGCTCTGAGGTCTCCCTGGAGCCTTTCCCTTCTCCAGGTGAACATTCCCAGCTCTCCCAGCCTGGCTCCAGAGCTGCTCCATCCCTTCATGGTTTCCTTTGGATTTGTTCCATTTTTTTCCATCTGGGGCACAACGTGTGGGATGGGAGCAGGGGAGGGACATCACTGTTCCTCCCAAAACTCCTCTGAATCCCAATTTCCTGAACCCATTCCCTGCTGTCCCAGCCCCAGCTCTCCCAGCCTGGCTCCAGAGAGGCTCCAGATCCCGGAGCCTCCTCATGGCCTTTCCTGGGCTCTCCCCAGCACCTCCACTGTATCCCTGGTTCGTGCCTGAGGTGTTCTGATTTTCTCAAATTCTTTTCCCAGGGAATTTTCTGTAAACAGGAGAAATGCTTTTGTAACTGTAACTTTGTTATTCGTTCCTTTTCCCTAGGAGGGACTTCTTCTCGATGTCCCTCTGCTCTGACCAGTGTGAGTGAAGAGGTTTGTCTGTGTGTCACCAATCCAACTGGTCTGTGTGAAATAGTAAAAAAGGGAGACACATCCCAGAAATGAAGGAGTCATTTTCAGCCTCCTGAATCTCGGAGTCTGTGTTGTTGTGGAGTAAAACAAGCTCATCATCAGCCTCAAAAAAGGGTTTGAGACAACTGAGAGATGGCAACGGCTCACTCTTGCCATCTCCAGCCAAAAACCTCCTTGTTACGGGGCATTTTAAAAGTTTTCCCGCCACTAGCATATTGCTAAAGCTTACGGAAAATTGTTCTACCAATCACTAAAAGCAGAGGTACACCTGCCTCAAACAATTCTTTTTTTGTATTTTTTTTTGTATTGTTTTTTGGGACACATCCCAAAAATAAAGGAGACTGAAGTCGGAGTCTGTGTCGTTGTGGTGTAAAACAGCGTCACCTCCACACCCCAAATCAACCCCCAGAATCAATCCCTGACCCCCAGCCCAAGCCCTGCCCATCCCAAACTCCGTGTTCCCAGTGCTGCTGACACGGCTGCTCCTCGGGATGATCTCCAGCTCCCCGGGAAACAAAACCAATCCTCCTCCTCAGCAGCCCCATTCCTCATACCGCTGCTGACAACGCCTAATGAAGTGGATAAATGATTAATTAAGAAACAATATTTCTTTACAGAAGCTCGCTCCTGGGGGGGAGGAAAGCGAATCCCTCGGCGCTGTTGTTCACTGGAATGTTTCCCACTATTTTTAGCAAGTGGAGGAGCTGGAGCAGCAGGAAGGGAAGTGGAGCCGTGTTTCATCAGGGCAGGAAAAACAAACACCCCTCTGAATAAACCTCTGGATATTCCCTGGCTCTGGAATTAACTCCTCTGCCACTCCTGATCAACACCCAGCTCCGGGAATGGGGTTCATTGCTGATGCCAGGTTTGGGAAAAATCATAAATCCAAAAACAGGGTGGCTTTTGGTCATCCACACAGAGCCCAAAGCAAAAAGCTAATCAATATTTTAAATAAATAAAAAATAATACAATAATACAATATTAATATGTAAAATATTATATTTATATATAATATAATAATATATATTTATATATAACATAACTAATATTTGAATATTTTGTATAATTTGTATTTTGTACGTAATTTTACATTTATTGCACAAAACAATACAACGCTGAACCTTTTTCCTCAAAGCAAATCCTTCCACAGCCTTCCCAGTCCTCCACACGCTGACTGTGACATCAGGAATGTGGAGCAGGATATTAAATCTCTCCAAGTAATAATTCCTGGAAAAGCCCGGGCTGTAATTAAACGACGTCCAATTAACAGCTTGAAAAGCCCCATCTGAAAGTTGCAGTTACAAACTTTGACTCCAGTGGCCCCCTGGAGATGATTCCCTAATCTCCTTTAATTAAGATATTCATAATATCTTAGGCAAGGGTTTTGGGAAGAGGCTTTTTAAGCTTCCCGTTCCCATTTAGGAAGGAGAAGCCATCGAGAGCTCGATTAAAAAAAAACAAAAACACCTTTTTGACAGACAGTTTTATCTCTTTCTGTGTTCTGGTGCAAAGCAAAAAGGAAAATATTATTGAAAACATAATTCACACATCCGAGTGTAGTAATTGGAATAGGAATATTCCATTTAATCCTGTCCATTCAATCCTGTTATTCCAGGCAATGGGACGCTAAATTTTTGATTCTAGCTCGGAATTTCACAGAATCCTGGGTTGGTTTGGGTTGGAAAGGACACCTTCCACTAGACCGGGTTGCTCCACACCCCATCCAATTTCTCATCCTTGGGTATTTTCCTTAAAAACACCATTTTCCCCTCCCTTACAAATACCCGATAAGGCACCTCAATGAAGCACCTGCCAGCAGGGACTTGAATTTTCCTCTAAAACCACTGACAAACCCCCACCACTCCCTGTTCCCTTCCCATTCCCGACGTTATTTTGGAGAGCAGCTCCTGAGCAAACCCGCGTGCTCACATCGATCCCCTGCAGTTTAACCTCTGCCACATCCAGGTTGTTTTCCTCAAAAATCCCGGGGGTTTTTTTCCCCCTTCATTTCGGAAGGAGTCTGATGTGGCAGAGCTGAGCTCGGGGCCTCTCCCAGCAGCACCAGCAGCCTCTGGAATTGTTCCACCTCCGTTTTCTCCAGCCGAAATCAATCTCCCTGCTGCATTCCCCTCTCTCCTCTCTCATTTCTCTTCCTGTCCTCGCCCGAGACCAGGGGTGGAAAAGCCATTTTTTGGGAGCTGAGGCCTTGGCAGGATGATTTCCCGCTCGTTATTCCTGCCTCGCCTCCAGCTCCAGGCACAAAGACCTCCCACCTCCCCCCTGCACGTCCCTGATTTTATTTTTCAGCTGTATATCCCAAAATTGCCATAAATTCCTCACTCCTACATCACTCCTTAACCTCAGTGGCCTTTATTCCTCTTTTTCCCCCCTCAGGACCCAATGGAGCAGAATTCCTGATGCATCCAATCCCTCCAAAACTCATTTTTCCTTCTTTTTTTTTCCAAAGCCAATTTCCCAGCACACAGTTTGCCTCCAAAGCAGACACCCCTGGGGTATTTATTCCTCTCCAGCCAGAAATTTGGGATGTTTCCCTTCATGTTTTTTTTTCCCTCCTAAGGATTCCGAAACCCACAGCCCCCGATAGAAATCATTAAGCCTTAAATAACCTATAAATTCCCATTAATGGAAATTTATCCTGAATTCACTCCCCAGATTTCCACCCCAGGTTGCTTCTGGCTGTGCCAAACTGCAGGAGGATCAATAAATTCCAACCTGGTCACAATTTTGTTCCTGCTCAGGAGAAATCTCGGGATTTCTCATCATTGCTTTCATTTCCTGCACAAAACCAACCACAACAACAAAGCCCTCAGAGGGTTTTTGGGAAACTCCCCCAGCTCTGCCCTTGTGGGCAAAAGCATTTTCTGCCAGAAATGGGTTTTGTTTTGATCTTTATTTTTACCTGGAGAGGTGGGAACGGGGAAGAAAAGGGTCAGCAAAGGTTTCTCCGGAGCAAAGCATTGATAAAAATCCATTTTCCTTGGATTTGAAGCATCCCAACCCCGGGCCAGGCCTTGGCAAGCCCAGCTTTTCTGTCCCAATCACCCTCTGCGAAGTTGTTTCCTTCTGTTCCGTGAGCTGGCAAAGAAAACTGCAGTTTTCACAGGAGAAAAAATCCCACATTAATCCCCTTGGATCCATCCAGGTTGTGCCCTCAGGGATGGGATCTATCCCTGGCTCCCAGCATGACCTTGTTTCTCCTTGGATGGATGGAGGTGGAGAGGCACTCCAAAATTTTCCTCTCCCAATCAATCAATCAATCAACCAACCAACCAATCAAATAAATAAATAAAGTCCGTGTTTCAAGCTGACAGGTTTTCCCTCAGGGAAAAGAATTAGAAAAAATCACTGAATCGGAGAACCATGGAATTGTTTGGGTTGGAAAAGCCCCTTAAGGCCACTAACTCCATTCTCAAATCCCCCCCGGGACGGGGACTCCGCCACTGCCCTGGACAAAATGCTTTCCATGAAGAAATTTCCCCTAAACCCCCCCCCATTTCAACAGGGAATTCCATCCTGGAGGCTGCAGGGGCTGGAATGAGAGTCAGGAGGGGCTGGTGAGTTGTCTCAGTCCCCTGAGCAGCAGCCCAAGGAAAGCTTTTGGATGTTTTGCTGGAGTTAAACATCTGAGGCAGAGCGATGTTGACGCGGCACAGGCGCTCCCCGGGCCTGCTCTGGCGTTTTTCACGCTTTGTTACCCAGGATCTTCCCCACCACCTCCAAAACGCCTGGGGAAAACACGGGGAGATTAAAAGGAAAGCTAGTGCTTTAATATTAGAATGAAATAGATCCGAACTCCTGGGCTGGGTGTGGAATAACGATAATTACAGCCGGGAGAGCCGGGCCCCGGAGAGCCCCGCCTCCTCCAGCAGCTTTGTCTCTCTAAATGAATTTTGTCCCACAAACATTTTTAGTGATCTCATTAGCGTTGTTAATAAAAGCCATTAACTACGGCACCAAGAGTGGTTTGGGGATGAGGCCGGATGCGGGTTTGGAGTTCAAATTGGAAGGCAAGGGGAGTGTTGGCCGGGGAATTTGGGGATAAACCATCCCTGGAAGTGCTCTAGGCCAGGTTGGATGGGCTTTGAAGCAACCTGGGATAGTGAAAGGTGTCTGGGCTGGAACTGGGTGATTTTTAAGGTCCTTCCCCACCCCAACCCATTCCATGATTCCACGATAATGTCAAAATTCACAGGAATCAAGGTGGTCTTTGCCTGCTCTGCCCTGTGCACATTTCACAGCCAGGACACGGAATCAGGAGGTTAAATTGGGATTTTCACCCCAAGGATTTACTTGGGTTGGATGCTCTGCTCTGAAATCCCCCCCTTTGTCTGTCCTCACGTGCTGGGGGTGCCTGGCTGAGCTCTCCACTCCCAAAGCGCGCCCAGAAAAACAGATTTTCCGCCTCGCTTTGCACAAAAGCCTGGAAAGCCAAACAGAAATTGGAAAGAAATACAGGGGGACAAGACACCCAAGCCACACACCCTCGATCCGGGTCTCACAGCCCCAGTTTTAAGGGAAAGATGGAGGTTTTATTATTCCACAATCACAAATTCAGCATTTCCAGCCAGGGCCGATCCGAGGGAGGCAGAGTTTCATCCCCTCTCCCTCTCCATCTGCCTCTCCTCCCCTCCAGCCGGGCCCCTGGCACCGAACAGCCCGGAATAAACGCGTTGTCTCCCTCCTGTCTGGGGCTGGAGGTGTTCTTGCAGGGCCCTGGAAATATCCTCAGCCAGGAATCCACGGCAGCTCCTTCGCTCGGGGCTGACTCCGAGACATCCCTGAAAATTTAATGAGCTGGGAGAGGCGGGAGGTGCTGCTCCAACAGGAAATGTCACGGCTGAGCTGGAGACTGCAAATGCCACCCCAAAGGACACCTTTTTCTTCCCTTCCGCGGAGAGCGGGGGGAATGCTGGAATTCTGGAAACTTAGATTTTTAGATTTTGGTATGCAGTAATGTATGTGTTCAAGATGGAGACTTTAGGGTGGAGGTTAGCTGTTCTTTTTTTTTTCACCTTCTTCTTCCTTCTTCATGGGTTTGGGTGTTTTTCTGCAACCAGAAAAAGGTTTTCTGTAATTGGGTGAAAACGGTCCTCACTGTGGGCCTTGGGTGGTCATTGTTGGCTCCAAAGTATAAATAATATAGGTGTCATCTCGTTACTGGGGGATTATCACTTAAATAACCTTGGAAAGAGTTAGAGGTGCTCCATTTTAGCTCGTTTCTCTAACTCGTGGCTCTGCAAATAGATAAGAAATAATAAACATTCAAATCTGAACACGAACCGCGACTCTCGTGTGTTAATCCTGACCTTGGCCGAGAAAACCAGAACCATCGCAAGGGGAGAGGCAGGAAAAGAGGAAGAAATCAGATGGTTTGTGTCAGGTTCATCAGAGGGGTTTGGTGTCCCCTTCCCCGAAAATGTTTTGTTGGGAGAAGAATGAGAAGAATGATTGATGTGACCGACCCCTCTGGGGGTGAATTCCCCCACCCCGTGAGGGATGAAGTGCTGGCAGAATTATCCAGCTTTTGGGGCTGATTTAGGAACCAAGTTGCTGCACATGGAAGTGGAGCCTGTAGAAGGAACACGGAGCTCACGTCAGAGAAAAGCCTCTGCGGGGAAACGAGGGGAGGGATCATTATCCTGAGGGTGAAAAGTGGGGAAGGAATGCACTAATCCACAGAATTCGCAGAATTCACAAATGCCGGGGGTGAGAAGCGGGGAAGGAATTCACAAATTCACAGAATTCACAAACGTTGAAGGTGAAAAAGCAGGGAAGGAGTTCAAAAATTCACAGAATTCACAGAACTCACAGAATTCACAAATGCTGAGGGTGAAAAAGCAGGGAAGGATTTCACAAATCCACAGAATTCACAGAATTCACAAATGTTGAAGGTGAAAAAGCAGGGAAGGATTTCACAAATCCACAGAATTCACAGAATTCACAAATGCTGAGGGTGAAAAAGTGGGGAAGGATGGGGAAAGAAAGGATCTACCTATGCAAAACCAACCCTGCTGGGCACCAAATTTATCTTTAGTCCTGGGTTTTGTGATTATAAATCCATGGAATGCTTTGGGTTCAAGAGACCTTAAATCCCATCCCACTCTCCCCTCTCCCACCATCCCAGGATGCTCCAAGCCTGATCCAGTGGCTCTGAACACCTCAGGAAAGGCCCAGGACAGGGAGTTTTAACCAAATGTTCTGCCAAGGCCGGTGCCTCCCTCACCTCTCAGGGATAATCCAGGCTCAGGATCTCAAATTCAGGATCGCGACTTGCCACAGCCTTAAGAGGAAAAACGAGTTTATGCCCCACATCAGCACCCAGTGAACCTGCTGGAGCTTCCCCCAGGCCAGAGCGGGTCCTGAAATTCCTGAGGGAAGCACAGAACCATCCGAGAAGGGGAATCTGCGCTGCTTTAGAAAGGCACAAATCCCTCCAAGCAGAGCGCTGGTGTCACTGGAGCATCCGGGAATGCTGCAGACGTCTCCCCTGAACAACCCGCGACCTCTTCTGCACGACTTGGAGCTCCTCAGGAGCCCGGCAGGGGATAATTCTCACTCCGAAGGGCCCGTCCACGAGGCAGCCAGGGGAGCGAGAGCACATCGATGTTTTATGTTTGCTCAGATGCCTCGGACCCACGAGGACAGGGAGAGTCTGCCTGGGGCCACGTGGAATGCCTCATTCCCACGGGCCGGGTGCTCCTCCTCAAGGACCTGATGTGGATTCAGAGCTCGGGGCCGCCGCGCTGGAACGTGAAATGTTGTTTGCTGTTATTAACGCTTCAGGAGCAATTACTGCGATTCCGTCTTGTCAAAGCGTCTCTGCGGTGTCGCGGGTTACGGGGAGGTGACAGCACACCCCAGAGCCAGGCTGGAGGGCTGGGACAAGGACAGGTTGTCCCTGGGATGTAAAACCAGGGATGGACACACAGGACAGGAGTTTTGGGGTTTCCCAGTCTCAGATTTTCACGGGACATTTCTGCGTCTCTGCGGTGTCGCGGGTTACGGGGAGGTGACAGCACGCCCCAGGTGACAAGGACAGGTTGTCCCTGGCACGTAAAAACAGGGATGGACACACAGGACAGGTGTTTTGGGGGTTTTCCAGTCCCAGATTTTTAAGGGAGTGAGTGGGACATTTCTGCATCTCAGATTCGTTCTCCCACTTCAGCAGCTGATGGAGCACGTTCATTTTCATTCCCAAAGCCAAGGATTCTCTGCTGGGAGAGGCTGCAGGGATGGAGCCATGAGCAACAGGGAACTTTCAGTCCAAGGGGAAGGAATTGGCTCCACACTGCCGGAGACCAGGGTTGGATGGGATTTGGGGAAGGAATTCCTCCCTCTGGAGGAATTTCTGGAATTCCCAGAGGAGCTGTGGCTGCCCCTGGATCCCTGGAAGTGCCCAAGGCCAGGCTGGAGCACCCTGGGACAGTAGGAGGTGTCCCTGGGTGGGATTTAAGGTCTTTTCCAACCCAAACCAAACCAAAACCCACGATTTTAAGATTTAAAGTGCCTGGAGTTCACCCCTACATTTCTGACCCCCTTCCAAACACAAAAAGGGCTCTGACCCACCTGGCTCTACCTGCTGCTCTGCCTGGAGCCATTTCAAGCATTCAAACGGCCAAAATTTATCCTGAAATAACCCATCCCTTGTTAAAGGGAACCCAAAAAAAGCCCAAACCCTTCCCCAGCAGGGACTCACCACCCACGCTGAGCCAGGGGCTCGCAGAGGGGCACAAACCACGAATTCCGCATGGAAACATCCTCGGGGTGTTGGGGACGCCAAACCCTTGGCACAGCTCCCTCCAACTCACTCCAGGCTCTGGAGCTGGGAATTTTAACACAATCCCAAGGAAATGAAGCCTCCAGCAGCTCCACATCCTTCTTATGTGGGGGGACAGAGCTGGACAGGGTGTTCCATCTTTATCTTATCTTTATCTTATTTTTTTCTTATCTTTATCTCATCTTTATCTTATCTTTATCTTATCTCTATAATTTCTTTATATTTTATTTTTCTTATCTTTATCTCGTCTTTATCTTATCTTTGTTTGGATTCTTGCACTCCTGCAGATCCTGATTTCCAAGCCCAGCTTGTCTTGGTCGAAAAGCTCAAAGGACTCAGAGAAGGAAAAGCCAAAGGGGACATGTCCTGTCCCGAGAATTTCTTTGTCTGAGAGTGAACAGCTCCTGCAAATTCTGTGTCACGAAAACAAACAAATTAAAAACTTTAAGTTTAAGCCCAGGTTTTGGCTGACTGGAGCCCAACTGCAGAAGTCAGAGGTCGAGTTCAGAGGCAGATTCTGGTTCTGGAGACACCCCAAGGCCTGAGGTTTCCTGGATGCCACCACAGGTCTGTGCTGGAGGGAACAGACGTCCCGACCGTGTCCCCGAGCGGAAAACAAAGCGAGATTTGGATCCCAACCCCGTCCCTGCCATCGTGCCCGTCTGTCACCTGGCTCGGGGCTGGCTCTGAGCAGCCCTGCTGCCAGGGGCTGACATGTGACAGTCCCCAGACAGCCCCCGGGGTAAATAAATAATATTGACTAATTATGATAGAGTGTCAGCCCAGCCATGAGGCGTTTCAGAAGCCTGGGGAGGGCACGGAGCGATTTCCCAATCCCAGGAGTGGCACAAACGGCTCCAAGCCCCAATTTTGGAGCTCCAGTTTCTCCATCCCCCATCCCCCCGGTTTTTGCAGCTGGGTCTGCGACGCCTCACAAATCTCCTCTCATCTGTTCTTCTTCTCCTCTGGCTTTCCACTGAGAGGCAATAAACTCCCTTAAAGCCGGAGCTGTGCGCGGGGGAGAGGCTCATCCAAGGCTGACAAATGTCCTCAGCCTTCCTGCGCCTCGTCCAGCGCACGGAGGGATTCACGCCATCCCTCACCCCCCGCTCCAGATGGATCAGCGTCTCGTCCCGGAGAAACGCTCCTCTGACAGCTCCCAACCTCCCTGGCTGCCGGGAGTGATGGGGAAAGGCGATCAGGGCTGGTTTTTCTCTGCTCTGTCACAAGCAGGGAACGCTCTCCGGAGCATCCTTTATTTCCCCGTCTGCTCCGAGTCCCCCTGGAGGCTTTTCCAGCCCTCACTCCTGTGAGATCTCCCCTGGGAACTCTCCCCTCGGTGCCTCGTGAGCAGTCTCACCTCGAAGTCGTGTTTTGTGGTGTTTGGAGCCTCCAAATTTATGGGGTGATTCGGAACAGGGATCTCCAGGGAGAGCAACAACATCACCTTCGTCCCAGGGTATTTATTTATTTTCCCGCAGTGACTACACAGGATCCAGGACAGCTTTAAGGGCTCAGCTTCACCGTGGATTTATCGTGGCTCAGCAGCATCCACGGATCCATCCTGATCAGGGGGGATCCCCAGATCCGACTGCTGCCCTCAGCCCCGAGTGATGCTGAGCTTTGTGTCGGGTTGTAGTCCCCGAGTGTTAAATCCAGATGGAATTCATCTTCCCCGCGTTTTACACCTGTGGCATTCTTGTCCATCCAGGGAGAGCTGTGCTCCTGCTCCAGCAGGCACCTCACAGTGGGTTTTCCTTCCTCATCCTATCAAGTGGCCCATAGGAAGGATTCTTTTCCTTCCTTACCCTATTAATCAGCCCTTTGGAAATTCTGTTTTCCTTCCTTACCCTATCAAGCATCCCTTAGGAGGAACTGTTTTCCTTCCTTATCCAATCAAGCAGCCCACGAGAAGGACAATTTTCCTTCATAATCCCATCAAACATCCCTTAGGATTTTTCCTTCCTCACCATCCCAAGCAGTCCTTAGGAAAGCGTTCCCAAGACAGACTGTCCCAGGGAACTGCAAGCCTGTGAGCAAACACGAGGATTTTTACTCCAGAAAGACAAAAGTCCTATTTTGGGACACCATAGGAAGGAGAATTTTCCTTCCTAATCCTATCAGGCCACCCACAGGAAGGATTCTTTTCCTTCCTTATCCTATCAAGCCACCCCCGGGAAGGGCAATTTTCCTTCCTCATCCTATCAAGTGGCCCATAGGAAGGATTCTTTTCCTTCCTTACCCTATTAATCAGCCCTTTGGAAATTCTGTTTTCCTTCCTTACCCTATCAAGCATCCCTTAGGAGGAACCGTCCTCCTTCCTTATCCAATCAAGCAGCCCACGGGAAGGACAATTTTCCTTCCTAACCCTATCAAACCTCCCTTAGGATTATTATTTTCCTTCCTCACCATCCCAAACAGTCCTTAGGAAGGCGTTCCCGAGCCAGACTGTTCCAGGGAACCGCAAGCCTGTGAGCAAACACGACAATTTTTACTCCAGAAAGACAAAAGCCCTATTTCGGGACACGCCAGCCAGAAGGAAGTTCCCTAAAATAACCCCAGCTCCCACGGGAGGGGCTCAGCCATGGCAGAGCTCCTGCGCCGTGCTTTGGGCTGCAGGGATCCGTCCTGCCGACACCTTCCCGAGGCTTTTTCTTCCAGCGACGCCCACGTCTCGTTGTGTTTTCAGGAAGGTCTGGAGTATTCCTCGCTTTTATTTTTAGGCAGAGCCCGTCCCGAGTTTTCTGTCCCCGTGGGCGGGAGCGGTGTCGGAGCGTCTGGGGTGCCTGTGGTGACAGCTCAGCGGGAGGGGGTGACAGCCTGGGCCAGGGCTGTTCTCGGCTCCCTTTGCAGCCCTGGTGCTCCCACTGGGTTCCTCCTGCTGCCTGGTGTCTGTGTTTAGCTCCGGGACGAGAGCGATTCCTGATTCCTGATTCCCCAATCCCGATTTCTGGGTGACAGACGCGCGGAGGTGAAGGTGCTGAGCTGCCGGTGCCACGTGTGACAGAAGAGTGACGGTGTCCCTGCTCCTCCTGGGTCCCTGCCAGCTCAGGAGATCCACGTGGACACCCGGCAGCGTCACCTCCTCCTCAGGAGGAGCAGGAGCAGCCTGGGGAGCTGGGCTGGAGCTGGGATTGGATCTTGAATTGGAGCTGGGTTAGAGCTGGGGTGGAGTTGGGATTGGAGCTGGGTTGGAGCTGGGACTGGATCTCGAATTGGAGCTGGGTTGGAGCTGGGCTGGAACTGGGATTGGAGCTGGGTTGGAGCTGGGATTGGAGCTGGGGTTGGAACTCCACGGATGTAGCTGGAGTCGCTTCCAGGCAGTTCCAGACTCAGCTCAGGGGTTTGGTCGCGCAGTTTTGAGCTCTGCTGACCACACAAATGACAGTGCCTCTGCTAATGGGACATGGGGACGATGTCTGTGCACCCCTAAAAGGGAAGCGTCACAGTCTGGGAGCCCGAGGATTAAGCTGGGGATTTCCTGGAGTTTGGAAACAGCCTCAGGTTGTGCTGGGGGAGGCTGAAGTTGGATTTTGGGATAATTTCTTCCCAGAAAGGGCTGCAGTGGGATCCTCATTCCTGGGGGGATTTACCAGCCCTGGGGATGTGGCACTTGGGGACGTGGTCAGTGGTGGCTTTGGTGGTGCCAGGGAATGGTTGCCCTCAATGACCTTAGAGGGCTTTTCCAACCCAAACAATTCCATGATTCCCTGATTTCTGTTGCTGGGTGTGCCTGGCAGGGGGGCGAGGGAGATGATCTGCACGGTCCCTTCCACCCCAAAACCATCCTGGAGTTCTACAACTTCCCTCAAAGCCGAGCAGGAGCGACAGCACAATCTGCTCACTTGGACATTTTAACATCCCAGAATCCTGGCAGAACCAATCCACAGGGAGAGCTTTTCCTCAAACGGCACCGACTGGAAACCCAACTCCCTTTTGTTTGGTAACGAAGGACGGAGCGGGAGAACAAATAAAAGCCCGTCCGGGAAAAAAAAATAAAAAATTTAAAAAAAAAAAAAAAGGATTGTGAAGGATGTCAGGGAGGGCCGAGCGCTCCATCTCCAAGCCGAGCCTGTGGCAGACAGTGGATTAAACAGAAGATGAGTTACAGCTCCCCAGAGCACGGCGAGGCGAGCTCCCCCCGCGCAGGCAGCGTGACAAACAGCCCCTGATGCGGAGGAATAAAAATAAACCGCGGCTGAGATCGGGGCAGGCGTCGCCGCTCGGAATCTGCCACGGAAATCAGCTCCTGAGCTCGGGATGGGGATTTGAAATGCATGGGTTCACCGGCGGAAAAACTATGAAACCTTAAGGGGGGGGGTGAAGAAAAGGGAGCGTTTGTGGAACGCGCTTCTTTACTCTGGTAAAATAGTGGAAGAGGAGAGGGCTGTTCCAGCTGTTTCCAAAGGAAAGAATTCCCCAGGAAGGTGAAAAGATTAAACTCCAGAAGGACAGGTGAGCCCTGCACAGAGGACAGTGATTCTGAGAGGAGACCTGGAATCCTCATCGAGCATTTCCACACCCCCTGGGCCTCCCCAGTTACTCAGACAGGGACGGAGTTGTTTTGGCTTCTTCACTTAAATGAAATACCATGAAAAGTCACTAGAGAAATCAGGGAATCGTGGAATTGTTTGGGTTGGAAAAGCCCTCTAAGGTCATCGAGTCCAACCGTTCCCTGGCATCACCAAGGCCACCACTGGCCTCATCCCCAAGAGCCACATCCACTGTTAACTCCCCCCAGGAATGAGGATCCCACCGCAGCCCTTTCTGGGAAGAAATTATCCCAAAATCCAACTTCAGCCTCCCCGGCACAACCTGAGGCTGTTTCCAAACGCCAGGAAATCCCCAGCTTAATCCTCGGGCTCCCAGACTGTGACCCTTCCCTTTTAGGGGTGCACAGACATAGTCCCCATGTCCCATTAGCAGAGGCACTGTCATTTGTGTGATCAGCAGAGCTCAAAACTGCGTGACCAAACCCCTGAGCTGAGTCTGGAACTGCCTGGGAGCGATTCCAGCTCCATCCATGGATTTGCACCCACTGAGAGAAAAATCACAGAATCCTGGGATGGTTTGGGTGAGAAGGGACCTTAAATCCCATCCAGCGCCACCACGGGCAGGGACACCTCCCACTGTCCCAGATTATCCCAGCCTGGCCTTGGGCACTGCCAGGGATCCAGGGGCAGCCACAGCAAATCTGGGAAATTCTGATTTCCCAAATTGCTCCAAGATTTTGCTCCAAAAGCCTTCTTGAGATATTCCAGAAGAATTTGCTTGGATAGGGACTGCCAGAGGTTTTGCACCCGGGGTGCTCCAACATCCTCTCCATTCCAGTGCCCCCTGAATTCCCTCTCCAGCTCGGCTGATGCTGATCTGGGATGTCAAACACAAGGACTGGGACAGTTTTCCAAGGAACTCCCTGTCGCTGTAGGACACAAAAGAGAGACTCCAAATATTCCAGAAGTCAAAGAGCACAGAAAAAAGGCTTTTATTGTCTAATTCTCACTGCCTTTATCAGGTGTTCCCATACAGACTTACTGTGGTTGGTGAATAGGAACGACACCTCTCTAATGCCGTTGGTTAAACCAGAGAAACAGCAAAACACCACCTGGAGAAAGATTGTTTGGAGAAAGGAGAGTTGTTTGGCAGGATTGTTTTGAGAAGAAACTTTCTTGGGAAATTTTTTCCTTGGGAAAATGTTAGCAGCTGCTAGGCAGGCTGAAATCTCCCAGACCCAGAAACTTCAGGCCCACACCCTTATTCCCAAGTCCACATTCATCTGGATCCAAGTTCTGATGGGCTGTGGGTGGAAAACTCCTCAGGAAGAGCCCCAGGTGGGAATGGTGGCAATTCCAGCCCTTCCCTGGGATCCTGGTCAGGAATGACGGGGTTGGCTCTGACACAATCACTGACCACTCCCCCCCTTTCTGTAGTCACCTCATCTCAGACAAAGGAATAAAAATCCCTCCTCCTGCTTCATTCCCCCCTTTTGGATTTTCCTGCCACTCTGTCAACCCCTCCTGTGGCGCAGGCACGAAATCCACCCGACTAAACAGAAATGCAAAGAGACCATGGCCCGAAGGACAAGGGAAAAAACCCCAAAAACAGGGAGAAATGGAAGAAAATGAACCTCTAATGCCCGGAACTCGTTCAGAGGTTTCATATTTCTTTAATGACCGTCTGGTTTTGATTTTATTCACGGAAATAAAAAGGCCGAGGTACAAATGGAGCATGGGATGCCTCCGTGTGCATCCATTAGCAGCAATTCCTCCTTGCTCCACGGATCCCAGCCCCACGTCCAACAGCAGGGGCTGAGCACGCTGCATTGATTAGAACCAATTAGGAACTCCTTTTTTTTAACTAAACAGAAAATTCTCATTCACGGCGTGTTTTTGGTAGTCTCTAAAGTCCTTATTTAAAACGCAAAACGAAGAAACTTTGACCCGGGAGGATACGGGATTTGTTTTTAAAGAATCAAAAACAGGAAACACGGAAGGATGATATACAAAACAAAGAAACTTTGACCCGGGAGGATACGGGATTTGTTTTTAAAGAATCAAAAACAGGAAACACGGAAGGATGATTTTGAAGCAAATGGAATAACTCAGGGATTTGACACCGGGTGCCCATCAGTGTTTGCTGGCTCCTTCCCATGCGATTTCCAGCCTCGTGGAGGGTATCCCTGGATCCCTGGGAATGTCCAAGGCCAGGCTGGACAGGGCTTGGAGCAACCTGGGACAGTGGGAGGTGTTTGGGTTGGAACTGGATGGGCTTTAAGGACCCTTCCAACCCAAACCATCCCATAATTCCACAATATTTATCCCAGGGAATTCTCTGGGAATTTCATCCCACCCCCTCACCACCCTCACAGAAGACAAATCATATTTGTACCAACTCTAGGTTTAAAAAAGCTCAATTTTTGGTTTATAACATCAGTTCCAGCTGGTCGTTTCTCCACACGAGAATCCACGAGGAGTGGTTTTCCCTGCTTTTGGGGAGGGATGAGAAGGCGCTGGAGCCTCTGAACTAAAATTTAATTCAGCTTTCTGCTTCTCTAGGGCAGCCAGGAGTTTGTTTAGCCTGTCCTGGTATCTGAAAAATCATTATTAGGCCAATAATTTCTGATTAAGGTGTTCCAGGAAAAGGTGTCAATTAGAACTGAGCAGGTCTTGGGTATTGGAGTCCCTTACCTGGAAATGAGTTATTGGGAACAAGCAGTTCAATTGATAAAAGGGGGAAAAAAAATCAATAGGTGAGATTGTTGGGATTAATTCGGAGTTCAACATGGATTTCCCCTCATCGGGATTTCCAAACTTTCGCAGACTCTGTCTCAGACCTAAATTTAAGTTTCTCAGAGCCAAATTCGCGGCTGGAGTCGAGTGAAACTTTAGCAAAGCTTTACTTTGCCCGGAGTTTGTTCGTAACCTCAGAACTGCGGCCGTTGGGGAGAAATGAGGAGAGCTATAAAAACACGCCGGACCCTCCGTAGTGGAAACTGCCAGAAATTTTCTGGATGCAGCACATTAATGAAGGGAATGGTAATTGAGTTTAATTTTTGTGTTATGGTGCGTGGCGAGGATCAGGATGTTGCTGTCAGGCTGCTGCCCCCGCTCAAGGAGACTCCTTCAATCAGCGAGATTTCATCCAAACACGGAGGAAAAAGGGAATTTTTTGCTGGCACAGATTAAAAAAAAATGGAGCCTCCGACATCCCTGCTGAGTGCTGGGAGCTGACTGGGCAGGATTACTGGGATTGACAGGAATTGGAGGCTCAGGGTGGACACCAGCAGGAATTTCCCCATGGAAAGGGTGGACAGGCCTTGGAATTACCCAGGTTGGACACCAGCAGGAATTTCCCCATGGAAAGGGTGGACAGGCCTTGGAATTACCCAGGTTGGACACCAGCAGGAATTTCCTCATGGAAAGGGTGGTCAGGGATTGGAACTGCTCAGAGGAAGCTCAGGTTGGACACCAGCAGAAATTTCGCCATGGAAAAGGGTGGATAGGCCTTGGAACTGCCCAGGGGAGGCTCAGGGTGGACATCAGAAGGAATTTTGCCATGGAAAAGGTGCTCAGGACTTGGAATGAGCAGCCCAGAGAGGTGTGGAGTGCCCATCCCTGGAGGTGTCCAAGGAACTCCTGGAGGTGGCACTCAGAGCTCTGGGCTGGGGACAAGGAGAGGATCCAGCAGAGCGTGGACTCGATGATCCTGGGGGCCTTTTGCAACCTCAGATTTGGGATTTCAGGTACCACAGATTTTAGGATTCAGGTACCTAACCCTAACCCTGATCTCCTACCCCCACATGCCAACGGCAAAAAGAGCTTGATGGTCCTGGGTTGTTCTGATCTGATGTAGAAGGGACCAGAACAAAGATTTCCGGCTGATCTTTTGGGGTGAGTTAGGGCAGGATAGGGGAAAGAGGGCAGGAAGTCAATCCTGTGTGCCAGGGTTGTCAGGGAGCAGGAGCAATTACTTAATTGAGGCTAAATGGGCAGAATTTCTTTTTAAAATCTGGTTTCTGCTCAGATGGGCAAAGGAAAGGAAGCTTTTCAGGCTTAGTGAACCCATCCAGTCACTGCAACACCCTGAGCTCTTCCTTGCCCCTTCTGACTCCTCATCCAACATTCCCTAAATTGTGGCAACCTTGAGGAGACCTTGCCCAGTGTTTCTCTGTGTAGCCCTGGTTCCGTGCCTGAGGTGTTTTGGCTTTCTGAAATTCCTTTCCCAGGGAATCTTCTGTAAACGGGAGAAATGTTTTGGTAATTGTCACTTTGTTATCCATTCCTTTCCCTAGGAGGGACTTCTTCTTGCTGTCCCTCTGCTCTGACCAATGTGAGTGAAGAGGTTTGTCTTTGTGTCACCAATCCAATTGGTCTGTGTGAAATAGTATAAAAGGGAGACACATCCCAGAAATAAAGGAGTCATTTTCAGCCTTCTGAATCTCGGAGTCTGTGTCGTTGTGGTGTAAAACAGCGTCACTGGGTGAGCAGAGCAGATCCCTCAGGGTGTCTGGACAAAAGTGCTTCTACCTCCGGCCTTCTGCTGATGTCTGATCCAGGTGACATCCAAGTTTCCATCTCCTTTTTCCCCCTCTCCTGCTGAGCCAGCGTTTCCCAGCCTCCCATCCATCCCAGCTCCCAGCCATCATCTGCATCTCCCGGCCCATTAATTAATTTCTGTTTTAATCAAGGGATGGCATCTTTTCTCTTCAGGTCCATCCATCATCCCGGGGCTCTTGGTGGAGCTGCAGACGTCCATCCATCATCCCTGCTGCCTCATTCCTCGAGGATCAGCTGCTGTGGTGGGCAGGGAGGTGCTGTGCCAGCACTGCCCGGCGCCAGGAGAGTCACAAAATCACAGAATGGGTTGGACGGGACCTTAAAGCCCATCCGGTGCTGTGGGAAATGCTAAAGGTACGAAGACTCCCAGAAATCTGTGAAATCAGGTCCCAGGAACAGAAAAAGCAGAACTTAGAATTAGCTGCGGCTGCAAAGCTTGAAAGTAGGAAAAAGTTACAACAGCACAGCAAGCAAGGGCATGAAACGATAGCTGGAGTTTTTAGGTTTGGCTAAGATAGACCTTAAGGCTGCAGAAAAATATGCCCAGCAAGATGGTAGAAGGTTTTAAACTTAATAATGGAGTATTGTGTGTTGTTAATAGAAAGCATACCAAAAAAAAAAAAAAAAAGAATTGTTTGAAGCAGGTGTGCGTGTGCTTTTAGTCACTGCCTAGAACAATTTTCTGTAAGCTTTAGCAATTTGCTGTTGGCTGGAAAACTTTTAAAATGCCCCGTAACAAGGGGATCTTTGGCTGGTGGTGGCAAGACGTGAGCTGTTGCCATCTCTCAATTGTCTCAAGCCCTGTTTGAGGCTGATGATGAGCTTGCTTTACTCCACAACAACACAGGCTCCGAGATTCAGAAGGCTGAAAATGACTCCTTCATTTCTGGGATGTGTCTCCCTTTTATACTATTTCACACAGACCAATTGGATCGGTGACACAAGGAAAACCTCTTCACTCACATTGGTCAGAGCAGAGGGACATCAAGAAGAAGTCCCTCCTAGGGAAAGGAATGGATAACAAAGTTACAGTTCCAAAAGCATTTCTCCTGTTTCCAGAAAATTCCCTGGGAAAGGAATTTCAGAAAACCAAAACACCTCAGGCATAAAACCACGGCTAGAGTGCTCCAAACCCCATCCAGCCTGGCCTTGCATCAACCCACTCCCAACAGGATCATCCATCAGGTCTCCGATGGTGCATCTCTAATTAATTAAGCATAGTGCAGCTAATTAAACGGGAAGCAGTGCCCAGAGTTCATGACGTCACGTGTGCCCTTTGTTAGCACCGTGCTTGGTGGAGGAGGGAGCACAAAGTGCTGCCCATGGGGTTCACAGGCGTAAAAAGTTATATAAATTCATATAAAATGATAGAAATAAATCCTCAAGACTTTTCTAGGGTCAAGGAGAGCGTGATGGGTGGCATTGAGTGGTGGAATTCTGAGGTGGAATTGTGTGGGCAAATCATGTGGGGGGGATTCTGAGGTGGAATGGTGAGGCGGGATTTTGAGGTGGAATTCTGTGGGGGAATTCTGAGGTGGAATTGCACAGGGCAACTGTGTGGGGGCATTTTGAGGTCTAATTGTGTGGTGCAGTCCTGAGGTGGAAATGTTTGATGGAATTCCAAGGTGGAATTATGTGGTGGAATTCTGAGGTCAGACAGTGGGGGGGGATTCTGAGGTGGAATTTTGAGGTGGAATTGTTTGGTGGAATCCTCTGGGGGAGAATTGTGAAGTGCAGCTTCGAGGTGGAATTCTGAGGTGGAATTTTGAGGTGGATTTCTGTGGGGGAATTCTGAGGCGGAATTGTGTGATATAACTCTGCGGTGGGATTTTGTGGTGGAACTGTGTGGTGGAACTGTGTGGTGGAATTACCTGGATGAGTTGGGTGGTGTGCCTTTGACAAATGTGCCTCTGACAATCCAGCGGAGATTGATAAACACGAGGCCAGGAAACAAATCAATCAAATCAACGCCATCCCGGATCCCTTTTTCCCCTCTGGAATGTCACAGAGTTCATGGGTGTGGCTGTCCCACCCCTGGGACACCCCTGGGACACACTGGGACAGTGGGATGTGTCCCTGTGTGTGGTGGCACTGGATGGGATTTAAGGTCCCTTCCAACCCAAACCATTCCATGATTCCCTCCAGACCTTCACCTGCTGCTTCCTCTCCCTGTCCCAACCATTTTTACACACCCAGGACAAAAAATTATCTCCAAATTAACTCGTTCCTGGCACTTTTCCACCTGTTTTGCAGCCGTTGTGGTGCTCTGGAAGAGGCTGGGAGCCCTTCGGCCTAGGATAGGAATTCCCTCCAGATGGGAATTCCTGTTCCTGGAAAACCAGCAGTGACACTTCCCTGGGCTCATCTCGTCAGCTTTTCCACTTTTTTTGGGGGGACAAAGGCGGAACTGATCTTTATTCACCACCTGCAGCCCACTGGGAAGGAGAAAAACTGAGGGTAATATCCAGATATATTTTATTTTAAATATATTTTATCTAAAATAATTATTTAAAATGATAAATCCCGCCAGGAAACATGTCAAACGTGGATGAGCTTTTCCAGTTAAAACATTCCTGCTCCAAAGCATCAGATGGGAGGGAATCGCTCTTTCTTTGGGACAGAAAAACTCCCAGATTTGAGAAAGCTGCACAAAAATCCATCTTCGCACCCAGGGTGATTAAGCACCGAGCAGTTCTGCTGATAAGAAAGAGTTCAGGTGATAAAAGATGTGGAAGAGGGATTTTAGAACATCGAGGATCATCCATTGAGCCATGGGTTTATTTCAGGGATAGAGTTTATCCACGTTTTTCATCAGGGAAGAGAAAATGTGGGAATGGATCCAAAACAATCACCCGGATTGGTGTCGCCCTTTTTTGCACCGGGTCAAAAGCATATAAAAAATGCCATAATTTTAATTTGAATGGCAGATTGGTGTCGCCCTTTTTGCACTGGGTCAAAAACATGTAAAACATGCCATAATTTTAATTTATATGGTCAAAAACATCTAAAAAATGCCACCATTTAAATTCGAATGGCTCGAATTTGCTCTTTAGTCCCAGGTCAAATATCTGTTAACCCACGCAAACGGTTTTGCTGCATAAACCGCTTCAGCATTCCTCTTGGAAAGGCAACGTGGGCTCTGGATCAGGCATAAAAAACAAGAAGTTTGGTGGTTTTTATTTGTTCTCTGCAGCAAAAGCTGAAGTTATTGGGAGCAGCTCCAAAAAGCTGGATTTCTCCCTTGACTGGGCTATATTCAATGTCAAGGCTCAAGCGGAGCTCAGATAATTTTAAAATATTGTAAGAATAAAACGTGCAAGTGGCTTTCTCTCCGAGCTGTCACTTTGCCAGTCTCGGCTGGAGAGCGAGGCAATGATTTTCCCAGATTTTCTGCCTTTAGACTGGAACAAAAGACGTCACACGGAGGCTGAAGAAGGAAGTTTTTTTTCTTGTCTTCTTTTCGTGCCCTTGAAGGTGAAAAATAAAGAATTGGGTCTGAGAGAGGAGGGGGAGGCTGGATGTCTAAAAGCACCTGAGATGCCCTTTTCCCAAATCCCTCATCCACCGTTTTCCCTGCAAAAAAAGTTGGGATTTTTAGTTCGTGCTGATGTGTTCAGGATTATTTCCAGCTCTTCTCCTCGGGCGGTTTCCTTGGAAAAATGAGCCCTTTTTCTTTCCCAGCCTGTTGAGAAACTCAAAAGCTTCTCCCAACCCTCCTCCTGTGGCTGCAGGAAGCCCAGGAAATACTTTTTGTTCCAGGAATGGGTTTTTAACTGGAAACTGAACACTATTTCCAAAGGAAAAAGTGCCCCGGGGTGGAAGGAAGTGCAGCAGGAAAAGTGAGTTTTTTCCCTTGAGGAAACAGGGAGAGCACAAGGTTTTTTCCCCTGGTTGTTATTCCAATGCTCCATCTCCCATAAGAATTCCCATAAGAAATGAATTCCCTTTTTCCTACTGTGGTGTCGTTGTTTTCCCTATCTTTCCCAGATTCCTGGCTGTCTTCTTCCCATTGAATCCAGGTCATTTCCTGTTGAATCCAGGTCATTTCCCATTGAATTTGGTCTTCCTCCCTTGAATCCAAATCTTCTTCCCTTTGAATTTGGTCTTCTTCCCACTGAATCTAAGTCATCTTCCAGTTGAATCCAGGTCTTCTTCCAGTTGAATTTGGTCTTCTTCCCACACAATCCAGGTCTTCTTCCAGTCGAATCCAGTTCTTCTAGTTGAATCCAGGTCATCTTTCCACCAAATCAGGTCTTCTTCTCACTGAATCCAAGTCTTCTTCCTGTTGAATCCAGGTCTTCTTCCCATTGAATTTGGTCTTTTTCCCATTGAATCCAGGTAATCTTCCCACTGAATCCAGGTCATTTCCCATTGAATCCAGATAATCTTCCCACTGAATCCAGGTCTTTTTCCAATTGAATCCAGGTGTTCTTCCAGTTGAATGCAGGTCATATTCCCATTGAATTTGGTCATCTATCCAATAATTTTGGTCTTCTTCCCATCGAATCCAGGTCTTCTTCCATGCCCATTCCCATCCCTGTAAGTGCCCAAGGCTGGGTTTGGAAGGGGCTTAGAGCCTTGTCTGGTGGAAGGTGTCCTCACCTTTGTTGGACTGACCTCAAGGTTCCTCCCAACCCCACCCAACCCATCCCACGATTCCAGGACATTCCAGCTGGGATCCACAAGCGCCTTCCAGAGGGAAACAATGTCAGTGAATTCCCTGTTAATTTCCATTCTCCGCCTCTAATCAACCCTCCGTAAACACCAGCCCTTGGAAAAATCTCCTCCGACGGCACAAGCCAGGTTGGCAGGAGCAGGGGAGTGGAATTAAGGAGCTTTCCTTTCCCCTATGCAAATCTCCCTGCTAATTATATTTTATTAATATCGGGACGCCGACGCTCCCGCTCTTGTTTTCCCTCGTCGTCGTGCCCGTGGTTAAAATCAAATTGCAAATGAAGCAGCTCAATATTTGCCTGAATCACTTAAGCCTCTGACTTTCAAGCAACTCTTCTAGTTATACCAGAAGTGGGAGTGTTCCTTTTCCCTTTTTATTTTTTTTTCCCCTCTTTTTCCTGTTTTTGAGGTATTTTGCCATGATTATTCCACGGGTGACACTGACATTTCGTTACGACAAATCTGGCGGGTCATTATCATCAGGAGGTGGTTGGGTCGTCTTATATTTATAATAAGGTGCTTTTCACGGCAGAATGGGAGGGAAATGGGGAAAAAGAAAACCCACTCTTTTTTTGTTGTTTTAAACAGCCTGATCTCGCGGCTTTTCTGCTGGAATTGAAGAGAACAATGTTATATTTCTCCCTTTTCATTCGGGAGAGAAGCTGTGAAAGGGCCTAATCAAACACTAATTGGAGCCTTCAGCGAGGAGTTCTCTGCAGACGAGCGAGTCTTTGAAACTGGAGGGTTGATGATCTCCCAAACCGGCTCCTCCAGGTATCAGCACCCCACAATACACTGTCTGGCTGTTATTTTTATGGAAAATCATGTGAGGACCACATCCACCAGGACGTGCAATACCCAAAGCCTTGAAATTTTTTGTTTTGTTTTGGGTTGGTTTTTTGGTGGGTTTTTTGGTGGGTTTTTTGTTGTTGTTGTTTGGTTTGGTTTGGTTTGGTTTGGTTTGGTTTGGTTTGGTTTGGTTTGGTTTGGTTCGGTTGGTTGGTTGGTTGGTTAGTTTTTTGGGGTTTTTTTGGTTTTTTGTGGGGGTTTTTTGTGTGGTTTGTTTGTTTGTTTGTTTTGGGTTTTGGGGTTTTGTTTTTGTGTACACACTGTTGGCTTTGCCTCAGCTGGGTCAAGCCTCAATCGTGCCTCTGACATTGTTTATTTCTGGGGGTTGTTTTGTTCTTCAGGTGCAGCAGCAGAGCGAAAAAAATCCCAGAGAAAAGCGACCTAAATGTGTGTCAGGCTGAATTTGGGAGCTTTCGCACCAGATCTGTTGTGATAGAAATGCCAAATTCCATCAGCTTCGTTTACTTCAGGTGGCTCCTGCAAATCCTCCCGCTGCCTTGTCCATCTGCTCATGCTGATGTTTTTAATCCCTTGTTTGGTTTGTTGGGGGTTTTTTTTCTATTTCCTAAATGGAGAAATGAGGATACTCTTCACCACCACGGACAAGTTGGAAAATATCCCCGGGGTTGTGGAGCTTATCAAAGAAAATGATGGGTTGGATGAGTTGGGGTTTGGGTTTTTGCTTTTGTTGGGTTTTTTTTGGTTTTTTTTTCCCCAGAAGAAACAAAATAATTGAGAAGAGAAAATATTTCTCGGTTGACAGGAAACGTTTAAATCCATAATTATCACTGGGAGGGAGTCGTTCTTTTGGTCGTTTTTTTGGCAGCCTGAGGAGGGTGTGGAGTTGGTGGGGTCAGGACTCAGCAGGTCTCTGATAAGGAGCTGGATTCCTGACGCCTCAGGCACAGGATCCATCCTTCCCTCTTGGATGGAACACCCATTCCTGACCTTTTCCGGTCACTGGCTGGATTCTCCACCCTCAAAAACGCCAAATTTCTGCCATTTTTGGGAGTGCTGAGAGTCATGGGAAGGTTTGGGTCGGAAGACACCTCCAGACGCATCCATGGGGCACCTCCCATCTCCCATCAGGTCACTCCAAACCCCAAATCCCTCACCCAAACCTTGTGGCTGGGCTAATCCCAGAGGAAGCCACGAAAATAATTAATTCCTGATGGAATTACCACGGTGATTAGCATTTTGATGGCTAAATGGTCACACATCCACGTCTCTGGTGCGGGAACTCCGAGGAACATCTTCCCTGGCACACACCAGCTACTTCCTCCCTTCCTTTACTCCCAGGCCTGGGCTGGAAAAGGTCAAAATTTGCATCGTTTTTTCCCAAATTCAGAATTTCTTTGTATTTAAGGGACGGGTGAGCACTAAGAGAGGAGGCACCTGCAGTGGCAGAGACGGAACTCCACAGAGAAGGTTCCCCAGGAACCTTAATTCCATGTGGCCCTGTCAGGTACCAAGGTGACATTTGGGGACCTCGAACCCCTCTTTCGGGTGTGGTGGAACCCCAAAAGTGACCATCGATTCCTCCAGTTGTGGCCATCCCTGACTATTTTTGGGTGAACCCTGTAAGTCCAAGAGAAAATTCCATTCCCGAGCAGCCAAAGAGGTTTCGTCTCTTTATTTTACTTTTTAAATTTTTTTTATTATCCATTAAAAAATATTTTTATTATCAGTTAATTTTTTATTATCTATTAAAGTTTTTTTTTATTATCCACTAAAAAATTCGCAGCAGGGTGGGGGTTTCTCCCTTTGCTTTTTTATTTTCTGTCAAATCCCGCCGGATGTGGCGCCGTTTGGGTGGAAAACCTGGATTTTCACTGTTCCAGCTGATCGAGTCCTCCTTCAACTCCCTCAAAGCCTCAGGGCAGGGAAAAAGCAGAGATAAAAATAAAAACCTGGGGAGAACAAAGGTCGCCGTGAGAAACAGGAATTCGGGATGAAAAGCACCGCGAGGAAACAACTGGGAAGAGCTCTCCGGGTGCTGGAGAGGAGAGGAGGGAGAGGAGGAAGAGGAGGAAGAGGAGGAAGAGGAGGAAGAGGAGGAGGAGGTTTGTGCCTGCAGCCTCCTCCGAGCACACCTGAAACAAAAATCATCAGTGCTGGGCTGGGGTTTCTTTTTTTGCTGCTTTTATATCAAAAGATGAGAATTTGCGGCTGTCTGTGGCACAGAACTGCGAAGGGGGAGAGGTGGAAACATCTGGAAAAGGGATAAAACACAGGAAAAGGGGTGGAGAAGTGTGAGGTTATCGATTCAATTTGTTGGTGCCCTTATTTATTTTCTGTAGTTAGTGGGAGTTGCCAGATGGTTTTGGCTTTCCATTTCCTTTTTTTATCAGATTTAGGTGATGATGGAAAGCCTTGGAAGGATGGGAGGAGCTGGGATCGCCAGCCCAGACCAGATTTGGGACGTTTTTTGGGGTCTGGTGTTGGAGAGGAAGGTGGGGATGGAGAAACTCAGCCAGAATGGGACAAATCAGCCTCATCCCCATTTCTTCATTGCAGGAGGGTTTTAGGGCCTAAATCACAAGGTTTTGCATTCCTGTAATTATTAATAAGTTTGTGGGTACCACATGTATCCCTTCCCAACATATCCGAGAACTGGGAAAACAGGGGTGACAACGTGGGTTGTTTCAGGAAATCAGAGGAGTCTTTGTTTTCTGCTCCAAACGGACCGAAGGAAGAACCTGAAATGTCCAAGCATTGATCCCGAGGTGGGAACCTCTCCCTGGACCCTCAGTGCTCCGAGAGGTGTCTGAGGTGGACAGGGATGGAAGGGATATTGGGATTTTGGGAAGGAATTAGGGTGGGGAGGGGCTGGGATGGAATTCCAAGAGGAGCTGTGGCTGCCCCTGGATGCCTGGAAGTGCCCAAGGCCAGGCTGGAGCACCCTGGGACGGTGGAAAATGTCCCTCCCTGCCCATGGGGACAGGGATGAGCTTTAAGGTCCCTTCCACCCCAACCCATTCCAGGATTCCACGACCTCAACCACCCCAGACCGGGATCCTCCCCCTGGATCTCCTGGCGAGCTCTGCCAGGCTCCGCTTTGTTTTCTGTTTACTCTCCTCTCCTCTCCTCCACTCATGAATATTTATCTGGAGCTCCAAAATAGCCAAGAGCACTTTAATCAGGGCCTATCTGCAGCCTAATCAGGGCTCAGACTAATCAGGAAGTTCAGGGCTTCAGCTCCTGCTGCAGGAGACAAAAGTTTGCTCCCAGCCCCAGGACGGAGTTTGGCAAAGCCTCCCCTGCACCTGCCCCAGCTCCTAGAGGAGAAACGCGGGATTTACTGCTCACATCTGGAAGTTTAGAGTCTTCTCAGCTGGAGCAGGGAATGCTGGAGAGCAGGGAGTGCCGGAGGTGCCACCAGAGCCAGGGGGTGTCACCAGGAAATTATGGGAAAAGCGCGGTGCTAACTCAGCCCTGACGCCTCCTGCGCCTCCAGCCCAATGGCGCCAAATCCCCGTTTTCTCCTGAATTTTCTCACCTGGCTGGGGTCGAATCCTGCTTGCAGGAGGAGGATTTCCATGCAGAAAAGCTGCTGAGCTCCTCCTCGCCAGGGGGTTTATAAATCATCAGCTTCGCCATCTCCCCAGCCAGGATTTTCCGACAGCGATCGCGGCCAGAGGGAAGGGAAAATAAAATCCCCGGGATAAATAAAAAGGTAAAACTTTTTAAAGGTTTGACAAACTCAAAATGAGAGCTCCTGAGGGCTGCAGGCCTGGTTTTTCTTTCTCCCTCAGACGGAGAATTTTGCAGAAAATCCTTTAACACGACTCACATGAAAGTCTTGGCTTCCCCAAAGTCTCCTCAGATATCCATGACAAAAGCTCCCATTATCTTCCCCCTTTTTCTCTCACAACTTCACGGGATAAGGAGCTGCAGTGCACCTGGATTAGGCCTTTAAATGCAGATCTGCCAGCCAGGTTTTTTTCTTTTTGAAAGTCTTCATTTATAGAAAAGTGGGGATTTCGAAATAAATAATTCCTCTGCCGGGTCACGATCCTGCTCAGGGAGGCAGAGTTTAAATAACGTGTCTCGTCATTGTTTTGCTGCTGCCTGGGTGGATTTCTTCCCTTTCCCTCGGATAACGAGGAGCTGTGGGCCCCGTTCCCTGTGGTGCCATCACAGGGACGGAGCTCCAGAGGAACTGGAATCACAGGAATGTTGGGAATGGATCTTAAATCCCACCCAGGGCCACCCCTGCCATGGGCAGGGACACCTCCCACTGTCCCAGATTATCCCATCCTGGCCTGGGACACTGCCAGGGATCCAGGGGCAGCCACAGCTCCTCTGGGAATTCCATCCCAGCCCCTCTCCACCCTCCCAGCCAGGAATTCCTTCCCAAAATCCCATTTAAATCTCCCCTTTCCCAGTGGGAAGCCATTCCCTGTGTCCTGTCCCTCCATGCCTTGTCCCAGCTCCCTCCAGGCTCTGGAAGGGACTTGGAGTCTCCCCGGAGCTTTTCTGCTCCCTGATCATCAACCGGAACCCAAATCGTTACGAAATTAAGGTCCCTCCCTGTCACAGTTCTGCTTTATCTCGGCCCAGGTCAGGATGAAAGACACGGGAAACGTGAAGTCGAGTTTGGTCTTGGGTGTTGATTATATTTTATCGATTTACAATATTAACAGCGGGAGCTCCAAATTGCCAGTTAGAGAAACGAGACAAAATGGGAACCTCTAACTATTTCCAAGGCAATTTAAGAGATAATTACTCCATGCCAAAGTGACACCTTCATTATTTATGTTTTCGACCCAATAACGACCATTTGAGGCCTGCAATGCAGACAGTCCTTCACCCAATTAGAGAAAACTGTTTTACACCCCAGCGGCACAGACTCCGAGATTCAGAAGGCTGGAGGTGGCACTGAGGGCACGGCAGGGACACGGGGAGGGAGCGATTCCACAGGGGGAGGACGTCCAGGGCTGGCAATTCTGACTTTTCCTGCTGTTCCAGAGCCGGGAGTGTGCCACTCCTCCCTGTCCCTGTGTCCCTTCCCAGATTTCCTCATCCTGCTCAGAATTCCAGCAGAATTCCATCAGGCTGAGAGGATTTCACACGGCTCTGGCTCAGATCTCCTCGGAATTATTTTTTATTTTCCCCTCTTGGAATTCTGGCCCCTCTCATCCCCCGAAGGGAAAACTGCGGCGCCCGGTGGCCAAATCATCTCCCTGCAAGAAAAGAAGAAAAAAGAACAAAGAAAAAAAGAAAAAAAAAGAAAGGAAAAAGGAAAACGGAAAAAGGAAAAAGGAAAAGAAAAGAAGAGAAGAGAAGAGAAGAGAAGAGAAGAGAAGAGAAGAGAAGAGAAGAGAAGAGAAGAGAAGAGAAGAGAAGAGAAGAGAAGAGAAGAGAAGAGAAGAAAAGAAAAGAAAAGAAAAGAAAAGAAAAGAAAAGAAAAGAAAAGAAAAGAAAAGAAAAGAAAAGAGAAAAAAGATAAAAATAAAATAAAATAAAATAAAATAAAATAAAATAAAATAAAATAAAATAAAATAAAATAAAATAAAATAAAATAAAATAAAATAAAATATTTGAAAAACCTCTCCCCGATTATCCTTCTCATTTATTCCAGAGGGGTCGAGTTGTAGGGAGGGAAATGTCCCTCGAGGGCTCTTTTCCCTGCTCCGGAGGTGGCAAATTCCGGATAAATTCCTCCAGAATTACCCGAGGTGCTCCCGGGCGCCTCTTCCCGGCCTGTCCCACATCCCTCCGCGCTTCCCTGGTCTCACCCTGCCACCTGCTGGAAAAATATATTAAAAAACCCAGAACTGGATAAAGTGAATTTATCCAAAAAGGGAAGCGGGCTGGAGGTTGCTCAGGTGGAATTTGGGAGATTTTAGGAGAAGCTTTTAGGCTTTAGGAGGAGGTTTTAGGGTTTAGGAGAAAGTTTTAGGTCCCTGGCTGTCCCTGGGGGTGCCCCCTGACTTTTATACTATTTCACACAGACCAATTGGATCGGTGACACAAAGACAAACGTCTTCACTCACGTTGGTCAGAGCAGAGGGACAGCAAGGAGAAGTCCCTCCTAGGGAAAACATGCCAATTTGCTGTTACAAAAACGTGTCTCTTGATCACAGAAAATTCTCTGAGAAAAGAATTTCAGAAAACCAAAACCAAAACATTTAAAAAAAAAAAAAAAAAAGATATTTTTAAGGAGCCTGGTCTTGGTTTGAGAAACCTGGAGCGCTGGGAAAGGAGACCAGGAGGCCGTCCTGGGAGCGTGCCCTCGGTGTGAGGCCCTTTGCTGCTCTCTTCTCCAAGGGAAAAAGCATTGCTGCACATAAATTATATTTTAAAATTTAATTAAACACCTCAGAAAAGCTGGAGGTGGCACTAGAGGGCACGGCAGGGGACACGGGGAGGGAGCGATTCCACAGGGGGAGGACGTCCAGGGCTGGCAATTCTGACTTTTCCTGCTGTTCCAGAGCCGGGAGTGTGCCACCCCTCCCTGTCCCCTGTGTCCCTTCCCAGATTTCCTCATCCTGCTCAGAATTCCAGCAGAATTCCATCACGCTGAGAGGATTTCACACGGCTCTGGCTCAGATCTCCTTGGAATTTTCATTTTTTTTTCCCCTTGGAATTCTGGCCCCTCTCATCCCTCGGAGGGAAAACTGCGGCGCCCGGTGGCCAAATCATCTCCCTGCAAGAAAAGAAAAGAAAGAAAGGAAAGGAAAGGAAAGGAAAGGAAAGGAAAGGAAAGAAGGAAAGGAAAGGAAAGGAAAGGAAAGGAAAGGAAAGGAAAGGAAAGGAAAGGAAAGGAAAGGAAAGGAAAGGAAAGGAAAGGAAAGGAAGGAAAGGAAAGGAAAGGAAAGGAAAAGGAAAGGAAAGGAAAGGAAAAGGAAAGGAAAGGAAAGGAAAGGAAAGGAAAGGAAAAGGAAAGGAAAGGAAAGGAAAGGAAAGGAAAGGAAAGGAAAGGAAAGGAAAGGAAAGGAAAGGAAAGGAAAGGAAAGGAAAGGGAAATGGAAAGGAAAGGAAAGGAAAGGAAAGGAAAGGAAAGGAAAAGGAAAGGAAAGGAAAGGAAAGGAAAGGAAAGGAAGGAAGGAAAGGAAAGGAAAAGGAAAGGAAAGGAAAGGAAAGGAAAGGAAAGGAAAGGGAAAGGAAAGGAAAGGAAAGGAAAGGAAAGGGAAAGGAAAGGAAAGGAAAGGAAAGGGAAATAAAATAAATTTTTAAAAAAACCTCTCCCCGATTATCCTTCTCATTTTATTCCAGAGGGGTCTAGTTGTAGGGAGGGAAATGTCCCTCGAGGGCTCTTTTCCCTGCCCCAGAAGTGGAAAATTCCGGATAAATTCCTCCAGAATTACCCGAGGTGCTCCCGGGCGCCTCTTCCCGGCCTGTCCCACATCCCTCCGCGCTTCCCTGGTCTCACCCTGCCACCTGCTGGAAAAATATATTAAAAAACCCAGAACTGGATAAAGTGAATTTATCCAAAAAGGGAAGGGGCTGGAGGTTGCTCAGGTGGAATTTGGGAGATTTTAGGAGAAGGTTTTAGGCTTTAGGAGGAGGTTTTAGGGTTTAGGAGAAAGTTTTAGGTCCCTGACTGTCCCTGGGGGTGCCCTGGCTGTCCCTGGGGGTGTCTCTGGCTGTCCCTGGGGGTCCCCTGGCTGTCCCTGGCTGTCCCTGGCTGTCCCTGGCTGTCCCTGGCTGTCCCCTGGCTGTCCCTGGCTGTCCCCTGGCTGTCCCCTGGCTGTCCCTGGCTGTCCCCTGGCTGTCCCTGGGGTGCCCTGGCTGTCCCTGGGGGTGCCCTGGCTGTCCCTGTCTGTCCCCTGGCTGTCCCTGGCTGTCCCCTGGCTGTCCCCTGGCTGTCCCTGGGGTGCCCTGGCTGTCCCTGGGGGTGCCCTGGCTGTCCCCTGGCTGTCCCTGGCTGTCCCCTGGCTGTCCCTGGGGTGCCCTGGCTGTCCCCTGGCTGTCCCTGGCTGTCCCCTGGCTGTCCCCTGGCGGTGCCCTCGAAGAGCCGCAGGCTGGCCAGGCTGATCTGGGCACGGCCAGCACGGTGAGACCCCCGCCACTGCCCGGCCCCCACCCCAGCCACAGCCCAGGTGAGCTCACCTCGTCGCACAGGTGGTCGCAGCGGTCGATGAGCTGCGCCCTCAGGGGGTGGGGGGTGTCCCCGGGGGTCTCCCAACATGCAAAACCCCAACATGCAAATGAACTAAAACTTACAGGAATGTGTGTGAGACCTCGTGATTGGGGGACCATTTTGGGACCATTTTGGGACCATTTTGGGACTGTTTTGGGTCCATTTTGTGACCATTTTGGGTCCACCTTGGGTCTAGCCCCGGGCAGGCTCTTGTCCTGCCCAAGGTCTTTTAATAAACCTCGAATATTTAATATTTATTATTTAATAAATATCTATTATTTAATAAATCCTTAAAAGGCCTTTTAATAAATATCTACTTTACTCTCTAGCTCTTTATACTCTATTCGAGCTCTGCCTTCCCAAAGCATCAATTTCTGGTGACATCCGGGCAGCAGAGATGTGAAAACACCCGAGGCAGCGCTGGGGACAGGTGGGAGCTCACCTGCACGGGCCGGTGCACGTTGAGGTAGTGCAGGAGCGGGTGCTGCAGCTGCCCCAGGGCGCGGCTGAAGGAGAGCAGGACCTGCTGCCTCGTCCCGGGGGGGATACTGGGACAGGGGACAGCAGTCAGAGCCACACCCCCTGATTTCCCCAGAATTGCCCCAAATCATCCCTCCCATCCCTTTAGCAACGAGGGGTTTAACTCAATCCTCTCAAAAGAAGGAAGAAAAAAAATCTGGGGGATTATTTCCCATTTCTCAGCATTTAGGGAGTTAAATCTCAGCATCCCCAAAACCCCGAATCCTCATGGGTGTGGAAGGACCAGTGTGTTTTCACTTAGATTTGAATAAAAATCTATTTCCAGGGGCCTCGTTGCTGTTTTTAGCAGCAAAGGGACAGCAGAGCTGTTATATTTATTATAAATATAACATAACATAACATAACATAACATAACATAACATAACATAACATAATATAATATAATATAATATAATATAATATAATATAATATGTTTTACATCATATTATATTATGTATTTTTAACAGGTTATATATAATATTTTATGTACATAAAATATATAAAAAATAAAAATCTATAATAAAATATTTAATATTTATAAATAGATATTTGTGTATATATGTGTATTTATATTTATATATTTATGTTATATATTTGAGCAATATTTACTTTTTTCCACACCTGGCACTTCATCTTGCATCAGATGTTTTTTAAAAAAGCTGCGTGCCAGATATTTTTTTAAAAAAAATCCCTTCCTGTGCAAGCAGGGATGTGCTGGGGTGCAAGATCCCAGAAAGAATCCCAGTGAGGAACTTCAGTAACCCAAGAGCTGCCCCAAAAAAGCCAAGTTTTCCCCTCACAAAAACCCCCGAGCCTTGTGACCATCTCCCACTTCACAAACCCCCGTTCCCAGGAAAAACGCTCCAAAATTAGAATTCCTGAGGGGCACCACGTGCAGCAGCTGGGGGAGGCTGAGGGCTCAGCCTCTCCGGGGGGATTTTCCCGATCCCTCGGCTCACCTCGGCCTTCCCCGGCGTTCCCAGAGTTTCCAGCAGTTTGTGCTGCAGCAGGAACTCGAGGCACGGCCCCGTCTCCCCCCAGGTGTTGCCGCTCCTCGTACACCAGGATGTCCAACATCTGCCGCAGGTGCCACGGGACGTCCGTCTGCCGCGCCGGGATGCTCTCGTCTGCCGGGAACGGGCCTTGGGACAACGGGATTTGGGGTACTGGGATTTGGGATATTGGGATTGGGGGATACTGGGATTTGGGGTACTGGGATTCTGGGATTCAGGGACCTGGGGATCCAGGGATTCATGGAGTTGGGGACCTGGGGATTCAGGGATTCATGGATTCATGGATTTGGGGATTCGGGGATTCAGGGATTCATGGATTCATGGATTCATGGATTTATGGATCCGGGGATTCAGGGATCTGAGGATTCCTGGATTCAGGGGTTGAGGGGTCCATAGATTTGGGGATCTGAGGATTCAGACATTCAGGGGTATGGGGATGGGCATTCAGGGGCCCAGGGATTCATGGATTCAGGGATATGGGGATCCAGGGGTTCAGAGATTCAGGGATCCATGGATTCAGGGATCCAGGGATCTGGGGATTCAGGATATTGGGATTTTGGGATTCAGGGGTCATGGGGTTCAGGGGTAAATTCAGGGATCCCGGGATCGAGAGATTCATGGATTCAGGAATATTGGGATTCAGGGATCCAGGGGTTCAGGGGTCCATGGATTTGGGGATCCAGGGGTTCACAGATTTGGCCACCTGGGGATCCAGGGATTCAGGGATTCAAGGACGGGGGGCTGCGGCGGGTCCCCCCCGGGCCCGGCAGCGGGAGGGGATGCCCGGGTGCGGTGTCCGCCGTGCCGGTGGGGCTGTGCCAGGGCTTTTCCCTGCTCCGTGCCATCCCACAGGCTTTTCCCCGCTCCGTGCCATCCCACAGGCTTTTCCCTGCTCCGTGCCATCCCACAGGCTTTTCCCTGCTCCGTGCCATCCCACAAGCGGCTCCTCCGGAGCGGGAATGACGCTAGATGGCAATGTGAGGATGGAACAGCCGCTTCCGCCCCGCCCTAGGACGCTGCCGGACATCCCTCTCCCCCCGCCGCTGCCCATTCCCCCGCTGGGCACGGTGACCCCCTCGGGCACGGCCAGCACCCAGATCCTGCCGGGAATCGTGCCCGGAGCTGTCCCGGCGCTGTTGTGTCCCCACGGGACGTGTCCCAGCCCGTGCGGCGCTGCCGGGAGCGTCCCCAGCCAGCCAAAGCCGCCCCGATCCCCCCGCCGTGCCCGGGGGTCGCGGCTGGACAGGGCACAAAGCCCCGGGTGGGTCAGTCCTGCCAGGGGGTGTCCCCTGGCCTGTCCCCCCCGTGCCGGGGCAGCCACAGCGCACTGCGGGGCTGTCCCGGGGCACGGGGTGCCATCCCCGGGGCCAGGGATTTGTCCCAGGACAGGGGGTCCTGTCCCGGGATGTGTCCCCAAACGCTGCCCCAGGGCACAGCTGTCTCGCTCCTGGGCCGGGGACCCTGATTTAGGACACAGGGACCCTCTCCCAGGACACAAAATCCCCTCCCAGGATATGGGATCGCGTCCCAGGGAATGTGGTCCCCTCCTAGGGCACTGCGCCCCCCCCCTCCTTGGGCACAGGGACCTTATTGCCATTTTTAGGACAGCCTGTTTTGGGGTACAAGGACCTCTCTTAGGACACGAGTTCCCACAGCACAAGGAATTTGTTCCCACGCTGCAGAGACCCCATCCCGGGAAAGAAAAAACCCCAAAAACCCATTCTGGGGGGGGAAAAAAAAAAAAAAAAAAAAAAAAAAAAAAAAAAAAAAAAAAAAAAAAAAAATTCGGGGAACGGGGACCCCATCCCGGGAAAAAGTCCCCAAACCTGGGCCACGGGAACCCTCTGCCCGCACCCCACTCACCTGTGGCCTCCAGGTAGTAGCCGGTGATGCCCCTCCAGTGCTCGGGGAAGGCTTCCAGCAGGTCCACGCTGGGCTCCCGCTGCTCACACCGGGACCGGGATCACGGGGAGGGGGGGGCACGGAATCCCCCACTCCCGGTCCCGGTGCCGTTCCCGGTCCCCCCCGTGTCCCGCGTCCCCCCGGCCCCGCTCACCGTCTCCACCGCCTGCTGCAGCAGCGCTCCCAGACGGCTGAGCGTGGCTGGGACCCCCCGGGACCGGCCCCGGTGCCCACCCCGGTGCCCACCCCGCTGCCGCCCCCGGTGCCGCCCCGGTCCCTCCCCCGCTTGCGCCGCTCCGGCTCCCGGGGCGGGATCGGGATCGGGATCGGGATCGGGGTGGCGGAGAGAGGGCGGAGGACGGAGGGATTGGGGAGGTGCCTCAGCCCTGAAGTTTCTCCGGGGGGGCGGTTCGGGGTGGGGAGCGAGCCGGGGCACAGGGGTGGGATGGACCCCACACGCCTGGGTGGGAATAAACCCCGCAGACATCGGGTGGGGCAACAACCAACCCCGGATGGACCCCAGGAATTTCTTCACCGGGATGGGTATGGATCCCACAAACTCCTTCCCTGGGATCGATCTGACCCCACAAACTCCTTCCCTGGGATCGATCTGACCCCACAAACTCCTTCTATGGGGATGGGATGGACCCCACACATCTGGATGAGAACAAACCCCCTACACACCGGGGAGGGCATCAACCCACCCCAGAAGGACCCCACGAATCCCTTCACCAGGTTGGGATTGACCCCGTAAACTCCTTCCCTGGGATCAATTTGACCCCACAAACTCACTCCTTCCCTGGGATGGATCTGACCCCACAAACTCCTTCCCTGGGATCGGGATTGACCCCACAACCTCCTTGCACCGGGCTGGAGCCCACCCTCACCAGGACAAGGACACGGACTCTCCCCTTCCCAGCTCACCCTTTCCCTCAGCACAACCCAAGTTTTACCATATTTTTTTAATCCTAAAAAAAACCCAAAAACAAAACCAAAACATTTCTCCAGCTAAAACCAAGCCCTGACTAGCACAGCTGTTGGAAAACCGCCCAGGGCCCAGCCCGGGTCCCGCTGGCTCCAGGGAATGGACAATTGGCCTCCCAAATCTGTGTCCCCCACGACTGCTGGGTGCAGGGTTTATCCAGACCCATCCCGTGAAATCTGCGAGGGGGATTGGGGTACTGCTGGCCTGGGGACAGAGCCAGCAGCTCCTGGAGCTGCACCCGGGAATTCTGTACCCCAAAACCAAGGAGCTGGGGTGGGGATGCAGCGGGGAGAGGCTGGAAACCCACGGGTGGAGAGCTGATACGTGTGTGTCGATATATCTGTATATAAAAAAATAGATGTGCGTAGTTGTAGCGTTGATACTGATGGATAAAAGTCAAATTCCAGGCTGAATCCAGGCCGGGCCTGCACGATCCACGTGCAGCTCCGTGTTCTCTGGGAGAACTTGGGATGTCCTCTGGGAGACTCCCGCTCCGTGGTCACATGGCAGATTTCATCTCCCACTCCTGGATGAATCAGGGGATGAAAGGGGGGGGTCAATCCCTCGTTTCCCTGTGCCGTGGGATCCTCTAAACCACATCCCATCCCCCCAGATCCTGGAGTTACCTTTGTCTTCCTCATCACATTTCCCTTCCCCACGAGGAGCGGGGACGGGGGCGGCCTCAGGGCGCTCCTGGCTGACGTGGTGCGCTTCAGCAGCGGCCTGAGGAACGATCCCTGCGGGAAAACCGGCGGAGGAAAGGCTGAGGGCTGCCCCCCAAACCTCACCCCTTCCTCTGCTCCACTCCTTCTCCCGTGTCCCCCCCACCTCGGAGCCAGCCGAGCTGGCGGTGGCGGCGATGTGACCCTTCAGTGACTTCCCCAGGGCCAGCAGGTTCATCTCGGAGCCGGCTTTCAGCCTGCCCTTCACGCGGCTCTCCAGCTGCCCCACCTTCTCCTCCAGCTTGGGGAAGGCTCTTTTCCCTGCAAGGACAAAGCTGGAGCGCTGCCGAGCCCGGGCACGCTTCGGCCCCGCCGGCTGCTCCGCCCGGGAGCCCTCGGTGCTCCTACCGATGAGCGCATCCAGCCCGTCCCGCGTCCCCTTCCTCTGGGGCAGCGTCAGGGTGTGCTGGGAGCCGGACAAATCCCGGCTCTGGAGGTTGGGGCTGTCCTTTGGCAGCTGTGCGGTGCTGGCCAGCCGGGCCCGGAGAGCTGCCGGCGGCGCTGGGGGGAAAGGGGAGAGGAGGGGACGGTGAGGAGGAAGGGCAGGGGAAGGGTGGTGGGGAGGAAGGGAAGAGGAGAGGAGGGACGCTGGGGAAAAGGGAAGAGAAGGGATGATCAGGAGGAATGGAAGAGGAGGAAAGGTCAGGAGGAAGGGCAGGGGAAGGATGGTTGGGGAGGAAATTCAGGGAAAAGATGCTCAGGAGAAAGAGCAGAGGAAGGGAAGAGAAAGGACAATCAGAAGGAAATGAAGAGGAGGAAGAGAAGAGGTGGAAGGGAAGAGGAGGAAAGGAAGAGGAGGAGGGATCAGGAGGAAGGGCAGGAGGAAGGATAGTTGGGGAGGAAATTCAGGGAAAAGATGCTCAGGAGAAAGAGCAGAGGAAGGATGCTGGGGAGAAATGGAAGAAAGAATGATCAGGAGGAAGAGAAGAGAGGAAAGGTCAGGAGAAAGGGAAGAGAAAGGATAACCAGGAGGGAGGGAAGAGAAGGAACTCTGGAGATGAAGGGCAGGGGAAAGACTCAAATCCCAGCTCTCGTGGGCACCGCAGCCTCCATGCCAGCACCTGGAGCTGGGGCATTTGGGGAGCCCCCGGCCCCTCTCACCTGCCTGCGAGGGCCGGGCACCGCCCGGGGCGTGGCTGCTGGCACAGGTGGGCAGGGCCGACACGGGTCTCCTGCGCTGTCCTTGCGCCGCCCGGTCCAGGTTCTGCTGCTGCCGAAGGAAGCCCGGGAGAAGCCCATGGGCAAAGGGGGCAGTGGGAGCGGATCCCCCCACCCTGAGGGTCCCGAGTGGGGGCAAAGAGCACCGGCAGAGGTTACCAGCTGCTGCAGCCGCTCCGCGTTGGAGTAGAGATGTTTGGGGGTCTCAGCTGGCGGGGGCTGCCCGGAGGGATCGTCCATGTAGGTGTTGGGGGTCGGGACACGGCGCAGCAGCAGCCCCCTGCGAGCAGGAGGGGATCCCATCACACCCCACAGCCCAGAGCGGAGCGGGAGGGCCGGGGCGGGGGGCAAAGCCCTTACCCGGCAGCTGGGCGGGTGGTGGGCCTGGGGGGTCTCGGGGGGGGCCCATCACCCTTCTTTGGCTCCACTCCTCCCCTGGCCTGCAGGGTCTTCAGCCAGGCTTCCCTCTCCTCGTCCGAACGGGCCTGGTGTGGGGCAGGGTGTGGGTTCAGGGGGTGACCCCGGGTCAGGATCTGGGCCCAGGGAGTACCCTGGGGCAGAGTCCAGGCTCAGGGGGTACTCCTGGAGTGGAGTCCGGGTTCAGGGGGTGCCCCTGGGGCAGGATCTGGGCTCAGGGCATACCCCAGAGCAGGGTCCAGGCTCAGGGGATACCCACGGGGCAGGGGCCGGGCTCAGGGGTCCCCCCTGGAGCAGGGTCCAGGCTCAGTGGGTATCCCCAGAGCAGGATCTGGGCTCGGGGTTACTCCTGGAGCAGGGTCCAGGCTCAGTGGGTATCCCCAGAGCAGGATCTGGGCTCGGGGTTACTCCTGGAGCAGGGTCCGGGCTCAGTGGGTACCCCCGGGGCAGGATCTGGGCTCGGGGTTACTCCTGGAGCAGGGTCCGGGCTCAGTGGGTACCCCCGGGGCAGGGTCCGGGCTCAGTGGGTACCCCCGGGGCAGGGTCCGGGCTCAGTGAGTACCCCCGGGGCAGGGTCCGGGCTCAGTGAGTACCCCCGGGGCAGGGTCCAGGCTCAGTGGGTACCCCCGGGGCAGGGTCTGGGCTCAGTGGGTACCCCCGGGGCAGGGTCTGGGCTCAGCAGTTGCCCCCCAGGAGGGACAGGGCTGTCCCTGTGTCCCAGCGGTCACTGACCTGCAGCAGGGCCAGCTCCCGGCCGCGCTGGGCGATGCGGATCCGGAGGTTTTGGGGGGAGCCGGCGGCCGCTCCGGGGCTCACCTGGCAGCCGTCCAGGCGCAGGGAGCAGACGGGGCGCTGGGCAGCGCCGGGCTCCGGGAACATGCGCAGGGCTCCGTGCCGGGCCGCGCACCACAGGCGCTGCCAGCGCCCGCGCAGCCTCACCGCCAGGAACCCTGCGGGCAGCGCCGTCAGCGGGCACGGCGGGCAGGACCCCCCTCACCCCGGCCCCCAGCACCCCCCACCTCCTCTGGCATCCTCTCCGGGCCGCGGGCTGCGGGCAGGGCTCTGCCGGGAGCGGTTCGCCTCCTCCTCTTCCTCCTTGCCGAGCTGGGATGAGATTTGAGATGGGCAGCGTCTCATCTCTGTGGGTTTTCAGCCCCTTCCCAGGGCAAGTCGCCCCAGGATTTGGGGTTGGGGTGTATTCCTGGCCCGTTCCCGTTTCCCCGGGGGACAAACTCACCCTGCTGAGCCTGGACGAAGGTGACGCTGGAACGCTGAGGGCCGCCAGCCCGCTCGGGGCATCGCTGCTCACCTCCTCGATCACCTGCCGAGGGAAACGCCCAGCGCTGCACCCCGGCCTCCAGCTCCAGCCTCCAACCCCGAGAAGGGAACTGGATGGTCCCCAGCCCCTCTAGGAGCTCCAGAGCGGGGCCGTGCCCCCCATTTCCCCCTGCCCACCCCACTCCTGCCCGGCTGCAACACCTCCAAACCTTCCTCCAGTCCTCAGCCTGCTGCCGGCTCTGGAAGCCGATGACCAGCACCTCTCCCGTGGTCCCTGTCACCTTCAGGGCGTGGGGCATCTTCTTGCCTCGCTTGTCCTTGTAGGTGACACGGCAGCCGCGCAGGTCCAGCTCCAGCACCGGCTGCAGGTCAGCGGCGCACCTGAAACACTGAGGGGGACATGGCGGGGTCAGGGGGTCACGGAGGGGTCAGGGAGGCATTGAGGGGTCAGGGGGGGCACGGCGGGGTCGGGGGGGCATTGAGAGCTCAGGGGGGCATTGAGAGCTCAGGGGGGCATTGAGGAGTCAGGGGGCATTGAGGAGTCAGGAGGCATTGAGGGGTCGGGGGGAACTGAGGGCTCAGGGGGGGCACGGCGGGCTCAGGGGGGGGCACGGAGCCCCTCTCCCACCCTCCATCCCTTTTTTCCACTCTCTCTCCCAGCCCCTCACCAGCAGCACGTGCTCCCGGACAATGAAGAGCTGCTTCGCCCACTGCCCGAGCCAGCGCTTCCTCCAGAGGAACCCGCAGAGCTGCGCCTCGGGTGGCGCGGGGGGCTCGGCCTCGGCGCCCGCCGGCCAGCGCAGGTAATGGGCGCGGTCCGTCACTCCCTCCTCGTCCTCCTCCTCCTCCTCTTCCTCCTCGCCATACGACTCGTAGTGGCTGCTGTCGCTGTCGCCGCCGCCTGGGAGGCGGGATGGGGTCAGGAGGAGGGGGTGAGGCCGCGGGGGTGTTGGCCAGGGGGCGCGGGGAGACCTCACCGGTTCCGCCGTGAGCCGGCGGGTCCGCGTCCTCGTACGAGTCATCGGCTGCGGGGGACGGGGGGACTCCGGGAGGTTTGTCCTGGGGGGGGTAAAAGGTGGGAAACCTCGCAGGGTCCCCAGATCACTGCCGGGGGAGCACCAAAAACCCTCCCGGTCTGGTTGGAGCCAGGTTGGTGCTCCCCCCCCGGCATGCCCGGGCCCCTCTGGCACCCCCCGGGCCGCTGTCCGAGCCCCCCGACCCCGCGCTGCCCCCTCTCACCCCTCGCTGCAGGCTCGGGGCGCTGCCCGGGCTCCACTCGCGGCCTCTGCCCCCCGCCACATCCTCCGTGCTGGCTCCTACGGGGAAAAGCGGGACGGGCAGCGCCGCGCCGGGGTGCCGAGGGGTCGGGGACCCCCCCAAAACCACGCGTGGAGGAGGAGATTGGGGGGCTGGGTGGGAGGGCCGGACTCACCCGCGCCGGTGCGGCCGTGCGGGGTCCCCGGGCTGGGCGAGAGGCAGCGCATGATCATGTACTCTGCATCCTCTGCTGCGGGGGGAGCGCCGGGTCACGGCCCCGCTCCCCGGGCCGGCCCCGCGGCCCCACCGGGCACCGGCCGGGGGCTTCCCCCCGCCCCCAGAGCCGCACTCACACGGCGGGCCCTGCAGCCGCCACAGCAGGTCGGACACGGATTTTTTCTTGGCGCGGGCGGCGGCGCTGAGGCTTTCGCGGTCCAGGATGAGCAGGAAGGAGCGCAGGTCCGACAGCAGCTTGTCCAGGTCTGCGGGGGACAGCGACGTGCTACCGCGCCCTCCGGGGGACGGGGTGGGCGGGGGGGCTCCATCCCTGAGCCCCGCACTGGGCTGGGGGTCCCCGAGGCCATGGGGGTGTCCCTGACACCAGGGAGGGTCCCCAATGCCATAGAGTGTACCCAATGCCATAGGGTATCCCCGATACCGTGGGGGTGTCCCCAATACCATGGGAGTGTCCCCAATGCCATGGGACGTCCCCGATACCATGGGGATGTCCCCGATACCGTGGGGGTGCCCCCGATGCCATGGGGTGTCCCCAATGCCATGGAGGGGTGTCCCCGATGCCATGGGGGTGTCCCCAGTGCCATGGGGGGGTCCCCAATGCCATGGAGGGGTGTCCCCGATGCCATGGGGGTGTCCCCAATACCATGGGGGTGTCCCCAATACCATGGGGACATGGCCTTGCCCTGCTCTGACACCTGCCCCGGCCGGGCACAATCCGGCCGTTGACAGGCCCGGGGGGCCCGGGGAAGGATGAGGAGGGCGCCCTGCGGGGATGAAGGCCCCTCTGTGTGCGCTCACAGAGCCGGTTTGTTCCCGGTGGCCGGGGGACTGCGCTGGTGCCCCTCCTCCGCGTGCAGGGGGAGGATGAGGAGGAGGAAGACGAGGAGGAGGAGGAAGATGAGGAGCCCTGGCAGCCTGGAGCAGCTGATGAAGGCTGAAACGCTGGGCATTGACCCACCGCCCCCTCCGAGGGCAGGGACAGGGGTCGGGGCTCAGCTGCCACCCGGGAAGGTCAGAGAGGAGGGACGAGGACAGAGGAGGGACAAGGAGCTGCTTTGTGACCCGAGCGGGGACAGCGCGACAGCCGGGACAGCCCTGCCCCAACGCCGAGAGACGCCCCCGAGAGGCTCCGGGCACGGGCAGAGGGTCCCTCGGGCAGTTTGGGGTCCCTCGGGCAGTTTGGGGTCCCTCGGGCAGTTCGGGGTCCGGGCAGGTGTTGCAGAGCAGGACCAGGAACACCCTCGATCTGTCCCCTGTCCCCGCTCCCTCAGGGCCCCCTCGCCCCGGCCACCCCCAGCTGCCACCACAGGAGCGGGCAGATGTCCCTCGGTGCCCCGGGGACATGCCCGGCTCCCCTCCGGGCTCTTTCCTGCCGCGCATCTGGAATTGGTTTGCGCGGCCCCGCTCCGGGCTCTGCTGGCTGCTCCCAGCTGGGATCGAACATTCCAGACCCGCTACGGGGACCCGGCAGCCCCTGGCGCGGGTCTGGCTGTGTCCCCCAGACCGCCCTGATCCCTCCTGGAGTCCCCCTGTCACTTCCCGGCTGGAAGGGACAGTCCCCGGTGAAGCCACCACCAGCAGGGATGCTCCTCCTGCAACGCCCCAGGTGACCCCGACATCCCACAGCCCTGAATCCCAAATTTCTCCGGGTTAACAGGGATGCAGTGCACCCCAAAGAGAAGCCGGCACCGCCTGGGTGAGGCGAGGGGAAGGAGCCCCCCAGTCCAGGTGTGTTACAGGAGCGGGGGTGACGCCCCCCGCCCCCGGGGGTGCTGGCACGGGGGGACCCCCGTCCCCTCGGCGGTGTCCCCGGTCGGGGAGCACACACCCTGCCCGGGGGGACGGGAAACATCTGGCAGCGCGGCCCGGCTGAGCAACGCCGGAGCCGGGCCCAAACATCTGGATTTCCCTGGAAACCGGGGAAGGGAACGGGGGGGAACAGCTCCCTGCGGGAAAAAGCGAGGAGGGGGCGGGGGCCGGGGCTGGCTGAAGGGACCCGCGGGCGGTGTGGGGCACACGGGGACTGTCCCCCCAGGGCCAGCGCCCCTGGCTCTTCCCCTCCCTCCCTTTCTCCTCTCCTCCGCCCAGGCCGAATTCCTCGGCAATGACATCTCCGGCCGCTCACCCTTTTGCCCTGGCTGCCTGCGGCCCCCCACCCCCGGCGCTCCCCCCGGCCGCCGTGCCCTCGGTGGGGCAGCGACCCGTGCCCGGCCGTGCCCAGCTGTGCCCAGCTGTGCCCGCAGCCGCCGTGAGTCGGGCCGGGGCTGCCCTGAGCGCTGGCCCGCTGCCCGCTGCCGTGGCCGGCGATGGAAAACATCTGCCTCGGTCTCCAAGGGCGGGAGGAAAACGCCCCCCAAAACACACACACACACAGAGCGTCTCCTAGCAAAGCTCCCCGCTCCCGCGGGACGGGTGGCATCCTCACCCTCATCATCCCCGTGCCATCCGCGCCCTCATCCCCGGCGGAGGAGGAGGAGGAGGAGGAGGAAGGACGGGGCGGCCCCAGGGGTGCCATGGGAACGCTCCGTGCCCGGGTGATGCCCAGCGCGGGCTGAGGTTCGGGGCCGCCGCCTCTGGCCCGGCGGCCCCGCGGGGTTGTCTCGGTGCCGGGAGGTGCCCGAGGGGCGCGGGGGGTGCGGAGGTGACCCGGGGGACCCCGGGGGTGGCTCTGGCCCAGCGCGGGATGACTCAGAGGAGGCTGCGGGGAGCTGCTCGCGGCCGCAGCGTGACTCGTCATGTGCGGAGGCTCCGGGCCACGGCTGCAGGGTGGGGACGCTCCCCCCAGGGCTGTTGCACCCCCAAATTCCCCGCTGGAAGAGGCGCTGAACCCCCCCCCCAGCCCTGCCATAGCACCCCAATGTGTGTGGGGGGACACCCCGTCCCCTCCTTGTCCCCTCACGTTCATCCCTTCCCCTCCAGCTCCCACCCTGCAGCCCCCCGCACATCCCACCGCCCCTTTTTCACCCTCTCCTCTCTTCCCGAACCCCCTTTTCCCTTCCGCGGGCACCCCACGGGCACCCCACACCCAGCCGCACCCCCACGCAGCCTCCCCCACACGCCGAACCCTCGTTTCCCCCCCTTTTTTAAAGTTTGTGACCCCCCTCCCCCCTCCCCAGCCTCGCATCCCTTCGGAGCCCCCGTACCTCGCTGCCGGGACATGGTGCGGGAGCGCTCACATCGCGCCGGGATCGGGATCGAGATCGGGATCGGGATAGGGATAGGGGTCGGGGTGGGATTGGGATCGGGACCGGGACTGGGATCGGGACCGGGACTGGGATGAGATCGCGATGGGACCGGAACCGGGATCGGGATGGGATTGGAATCGGGATAGGATTGGGATCGGGACCGAGACCGGGACTGGGATCGGGTTCAGGATGGGATCGGGACCGGGATTGGGATCAGGATCAGGATCGGGATCGGGATGGGATCGGGATGGGATGGGGCCGGGATCGGGGCAGCGCTGTCCCGGCCCGGCCCGGCTCGGCTCGGCTCGCACACGCCCTGCGGGCCCCCAGCACAGCCCGGCCGGGGCGGGAGGAAGGCGGGGAAGGCTCCGCATCCTCCTCGGAGCAGCACCGCCATCTGCAGGGACCCGCGCTCGGGGTCCGCGGGGAGGTGTTTTCGGAGGAGAGGGGGGCGGCGGAAGCAAAGCTGCGGAGCCGGGCTGGATAAAGCCATTTCACCTTTAATTGTAAGCAAAAAATCACTCTCACGCGGATTCTCCGACACCAGCAAATAAAATAAACTCTAACAAAAAAAAAAAAAAAAAACAAAAACAAAAAACCCAAAAAAAACCCCCGAAAAACCAGAGAAAGTGAATCACTGCAGTCCAGTCCGAAAACAACCCATATTTATAGATATATTTATAGATATGTCGTTTGTAGCAGTGAAAGGCAAGTTATGGGCCAGTGAATTCCCGATAAATTACATTCTTTACATCCCAACAAAGGTCTAGCGGCTGGAAAGTGGCTGGAAACAAACAAAAAAAAAAAAACCGGGGGGAGCGTGGAGGGGTCGGGGGGGTGTGTGCGGGGAGAGAGAGGGGTCCTGCCCAAAACGTGTGCCCGGGGAAGGGGAAGGGGTGGGAAGGGAAGGTGCTGCCCGGCGCCGAGCCCCGTCCGCGCGGCCGGGAGGGGACAGGGACAGTCCCCAGCGCCCGGTGAGCGCCCGTCGAGCCGTGCCCCGCTCCAACCCACCGCCCCAGATCAACATCCCAGCTCAGTGCCCTCCTGTGCCCCCCAAACCATCACCCCCGAAGGCCCCCGGAGCATCCCCCCCCCCCCACCTCCGTGCACAGGGACCCCCCGCCCCACCTCTGCCGCCCCCTGCCCAGCCCCAGGGGGCTCCCCCTGCCCCTCTGCCCAGCCCCGGGGGGGGTTGGCAGTGTCCTCGGGGTCCTGGCTGCAGCAGCCGGCACAGGGGGGGCCGGGGCTGAGGTTGGGGAGGGGGTGGGGACACAAATTTGGGGGGCTGGGGGCGGGGGGATAAAATGGGATTTGGGCCTGGCTTCGCCGGGTGAACATCGGTCTGGCAGTGTCGACCCCCAGGCTGGGGGACGGGGGAGGGGGAACCTTGGGGGGGAGCACCCCGGGGTGGGGGGGCTGGGGACAGCAGACCCCCCAGAGAGGAGGGGACCCTCCCCACACCCCAGAGGAGCCGGCATGACAAAAAGCAGAGCCAGGCACATTCCCGGGGGGGCGAGGGAAAGGGGGGGGCACAAATCCCAAAGACCCCTCCCCAAACCTCCCCTCCCCGCTGAACCGTGCCCGCTGTGGGGCGGGGGCTGCCCCAGGCAGGTTCCAGCCCCCCCAGCCCCATTCCCTGCGGGAGGAGTGAGGCCGGGAGGGGAGCGGGGGGCACATCTGGGAAAAGGGGGGTGGGGGACCCCAATAAAAACCGGCTGGGAGCCCTAAAGCGGTGACACGGCGCGACACGGACTGGGCTGCGCTCAGAAGAGGAAGGCTTTCTTCTTCAGCTCGTTGCGCTTCCACAGGGCCAGCTTGCCGAACTCCTCCGGGGACATCTCGAACACCTTCACGAAGTCCTCCGGGGACAGGTGTCGCTGCAGGGGCACCAAAAATTTCGGGATTTTACACCAAAAATGTTGGGCTTTTTACACCAAAAAAATTGAGGGTTTTTTACACCAAAAAATTGAGGGTTTTTACACCAAAAAATTTGGGGGTTTTACACCAAAAGTTTTGGGGTTTTTACACCAAAAAAACCTTAGGCTTTTTTAGGTTATTTAAAGATTTTTTTACGAGTCACCTGGACTTTAAATTTCTAATTTAATAAAATAGAAATAAAATACTATCAAAGAAAATTATTGTTTTAATAAAATTATTTTAACCCATTAATTATGTTCGTTATTTAAAACATCCCTAGCTGTTGTATCTCATTTTTATACTCATCATTTTCCATTTTTCACCGGGGTTCTGCATTTTTTCCATCAAAATACACTTTTTCTATCAGCATTTTTCCATCAGAACACACTTTTTCTATTAAAAAATTATCAATATATTATACTAATATAAATATATTAATATGTTATATTATTAATAGCAAAAAAAATATATTTTGCTCGCGTTTCTGCGGACACAAAACCCCAAGTGAACTCCAGTAAAATCATTTCGAGCACAGAAAACTCTGAGAACCCCAAAAAAGGAAGGGACAGAGGGTGGTGGGACCTCCCCCGGAGCCCCCCAACACGGCCCCCACCTCCAGCCTGGTCCTGTCCACGCCGGGCGGCAGCTTCACCCGGCCTCGGTTCGTCACCATCAGCATCTCATAGGGGTAGATCTGCCAAAAAAGGGGGTGTGAGACCCTCGGGGAGCCCCCCCCGGCCCCATCGGAGCCCCCCCGAGCCCCCCCAGGCCCCGCTCACCTTCTGCTCCAGCATGCTGGGCAGGGAGTTCCCTCTGTCCATGCGCCCGCGCTGGCCGTTCTGGGGGGGCAAAGAGGTTCAGCCCGGCCCCCCCAAAACCCCCCGAGCAGAGGTGAGGGGCTCCAGCACGGGGGTGCCACCCCCTCCCTCCCTCCCCCCCCCCGGGACCGTCCCAGCAGGGTCCCCCTGCCCCGTACGTCACCCGCTTGGTGGTCTCGGTGTCCGCAGCCAGGTGAGCTCTTACCTGCAGGGCTGGCCGAGGAGAGGAGGGGGCTCAGCCTGGGGGGGCCCCGCGGTGCCCCCCACAGTCCTGCTTGTGCCACCCCTCCCAGCCCCTGGGGACACCCCCACACCTCCAGGGCGTCCCCACATCTCTCCGGGACATTCCAGCATCCCTCCAGGACACCCTCCACATTCCCAGGGACACCCCCACATCCCCAAAACACTCCCACGTCCCTGCAGGACATTCCAGCATCCCCAGGACACCCCCACAATCTCCCAGGACACCCCCGCACTTTCCAGGACACCTCCACATTCCTGGAGACATCCCCTGGGACAACCCCCACACCCCCAGGACACCCTCACATCCCAGGGACACCTCCACATTTTCCAGGACACCCCCACATTACCCAAGGCAATCCCACATCCCCAGGACATCCCCCCACTCCCCGGGACCCCCCCACCCCCCCGGGACCCCCCCACTCCCCGGGATCTCCCCCATCCCACGCCCTGCCCCTCACCAGGGCTGCCCTTCTCGCTCCCCGCCGAGCCGAACTCCGCTGACTGCAGCTGCGGGGGGACAGGGACGGGCTCAGAGGGGTCACCCCAGACCCCCGGGCGGGGTGTGCGGGTGACCCCGGCAGTGTGGGGGGGGACAGCTGGCGGCCACCTACCCGGGTGAGGGTGCTCCGGCCGGAGGCGGGGAGGGAGGAGCTCTTGGAGCTCGTGTGGAGGGCTGCGAGAGAGGCAGACACCGTCGGGGACATTTAGGGACATTTAGGGACAGGCAGGGGTGTATGCAGGGGTGTAGGAGGTTCAGGCCGGATTTGGGAAGTGCAGGAATGAGAACAGACAGGATTTGGGAGGTGCAGGCGGGATTTGGGAGGTTCAGGCAGGTTTGGGAGGTGCAGGTGGGAGCTGGGAGGTTCAGATGGAATTTAGGAGGTTCAGGTGGGATTTGGGAAGTGAAGGCAGGATTTGGGAGGTACAGATGGGATTTAGGCGGTTCAGGTGCGATTTGGGACGTTCAGGTGGGATTTAGGAGGTGCAGGCAGGATTGGGATGTTCAGGTGGGATTTAGGAGGTGCAGGCAGGATTGGGACGTTCAGGTGGGATTTAGGAGGTTCAGGCAGGATTGGGATGTTCAGGTGGGATTTAGGAGGTTCAGGCAGGATTGGGATGTTCAGGTGGGATTTAGGAGGTTCAGGCAGGATTGGGATGTTCAGGTGGGATTTAGGAGGTGCAGGCAGGATTGGGATGTTCAGGTGGGATTTAGGAGGTGCAGGCAGGATTGGGATGTTCAGGTGGGATTTAGGAGGTGCAGGCAGGATTTGGGGGGCACAGGGGGGTCCAGGCACCAGAGCTGAGGAGGGAAAGGGCCGGGATTCAGGGAGAACAACCCCACTCACACGTGTGGAAAGGCGTCCGGTCCGGCAGCGAGCGAGTTTTCCTCCGGATCGGGAGAGACTTCTCCATCTCCTCCTTGAGGATCAGCTTCCCCAGGTTGGAGGTGACCTGAGGACGAGGGGACACGGGTTGGGGTCGGTGCCAGCCCGTCCGCAGCCCCCTGACGAGCTGCCAGCCCGCCCCTGACCTTGCTCAGCTCCTGCCGCTGGAGCTCCCGCAGGTTCTTCATCTCCTCCGTCAGATCCTCGTCCTCCTCCTCGCCTCTCTTGGACGCCATCCGCCTCCTCCACTCCGTCTCTGCGGGGAAATTTGGGATGCTCCAGTTGTCCCCAGCCCTCCCTGGCGTCTCCAGGAGGGAAAACCCAACCGTCCCCACCTACCCACGACGGCCAGGGACGGCGGGCAGGGCCAGTAGTCGGTCTCGATCTTGGCGGGCTGGTTGGGATCCGGGGGCTGCGCCGCCGGGAATTTGGAGGATTCGATGATCAAGTCCTCTATGAGGTGCTTCCCGTGGTGGGCACTGGAGTGGTGGTCTGGGGGGGCACCGGGAGGGTGAGGGAGCGTCCCGGGATGCCCCAGTCCCGCGGGATGGAGCCCGCCCCACACTCACCTTTCTGCCGGTAGATCGGCGGCTTCTTGTAAATGTTGAGCTCTGTCGTGTCGGTCTCTGGGGGGGAAAATGGGTTTGGGGTTGGGAATGGGAGTGGGAGCTCATGGGAATGGGAATGGGAGTGGGAGCTCATGGGAATGGGAATGGGAGTGGGAGCTCATGGGAATGGGAATGGGAGTGGGAGATCATGGGAATCAGGTTGGGAATGGGAGCTCATGGGAATGGGAATGGGAGTGGGAGTGGGAGCTCATGGGAATGGGAATGGGAGTGGGAGCTCATGGGAATGGGAATGGGAATGGGAGTGGGAGCTCATGGGAATGGGAATGGGAGTGGGAGCTCATGGGAATGGGAATGGGAATGGGAGCTCATGGGAATGGGAATGGGAGTGGGAGCTCATGGGAATGGGAATGGGAATGGGAATGGGAATGGGAATGGGAGCTCGTGGGAATGGGATTGGGAATGGTAGAGAGAGCTCATGGAAATGGGAGCTTGTGGGGCTGGGAATAGGACCTGATGGGATTGGGTGTGGGAGCTCATGGGGCTGGGAGTGCGAGCTCATGGGAATGGGACGTGATGGGATTGGGAATGGGAGTTCATGGGAATGGGAGATGATAGGGTTGGGAATGGGAATGGGAGCTCATGGCATTGCCAATGGGAGCTCCTGAGGTTGGGAAAAGGAGCTCATGGCATGGGGCAGAGTGTCCAGGCCCCCCTGGCTGTGTGGGGCAGCGCTGGGGGTCCCGTTTCGGGGCGCCGGGGCCGTTACCGGGTCGGTGGAAGTGCTGGACGCTGCTGCGGGTCGGGGCGGTGCCCTGGCGCGAGGGGGGCAGCGGGGTGCTGCTGGGGGGCCGGCTCTCCAGCCACTCCCGGATCACCTGGGGAAAACAGGGAATTGGGGATCAGGCAGACCCCTCCCCAATTCACCACCACCGCCCCTCCTCCCACAGCCCCAGCGGGGCCCGTACTCACCTCCGGAGATGGAGGAGGAGACATGGATTTGGGAGACAGGGAGCGCTGCAGAAGGCAAGGATTTAATCCCTTTTAATGTCTTTGCAAAATGAATTCATTCAACTCATTTTAATATCTTATAAAACTGCTTTTTAACAATTTTAATAACCTTCACGATCCGTTAAGAATCATGATGAATTTTGATGAATTTTGGGTGGTTTTCAGGCTGGAATTGTATCCCAGCAGTCCCATCTCTGTGACCTTTTTTATCCAGGTGGGATTTTCCTCCCAAAAACCCCAGGGAATGCCTCCTCACCTCCCGGCTCCGGGGCAGCTCCACGTGCTCCATGAGCGAGTAGGTGAAATGGGGCTCGTAGATCATCAGGTCGGGGCGTTCGATGTCCAGGATCGCTTTGTCCTTGGGGATGGCGGCCAGGTCCTTGTACCCCAGGACCTCGTTGTCCATTTTGGCCTGGAAGGAAGGGGGAAACGCCTTCGTTTGGGGCGCAGAGGGGGATTTTTTGGGGAGTGGGGAGGCGTGGAGAGGGTTTAGGAGGGGGCACATCCCGGCCCCGTGGGTTTAGGGATGCGGTGGGAATGGGAATTACCACGATGCTCGAGGGAGATCCAGGAACGCTGGATCCGCGGGAAGAACAGACGCTCCCAGGGGAGGTCAGTGGCTGCTGGATGGGGGAAGAAAAAAAAGGGAGATTTTAGCCCGGGAAGGGGCTCGGGGGGGCGGGCAGGGCGTGGACACCCCGATGGATCCAGGATTCCTCGGGATGGGGATTCCTGGTGGGCGCTGGGCGGAGGGGACAGCCGGGAGGGGACAGCGGGGAGGGGACAGCGGGGAGGGGACAGCCGGAGGGAACAGCCGGAGGGGACAGCGGCTGGGCCAGGACACGCCGCCGCTAGATGGTGCTGCCAGGCTGGGCTGGAGGAGGAGGAGGAGGAGGAGGAGGAGGAGGAGGAGGAGGAGGAGGAGGGGGAGGAGGAGGAGGAGGAGGAGGAGGAGGAGGAGGAGGAGGAGGAGGAGGAGGAGGAAGGCAAGGCCCTGCTAACAGCAGCCCATGACTGCCCCAGCCCTTGGCCTTGCCCCTGTGCCCCCCCTGCGTGCGGGGGTCCACATTCTCCCACACCCTGCCAGGACCCCCAACACCCTTCCTGCACTCCCACCACCCTCCTTGGACCTTCAGGACCCTGTCTGGACCCCCAGCACCCTTTCCTGGACCCCCAGCATCCTGTTCTCTATTCCCAGAACTTTTCCTGGACCTCCAGCACCATTCTCTGGACGCTGAGCACCCTGTTCTCCATGCCAGCACCCTCCCTGGACCCCCAGCACTTCATTCAGTACCCCCAGCACCTTGTTCTGGACCCCCAACACCCTTCCTAGACCCCCAGCACCCTGTTCTGGACCCCCAGCACCCTCCCCGCACCCTCAGCACTCTCCCTGGACCCCCAGCACCCTTCCCCAGCCCCCCCCCCTTTACCTTCTGCAGTCTTTCCATTCAGCCGTGGGCTGGCGGGGTTGTGTCAGTCACAGGGTCCTGTGGGGACAGCGGGGTTTGGGCACGGCCGGGGTGGGCACACTGGGGTCGGGGGTCCCACCTCCCACCGCCCCCTGCCAGGGCACAGAGCCCCCCCCGGGCTGGGGGTCCCATCGCCCCCCTGGCACGGAGCTGAGCCCTGCACCCCCCGGGCAGGGGACAAGGCGTGGGGACACCGCACTCACCGCCGCCTCTGTGGCTGCACATCCCTCTGGGCGCCGACACCGCGCTGGGGGGGCTCGGGTGTTCCCTCTGCGAGGACAGGACAGAGGTGATGGTGAGGAAGCCACCCCTTGTCCCCAGGCTATCCCCGCGGTCCCCTGCTCCTGCTGGGTGTCCCCTGTGCCCGCCGGGTGTCCCCTGTACCTGCCGGGTGTCCCCTGTGCCCGCCGGGTGTCCCCTGCTCCTGCCCGGTGTCCCCTGTGCCCGCCCCGTGTCCCCTGTGCCCGGTGGCTGCTGACGGGGCAGCGGCAGTGTCGCCCTTTTGTCCCGCGGCCTCGAGAAGGCTCCAGCGGCAGCGGGACGGGCTCGGCCCCGCGCAGCCCCCGGCGCCGGCTGCGCTCTACACCCACAATGCGGCGCACAAAGGGGAAAATTCCCCATTCTGCTCCGAACTTCTCCTTTCGGCCGGGAGGGAGTTGGGAAATGCCAGCGGGGCGGTGACAGCGACAGCGACAGTGACAGCAGCGCGGGGAGCTGGGCACGGCGGGTGGCACCGCCTCTGGGGACAGCGACCCTGCTGTCCCCCAGCCCCGCGGGCACACAGCCCGTTCCCGGGGGATGCGGGGATGGAGCAGGAGCAGAGCTGAGAAAGCCGGGACGATCCTCGGGGCTCTGCCGGCAGCTGCTGAGACCCCCCCGCCGGCACAAAGAACCCCCAGATTTGGGGTTCCGAGCACCGGCCCGCCGTTCAAGGCCACCCCCGGCACCTCCCCGCCCTCCCAGGGGAGCCGGGCCCGGTGGGACGGGACAAGGCACAAGGGTGGCATTGTCCCGGGCGGCCACGGCCGTGAGCTCACACTTTCCAGAGCCGGAGCCAGCCTTGCCCCCCGCCTCCGGTGGCGCTCCGGTGGCGCTGGGGACACCGGCGGGGACGCGGTGACAGCGAGCAGATGGATGCGATGGCGGAGAGCGGGAGCACAGGGTGGGTGCGGGGCCGGGTGGAAGGAAAACAAACCCGAAGCCGGGGCTGCGGAGAGACGCCACAAAACCCGGCCGGGGGTGCCAGGGCCGCACAAGCACCTCGGTCACGGTCCCTCGTCCCCCCCCGCGCGCTCTGGGGACGCGGGGACAGCTTATCAGGAGCAGGCAGGGAGCCACCGCCCCGATGGCAGCCGCGTTCCCCATGGCAACCTCCAATCTCCCCGCGGATCCGCTGCCAGGTCCCGCGCGTGGCCCGCGATAAGGGCGGCCCGGCGTGTTTGGGATTTTTCCTGGCCTGGGGGGCGATGGGGAGAGGGGACAGGACGGGGGGGACACAGCGCGGACCCCGCTCAAGGCGATGTCGAGGCCGGAGCGGGGAAGGAAAAGAGCGTGGGAAGAGGGAGGGAGATGGAGGATGGATGGATGGATGGATGGATGGATGGATGGATGGATGGACGGACAGGACAGGACACGTCCCCGCGGGGCTCACCGGGATGGAGGGGTGCCGGTCTGTCCCCCCCCCGTGCCGGGGGAGCCAGGGCTGTGGGGCCGCGGGAAGAGGCCGGTTCCCTCCTCCCCGCCCCGAGGAAATCCGGATTTGACTTTTCGCAGCCGCCAAAGCCATCAGCGCCCGGCTCGGGGCCAGGCCGTGAGAACCTCCCCCTCCCCTCCACCTTCCTCCCCACCTGGGACCCCCGGCCTTCCTCCCACCGCCCTCCTCCTCACCCTCCCTCTCCTGCGGGTGCCACCGTGGGGGCCGCAGCGCCCGGATTGTGCCGCGGCTGCGGCGGCTCGCAGCCAGCGGTGGAAGGCGGGGGGGACACCCGGGGTCACAAGTTCCCCGAACAGACGGTTCCCGCCGGCCCTGGGAACGGTGTCCGCTGCTTCCAGCTCAGCCCAGCCCAGCCCCGGCCTCCTCCTCCTCCTCCCAGCACAGCCTCCAAACAAACAGCGGCAGGCGAGGCCCGGAGCATCCTCCCCGCTCACCGGGGAAACCGAGGCACCGGGGCCTCACCGGCAACTTGATCGCGACAGCGACGGGCCACGGGGACCACGTGGGTCCCCGACCCGCGGCTGGCCGGTGTCCGGTTCCTCTTTTGTCCTGTTTCTCCCGTTCCCGGCCCCGCCGGGGCCAGCGGGAGCGACCCCCGTGGCTATTGACAGCCCATCGCTTCCGTGCCGCTGAGTGCTGCCCGGGGACCTCGGTGGCCTTAAATGCCACCAGCTGCCAGCCCCGGGCGTTTTTCCATGGCAGGGACGGACGGTGCGTCCTGGGGATGCTCCGTGCCTCAGTTTCCCCTGGCTGGAAGGTGGATGGGGAGGGGAGTGACAACAACCCGCCCACCCCAGCCCGGAGCGGATGGAGATGAAGGAGGAATTTCCACCTCCTCGGTTCCTCCCATCCGCGGAATCTGGGCCAGCGCAGCTGTCCCCCAGCCCTGCCAGGAGACTCCGAGCCCCGCGGGTTTGGAGAGAGAGCTGGGGAGACGGGGCCCGAACCCCAAAATTCCCGGGGGTGGGATGGGGGGGGGGGTCCTTGCCCGGCCCCCCTGCCCCGATGGCCACCCCACAGCCCGCTCCGGGCCGCGCCTCACGTGGCTGGTAATCTGGGATTAAAGCGGGATTAGCCTGCTCATCCCGCACGCGGAGGGACCCGCTGGGGATGTGTGAGGAGGCCGCGCCCTCCGGGGCTCCCCGTGGGGCTTTGGGGGTGTCCCCGAGTCCCCCCGAAACAACCCCCCGGTTCTGCCAGGCCTGGCATCAGCCCCATGGCACGGCCAGCATTGGGTTCCCCGGGGTGGGGGGCCTGGGCACCCCAATACCGGACAGGGCGTCACCACAGCGAGGGTCGCACCCCACAGGACACCCGGGGGGGCAGGTTTGGGGACAGGTTTGGGGACAGGTGGTGGCCCAGGTTTGCCTGAGAGAGGCGGGAATCAGCCCAGCCTGGCCATTCACCCTGTGCACCCACAGCCCCCGGGAGATGGGGGGGACGCGCTTGGCCCCCCAAATTCTCCCCCTAAATCCGCCCCCCGATGCTCCACGGCGGTGGGGAGATGGGAACTGGGCCCCTCCGGGCTCTGCCAGGGGGGCTGGGGAGCTCCAAAATCCCGTGTCAAAAGCGTGACCAGCACGGCCAGGGAGCATCAAATCCTTCAGGGAGGGGTGGGATTTTGGGGTGCCCCCCCATAAGGGCGCTGAGAGCCCACAAATTCAGCCCTCAGGTGAAGGGCTGGGCTGTCCCGGCCTCCTCCCTCGGGGTCCGTGGTGCCCACGGCGGTGTCCCCAGGGAAAGGGGACAGCGGTGGCCCGGGGAGCACTCTGGTGTCGCTGGGGGGAGATTCGGGGAGGGGTCACCCCTCGTTCCCCCCGCCCTTCCCATCCCCGCGGCCCCCCAGCAACGACAGCAGCGCCGCGTGTGGGGACAAGGCAGGTGACAAAACACGGGACACCCCCGAGCTTCCCCCACCCCCACCCCCCCCGCCCAGCTCCCCCCACCCCGAGCAGCGGCGACACCGAAAAAGCGACGGCAAAACCGAGAGCGGCCGCCACCAACCGGCCCCCTCCGCACCCCCCGGCGGCCTGTCCGTGTCCCCACCCGTGTCCCCAAGCGCGTCCCCGTCCCTGCCGGGCCGCTCACTCACCTAACGCCGGGGACCCCGCATGGCCCGGCCCGCGGGGGGCTGCGGGGGGCCGCCCTGCGCTCACACCGGCTCCCGCCTGGGCTGCCGCGGCTGCGGCGCATCCGAGAGAGCCGCGACAGCGGGGAACGGGCGGGCGAGCGGGGCCGGCCGGCCTATCTGCCCCCGCCAGCCCCGATAACCGCGGCCGGCCGGGCGGGGGAGGCTGCCTGGAGCTGGGAGGGAGGGAGGGAGGGAGGGAGGGTGGAGGAGTGCGTGGCTGTCCCGGGGGGGTGGTGGCGGTGGTGGCGGTGGTGGCAGCGTGGGTGCCGCTCGCCCGTCCCCGGCTCGCTGGCTGCTGGCTCAGTCCCTTTCCCAACAAGAGGAGAATTAGCCGGCATCATGACGAAGCAGTATTGGCTGCCGCTCCTCCCGCTTTCCCCGGCACAAAGAGGGAGGAAAACGGGAATAACGCGGCCCTGCCTCGCTGCCAGGCTCGGCCCGCACCCCCAGAGCCCGCTGGGCATGGGGCGCGGCTGATCGCGCTCCCCCCGGGGGGATTTTGGGCACCCCCAGCCCCTCTCGGGAGCGGATGCTGAGCATCTCACGGGGCTGCGGCAGCGTGGGGACAGCCGGGCACGGCACCGCCCGCCCAAGCCGAGCCCCAGGCTGGGTTTTGGGGGTGCTGCACCCACCCCTGGCTGCCCTGGGAGGGGAAATCCTGCGGGAATTTCCACCCGCGGGCACTCGGGGAGGGCTGGGAGGTGCTGGGGATCGGCCAAAATCAAGCGCTGGGCTCTGGCGGGGGGAGCTGATGTCCCTCACGCCCCAAACACCCCACGAGCCCTGGGGGGTCGCGGTCCTGGGGAAGGGCTGGGCTGGGCAGGGCAGGACAGGGAGGCTGCGGTCACCTCCATCCCTCTGGAGCCGCCGGGAAGGCGATCCCGGCATGCCGGCAGCCGGCACGGGAGCGGAGGAGCCGCGGCCGGACCCCGCCGGGGGCGGCGGGGCTGCGTTGGTGCCGCAGCGCCGGGATCCGGAGTCTATTCCCGGCGCTGTGTGGGAGCGCTGCCTGGTGACAGCAGCTCCTTTCCGGGGCTCCTCCTCGCTGCTCCTGCTCCTCGCTGCCTCAGTTTCCCCCGCACCCCGCCTCGGGAAAAGGGCTGCTGGGCCCCCTCTGGGCGCACATCTGGGTGGGGAGGGGGGCTGCGCGCTCAGGGATGCACAGCTGGAGGGGGATGGCAGAGCCTGGGGTGTGTCCGCGCTGCACATCTGGGCGGAAACACACGCAGGGTGCACATCTGGGGGTGGGGGGATACAGGCCCAGGGGTGAACACCTGGCGGGGATCCACGCCCGGGGGGACCCACACGCGTGTCCTTCACCGCCGGGGCCAGCCCGGCCCGCCGGAGCATCCCGGCCCCGTCGCTCCCGGGGGGAGGGGGGGGGCTCCGCCAGCCCCCGCCGCCCCCCGGGGCCGTGCCCGTGAATAAATCGAGGCCGCGGCCGCCTCCCCCCCGCCACTAACCCAGTTTCTCAAGCATGAAGACGATGGCAGCGGCTGCTCGGCGGCTGCCACCTGCGCCCCGGGGGCTGCTCGGCCGGCCTGACCCGGCCGTGGCACCCGCCGGGACTCGGCCTGCCGGCCCAGCGCGCCTCGCTGCCCCACGGGGACGGCGGGAGGAGTTTGGAGACGCCCCGATCCGGCTCCGACCCGCGGCGAACACCGCTTCATGCGCCCGCTCCAAGCCCAGCCCGGCCACGCTCGCCCCGTGCCCACCAAAGCCGGATCCCCGGGGGGGTCCCGGGGGGTGTGGGGCAGGGGGATGGGGCCCTACCTTCAGGGGAGCCCATGGCCCGCCGCGGGCAGCGCTGCGTGTCCGCCGGGAGCCATCCCCGCGCCGAGCATCCCCTCCCTCCCTCCCTCCCTCCCCTGCGCCGCACGCACGTTGCCACAGCGACCGCCTCCCTCCGCAGGCGCCGGGATGGAGCGCGGAGGATGTGCGGGAGCGGCCCCCGGGAGCGCCGCGAGGCCGAGGGCGGCCAGGAGCGGCCCCCGGGATCGGCCAGGGGTGGAGGGTGGGCACGGCGTTCCTTTGGGCTCGGTGAGGGATGGAGGGTGGGCAGGACGGTCCTCTGGGTTTGGTGAGGGATGGAGGATGAGCAGGAGTATCCTGTGGACTCAAAGAGGGATGGAGGAGGAGCAGGAACATCCTTTGGCCTCAGTGAGGGATGGAGGATGTGCAGGACAACCCTGTGGACACAAACAGGGATGGAGGATGTGCAGGACAACCCTGTGGACACACAGAGGGATGGAGGATGTGCAGGACAACCCTGTGGACACAAACAGGGATGGAGGATGTGCAGGACAACCCTATGGACACAAACAGGGATGGAGGATGTGCAGGACAACCCTGTGGACACAAACAGGGATGGAGGACGTGCAGGAGCATCCCTTGCCCTCCCCACCCCGCAGGGCGGGGCCAAGGATCACCCCCCACGTTCCCAGGGGGGCACAACCCCTGCGCCCCTCTGTGCAGCACCTGCCTGGCCCCAAACCGCCCCCCCTGCCCCCCTGCAGGGTCTGGGGGGACACCCGGGGGAGCCCGGTGACCTCCAGGCTGTGAGGGCCGGCCTGGCCACTCCCCAGGGGACACCTCCAGTCCTGTCACCCCAGTGCCACCCCCTGTCCAGCCCACGGCACCCCCCTGTCAGAGCGTTTGGGGTGGCAGCGGGGCAGGGGGTGGCACCTGTCCCCCTCGGTGTCCCCTCAGTGCCCCCCCCACCCCGAGCGTCCCCAGCCCCTGGGAAAGGCTGGGAGCAGACACCCTCCAGTGCACTTTCTGCACAGAGGACATTCCTGTCCCCACCTCCACCCCCCGCCCCAGGTCTCACCTCAAAAAACAAGAAAGAAGCCGCGTGAGGAGGGTTTGTTGGTTTTTTTCTCTCTCTCCTTCTCCAGCCATAATTAAAAAGGACTCACCCTTCCGAGCCCTTTCTATCCCGGGAGGTCGAGAAGAAAGAGAGGGGAGGAAGGGGAAAAACCCTGAAAGAAAAAAGAGGAAGGGCTTGGGAAGGAGAAGAGAGGGAAAAAAAAAAAAAAAAAAAAAAAGGGACAGGGGGAAAAATTAAAGCGGAGATCACACAAAGGGAACTCCTCTACCTTTGAAGCTTTGGCTAAATTGGGGAGGGGGCTGCGGGGGCAGGGGAGGGCCCCGGCCCAGCCGGCTCCTTTCTCAAAGCCCTTCTCCTTTCAAGAACGTCTCGGATTCCTGCAGGATCAAGGAGCCGGGGCTGTGGGGGCCGAAGGAAACGGGAGGGGAGGTGGGAGGAAAAGAGAAAAAAAACCACCAAACCCCCCTAAAATCACCGTGGCCGCCGGGTTAATTCCGGCCGCCACACCTGGGCAGCGGCGCCGGGCGCATTGTTCGCCCCTAATTGCCGGGTGTTGCATTTCCCCTCCGCTTTAAAGCTCCATTGAGCTCAAACTGTTAGAATTTTGTCCCCGCTGCCCCTCCCGAAGTCCAGCTTTGGAGGGGATTGGGGGAGCCCCGGTTCGGGGATTAGGGCCCCCCCGGGGGTCCGGTTGTCGCCTCCCAGGGCATTGTGGCGGAGGAAGGTGATTATGGGGAGGGGGGACAGCCGAGAGGTCGGGGAGGGGGCAGCGGGGCTGGTGGCCGCGGCAGGGAGGACAGGGGACCGCGGTGGTGCCGGGGTGAGCGCGGTGGGATTTGGGGGAACGGCGGAGGACGGATTGAGGGGGGCGGGATTGGGGGGGGGCAGGCTGAGGGTGACAGAATTTAGGGGAACAGGGGGGGTCGAGGTTGAGTGGGATGGGATTTGGGGAAGCAGGGGGTACCAGGCTGAGGGATTTAGGGGAACACAGGGGACGAGGTTGAGTGGGATGGGATTTGGGGGAACAGGCTGTAGAGGATGGGATTTGGGGGTACAAGGCTGAGGGTGACGGGGTTTGGGGTGCCAGGCTGAGGGGGATGCCCCGGGTGGGGATCCAGGGGTCCCACTCCGAGGGTGACACCAGGTGAGGGGAACAGGGCCCAGGACAGGGGCGATGCTCTGGGGGGAGCTCTGGGTGCCACACCGGGCTGAGGGCCACGCCCTGGGGTGGGGACAATGGGGGGACACAGTGGGCCCACCCCGGGGGTGACACCCTGCGGGGCTGCAGAGGGCACAACACCGGGGGTCCCCGGGGTGCCACACCGAGGGGGATGTTCAGTGGGGTAAAAACGGGGTACGGGGATGGGAACCCCTTTGGGGGTGGTGCCCTGTGGGGGAAACAGTGGGTGACACCCCGGTGGCCCATGGAGGGGACAGTGGGTGACACCCTGGTGCCCTTTGGGGGGACAGTGGGTCCCACCCTGGTATCCCATGGAGGAGACAGTGAGTGACACCCTGGTGACCTTTGGGGGGACAGTAGGTCCCACCCTGGTGTCCCCATATGAGGGGACAGTGGGTGCCACCCTGGTGCCCTCGGGGGTGCTGTCCTGGTCACCAGGGTGCAGCAGTCACCTTCAGGACACAAACTGATCCCCAAACAGGGAGCTGGCCCCAAGGACTCCCCGTCAGCCGCCACCTTCACCGTCCCGCTGGTGTCCCCAAGCACGGGCTGGTGGCCCTGGGGACCCTGTGCTGGATCCCCCATCCCCACAGGCACGGCGAGGAAAACTCCCCCGGGCCCCAAAGTCTGCACACTCACTTTTATTTCCTGCAGGGTTCCTCCTTTACACCAAGGAACTCTCAAGTCTAAAGCTTTAGGCCTAAAACCGTCTCTCAAACGATGGAATTGGTCAAAACACACAAAAAAATCATCGGTAGCAAAATAAAAATCCCCCAAAGGCGGCTTCTCTCTGGCCTGGGGGGCACCCGCAGTGTCCCTGTCCCAGGCGGTGCCACCGGGAGAGGGCACAGACCGTCCCCTCCAATAAATAACACGGGGACCCCACGGAGTGGGGACAGAAGTGCTGGCCCGGGGGCTGTGGGGCTGGAATCCCGCCCCACGGGGGACATCCCGCCCCAGAGGGGACATCCCAGTTCTTTGGGTACATGTCACCCCAGAGGGGACATTTCCAGTTCCTTGGGGACATCCCAGTCCTGTGGGGACATCCCACCCCAGAGGGGACATTTCCAGTCCTTTGGGTACATGTCACCCCAGAGGGGACATTTCCAGTTCCTTGGGGACATCCCAGTCCTGTGGGGACATCCCACCCCAGAGGGGGCATTTCCAGTCCTTTGGGTACATGTCACCCCAGAGGGGACATTTCCAGTTCCTTGGGGACATCCCACCCCAGAGGGGGCATTTCCAGTCCTGTGGGGACATCCCACCCCAGAGGGGACATATCCAGTTCCTTGGGGACATCCCAGTCCTGTGGGGACATCCCACCCCAGAGGGGACATTTCCAGTTCCTTGGGGACATCCCAGTCCTGTGGGGACATCCCACCCCAGAGGGGGCATTTCCAGTCCTTTGGGTACATGTCACCCCAGAGGGGACATTTCCAGTTCCTTGGGGACATCCCAGTCCCCTAGGGAGACCCCACGCTCACGGGGACATCCCGGCCCCTCGGGGACATCCCACAGGCTCAGGGCTGCTCCGAACCAGCCCTGGAAGCCAGAGCTGAGCCCAGGGGGAGCGGGAACGTGTCCGGGGGTGGCGGCGCAGGGACAGGGCTCTGCCAGGGGGACAAAGGCACTGGGTGGGGAGCGAGGAGTCCACGGGATGCTCCAGGGATTGGGGACCCCCGGGACCATCTCCAAAGGGCTGACAAGGATTCCTTGGGATGCTCCGGGATTCAGGATCTCGGTGACCACCCCGAGGGGAGTGCACAAAGGCCCCGGACACGCCGGGATCCGCCAGGATTCGGGATCCCACACCCCAAACCGTGCCCTCCTCGCCCTCGGGGCGCTTCCAACCCGACCCGACCCGACCCGACCCATTTGTAACAAAACGAGGGAAAAGCCGCAGCTCTGGGAGCCGGGACACTCCGAGCGGGGAGGGGACACTCCGGGCGGGGAGGGGGACACTCCGGGAGGGGAGGGGACACTCCGGGCGGGGAGGGGACACTCCGGGCGGGGAGGGGATACCCCCGGGTGGGGCAGGGGACACTCCGGGCAGGGAGGGGACACTCCGGGCGGGGCAGGGGACACTCCGGGCGGGGCAGGGGACACTCCGGGCGGGGCAGGGGACACTCCGGGCAGGGAGGGGACACTCCGGGCGGGGAGGGGACACTCCGGGCGGGGAGGGGACAGCCCCGGGTGGGGCAGGGGACACTCCGGGCGGGGCAGGGGACACTCCGGGCGGGGAGGGGACACTCCGGGCGGGGCAGGGGACACTCCGGGCAGGGAGGGGACACTCCGGGCGGGGCAGGGGACACTCCGGGCGGGGCAGGGGACACTCCGGGCAGGGAGGGGACACTCCGGGCAGGGAGGGGACACTCCGGGCGGGGCAGGGGACACTCCGGGCGGGGAGGGGACACTCCGGGCAGGGAGGGGACACTCCGGGCGGGGAGGGGACAGCCCCGGGCGGGGCAGGGGACACTCCGGGCGGGGCAGGGGACACTCCGGGCGGGGCAGGGGACACTCCGGGCAGCTCCGGGGGTTACGTGCGGGGTCCGCGGGTGCGGCGGGAGCGGCGGCTGGGTGACGAGGAGCCCACGAACTCGAAGTGCTTCTGCCGCTCGGCGTTGGGGAAGGGCGGCTGCCCGCGGTAGAGGCGTTTGATGAAATGAGCCTCCCGCTGGTTCTGGCGGCTGCGGGAGGCGCGGCGGGGCCGGCCGCGGCGGGTGAACGCCATGTACCAGCCCTCGTAGCGAGCGTTCCGGAAGGCCGTGTAGTTGTTCTCCAGCACGATCTCGGTGAAGATGCAGTCCTTGCTCTTCCCGTTGGGCTGCGGCGGGAGGAGGAGGAGGAGGAGGGAGAGGGGTGAGGGCCCGGCGGGGGTTTGGGAGGGGTTGGGACGAGCCAGGTCAGCTTTGGTGGCCTCCAGCCCATCCCTGAGACCCCCCAGAGCATCACTGAGACCCCCAGAGCATCCCTGAGACCCCCAGCCCATCACTGAGAGCCCCAGAGCATCATTGAGACCCCTCAGAGCATCACTGGGACCCCTCAGAGCATCACTGAGACCCCCAGCCCATCACTGAGAGCCCCAGAGCATCACTGAGAGCCCCAGAGCATCACTGAGACCCCTAGAGCATCCCTGTCACCCCATAGACCGTCTTTGTCACCCCCAACTCACCTTCATCACCCCCAAACCCATCCCCACCCCATCCCCTATGGATTTAACCCCTCGCACGCCAGCAGCACCTCCCTGGATCCTCCCTGTGGAGCGCCCCGCGCAGGGAGGACGGAACCAAACGGGATCAGGAACCCCCCAAAGACCCCCCAAAGTGCCCAAGGACAGGGGCACCGGCCCGGCCGGGCCCCGGGGGATTTGGGGGGGTCCCGGGGGGGTGTCCAGGACTCACTTTCCCGATGAGTTTCCCCCTCTTGCTCATGCAGATGTACTTCTCGCTCTCGGCGCCTTTGATCCGCACGCGGCTGCCGAAGGTGTCGGTCTCCACGATCAGCTTGGCTGCCAGGAGGGGACAGGGGACGTGTCCCGGGGGGCTGCGACACCCCCGGACCCCGAATCCCCCCCCCGGGCCCGTCCCCTCCGCCCCGCCTTCCCCGGAAAAAAGGGGGAAATCGATGGTATTGCTATGGGAAAAGAGGGAGTTGTTCTGTTCCGCAGCTCTGGGAAGTTCCTCCAAGGGAGATTCCCCAGATTAATTCCCCTTTTGAGATTTCTCGGTGAGCTGGATGGAAAAAAAAATTTCCTTTCCCGGGGAATTTCCCCATGGGTGATGCCAAAGGGACTTCGTGAGAAACCCAAACTGCCCCTTCCCTTCCCCCGACACGTCCGCGGTGAAGGATCCAGCGGATTCTCTGGGAATTCCAGTGGATTCTCCAGGAATTCCAGTGGATTCTCCGGGAATTCCAGTGGATTTTCTAGGAATTCCAGCGGATTCTCCAGGAATTCCAGCGGATTCTCCAGGAATTCTGCAGATTCCCCAGGAATTCCAGCGGATTCTCCAGGAATTCCATCAGATTCCCCAGGAAATCCATCAGATTCTCCAGGAATTCCATCAGATCCCCCGGGAATTCCAGGAGATTCGCCAGGAATTCCATCAGATTCTCTGAGAACTCCATCAGGTTCCCCAGGAATTCCGTCAGACTCCCCAGGAACTCCACCAGATCCCCCAGGACCTCAGACCCCTTTCCCGCGGGCCATCCCCCGATGGCGGCCAGCCCCGGGCGGACACAAGGACTCCTCACCGAATCTGTTGCCGTCCTCGGCGGTGGCCGTGACCCTCCTGCCGCGCACCTGGACGTGCCCGCCGCTGGTGCGGCTGTAGAGCTGGTACTCGCGGCTCTGCCGGCGGCTCAGCTGGTCCGTCACGGCGCCCTGGTCCCTCACGTACTGGTTAAAATTAGGAGACGGTTGGTTCTCCCCCTTTGTTTACAAAGGGAAAAATCAAATCAATTCCTTCTCCCGGGGCGGCAAGGAGAAAAGTTTGGGGTGGTGTCGCCTCCTTTATTTTGGTTTTTGGGGTTTGGGATGGGGAAGGCAAAGAGGTTTTTGAGGTTTTTTTGGTCCTGGTTTCCGAGCGCGGCCGGGATGCAGGGAAAAGGATTTTGGCGCCCCAGGGATTTTGGGACACGCCGGGAAGGAGGAGCTGAGCTGGGGGAACACCCAGAGAGTGTTTGAGGGGCCACAAATCACCCCCGAAATCCCAGGGGAAAGTGCTCGAAATCCAAGGGAAAGATATCCAAAATCCCAGGAGCAAATGCCCAAAATCCCAGGAGCGGAGCCACCCGCTCCCAACCCGCCCTGGGAACGGGATAAACCCCCCGGGGATCCCAAAACAGCCCCGAGGCTTTTCCTAAATGCGGCATTTTGGAGGGAAAAGCAGAGCAGGTGAGGAGGGTTCGGGGTCCTCGCTCCGAGGGGGATTTTGGGGGGATTTGGGGTCCCCCGCTCCGAACTCCAACTGGAACATCCCAAGGGAAATCTGGGCTGGATCCCGGTGCCAGCGGCGTTTGGGGCAGCACCTGAGAGACCCCAAAAACCAGCCCTGAAGGGGCTGAGACCCAGGGGTGACACCTCCTGCTGGGCGAGGGGGACATTTGGGGTCCCGCAGCGTCACTTTGGGGGGATCAGGACCCGCCTCCCGCATTCCCAGGATGCGGAATCGCCTGGCTGGGTGGGAATTCACGAGGGTCTGCAGCCCCCAAATCCCTGCCGGGACTCATTTCCTGCTTTAAAAGCCTTTGGGGTTGGCCGGGGGAGGTGGGATGGGATTTGGGGGTGGTCTCCCCCCATCAAAGGCGCTTCCCTTCCTTTCCCCGCTCATTTTCAAAGAAATAAAAGCGTTTACCTTGGGAAAGGGAAAAGAAAAAAAAATAGAAAAGAAGGGGGAAAAAAAGGAGAGAAAAGGTCCCGAGGATGTTTTGGGGCCGCAGCCCCGCGGGTTTTGTTCGGGCGCCGGGGCAGAGGGTGCTCGTATGGAACAGTGCATTTTAAAAGCTGCCGCTTTTACAAAGCTCACACACACAAAAAAAGGAAAAACCCCCCAAAAAAAGGGTCGGAGCAGCCCCGGAGGGTGTGGGGGGAGAGGGGAGGGGGCGCCGAAGCTCGCACCCCCCCGCCGGGAGCGTCCAGACCCCGTTAACCCCCTCGGCGCCAGCCCGGGCTGGGCCGGGGGGGCCGTGCCAGCCTCACCCCGACCCTCCGGGGGGGTCTGGGGGGGGGAGATCCCCATCCCTGAACCCCCCCGAGGTCACAGACACCCCTCGGGAACCATCCCTGCCCTGCCCGGCCCCACTCGGGGACCCCCGGGGGGTCCCCCCCACCCCAGGACACCCCCAAAACCAAGGGGCAGCTCAAGGGGGGGGTGACCAGCGCGGCCCCCGCCCGCCCCGGGGCCAGCGGAGCCCCCGCACCTACCTGGGTCCGACAGCAGAACATGAGCAGCTGGAAACATCTGCGGGAAAAGGGAAAAGCGGGAAGGGTCGGCGGGAACCGCCGGGAGGTGCGTCCTTCCCCCAGCCCCGCCATGCCGGGGGAAAACCGGGAATGAGCCAGGGCGAGAACCGGGAATGAGCCAGGGAGAACATCGGGAATGATCCCGGGATAAAACCGGGAATGATCCAGGGAGAGAACCGGGAATGAGCCAGGGAGAACATCGGGAATGATCCCGGGATAAAACCGGGAATGACCCAGGGAGAAAACCGGGAATGAGCCAGGGAGAGAACCGGGAATGAGCCAGGGAGAGAACCGGGAATGAGCCAGGGAGAACATCGGGAATGACCCAAGGATAAAACCGGGAATGACCCAGGGAAAAAGCCGGGAAAGATCCAGGAAGAAAACCAGGGAGAACCCCGGGAATAACCCCGGGAGAAAGCCGGGAATGACACAGGAGAACCTCGGGACTAATCCAGAGAGAAAACCGGGAACGACCCCCGGCAACGATCCAGGGATAAAGCCCGAAATAACCCAGGGAGAAAACCAGGGAGAAAACTGGGAATAACTCAGGGAGAGCCCCGGGAATAATCCAGGAACAGCCCAGGGAGGGGCCCAGGGAGAACATCGGGAATGACCGGTGGAGAAAGCCGGGAATGACCCGGGAATAGCCCGGGGAGAGCCGCGGGAATGACCCAGGAATAGCCCGGGAATAGCCCGGGGAGAGCCGCGGGAATGACCCAGGAATAGCCCGGGAATAGCCCGGGGAGAGCCGCGGGAATGACCCAGGAATAGCCCGGGAATAGCCCGGGAATAGCCCGGGGAGAGCCGCGAGAATGACCCAGGAATAGCCCGGGGGGAGCCGCGGGAATGACCCAGGAATAGCCCGGGAATAGCCCGGGATTAGCCCGGGAATAGCCCGGGGAGAGCCGCGGTGAGGACGCCGGGCCGGGCTCACATGGAGAGGTTCTGCAGGCCCAGGGGCTGCATGGCGCGGCCCGAAGCCCCCCGGGCAGGGCTGGGAGCGCTCCCGTCTCCCCGTGCCCGGCCCGATGCCCCCGCTCGGGGCAGCCCAGGGCTGAATCCCGGCACGCTCCGATTCCCAAAACCCCGCCGCGGCCACGGCTCATGGGGGAGGCCGCGGGGCTGGGGGCTTCTCCTCCTCCTCCTCTTCTTCCTCCTCCTCCTCCTCGGGCCCCGGGGGCTGCCCGTGCTACGCCCGGGGGACATCCAGCGCCATCCTGTACCCTGCGCCCCCTCCCCATCAGCCCCCGGAGCTGTGGCCGGTGGTCCCGGGCGGGGCAGCCCCCCGCCCCACGCCGCCCCCGCGGGCTCGGCGCGGACGGGGACGCGGGAGGCGGGGGAGGCTCTGAAAGGTGCGGGGAGCCCCGCGGGGAGGGGCCGGCATGGGGCAGGAGGAGGAGGAAGAAGGAGTGGGGGGCTCGGCTCGGGTGCGCCCCCTCCCCAAGCCTCGGTGGAGGCGCCAGGCCTTGGGGACAGAGATTTGTCACCAGGTGCCAGCACAGCCCTCGCTCACCACGGGAGGGTCTCAGCAGCGCTGGGGGCGGGGAGGGGGGGGGGGCTCTGGGGACCCCCAAATCCCGCAGGGAGAGGTCGGGGATGCCCCCCTCCCCCCCCAGGAGGAGCCGTGCGCTGGGCCAGGCAGGTGCGAAATGCTGGATGGACCCCCGGCAGGAGCTGGGGGGGCTCAAACCGCCCTTTGGGGGGCTAAAACCGCCCTGGGGGGCTCAAAGCGCCCTTTGGGGGGCTCAAACCTCCCTGGGGGGGCTCAAACCGCCCTTTGGGGGGCTCAAACCGCCCTTTGGGGGGCTAAAACCGCCCTGGGGGGCTCAAAGCGCCCTTTGGGGGGCTCAAACCTCCCTGGGGGGGCTCAAACCGCCCTCTGGGGGGCTCAAACCGCCCTGGGGGGCTCAAAGCGCCCTTTGGGGGGTCCCCGAGGGGGAGAGGGGGTGTCTACACAGGTGCGTGCCTCAGTTTCCCCCCTCGGCACAAGGTGTGGGGGCAGCCCCCCCCCCCCCAACCCGCAGGAGGGTGTGGGGGGTCCTGATTTCATTAAGACAACCCAAATTAACCCCCCCCCCGCCCCCCCTCCGGGGCAGGAATTCATCCCAAGCCCGCTTTGCAGCCCCCCGCCCCCCAAAATAAAACCCCAAACCGGACAGCCCCCAGCTCTGCGGTCCCCCCCCGCCCCGGGGGATGACGGATGGACGTGGAGCCGTCCTCGCCCCCGGGCTGCCCCCCAGGTGTGGGGCCGGGAGCTGCCAGCGCCTCCCGGGGGCACAAAGAGCCCCCGCGGGGTGGGGACAGGCCGGAGGGACAGCGCTGCCGTCACCGCCCTGCAGGACTGTCCCCTCTGTCCCCAGCCCCACCGCGGGGGGTGCAGAGCGGGATTAACCCCCCCACAAACCCCCGTGACCGCCCCATCGCTGCCCCACACCCGGAACAGCCCTCGAGGGGGGGGGGTCGGATCCCCAGGACCCCCCAAACCCCCCAAGCCCCCTTCTCACCGCCCCCCACGGCCGGGGGGCAGCCCCGGCCCCCCCAAATCAGGGTGGGGGGCGCTCCCAGAGCCCCCCCCCGCAGCGGCACGGGGAGCCAGGAGTGCAAAGTGCGCTTTATTCGGCAATCACAGCCCCAGCGGGTGTCACTTTTCCCCTTCCCGGCACCTGGAAGGGAAAAAGGAATATTTTTTTCACCCGCAGGGATGGCGGGGTGACCCCGCTGTGGGGTTGGGGACACCCTAGGCCGCCCCCCCGAGCTCTGTGGGGACCCTCACCCCAAACCCCTCTCACCTGGCCAGGCTGCGATGGAATAATTCCCGTCAATTCTTCGGCGCCGCTTTCCTGCCCCGGCCGGCTCCGCGTCCCTGCGCCAACGGGGGAAGGGGGCTGAAGGCGGCGGGGAAAAAACCCCAAATCTGCTTTTTTTAACCCCAGTTTTGGGTCCAGCAGCCGCTGCCGACCCTTTTTATCTCCCTCCCCCCCCCTTCGGCGGGAACTCCTGGGATTGTTTATCCCGTGGGGTTCAAGGGGGTGCGGGGGGGACACCCCGAGCGTTTACCTTGGCGGGAGGGGGATCGCCGTTCCTGTTCGGGCCGGGAGGGGTTGGGGTTAGTGTGCAGAGAAATTTACACCCCCCGCCCCCCAAAAAAAACAACCAACCCCCCCCCGCGGGAATTTGGGGGGCTGAGGGACACAAGTGCCGCCCTCCCCGCCTGCCACACTGTCCCCACACATCCTGATTAATTAAGTCATTAAGGGCGGAATCAAGCCCAGGCAGAAGGAAGAGCAAAATCCCGTCCCCCTCCTTAACCCTCTCGGGTTTTTGGGGCTGTTTTTGAGGTTTTTTGGTGGGTTTTTTTGTTTGTTTTTTTGCTGGGCCAGGAGGGTGTGAAATGCCGGATAAACGGGGGGGAGGCTGAGCCCGCGAAAACAATTTTCACTGTCGGTAGAAAACGAACCGTTTGTAGCAGGAACAAGAAGCGAGGTTGTGGTGATTTTTTTGTGTTTGTTTTCTTTTTGGGGTTTTGTTTTTGTTTTGGGGGTTGTTTGTTTGTTTTTCTTTTCCTTTGCTTCTCTTCGCGCGTGTTAATAAAACCTGGTTTTATTTCTAAGCTAATCCTGCTTTTTTGCCTTTTCCTTTTGCCTTTTCCTCCCAAAATCCTGGCCCCCAGTTAGCAAAGACAATGCAGCAAATGTATAAAAGCAGCAGAGGAAACCCTGCCGTGCCCCGGAGAGAGAAACCCGAACGCCGAGAGGGGCGCGGGGGCCCCCCCGGGGATCCCCCGGCCCGGGGTCCCCGCACTCACCGCTCCTCCTCCTTCTCCGCCTTCCTTTGCTGCGGGAGACAGAGAGAGAGATGGAGGATGCGGAGTCTTCCTCCCTCCCTCCCTCCCCAGGGATGAAGGCTGTGGTTAATCCCCTTCACGGAGAGGAATTTGGGGGCTCTGCGCCCCGTTTCCCCCGTGCTCGGGGACCCCAAGAGTCCCCGGAGCCCCCCGCTCGGGGCTGACCTTGGCCGTGCCGTTGGGCTGGGCACGGGAGCGCCGGCGGGGCCGCTCGGGGGTCTCCTCTTCCTCCTCCTCCTCCTCCTCCTCCTCCTCCTCCTCCTCCGAACTCAGGTCAACCACTGCGGGACAGCCCGGCTGAGCCCCCAGACCCCGCTGGGGGGGTGCGGGGACCCCAAAACTGACTGGACACACGAGAGGGGACACCCCGACACCACAGGGGAGGGGACACCCCAAAACTGACTGGACACAGGGCAGGGGACACCCCGACACTCACGGGACACGGGGAGGGGACCCCAATCCTCACTGGACACACGAGGGGACACCCCAACACCCACTGGACACAGGAGGGGACACAGGGGACACCGCGGCCCTCACCGGACACGTGCTGCCCGCTGACATAGACGGGCCCGGAGCCGGCCCGCAGGCGGAATGTCACCGGCAGGGTCACTTCCAGCCCGTTCAGCACCACCTGGAAAAGGGGAGCGGGGACAATCCCTGGCGGCCCCCCCGGGGCAGCCCCCGGACCCCCGGAGCGCCCCCCGGACGCCCACCATGGGCAGCAGGGACGGTCTCAGCGTGGCGATGGGCAGCCACACGCGGTTGTCGCTGTCCCCGGTTGTCACCTCCACCACGTGGAATTCATCCCGGGCCGCCGGCCCCAGGCAGATCTGGGAGAGAAGGAAAAATCGGGAAACCCCCTCCCCCCCTAAAATAATCCGGGTGCTCCTCACCCCCAGCACCCCTTTTTTTTTGGGGGGGGGGGGGATTTTTGGGGCTGAGGGCATCCCCCTGCCCGTGGTGGGGAATTTATTCAATCCCTGAGGGATGGAGAAAGAAATCCCTGCAGGATCCTCGGGAAAAACCCCGCAGGGATTTTTTGGGGTTTTTTTGGGGGCGAAATTCACCCTCAGGCACAATCCCCGCCTCGGGGAATTCATCCCCCCAGCCGTGCAGAGAAGATTCCCCCCAAAACCGCCGGGAATTTGGGGGGCTGAGGGACACAACTGCCCCCCCCTCCCTCCCTGCCTGCCACACTCTCTCCCACATCCTGATTAATTAATTAATTAATTAACCCTGGAATCAATCCCAGGCCGTTTCCCCCAGGCAGTAGGAGGAGCAATCCCGTCCCCTCCTTAACCCCCTTGGGGATTTTTTGGGGGATGTTTTTGAGTTTTGGGGGGTTTTTTTTGTTTTATTTTTGTTTTTTTTGCTGGGCCAGGGAGGTGTGAAATGCTGGATGAACAGAGTCTGAGCCCATGAAAATAATCCCAACGAACCGCATCCCCCAAAAAAACCCCAAATCATCAAATCAGCCACCACAAAACTCACCAAATTACTATCCCCAAAAAAACCCCCAAACCCACCAAATTTACGCCCCCAAAAAATCCTCAAACCCCACTAAATTACACGCCCCCAAAAATCCCAAACTCACCAAATTAACCACCCAAAAACCCCCAAAACCCCACCAAATTAACCACCCAAGAAACCCCAAACCCACCAACTTAACCGCCCCCAAAAACCCCCCAAAACACCAAAATACTCCTCCTAAAAAAATCCTCAAACCCCACCAAATTAACCACCCAAGAAACCCCAAACCCACCAACTTAACCGCCCCCAAAAACCCCCCAAAACACCAAAATACTCCTCCTAAAAAAATCCTCAAACCCCACCAAATTAACCACCCCATAAAAACCCCAACGCCCCCAAATTACCCACCCCAAAAAAAACCCCAAACCCACCAAATTAGCCACCCCAAAAAAACCCCAAAACCTCCAAGTTAACCACCCAAAAAACCCCCAACCGCCCCAAATTGCCCACCCCAGCCCCCCCCGAACACCCTCACCCCCCGGGTGTTTTTGGGGTCACGCACGGTGTAGAGCACCAGCTGCTCGGGCTCGTCGTGCCCGCCCTGGGGCGCCGGGAAGGTGCAGCAGCGTCTGTCCGCGCTCAGCTCGCACCCTGCGGGGACACGGGGACACGGGGACATGGGGACACGGGGATATGGGGACACGGGGACATGGGGACACGGGGACATGGGGACACGGGGATATGGGGACACGGGGACATGGGGACACGGGGATATGGGGACACGGGGATATGGGGACACGGGGACACGGGGACAGGGGGACACGGGGACACGGGGACACGGGGACACGGGGACACGGGGACATGGGGACAGGGGGACACGGGGACACGGGGATATGGGGACACGGGGATATGGGGACACGGGGACACGGGGACAGGGGGACACGGGGACACGGGGACACGGGGATATGGGGACACGGGGATATGGGGACACGGGGACACGGGGACACGGGGATATGGGGACACGGGGACACGGGGACACGGGGACAGGGGGACACGGGGACATGGGGACACGGGGACAGGGGGACACGGGGACAGGGGGACACGGGGACATGGGGACACGGGGACACGGGGACACGGGGACAGGGGGACACGGGGACACGGGGACACGGGGATATGGGGACACGGGGATATGGGGACACGGGGACACGGGGACACGGGGACACGGGGACATGGGGACAGGGGGACATGGGGACACGGGGACAGGGGGACACGGGGACACGGGGACACGGGGACACGGCCGTGCCGGGCTCCCGCCGCTGGGGACACCCCTGGGGCCGCGCGGGGTGTGTTAGGGGGGTGTGGGGCTCTGGGGGGTTTTGGGCTGTGGGGGGTGTGCAGGGTGTGTGGGGTGTTTGGGGTGCTTTTGGGGTATGTGGAGTTTTTGGGGTGTGTGGGGTTTTTGGGATGTGTTTGGGGTGTTCGGGGTTTTTGGGGTATTTGGGGTGTGTGGGGTGTTTGGGGTGCGTAGGGTGTGCGAGGTGTGTGGGGGTTTTGGGGTGTGTTTGGGGTGTGTGGGCTGTATGGGGTTTTTGGGGTGTGTGGGGTCTTTGGGGCTTTTGGGGTGTGCTTGGGGTTTTGGGGTCTTTGGGGTGTGTTTGGGGTGTGTTTGGGTTTTGGGGGTGTTTGGGGTGTGTTTGGGGTGTGTTTGGGGTTTTGGGGTGTGTTTGGGGTGTGTTTGGGTTTTGGGGTGTGTTTGGGGTATGTTTGGGGTGCCGCACTCACCCCAAAGGACGGACACGGGCCTGGCGAAGGGGCCGCCGGCGCTGTGTGACAGGGACATGGCCGGGGAGGGTGGCACCACCCTGGGGGGACACGCGGAAATGTGGGAACCCCCCCGGACCCCCGAAGCGCTCCCCCAGAGCGTCCCCCACCCACCCACGTGTCACAGGTGGCATCCCTGCTGGCCCCACCCCGCGTGTCCCCTCGCCCTGGGTGTCCCCCGATGCCCCCCCGTGTCCCTCCATGTCCCCCCGTGTCCCCCCGATGCCCCCCCCGTGTCCCTCCATGTCCCCCCGTGTCCCCCCGATGCCCCCCCCGTGTCCCTCCATGTCCCCCCGTGTCCCTCCATGTCCCCCCGATGTCCCCCCGCGTCCCCTCCATGTCCCGTCGTGTCCCCCACGCCGCGTGTCCCTTCGCGTTGTCCCGTGTCCCCCTCTCCCCCGTCTCCCCTGTCCCCCCGGTGCTGCACGTCCCCTCGTGTCCCTGCTCTCCCCGTGTCCCCCTCGTGTCCCCCGTGTCCCCTTGCCCTGCGTGTCCCCTCTGTCCCCCTGATCCCTCCTGTCCCCCCTGTCCCCCCTGTTCCCCCCTGTCCCCCCCTGTCCCCTCTCTGTCCCCCCTGTCCCCCCTGTCCCCCCGTGTCCCCCCCTGTCCCCTCTCTGTCCCCCCTGTCCCCCCCTGTCCCCTCTCTGTCCCCTCTCTGTCCCCTCTCTGTCCCCCCTGTCCCCTCTCTGTCCCCCCTGTCCCCCCTGTCCCCCCCTGTCCCCTCTCTGTCCCCCCTGTCCCCCCCTGTCCCCTCTCTGTCCCCCCTGTCCCCCCCTGTCCCCCCTGTCCCCCCCTGTCCCCTCTCTGTCCCCCCTGTCCCCCCTGTCCCCTCTCTGTCCCCCCTGTCCCCCCCTGTCCCCTCTCTGTCCCCCCTGTCCCCCCCTGTCCCCTCTCTGTCCCCCCTGTCCCCCCCTGTCCCCTCTCTGTCCCCCCCTGTCCCCCCCTGTCCCCTCTCTGTCCCCCCTGTCCCCCCCTGTCCCCCCCGGTCCCCGTGGGCGGAGCGGCCGCTCCTCTTCCGGCAGCGATGGCGGCGGCGGGACTGGCGGGGCTGGTGAGACCGGGGACACCGGGGGACACCGGGGGACACCGGGGGGGGGACCGAGGGGACACCGGGGACACTGGGGGACCCTGTGTGACCGGGGGGCCGTGTCCCCGCCGTGTCGCGGCCCCGTGTCCCCGCAGGGCCCCGGCGAGGCCGCGGCGGCCGCTCAGGCGCTGGCGCTGCCCGCGGAGTCCTTCGGCAACGACGTGAGTGACACTGGGGACACTGGGGGGGACACTGGGGACACTGGGGACACTGGGGGGGGCACTGGGGGACACTGGGGACACTGGGGGGACACTGGGGGGCACTGGGGGACACTGGGGACACTGGGGACACTGGGGGGACACTGGGGACACTGGGGGGACACTGGGGGGGACACTGGGGGGACACTGGGGGGGACACTGGGGACACTGGGGACACTGGGGGGACACTGGGGGACACTGGGGGGACACTGGGGGGACACTGGGGGGACACTGGGGGGGACACTGGGGGGACACTGGGGGGGACACTGGGGACACTGGGGACACTGGGGGGACACTGGGGACACTGGGGGGACACTGGGGGGGACACTGGGGGGACACTGGGGGGGACACTGGGGACACTGGGGACACTGGGGGGACACTGGGGACACTGGGGGGGACACTGGGGACACTGGGGGGACACTGGGGGGACACTGGGGACACTGGGGGGACAGGGGACACTGGGGGGACACTGGGGGGGGACACTGGGGGGACTGGGGACACTGGGGGGACACTGGGGGAGACACTGGGGACACTGGGGGGACTGGGGACACTGGGGGGACACTGGGGGGGACACTGGGGGGACACTGGGGACACTGGGGGGACTGGGGGACTGATGGGACTGATGGAACTGAGGGGACTGGGAGCACTGGGGGGCCGGGGGGACTGGGGACACTGGGGGCACTGGGGACACTGGGGGGGGCCTTATTGGGAGGGGGGTCCCAGTTTTGGGGGCTCCCAGTCCCGGTAGGGGGATCCCATTTTGGGGGGTCCCAGTTTTGGGGATCCCAGTCCCGGCAGGGGGATCCCAGTTTTGGGGGTGTCCCAGTTTTGGGGACCCCAGTTTTGGGAGATCCCAGTCCCGGTAGGGGGATCCCAGTTTTGGGGGTGTCCCAGTTTTGGGGACCCCAGTTTTGGGAGATCCCAGTTTTGGGGGTCCCAGTCCCGGCAGGGGGGTCCCAACCTTGTCCCCTGGGAGCCGGAGAACCCCAAACCCCCACCCCAAAGGGAACAACCCCCCGAATGGGAAGCGAGGAACCCCAAGGGGAGAAGACCCCCCGGAAAAGGGGGCGGGGGGACCCCCGAGGGGCCGTTTGTCCCCAGGAGGTGTCCCAGGTGTCCCTGGCCCGTGTCCAGCCCCGCGTGGAGCTGGCCTGGGCCATGAAGGCTCATCAGCACGCCCACGTCTACTTCAACGTGAGTTCGGGGTCTTTTCTTGGAGGGGGGGAGGGGATTTTGGGGGTCCCCAGCTGACCTTTGACCTCCCCCCTCCCCCGCAGCTCATCTCCTCGGTGGACCCCAAATTCCTCAAGCTTACCAAGGCGGACGATCGGATCTACGAGGAATTCCGGCAAACCTTCCGGGAGCTGCGCGTGGACGTGCTGGACCCCGAGGAGCTGAAATCGGAGCCGGCCAAGGCGGTGGGTGAAGGAGTTTGAATTTTTTTTCTCTCGGGGCTGCTTTGGATCCCTCGGGGAATTCCTGGCTCCTTCCCGCTCCAAGGTCAGGGAGGATAAAACTCCGGGAAGTTGTTTTTTTTTTTATTTTTGTTTTGGAAGTTTCTCCCCTGAGGTTTTTCCGTTGCCCGACTCCCGCGGGAGCCGCGCGGGGGGGACGGCCCCGAGGACTCTTAAACAATTAGCAAAATCCCGATTAAAAGGCACCAGCCGAGTTTGTTTGTGGTCGGGACCCAAAGGGGGCAGCAGGGGAAGGAGGGCGGCGAAGGCGACGCCCCGAACGCCCCGTCTTGGCTCCCGTGTGCGCTGCCCGGCGCCGAAAAACCCCAAATGGGCGTTCCAGGCCTCCCAGCACATCTCCGGGGGCTTCCCCCCTTTCTTCCCGGGATTTGGGGGGACACTGGGGGGCTGCGCTGGCGGGGAGTCGCAGCTTTTGGGGGTCCCTGTCCTCGCAGTGGGGTCCCAGGTTTGATGGGGTTTCGGCTTTTGGGGTCCCTGTCCTGGGAGGGTTCCCCAGCTTTGGGGGTCCCTGTCCAGGGGGGATTCCAGATTTGGGGGTCCCAGCCCTGGTAGAGTGATCCCAGAATTAAGGAGTTCCAACTTTAGGGGTCCCAGTCCTAGAAGATTCAGATTTGGGGGTTCCGAATTTTCGGGGTCCCAGTCCCTGGGAGGGTCCCCAGCTTTGGGGGTCCCATTTTGGGGTCCCATTTTGGGGGTCCCATTTCGGGGTCCCATTTTGGAGTCCCATTTTCGGGGTCCCATTTTCGGGGTCCCATTTTGGGGTCCCATTTCGGGGTCCCATTTTGGGGTCCCATTTTGGGGTCCCATTTCGGGGTCCCCACCCCGGGGGTCCCATTTTGGGGTCCCATTTTGGGATCCCATTTTGGGGTCCCATTTTGGGGTCCCATTTCGGGGTCCCCACCCCGGGGGTCCCAGCTTTGGGCCTCCATCCCCCCAGAAGTGGCGCCCGTTCTGCCTCGCCTTCGAGGGGCTGGTGGAGGATTTCAACTTCGGCACGCTGCTGCGCCTGGATTCCCGCCGGGAATACTCGGAGGAGAACACCATCTTCGGTGGGCAGGGGGCCGTGGGGGGCTGCGGAGGACCCCGAGCCCGCGGATCCCCCCGGGCTGATCCCCGTCCCCCCTTTTCCAGCCACCAGGATCCAGTTTTTCGCCATCGAGATCGCCCGGAACAGGGAAGGCTGCAACGACCACGTGTACGGCAGGGCCAGGGAGACGGCGGCCCAGGAGGGAAAATCGGGATGAGGACTGGGAATTTTGGGATGGCGTGAGGAGGGGCAGGAGCCTTGGGGGGATCTCCGGAAGGACGGAGCGGCCGGAGCTGCCTGTGCTCGTCCTCCCGCTGGAAATAAACGTTTTTCAAACCCTCAATCCCGGCGTCGGGGGTTCCCGGTGGAAAATCCCGATGCCCGCTCCGGAGGGTTTCCCCGTTCCCGAGGGTTTCCCCGTTCCCGAGGGTTTCCCCGTTCCCGAGGGTTTCCCCCCTCCCGAGGGTTTCCCCGTTCCCGAGGGTTTCCCCCCTCCCGAGGGTTTCCCCGCTCCGGAGGGTTTCCCCGTTCCCGAGGGTTTCCCCGTTCCCGAGGGTTTCCCCGCTCCCGAGGGTTTCCCCCCTCCCGAGGGTTTCCCCCCTCCCGAGGGTTTCCCCGTTCCCGAGGGTTTCCCCGCTCCCGAGGGTTTCCCCGTTCCGAGGGTTTCCCCCCTCCCGAGGGTTTCCCCGTTCCCGAGGGTTTCCCCGCTCCCGAGGGTTTCCCCGTTCCCGAGGGTTTCCCCCCTCCCGAGGGTTTCCCCGTTCCCGAGGGTTTCCCCCCTCCCGAGGGTTTCCCCGTCCCGAGGGTTTCCCCGTTCCCGAGGGTTTCCCCCCTCCCGAGGGTTTCCCCCCTCCCGAGGGTTTCCCCGTTCCCGAGGGTTTCCCCCCTCCCGAGGGTTTCCCCGTTCCCGAGGGTTTCCCCGTTCCCGAGGGTTTCCCCGCCCCGAGGGTTTCCCCGCTCCCGAGGTTTTCCCCGCCGGGGTCGGGGGGAGACCCGGGCGGGCTTCGCTCGCTCCCGTCCGAGCATCCTCCCCGTCCCCCCGGGCGAAATCCCGGGATTTGGGGCTTGGATCGGGAAAAGTCGCCCGGCGGGGACGGCCCGGGGGCACCGTGGGGTGCTGGGGGCTTTGGGGCGCAGAGAGGATCGCCAGGGCCCCGAGGAGGAACTGGCAGCTCGGGGGGAATCTCGGGCCTGGGGGGACCCGGGGGCTCTGGGGACACTGGGGACACTCTGGGGGCTCTGGGGTGACCCTGGGGGCTCTGGGGACACTCTGGGGACACTGGGGACACTCTGGGGACACTGTGGGGACACTGGGGACACTGTGGGGACACACCGGGGACACTGGGGACACTCTGGGGGCTCTGGGGTGACCCTGGGGGCTCTGGGGACACTGGGGGGACACTGGGGACACTCTGGGGACACTGTGGGGACACTGGGGACACTGTGGGGACACACCGGGGACACTGGGGACACTCTGGGGGCTCTGGGGTGACCCTGGGGGCTCTGGGGACACTGGGGGGACACTGGGGACACTGTGGGGACACTGGGGACACTGGGGACACTCTGGGGACACTGTGGGGACACTGGGGACGCCCTGGGGGCTCTGGGGTGACCCTGGGGGCTCTGGGGACACTCTGGGGGTTCTGGGGATACTGTGGGGACACTGTGGGGACACACTGGGGACACTGGGGACACTGCGGGGACACTGTGGGGACACTGGGGACACTGGGGACACGGGGGACACTGTGGGGACACACTGGGGACACTGGGGACACTGCGGGGACACTGGGGACACTGCGGGGCGCAGGCAGAGGCGCGTCAGTAGAAACCATGGAGTTTTATTTGCAGTCACAATGCTTACACTGTTTGCAGCAAACACCCCGACATCAACCAGCATCTGCTCACGCGGGAAAGGACCCGACACACACGATCGCCAGGGGAGAGGGGGCCGACGACAGCAACGAGGGGACCGAAACCAGCCCCGAAGGGAAGGAAAATCAGCAAGGGGGGAAAAACAAAACAAAAAAACCCCAAAAAAAACCCCAAAAAACAACGAGGGGACCGAAACCAGCCCCGAAGGGAAGGAAAATCAGCAAGGGGGGGAAAAAAAACAAAAAAACCCCAAAAAAACCCCAAAAAACAACGAGGGGACCGAAACCAGCCCCGAAGGGAAGGAAAATCAGCAAGGGGGGAAAAACAAAACAAAAAAAACCCAAAAAAAACCCCAAAAACAACGAGGGGACCGAAACCAGCCCCGAAGGGAAGGAAAATCAGCAAGGGGGGGAAAACAAAACAAAAAAACCCCCAAAAAACCCCAAAAAACAATGAGGGGGACCGAAACCAGCCCCGAAGGGAAGGAAAATCAGCAAGGGGGGGAAAAACAAAACAAAAAAACCCAAAAAACCCCAAAAAACAACGAGGGGACCGAAACCAGCCCCGAAGGGAAGGAAAATCAGCAAGGGGGGAAAAACAAAACAAAAAAACCCCAAAAAAACCCCAAAAACAACGAGGGGACCAAAATCACCCCCGAAGGGAAGGAAAATCAGCAAGGGGGGAAAAACAAAACAAAAAAAACCAAAAAAACCCCAAAAAACAACGAGGGGACCGAAACCAGCCCCGAAGGGAAGGAAAATCAGCAAGGGGGGGAAAAAACCAAAAAAACCCCAAAAAAACCCCAAAAAACAACGAGGGGACCGAAACCAGCCCCGAAGGGAAGGAAAATCAGCAAGGGGGGGAAAAACCAAAAAAACCCCAAAAAAACCCCAAAAAACAACGAGGGGACCAAAATCACCCCCGAAGGGAAGGAAAATAAAGGTGGGAAAAAAAAACAAAACCAAAAAAAACCAATGAGGGAACCAAAAAAAATCCTGAAAGAAAAGAAAAACAAGGGTGGAAAAAAACAAAAATAAACAAAAACGCCCCAAAAAACAACGAGGGAACCAAAACAATCCCCAAAGAAAAGAAAATTAAAACAAGGGTGGAAACAAACAAACAAACAAACAAAAAACCCAAAAAACCGAGAGAACCAAAAAAAATCCCGAAAGAAAATAAAATAAGGGGGAAAAAAAACCCAACAAAAAACAACAAGGGAACCAAAACTCTCGAAAGAAAATAAAGGGGAAAAAACCCTCAATGGAACCAAAAATATCCCAAAATAAAATAAAAAAAAATTTAAAATAAAGGGGAAACAAAACTAAAAAACCCCAATGGAACCAAAATAAAATAAAATTAAAAAGGGGGAAACAAAAATAAAAACCCCAATGGAACCAAAATAAAATAGAATTAGAAAGGGGAAACAACAAAAAAAAACCCCAATGGAGCCAAAATAAAATAGAATTAGAAAGGGGAAACATAAAACCCCCCAATGGAACCAAAATAAAATTTAAAAGGGGAAACAAAAATAAAAAACCCCAATGGAACCAAAATAAAATAGAATTAGAAAGGGGAAAAAAAAAAACCAACCAAACCCCAATGGAACCAAAATAAAATAAAATTGAAAAGGGGAAACAAAAATAAAAAACCCCAATGGAACCAAAATAAAACGAAATTAAAATAGAGGAAAAACAAACAAAAAAAACACAATGGAACCAAAATAAAATAAAATAAAAAGGGGGAAACAAACAAAAAAAAAAACCCCAATGGAACCAAAATAAAATAAAAATTAAAAAGGGGAAACAAAAAAGAATACAACGGAACCAACAAAATCCCAAAAGAAAGATTAAGAGAAAAAACAAAACCCCCAAAACAACGGAACCAAAACAAAAAAAAACACCCCAAAAAATAAAAGCCAAGAGGGGAAAGAAAGAATGAGACGGAAGGAGAAGAGCGTCCGGGGGGAGAGAAGACCGAAGCCCCGAGGGCCCGAGAGCGTTCGCGGTTTTCGGGGCCGAGCTGAGCGGGAGGACGCGCACGACGAGCAGCACGAGGAGCGGGGCCGGGGCTCCCCCGCGCCCCCGGGAGCCGGGATCGCCTTTCCCCGGCGGGGCCGGGCGGGAGCGCGCCCGGGGCCGCCCGCGGCTCCAGCCCCGGCCCGGCGGGACGGCAGGCGGCGAGGGAAGAGCGGAGGGCGCGGGAGGAGGGCGCACGGCGGCGCCGGTGCGGGGCCGCGGCGGCGGGACACCCGCGAGCACGCGCGGCCGGCGCGCTCCCGGCTGCGGGGGGGCTTGTTTTTTTTTTTTTTTTTTTTTTTCCTTTTATTTTATTTTTTTTTTCTCAAGGGGGGGCTTAATAAGAAAAAATATACATTTTGGAATTTTACAATGCCTTTTTTTTTTGTGGTGTTTTTTTTCTTTATTTTTATTATTATTATTATTATTTTTAATTAATTTTTTTTGTCGGTTTTTTTTTTTAAATTTTTTTTTTGTGACTTTTTTTTTTTTTTTTGAAGGTTTTTTTTTTTTTTTTTTGCTCTTTTCTCTCTCTCTCTCTCTCTGGCTTCGTCTCACTAAATAGATCTCTGCACGTTCACACAGCCACCCCCTCGCCCAGTAAAGCTTCAGGCCACGCTTTCCTCACTCGCATTCACCACCCTCACACCAGCACCGGGTGCACCAGGACTCTGTAAAAATTTCAATCACACTTTTGGTTTGGTTTTTTTTTTGTCTTTTTTTTCTTGTTTTGTCGATTTTTTTTTTTGCTATTTGTGTGTTTTTTTTTTTTTTTTTGTGTTTTTTTTTTTTTTTTTGGCTTTTTTTCCGTCTTTTTCTTTATGTGTTTTTTTTTTTTTTTGTCTTTTTTTTTTTAATTTTTTTCTGTCTCTTTTTTTTTTTTTTCTGTTTTTTTTTTCTTGAAACTCAATATAAACCTTGCTCCAAAACGTTATGAAAAAATGTACATTATTTTTGTGTTTTGTTTTTTTTTTCTTTTGTTTGTTTTTATACAAGGCAGGCTTCTCTCGCAGCACAGCGCTTCCACATTCCGGCCAGGGAAGGGAAAACAAAACAAAACAAAAAAAAACCCAAAAAAAACCCCCAAAAAAAAAACTCAAAAGAGAGAGACAACGGAGACAAACCCTTCGGAATTCCTGGATTCTGCCCTTCCCAAAAAAACCACCCAAGAAACCAAAACCACCTGGCCAGGTGAGCTCAGGCCGCTGCTCCCTCCTCGCCGGGGGCTTGGGGAAGGCGCCGGGACGTTCCCTGGGGAGCGGCGGCTGTCAGCTCATCATGTCGTTGCTGTTGACGCCGTAGCTCGAGTTCTTCATGGAATCGTTGACTTCCCTCCGGAACGCCGACAGGTTCTGGGTGAACCTGCGGGAGGCGGCAAGGGGGATGTTCCCGTCACTCCGGCGTTCCGGAATTGCGGCCGGTTGTCCCAGCCGAGGCCCGGTGGGGGTGTCCACGCCGAGGGCGGGGACGCGGAGCTTCCCCCGAAGGGATTGATGTGGACGGGGAATATTCCCAAGGAATTCCTGCCTGGGAGGGGCTGGGGGGTGGAATTCCCAGAGGGAAATCTGCGCTTCCTCCGTCCCTGGAAGGGTTCCAGGGCAGGCTGGACGCACGTGGGACAGCAGAACGTGTCCCTGGGGATATTCCCGTCCCCGGGGATATTCCCGTCCCCGGGGATATTCCCGTCCCCGGGGATATTCCCGTCCCTGTGGATATTCCCGTCCCCGTGGATATTCCCATCCCCGTGGATATTCCCATCCCTGTGGATATTCCCGTCCCCGTGGATATTCCCATCCCCGTGGATATTCCCATCCCCGGGGATATTCCAGCTCCTTCCCAGCCCAGCCGCCAATCCTGCAGGAACACAGCCCTTCCTCTTTTGCCCCGTTTGTTTTCCCAGTTTGGTTTCCTGGTTTTCCCGGTTTGTTTTCCCAGTTTTTTGTTTGTTTTCCCGGTTCTCCCCGTTTGTTTTCCCAGCATTCCCCATTTGTTTTCCTGGCTGGTTTTCCCGTTTTTCTTGGTGGGTTTTCCCTGTTTGTTTTCCCTGTTTGTTTTCCTAGTTTTCCCAGTTTGTATTCCCTGTTTTCCCAGCATTCCCAGTTTGTTTTCCCAGTTTGTTTTCCCAGCATTCCCTGTTTGTTTTCCTGGTTGGTTTTCCCCTGTTTGTTTTCCCGGTGGGTTTTCCCTGTTTTCCCAGTGGGTTTTCCCGGTTTGTTTTCCCTGTTTTCCCGGTGGGTTTTCCCTGTTTTCCCGGTGGGTTTTCCCGGTTTGTTTTCCCTGTTTCTCCTGTTTGTTTTCCCTGTTTGTTTTCCCTGTTTTCCCGGTGGGTTTTCCCTGTTTGTTTTCCCTGTTTTCCCAGTGGGTTTTCCCTGTTTTCCCAGTGGGTTTTCCCTGTTTTCCCGGTGGGTTTTCCCTGTTTGTTTTCCCTGTTTTCCCAGTGGGTTTTCCCTGTTTTCCCGGTGGGTTTTCCCTGTTTGTTTTCCCTGTTTCCCCTGTTTGTTTTCCCTGTTTTCCCGGTGGGTTTTCCCTGTTTGTTTTCCCTGTTTCCCCTGTTTCCCCGGTTTGTTTTCCCTGTTTCCCCTGTTTGTTTCCCCTGTTTGTTTTCCCTGTTTGTTTTCCCTGTTTTCCCTGTTTGTTTTCCCTGTTTCCCCTGTTTGTTTTCCCTGTTTCCCCTGTTTGTTTTCCCTGTTTGTTTTCCCTGTTTCCCCTGTTTGTTTTCCCTGTTTGTTTTCCCTGTTTCCCCTGTTTGTTTTCCCTGTTTCCCCTGTTTGTTTCCCGTTTGTTTTCCCTGTTTGTTTCCCCTGTTTGTTTTCCCTGTTTCCCCTGTTTGTTTTCCCTGTTTGTTTTCCCTGTTTCCCCTGTCTGTTTTCCCTGTTTCCCCTGTCTGTTTTCCCAGCATTCCCGTTTTTTTTCCCCCCCGTTTCTTTCCCCGGCGCGTTTTGGGGGCCGACCTGTCGCGGTTCTTGGTGAGCAGGTTGCGCTCGATGCCCTCCATGAGGTTCTCGAAGCACAGGTGCATGGCCTGCTGCTTCTCGGGGGGCTGGCTGTTCACGATGCTGTTCCGCAGGTCCGAGAAGTACTGCGGGAAGGACGGCAGGGCCCGCCGCAATGGCCGGGGGGATTCGGGATTCGGGACGCAGCCCGGCCCCCTCCCAGCGCCCGGGAGGAGCACGGGGAGTCGCCGGGGTGCTCCGGGCTCTGTGCGGGGCAGGGAGGAGCCCGGGGACACCTCGGCCAAGGGGGGAAATGGGAATTGGGGAGGGGGAAAGGGGGAAAAATGGGGAAACTCGGGGGGAAAATGGGGTTTGGGGAGGGGGAAAATGGGGAAAAAATGGGGTTTGGGGAGGGGAAAGGGGGAAAAATGGGGGTTTGGGAGGGGAAATGGGGAAAAATGGGGGAAAATGGGAAAACTGGGGAGGAAAATGGGGTTTGGAGAGGGGGAAAATGGGGAAAAATGGGGTTTGGGGAGGGGGAAGGGGGGAAATGGGGAAAAATGGGGGGAAATGGAAAAACTGGGGGGGAAAATGGGGACTGGGGGAAAGATTGGGAGGGGAAAGGGGGGAAATGGGGGGAAATGGGAAAACTGGGGAGGGGAAATGGGGTTTGGGGAGGGGAAAGGGGGAAAATGGGGGTTTGGGAGGGGAAATGGGGAAAAATGGGGGGAAAATGAAAAAATTGGGGAGGAAAATGGGGTTTGGGGAGGGGGAAAATGGGAGGAAAACTGGAAAAAAATGGGGAGGAGAACGAGGTTTGTGGGGCATGGAGGGGAAAAACGGGCGTTTGGGAGGAAAAGTGGGATCGGCCAGGGAGAAAATGGGGATTGGGGAGGAAAAAAACGGGGCATCGGGGGAGAAATCTGGGGTTTGTCGGGAAGAAACGGCGGCCTGGGAGGGAAAAGGGGGGAAAAGGGGATTGGGAGGCGAAAGGCGGAAGCGCCCGAGCCGGCGCCGCGGGCTGGCCCTTTACCTTCTCGTTGAGCAGGATGAGGCCCAGCAGGGGCCGCGACATGGACCACTGGTTCCGGCAGTCCTCGAAGATGATGATGTTCAGCACCGTGGAGAGCATCTGCCCGGGCAACGCAGGGTTAACGGCCGCCCCTCCGTCCCACCATCCCAGCCCAGCCCGATCCCGTGGATCCCAGCACAAATCCCATCCCGATCCCGTGGATCCCAGCCCAAATCCCATCCTGATCCCATGGATCCTAGCCCAAATCCCATCCCGATCCCAGCCCAAATCCCATCCCGATCCCGTGGATCCCAGCCCAAATCCCATCCTGAACCCGTGGATCCCAGCCCAAATCCCATCCCATCCCATGGATCCCAGCCCATGGATCCCATCCCATGGATCCCATGGATCCCATCCCTATCCCACGGATCCCATCCCCTGGATCCCAGCCCACGGATCCCATCCCCTGGATCCCAGCCCATGGATCCCATCCCATGGATCCCATCCCCATCCCCTGGATCCCAGCCCACGGATCCCATCCCGCGGATCCCATCCCCTGGATCCCATCCCGCGGATCCCATCCCCTGGATCCCATCCCCTGGATCCCATCCCACGGATCCCATCCCCTGGATCCCATCCCACGGATCCCATCCCCTGGATCCCATCCCACGGATCCCATCCCCTGGATCCCATCCCACGGATCCCATCCCCTGGATCCCATCCCGCGGATCCCATCCCCTGGATCCCATCCCCTGGATCCCATCCCCTGGATCCCATCCCGCGGATCCCATCCCACGGATCCCATCCCGCGGATCCCATCCCCTGGATCCCATCCCCTGGATCCCATCCCGCGGATCCCATCCCGCGGATCCCAGCCCAGCCCCCTGCTGGCCCCGGGCGCTGTGGAGCTCCGGAGCCTCCAGCAGAGATCCCGGGTCAATCTGGGATTCTCCCCGGAGTTTGTTTTTATTTTCGCACTCCCCAGGGGGTTTGTTTTTTCGGGATGGTTTTGTTTTTGGCCCGCCCGGGCGCGGCGTGATTTGTTTCTTTCCCTCTCCCCCGGATTCTCCCGGAGTTTTGCGGACCACCCCCCCCCGGTGAGTTGGGGAGCTCCCGGGGGCCGACCTGCTGGATCATCTCGGGGTGCTGCTGCATGATGTGCAGGAAGCGGTCGCTCTCCTGGGCCAGCGCCGTGGATCTCTTCTTGGTGCTGCGCGAGAGCTGCTTGAACAGGTAGGTGACGATGTGGTCCAGGCACGAGCAGCAGCCCGTGCACACCATGGTGTCTGCGGGACACACAGCCACGGCTCGGCGCGGAGGGATGGGGCTCCGGGGGGGTTATGGGGTGGGGGGGGAAATAGGGGATTGGGGGCGGGGATAATGGGGGTTGGGGGGGAAGAAAATGGGGATTGGGGGGGAAAAAAATGGGGTTTGGGGGGGAATTATGGGGGGTTAGGGGGAATATGGGGGGTTAGGGGGGAATAATGGGGGTTTGGGGGGAAAAATGGGGTTTGGGGGGGAAAAAACGGGGTTTGGGGGGGGAATATGGGGATTGGGGGGGAATAATGGGGGGTTGGGGGGGAAAAAATGGGGTTTGGGGGGGAAATATGGGGGATTGGGGGGGAATAATGGGGGGGTTGGGGGGGAAAAAATGGGGTTTGGGGGGAATATGGGGGGGGGGGGGGGGGGGGGGGGGGGGGGGGGGGGGGGGGGGGGGGGGGGGGGGGGGGGGGGTGGGGGAATAATGGGGGTTTGGGGGGGAAATACGGGGGATTGGGGGGAAAAAAATGGGGTTTGGGGGGAAAAAAATGGGGTTTGGGGGGGAATAATGGGGGTTTGGGGGGGAAAAAATGGGGTTTGGGGGGCAAATATGGGGGGATAGGGGGGAATAATGGGGTTTTGGGGGGGGAATAATGGGGGATTGGGGGGAAAAAATGGGGGATTGGGGGGAAAAAATGGGGGTTTGGGGAAGGGGAATATGGGGGGTTAGGGGGGAATAATGGGGTTTGGGGAATCAAAAATGGGGGTTTGGGGGGGAAATATGGGGGATTGGGGGGGAAAAAATGGGGGTTTGGGGGCGGAATATGGGGGGTTAGGGGGGAATAATGGGGGATTGGGGAGGGAATATGGGGGATATGGGGGGTTGGGGGGGGAAATATGGGATTTGGGGGGGGAATAATGGGGATTGGGGGGAATAATGGGGATTGGGGGGAATAATGGGATTGGGGAAAGAAATTGAGGGTTGGGGGGGGAAATGGGGTTTGGGGGAAATAATGGGGTTTGGGGGGGAATATGGGGGGGTTGGGGAGGAAATGGGGGATTGGGGAATAAAAAATGGGGGTTTGGGGGGGAAATATGGGGGATTGGGGGGGAATATGAGGGGTTTGGGGGGGAAATGGGGATTGGGGAAGAAAATGGGGGTTTGGGGGGAAAAAATTGGGGAGAAATGGGGGGAAAAGGGGAAAAATGGAGGTTTTGGGGAGAAAATGGGAAAAAATGGGGGAAAGGGCAGGAGAGAATGGAGGGGAAAAGAAGGGGGAAGTGGGAGGAAAAGTGGGGAAGAAATGTGGGGCTTTGTGGGAAAAAATGTGGGTAAAATGGGGCAAAAATGGGGGAAAAAATGGGGATTGGGGAAAAATCCCCGGGGGTTTTGGGGGAGGGGCAAAAGTGGGAAGGCGTCCCTGGGATTGGGCCTGGACGGGATTCAAATCCCTTTCCCCCAAACCATTCCCGGACTCCGCCCTCCCCCCACGCCCAGCACTCGTTTCGGGAGGGCTCGGCCACAGCCCCAGCGCTCGCAGCTCTCCCTCTCCCCGGAATCCCACCTTTCCCACGGGAAAAGCGGGATTTTAACCCTCCCCCCCGTCTCCTCCCGGCTGCATCCCGAAGGCCAGGAATGCCGGGGAATGTCGGGAATTACCCAGAGCGGTGAGGCCCTCGGAGATGGAGGACAGGATGTACATGATGACGTGCGGCTCCAGGCTGGCGATGAAGTTCATGTGGTCCTGGGTGAGAACTTCCAGCAGGGAATAGTAGGATTGGCTGAGCTTGGGATAATCCTGGCGGAAAAGCAGGGGGAAAAAAAAAAAAAAATCCGCTTGGAAGGTTTGGGAGGATCAAATCCCGAATCCAAGCCTCTGTGGGTCAGCTGGGATGTGCTGAGGGATCTGCTGGGGAGAGCCAGCCAGGAATCGCAAGCTGGGATGGGATTTCAAATGCATTCCAAGGCAAAATCTGGGAATTATTTACGTGGTTCCTTTCCAACCCAAATCATTCCATGATCCTAGAAATTCCAGGCTGGGATGGGATTTTAAATCCATCCCCACCCAAAATCTGGGAACTGGGATGGGATTTCAAATCCATTCTAAGGCAAAATCTGGGAATTATTTACGTGGTTCCTTTCCAACCCAAATCATTCCATGATCCCAGAAATTCCAGGCTGGGATGGGATTTCAAATCCATCCCCACCCAAAATCTGGGAATTTGGATGGGATTTCAAATCCATTCTGACCCAAAATCTGGGAACTGGGATGGAATTTCAAATTCACCCCAACCCAAAACTGGGGAATTGGGATAGGATTTAAAATCCATTCCAAGCCAAAACCTGGGAATAGCGGTGGAATTTCAAATCCATCCCCACCCAAAATCTGGGAATTTGGATGGAATTTCAAATCCATCCCAACCCAAAATCTGGGAATTTGGATGGGATTTCAAATCCCAAAATCTGGGAATAGTGACGGAATTTCAAATCCATCCCCACCCAAAATCTGGGAACAGTGATGGAATTGCAAATCCATCCCCACCCAAAACCTGGGAATTTGGATGTGATTTCAAATCCTTTCCAGCCAGAATCCGGGAACCGGGACGGGATTTCAAATCCATCCCGTCCCCGCCTCCCCGCCGGCCCTCGCGGCGGCTCCGGGGCGGCATTCCCGGGCAGCGGGGCTCACCAGGAGGTCGCTGTGGGGGATGGAGAGCAGCAGTTTGATGAAGGTCTGCAGCGCGTTGTCCAGCGCGTCGTCGCCGTAGAGCCGGAAGACGCCGAAGTTGACGTAGCTGCCGCTCAGCGCCGCCTTCAGCATGGAGAAGCAGATGGAGATTCCCTTCAGCTTCAGCGCGTACACCTGATCCTTCGGCACCTCGCCCAGCGTCAGGATGCGATTCCCTGCCGGAATTCCCGCTCGGAATCAGCGCCCCGCCAAGGGGTCCCGTCCCGGGAGAAGGCCGGCGTTGGAAAGCCCTAGCGGCCCGACAGCGGGGAGTCGGGATTACAGGTTCGTTCCAAGGCCAACCGTTCCGTGATGCCACGAATTCCAAACCGGGATGGGATTCCGAATCCATTGCCACCCGAAATCGGGGAATTGGGATGGGATTCCAAATCCATTCCAACCTCAACCATTGTGTGATTACATAAATTCCAAACCGGGATGGGATTTTAAATGCATTCCAACCCAAAATCTGGGAACTGGGATGGGATTTCGAATCCATTCCAACATGAACCATTCTGTGATTCCATGAATTCCAAACCGGGATGGGATTCCAAATCCATTGCCACCCGAAATCGGGGAATTGGGATGGGATTCCAAATCCATTGCCACCCGAAATCGGGGAATTGGGATGGGATTCCAAATCCATTGCCACCCGAAATCGGGGAATTGGGATGGGATTCCAAATCCATTCCGACCTCAACCATTGTGTGATTACATAAATTCCAAACCGGGATGGGATTTTAAATGCATTCCAACCCAAAATCTGGGAACTGGGATGGGATTTCGAATCCATTCCAACATGAACCATTCCGTGATTCCATGAATTCCAAACTGGGATGGGATTTCAAATCCATTCCCACCCGAAACCGGGGAATTGGGATGGGATTTCAAATCCATTCCGACCTCAACCATTCCGTGATCCCATGAATTCCAAACCGGGATGGGATTTCAAATCCATTCCAATCCAGAATCTGGGAGTGATTTACACGGTTCCTTTCCAACCCAACCCATTCCACGATCCAATAGATTCCAAAACAGATGAGATTCCAAATCCATTCCCACCCAAAATCTGGGAACTGGGATGGGATTCCAAATCCATTCCGACCTCAACCATTGAGTGATTCCATAAATTCCAAACTGGGATGGGATTCCAAATCCGTTCCCACCCAAACTGTTGAACGCTCTCATGAATTCCAGGCCGGATTTTCCCATGGATGCATCCCCGGCATCCCGGGATCCCTCACCGTAGGTCGTGATCATCTTGCTGGTCTCCCGGAAAAGCAGGATCCCGTTGGGAGAGGAGACGTCGAACTGCAGCCTTTGGGATCTGTGGGGGGAAAAGCAGGGAATGCTCAGAGCCAGGGGCTGGAGCCCCTCGGGGAGAGCTGGGAATTCCAGGGGGAAATTCCGGGGAAAGCTCCGAGCCTCTTCCAGGGCATGAAAGGGGCTCCGGGAGAGCTGGAGAGGGATTTGGGAGAAGGGATGGAGGGACGGGACACAGGGAATGGCTTCCAATGGGGAAAGGGGAAATTGGATGGGATTTTGGGAAGGAATTCCTGGCTGGGAGGGTGGGGAGGAGCTGGGCTGGAATTCCCAGAGAAGCTGTGGCTGCTAAATGGGATTTAAGGGGGGGAAAAAATGGGATTTAGGGGGGAAAAATGGGGATTTCGGGGGGAAAAATGGGATTTAGGGGGGAAAAATGGGATTTCGGGGGGAAAAATGGGATTTAGGGGGGGGAAATGGGGATTTAGGGGGGGAAAAATGGGATTTAGGGGGGAAAAATGGGATTTAGGGGGGAAAAATGGGGTTTAGGGGGGGAAAAAATGGGAATTTGGAGGGCAACAATCAGATTTCAACCCCAGAGGGCTGAAATCAGCTTCAAACCCTTTCCAAGGTGCAGAATTCCACGAAACCCCGGATTTTTGGGAACTCCTACCTGTTGTGGACCAGCTCAGCCATGAGTTTGAGGACGGGCGTGGTGCAGGCGGGGTCGTGGTACCAGAGCTCGATGGCTCTCTGCAGGATGGGCATGTAGGAGGGGTAACTGCCACGGGAATTAAGGAATTCCCAGTTTTTCCAGGTCAAAAATCCCGTGGGAACGGGATATTCCGCCAGCGCAGCAAAGGCAGGGGCGTTCCCAGGGTCACGCTTAAAAATTATTGGGTTGTTTTTAATCCCGGAAAAATTCATCGTCGTGATAAAAATCCCGATGAAATCCAGGATTCAAGGGGGAAAAAAATCCCAAATTTTTTAAAGGGAAATTAGAAGCTAAAAAGGTTTTTTTGGGGGGGAGGACCCAAGAGTAAAATCCCAATTTTTAAAGGAAATCCCAAAGTTTTAAGGCAAACCCGGAACCCCAAAATGGTTTTTTTTTAATGGAAGGAAAGGGAAGGAAAAAAAATCCCAATTTTTTCAGGCAAACCAGAGTTTTTGGGGATGAAGGATGCCAAATCCTATAAATCCAAGGGAAATTCCCGGGGAAATTCAGGAAATTCCCAGGAACTTGGGATTTCTGGAGGCATTCCCCAGGGATGGGTTTAGGATTTTTGGGGATGAAGGACCCGAAATCCTGTAAATTGTAGGGAAATTCCCAGGAAATGGGGACTTCTGGAGGTGTTTTACGGCTCGGAACGAAGGAGGTGAAATCCCATCAAGCCAGGGGGCGTTATTCCCGGGAGCTGGGGTGTCTGGGATTTGGGATGCGGGCTCAGGATACATCCACTCGAAGAGCATCATGAAGCTGCTCTTGGCGTTGAAGGCGAAGGCGATGCCGCGCAGGTCCCGCACCAAACCCACCAGAGTGCGCTGCCGGGGGCAGGAATGCGGCAATTAATCCGGCAACCAACCGCATCAATGGAATCCGTCCAGCCATCCGTCAACCCGTCAACCCATCCGTCAACCCATCCGTCAACCCATCCGTCAACCCATCCGTCAACCCATCCATCAAATCAATCACATCAATGGAATCCGTCCAGCCATCCATCAACTCATCCGTCAACCCATCCATCAACCCATCCAACAATTCATCCATCAAATCAATCACATCAATGGAATCCATCCAGCCATCCATCAACTCATCCATCAGTCAACCAATTAATCCATCAATCCATCCATCCATCAACTCATCCATCAATCAACCAATTAATCCATCAGTCAAATCAATCAATCCATCCATCCATCCGTCAACCCATCCATCAAATCAATCCATCAATCAAGCAATTAATCCATCAAATGCATCAATCCATCTATCAATCAACCCATCAGTTAAACCATCCACCAATTCATCCATCAATCCATCCATCAAATCAAATCAATCAACCCATCAACCCATCTAAACTAATCAATCCATCCCATCAGTTAATCCATCCATCAATCCATCATCCACCCATCAAATCCATCCGTCAATTAAACCATCCCTCCGTCAATCCATCAATTAACCCACCAATCAACCCATCCGCCCATCAATTAACCCATCAATTAAACCATCCACCAATCCATCCACTAATCCATCAGTCAATCCATCCATCAATTAACCCATCAATTAAACCATCCACCAATCCATCCACTAATCCATCAGTCAATCCATCCATCAATTAACCCATCAATTAAACCATCCATCAAATCAATCAATCCATCAATTAACCCATCAGTCAATCCACCCATCCATCCAATCAAATCAATCAATCCATCCAAACTAATCCATCCATCCATCCATCAATCAATCCATCAATCAATCCATCCATCCATCCATCAACCCCCAAATCCCACGGAAAAGATCCCGGAAAAGCTGGAAAACCGGGAATGTTCTCCCCACCGACCTTGGCCTCCTGCTCGTTGAAGGAGTTGGTGCTGAACATCTGAGCCACGGCCTCGAAGGCAGCGGTGAGGGGCAGCATGAACTGCTCGTACTGATCCTCGTCCTCCCCTGGGAAAACAGGGAAAACCGGGAAATCCATGGGAAATCCATGGGAAATCCATGGGAAATCCACGGGAAATCCACGGGAAACCCCCCCCCGGGAACTGCTCGGACTGATCCTCGTCCTCCCCTGGGAAAACAGGGAAAACCGGGAAATCCATGGGAAATCCATGGGAAATCCATGGGAAATCCATGGGAAACCCCCCCCCGGGAACTGCTCGTACTGATCCTCGTCCTCCCCTGGGAAAACAGGGAAATCCATGGGAAATCCATGGGAAATCCATGGGAAATCCATGGGAAAACCCCTGGGAACTGCTCGGACTGATCCTCGTCCTCCCCTGGACCAGGAAACAAACCGGGACAACTGATCCCGAATCTTGGAATGGGAAAATTCCATCTCAAGTCTTGGCGGGCTGGAAAACTTCCTCCCCGTTTGCGTTCTCAGCGCCCAACCCGATTCCCGATTTTCCTTTTCCCCCCTTGGCTTTTCCCACGCCAACACCCTCTCCTGGCGAAGCCACGCCTCCCGAAATCCCAGAACCCAGCTCCCAAACGCGGGAATTCTGCCGGAATTCCCGGGAAAAATACCTAAATCCACCATGAGGAGGCGTCCCAGGGCCGTGTAGAACGTGGTCCGACACCTCATGTCCGTCAGGTTGGATTGGTTGTTGATTCCCAGGAAGGAAAAGTGCTCGCTCTGGCAAAGGAAAATCGGGATGGCTTACATCCCAAAAAATCCTGAAATCCCGACCCGCCGCTGCTCCGAGGCTGGGAATTTCCCAGGAATGAGTCCGGATTCGATGGAGAGCAGAAATCCTTCGGGAATGGGAATCCCAAACCCCAACCCCGCTTCCAAACTGAAGAATTCCAACCCCAAACCCTCCAGAATTCCCCAAAATTCCCGTTTTCCAGAGGCTCCTCCAGCACTGGGGAAACACAGGGAGGCAGCTCCCATTCCAAAGGGTGCCCCGGAGCGGAATTTCCCTGGGAATGAGGGAACGGGGGGGAGGAGCTCACCGTGTGATTGTTCAGCATGAACTGCACGGCGCTGAGCTTCACCAGCTTCCGCACGCTGCTGTACGTGCAGGGCGTCAAGGAAGCAGCGGAATTCCTGGAATTCCCCGGGAAAAACGCTTCCAGGGCCAGGCTGGGAAAAGCGGGATGGCGCCTGGAGTATTCAGGAAGTTGGGAATTTTGGGTGCGTTCCAAGGATAGTCCAAATTGTGGGAATCTCGGCTCGGGGAGACGCCCTGGGGGAAAACTCAGGAATTCCTGGAATTTCTGGAAAATCACTTCCAGGGCCAGGCTGGGAAAACTTCCTGGATTATTCAGGAAGTTGGGAATTCTGTTTTTTCAGGGATAACCCGATTGGTGGGAATCTCGGCTCGGGGAGACGCCCTGGGAGAAAACTCAGGGTTTGGAACTCCTGGAAATTCCCGAAACTCCTGGAATTCCCGGAAAAGCAAAGGACAGACTGGAACCTACCCGCAGATGCTCAACTCCAAAGGAATTCCAATCCACGATAAATAAACAGAAACCAAGTCAACATTCCCCGGCTTTCACCCCGCCCTCCGCTCTCCTCACTCCCAAAAACTCCGGGGGAAAACCGGGAACGTGCGGCAGCTCCCGCTGCAGCAGAACCTCTGGATGCCGGCTCCCAGGGATTTGGGAGCTCTTCCCAAAAGGATATCCGATGGAGAGGTCGTTGAGCAGCTGCAGAGTCTTGGAGGTGATGGGCTCGCAGCGGCCCCAGTACTTCAGGTTGGTGATGCTGGGGAAGGAAAAACAGGGATCGGAGGGATTTTTCCAGGTTTTTTTTTTTTTCCTGGGAATTGGGGCGGAGTTTTTCCAGGTTTTTATCTCCCAGCAGCACGGGCTCTCCCTGGTTCCTCTGAGGCACAAAAAGGGGAATAAAATCACCGGGATCACAGTGGGCCGGAAAAATTCTCCTCTGGAATATCCCGGATTCCACCTGGGATCGGCCGCACTTGGAATTCTGCGGGATTGGCAAAGCCTTGGAATTCCCAAAACTCTCCCTTGCCCTGGCACTGCTGGATTGGTTCCACAAGCCACAGAGGTGGCTGAGAAATGGAGAAAAGAATGGAGAAAAAAATGGAGAAAAGAGTGGAAATAATGGAGAAAAGGATGGAAATAAGGGAGAAAAGAATGGATAAAAATGGATAAAATGATGGATAAAATGATGGATAAAATGATGGATAAAATGATGGATAAAATGATGGATAAAATGATGGATAAAAAAATGGATAAAAATGGATAAAAATGGATAAAAAGATGGATAAAATGATGGATAAAATGATGGATAAAATGATGGATAAAAGAATGGATAAAAGAATGGATAAAAACGGATAAAAGAATGGATAAAAATATGGATAAAATGGATAAAAGAATGGAAATAACAGATAAAAGAATGGATAAAAGAATGGATAAAAATATGGATAAAAGAACGGATAAAAAATGGATAAAAAATGGATAAAATGATGGATAAAAGAATGGATAAAATAGATAAAAGAATGGAAATCATGGATAAAAGAATGAACAAAAAATGGATAAAAGAATGGAAAAAAGAATGGATAAAAATGGGTAAAAAATGAATAAAATGGATAAAAATATGGATAAAATAATGGAAATAATGGATAAAAGAATGGATTAAAAAATGGATAAAAATGGATATAATAATGGATAAAAATAATGGATAAAACGACGGATAAAAAATGGATAAAAAATGGATAAAATGATGGATAAAATGGATAAAAGAATGGATAAAACGATGGATAAAATGATGGATAAAGAACAGGTAAAAGGATGGATAAATTGGATAGAAAAACGGATAAAGCGATGGATCAACTGGATTTAAAAAAGGACCAACTTAACGACAAAAAGATGAAATAAAGGAGAAAATGATGCACAAAAATGGGTAAAAATGGATTTAAAACGAATAAAATGGATTAAAAATTTGATCAAAGGAATAAAAAATGGATTAAAAATGGGATAAAAAATTAATAAATTTTTTAAAAATAAGTAATTTTAAATCCATTTAATAAAACGGATAAAAAATGACTAAAACGGCAAAAAGAACGGATCCGATTCCAGGTCGGATGCGGAGCTTTGAGCTCCCTTCCCACACGGAATGTGTGCCGGGAACGGCCCCTCCCCGCCTCCGGAATTTCGGGAAAAAATTCCATTCCCCAGGAGCTTTTCTTGTGGTGAAATCCGCGGGATTTTTGTGGGATTTGGAAAACTCCAGGGGTTTTTTTTTTTTTAGGCAATGCCTCCGAATTCCGGGAAATCCTTGGAATTCTGCCGGAACACTCACATCTTCCCGATGAAGACGCTCAGCACCATGGTCTCGTCGTTGAGCCCCAGCACCTCGGAGAGCCTCCGGTACAGCTGCCCAAAAAAAAACCCCAAAAAAACCATGGAAAAAAGGCTTCCAAAGCGGCAGGAAAACTGGGAATTATCCCGAGAAATCTGCTCTTCCCTCTGGGGGAGAAGGGGATGCTGTGGGGTTTTCCCAGGTGTGGTTTGGGTCCATCCAATCCATCCCAATCCTGATTTTTTTCCTGGTTTTTTTCCTCTTTTTTTTTAGGGTCCTAGCAGCATCACTAAAGAAGGTTTTCCCAGGAAAATTCCCCCCCAAAAAACGGGATCTAAGTGATCCGCCTCCAAAGCCAGCCAGGATTCCAGTGGATTCCTCTGGAATCCTCAGCAGTTCCCAAATCCCAGTGAAGGGATTCCATCCCAATCCAATTTCTCCTCCAGGAAGGAACAGAACCCAATCCTGGAGCAACATTCCCAATTTTTTTTTTTTTCCGACGGAAAAAGGGATTTTACATCCCAACCCACAGGGACAAATCCCTTGGGATGAAGGGAATTCGGATTTATTTCCATTTTAAAACCAGGGAGAAGCAGCTCAGGGGGGTGTTTGAGGTGAAAAAAAACCCAAAATTGGGAAAAACCAAATCCAGGTCTCCAACTCCCGATATTCCCAAGCCGCCTCAGCGTCTGGAGAGTCAAAACTTGGGAATAAACGGAGGAATCACAAAAACCGGGATTGACTTCCGGGTGAGACGAGGAGAAATCACTGAAGGGATGACGCAAGGCTTGTTTTCCGGCGGGAAAGGGAGGAATTCCCGGGATTTCCCTCACCTTGGAAGACTTCTGCACCTGATCCCCGATGTAAATCTTGCGGAACTGCTCGAAGAAGCTCAGCATGGCCAATTCCAGCTTCTCATTCCCGGCCTGAGCCAGCCGGGAATCCGTCAGGTTCATCAGCTGCAGCACCCTGGGGAAAACGTGGGGAAAAATGGGAACAGGGGAGAACAATTCCCTTTTCCCGGCTTTCCCGCTGGATTCACAATCCCGAGAATCCAGTTAATGACATGGGAAAATCCGACCTTTCCAAACCCAACGTTCCCAATGATTGCCAGCATTTCCGAGCCAAGTATTCCCGATAATTCCCAACGTTCCCAAGTCCGACATTCCCGAATTAATAATTAATGACCAATTCCCTTTTCCTGCTCTTTCCCCTCCGCTCTTCACCGACACCCGAATTCCCACGGGATTTCCAATCCCCAAAAATCCGGGCAACGACGTCGCGCAATCCGACCTTTCCCAGCCCAGTATTCCAAACCGCTCCCGACAGTCCCGAACCAATAATAATTAATATTTAATATTACTAATAACTAATGATTAACGATCGATAATTGATGACCAATTCCCTTTTCCCTGCTCTTTCTCCCCCCGCCAAGCCCAAGCCCGACTCCCTCTGGCCACCAGCGGCGCCGCCTCCCTCCATCCCTTTCCAGCCGCACTTCCCGCCGGAAGCAGAGCTGGGCAAAAAATCGCGGGAGCGGCGCTTTGGCCGGAATTCGCCGGGATTTCGGCCGGGATTCCCCCGGGATGGCCCCACCTGCACACCAGCTCGCCGTCCATGGCGTCCTGCTCGTCGGTGCTGGCGAAGGAGACGCGGCCGCCGATGACGGCGCCGATGATGTACACCAGCCACGTCAGGCGCCCTGGGGACACACGGGGGACACCGGGCGACGCCGGGGGACGCTGGCACGCGCCAAAGGGACGCCCGGGGAGCGGGATGTTCCCCGGATTGCCCCGGTCCCGCCTGGGGGATGGGCCGCGGGGGGGGGGGAGGGCAGGGCTTCCCTCAGGAGAGGGAAGGGCACGGGTACGGCTCAGGGCAGGGAAAAGAGGGATTTGGGATTGATGGGGTGGGATTTGGGATGGGATTTGGGATGGGATTTGGGATGGGATTTGGGATGGGATTGATGGGATGGGATTTGGGATGGGATTGATGGGATTTGGGATGGGATTGATGGGATTTGGGATGGGATTTGGGATGGGATTGATGGGATTTGGGATGGGATTTGGGATGGGATTTGGGATGGGATTTGGGATGGGATTTGGGATGGGATTTGGGATGGGATTTGGGATGGGATTGATGGGATTTGGGATGGGATTTGGGATGGGATTGATGGGATTTGGGATGGGATTGATGGGATTTGGGATGGGATTGATGGGATGGGATTTGGGATGGGATTGATGGGATTTGGGATGGGATTGATGGGATTTGGGATGGGATTTGGGATGGGATTGATGGGATGGGATTTGGGATGGGATTGATGGGATTTGGGATGGGATTGATGGGATTTGGGATGGGATTGATGGGATTTGGGATGGGATTTGGGATGGGATTTGGGATGGGATTTGGGATGGGATTTGGGATGGGATTGATGGGATTTGGGATGGGATTGATGGGATTTGGGATGGGATTGATGGGATTTGGGATGGGATTGATGGGATTTGGGATGGGATTTGGGATGGGATTGATGGGATTTGGGATGGGATTGATGGGATTTGGGATGGGATTTGGGATGGGATTTGGGATGGGATTTGGGATGGGATTTGGGATGGGATTGATGGGATTTGGGATGGGATTTGGGATGGGATTTGGGATGGGATTTGGGATGGGATTTGGGATGGGATTTGGGATGGGATATGGGCTGGGATCCACGGGATCTGGGCCGGGATCCACAGGATCCGGGCTGGGATCTGGGCCGTTCCCGCAGACAAACGCCGCCATCCCTCCCCTCCCCAGGGAGCAGCCCGGGCCGGGGCGGAGCCCTTCCCGCGGGAATCCCGGGCCGACCATTCCCGCGGGAATCCCGGGCCGACCATTCCCGCGGGAATCCCGGGCTGACCTTCCTGCACGGCCAGGTCCATGGGGCTGGCGCTGGCGCTCTGCAGCAGCTCCTGGTAGGACTGCGCCGACTGGTCGAAGAGCTGCACCAGCAGCGCGCACGTCTTCTCGTACTCGCAGCGCCCGATGGTGGACAGCTGGTCCAGCTGCTGCTGCACCAGCCCCGTGTCCTCCAGAGGGTCCTCCAGGCCATCCCTGCGGGAAAACAGCCGGAAAAATGCGTCCAGGCAGTCTCAGCAGCTCCAAATCCCCATTCCTCCCCCCAAAATCCCATTTTTCCCCCTAAATCCCATTTTTCCCCCCCTAAATCCCATTTAGCAGCCACAGCTCCTCTGGGAATTCCAGCCCAGCTCCTCCCCACCCTCCCAGCCAGGAATTCCTTCCCAAAATCCCATCCAATCTCCCCTTTCCCCATCGGAAGCCATTCCCTGTGTCCCGGCCCTCCATCCCTTCTCCCAAATCCCTCTCCAGCTCTCCCGGAGCCCCTTTCATGCCCTGGAAGAGGCTCGGAGCTTTCCCCGGAATTTCCCCCTGGAATTCCCAGCTCTCCCCGAGGGGCTCCAGCCCCTGGCTCTGAGCATTCCCTGCTTTTCCCCCCACAGATCCCAAAGGCTGCAGTTCGACGTCTCCTCTCCCAACGGGATCCTGTTTTTCCGGGACACCGCGGCGAGGGACGCCAGCCCGCTGGCAGGCGACAGCGCTCCTGGGCCACGGGGGGCACGATCCCACTTTTCCCAGCGGCGGGCCGGGCAGGAGCGGCCCCGGGGGCCAGGGGAGGCTCACCTGAGGATGATGTGCACGGATTCCAGGCGGGAGGTGATGTAGGCTTTGGTCACCTCGGGCGTGTAGGTCTCCAGCATGTGCGGCTCCGTGGCCTTGACGTAGGGGACAGAGGCAGCCAGGCGCTGCCACAGGCTCAGCAGGTAGTGCACGCTGTTGGGGGCGAATTCCCAGTGCTTCCGGAGGGGGAAAAACGAGGAAAACAAAGCAGGGAGTTCGGATTTGTGCTGTCGAAGTTTAGCCCACAGAACTGGGATTGGAAGGGGTTTCGAATTCACTTCCCTGCCCATGCCACTGGCCTGCTGGGCGAATTAACCCGGGAATTCCGGCCGCACCCGGCTCAGAGGCATCCCCGGCACTCGGGAAGCGCTGGGAGCTCATCCCGAATTCCCAGGACGTGGCAGCTCCCACCCCTTGCCCCGCTTTTCCCAGGAATCCCAAATCCACACCCGAAGGGATTTTGGCCCTCCAGCCCCTCTCCCCCGGCAGGGCCGATCTCGCCGGGGCAGGGAGGAAGCAGCCGGGAGGCTCCTGCCGCGTGTTTTCCAGGGAATGCCGGGGGCGGGCCGGTACCTGGAGGCTGGTGACGGTGAAGTTGGCGATGAGGCGGATCACCTCGGGGTAGTTCTCCACCTTCACCAGCTCCCCCAGCTGGTAGTTGCTCTTCAGCCGCGCCAGCAGCCGGCAGAACTCGTGGTAGTTGTTGGGGTCCGACAAACTCTGAGGAAAGCACGAGGGGGGGGATGAGGGATGGCTCCGCCGCGCCTGGATCGTGGCGGGATCACGGAGAGACGACAAATCCCGCCCTGCCCGACAAATCCCGCCCTGCCCATAAAAACAGGTGAGGAATTCCCACGTTTCCCGGGTTTTGGGGCATTCCCAGGGATGGTTCCAGTCCTTAAATACTCTTCCAACGCAGAAATTATTCCCACAGGAACAGCTCCACCGTCTCCTGCCAGAGGCTGGGATCGTCATGGAATTGGAGAGAGATCCAAACAAGCCCAAGCTCCCAAAAAATCCCACCCAGCCCGTTGAACCAGGTGAGGAATTCCCACATTTCCCGGAGTTTGGGCATTCCCAGGGATGCTTCCAGTCCTTATTTACTCTTCCAAAGGAGGAATTGTTCCCACAGGAACAGCTCTGCTGCCCCTGGATCATCGTGGGATCACAGCGAGACGACAAATCCCACCCTGCCCATTGAATCAGGTGAGGAATTCCCACTTTTCCCGGGTTTTGGGCATTTCCAGGGATGCTTCCAGTCCTTAACTGCTCTTCCAAAGCAGGAATTGTTCCCGACACCCACCACGAGCGTCCCTCGGAAGGCGGAAGGGCGGGAAAAGGGAAGAGCAGGACGAGGCCGCGCAGCTCCCCCCGCGCCGAGCGTCCAAGCGGAATTTTTTGGGGCTGCAACGTGCTGGGGAATTTTTTTGGGGCGGAACGCTCACCTGGGGGTTCTCCAGGATCCGCTTGACTCCATCCACCAGGTGAGACAGGAACTTGGCGCGCTCGGCGTTGTTGAAGAGCGAGCGGCGCACCGAGGCGATCTGCACCAAGCAGGACAAAACCTGCCGGGACACACACCAAAGTTGGGACGGGAACACGGGAACGAAGGGGTTCTCCCCCTCGCGGCAGGAGCTGCGGCCCGAAGATCTCAGAATTATGGAATTCCAGAGGTTGGAAAAGCCCTCCAAGGTCAGAGCCCAACCTTTGAACCCCAGCCCGGAGCTCTGCGTGTCATTTTCCCTGGACACCTCCAGGGATTCCAATCACTGATCCCAGTGGAAGAATTTCACTTCTCCGTTCGAAAAAACCAAAAAGGATTCTCACAGCTCAAACCTCGCCTGAATATTTCAAGCTGGGAATTCAGGATTAGCCATTAACTCCCCACCAAAGTGGAGTCTCCGTGGAAAAACTCCTTCTGAAGGCCCTTCCCTCTCAGCCTCGTTCTCACTGAGCTTTAATTACGGCAAATAATTATCAGATTAACGTCCCAAAGGCTTTTTCGTTTGTTTTTCCAGAAAAAACCATCCAAATTTTTACTTTTTCCAGAAGAAAACAACCCAACTCCCAGCTCAGCTGCGCTCCCGGCCCCAAGGGGCCACGGCTGAGTTTGGGAGGGCGGAAGGAGAAATTCCATCTCTTGGGTTTGCTCCCCGTTCCCGGAGTGCTTTGAGGGTTTGTTTGGGGAGAAACAGGAGTCACTCCCTCCAAGGGGACGAGCCAACGGGAGACTCCGAGCCGCGTCAGGAGAGAGGAGGTGGAAATTCCAGCCCCCAAAATAAAATACAAGCGTTTTTTAGGGAAAATCCGAGCCCTGTGGATGCTTCCAAACTCTCAGCAGCACCCGGACAACTTCAGCACAAGCCGAAGCCTCAGGGAAGGTCCCAGAGGAGCCCTGAAAACCGAGGGGAAAACCAAGCCCGGACTTACCAGCGGAGAGAACGAAGGAGGGATGGAATGATAGAGGTCGAAAAACAACTGAAGGGTCGAGGAATCCAAGAACGCTGCAAGACAAAAGAGACTTTAGACCTCGGCTTCCGCTTCTCCACTTCGCCCCCGTCGGATTTTCTCCCCCGCGGCACGCGGACTGCTCACGGCACGGAGGGAATGGCTGCCCGCGTTCCGTCGCTCTCAAGGCCTTTCCTAGAAAACTGAGTCACCCGCGGGAGCTTGGAAGGGGGAGGAAATCACAGCGAGGTATTTTAAGAGCACAGTCTGTGCCGGCAACAGCGGGATTGGGGGGGGGGAAGAAGGTGCCAAGTCAGTCCCTGGTTTTGTGGGTTTTTTAGTTTTAAATCCGTTTTTCCGGGTGGTTGGAATGAGGAGGTGAAAGACTGGAAGGGAACAGAGGGGTGGGAAAGCAAAGATAAAATTCCTTCCCCCCAAAAAATAAAAAGGTTCTGGGGGTTCAGGGCTGAGGGCTTTGGGGGGGTTGATTTTTGGGGAAAATCCCCGGATTTGAGCGCTCTCCAGGCGGGATTCTGCCAATCCCTGCACCAGGGCTCACCCGATCTCCGGCTGGTTGGGACTGGCAAAGAGGTTTTCAACGCAAAGATAAAATCCTCGCCAAAAATAGAATTCTGGGGGCTCAGGGCTGAGGGCTTTGCACCCCTTGGAGGTTTCATTTTTATTTTCATTTTAATTTATTTATTCCTGCAAAAATCCCCGGCTTTGAGCGCTCTCCGGGCGGGATTGTGCCAGTTGCCGCGGGCTCACCCGATCTCCAGCTGGTTGGGATCTGCACGGTGCAGAGATCATCCGAGGACTCGTCGGTGGAGGTGCCGATGAAGTCGAAGTTCAGGCAGTTGTGGGTGAGCTTGAGCAGCTGCATCAGCAGCCCGTGCTGGCTCTCGTCGTTCAGGTTCAGGTTCTTCCCAGAAGCCTGGGAAAAGAGGGAAAAAAACCCCCAAAAATCAGGGAATTGAGGCAGGGAAAAGGAGGGAAAAGGGAGAAACGAAATCTCCAGGGGCAGGCGGAAGGAGGCGGGGCTTTGCTCGAAGCAGCAGAGAGCACCTGGGGTGTTTCTAGAGGGGCGGGAATGCAATTCCAGAGGGAGTTTTTGTCCCGGGAAAGGGATGATGGGCAGCATTCCCATTTCCATCCCCGAGCAAGGACGAGGAAATCACGGGATTGAAATCCCAAATTTCCTGCAAGGCAGGATTTCACCGGCACCAGGACTCGCTCCAGAGCGCGCTTTTGTTTCCAGAGGGGCGTAAATAAAATCCCAGAGTTTTCCCCAAGGCAGGAATAACGTAATAATCCTTATCAAAACCATCCTACTCGGTGTTTAAACAAAATGAATTCATTATTTCTCAGTTTTTTAAATCTATTAATTAATATCGATGCATTCTGAAAGAACAATTCCCTTAATTAATCCGGGTTTTTTTCGCCTTGAACAACCACGGGGAAGTTGAAGCCGCAGCCTGAAGATCCCGGGATTTATCTGCGGCTGGAATTGTGGAGAGGAGCTGGATTCCTGGGTTTGTTTTCTATTCCTCACCGAAACAAAACCCAATTCAACGTTTCTCCTTTCAACAAAATCGTTTCCTTGACGCTGATATCGTTCAAAATTAAAAAAAACAACTCCCCTTAATGAATCCATTTTTTCCCCCGGAAAAACCACCTCCCAACAGGATTTTTCAGGACCACAAACCGCTCATTCCAGGAAGGAATTTCAGCCCCCAAAAACTCCCAGACGTTTTTTCCCCTTCCCAAAGATTCCCGACTTTTCCTCACCTGTTTGAGTAAACTGCAGGACAGGGTGAAGATGTCAAAGAGCGAGGAATCCCGGAAGGAAGAGGCGATTTTCCTGTGCTTGGTCAGGGGGTGGGTGGTGTCAGCCTGCGGGGGGGGAAATCCGGGATCAGAGCTCCTGGGATCGACCGGGAAAAGCGGGAAAAGCTGCGGGAGTCCGGGCGGGCGCTGGGCCAGCCCTTCCCAGGAGCATTCCACGGCTTTTCCAGGGATGACCCACAGTCCTGGGGGTTTATTCCCGATTTTATTCCCAAATCAACTGCAAAAATGGGGTTTTTAAGGAATGGGAATTCCCAGGACCAGCAGGATGCAATTCCATGGTTTTTCCATGGAGAAATCCACATTCCTGGGGGTTTATTCCCGATTTTCTTCCCAAATCAGCTGCAAAAACGAGTTTTTTAGGGGGTTTTAGGAATGGGAATTCCCAGCTCTAAAGAGTTGAATCCCCAGAACAATTCCACGGCTTTTCCATGGAGAAATCCACTTTTTTTTTTTTTTTTTCCCCTTCTCCTCACTAAATAATTCCTTATCCGTGGGTTTCTCCCCTTTTCCTCACTAAATTCCTTATCCTCCTTTTCATTTCTCCCTTTCTCATCCCCAAAAAAAAAACCCCCCACACACCGAAACCGGGGGAGGGGAGGGGAGGGGAGGGGAGGGGAGGGGAGGGGAGGGGAGGGGAGGGGAGGGGAGGGGAGGGGAGGGGAGGGGAGGGGAGGGGAGGGAAGGGAAGGGAAGGGAAGGGAAGGGAAGGGAAGGGAAGGGAAGGGAAGGGAAGGGAAGGGAAGGGAAGGGAAGGGAAGGGAAGGGAAGGGAAGGGAAGGGAAGGGAAGGGAAGGGAAGGGAAGGGAAGGGAAGGGAAGGGAAGGGAAGGGAAGGGAAGGGAAGGGAAGGGAAGGGAAGGGAAGGGAAGGGAAGGGAAGGGAAGGGAAGGGAAGGGAAGGGAAGGGAAGGATCCCAGGAGCTCGGAGCATGTCAGCACAAACCCGGAATGCAAACCACCATCCAAGGCCCCGGCTGAGCCCCCGGCACTCACTTGGTTAATTTCATTCGTGAGCTGGGACAGGATTGTCACTCCTATGATGCAGTGCTCCACGCTGTCCTGGGGAGGCAAAGCACGGCTGGCTTTTTAGGGGGAAAATGGCCTTTTTCCTCGGAAAAATTCCCCTTTTTTTCTTTGGAAAAATTCATTTTTTTCCAAGGAAAAATTCCCCTTTTTTCCTTGCAAAAATTCATTTTTTTCCTTGGAAAAATCCCCCTTTTTCCTCAGAAAAATTCCTCTTTTTCCCTTGCAAAAAATCCCGTTTTTGTTCTTTGAAAAAATTCCCCTTTTTTCCTTGCAAAAATTCCCTTTTTTTTCCTCGGAAAATTCCCCTTTTTTCCTTGCAGAAATTCCCTTTTTTTCCTGGGAAACATTCTCGGTTCCAAAGGTTTTAACCCTTATTGAAAAAGAAGAAAACCCCGGAGCTTTCGGGATGCTGATCTGAGAGAACGAACGGAGCAAAACGCCGAGAAATCCCTGGAATATCCCCAGGGTGGGATCCGAGTCTGGAGACGACGGATCCGACTAAAGCTGGGAGCAGCCAGGAACAATTCCCGGATTTCTTTTTCCTTCAGGACGTTTTCCCCCTCAGCAGCCCCTGCTGAAAACCTCCAGGAGGGAAAAGCCGGAACTCCTTCCTGCAGCTGGAAAACTCCCGGATTTCGGCGAATCCCGGGAATTCCGAGGAGGGAAGCTGACCTGCAGGAACCTGCTGGGAAGTTGACAACACCCAGGAACAATTCCCGGATTTTTAAGGAGCTGCTTCCCTTTGGAATCCCCTACTGCAAACCACCGATAAGGAAAAGCCCGAACTCCTTTCCAGCACGGGAAAATTCCCGGATTTCGGCGAATCCCGGGAATTCCGGGGAGGCAAGCTGACCTGCAGGAAGCGGGTGACGTCGTTGATGACGTTCCTGAAGACGTACTCGTCCTTCTGGCAGTCGAACCAGCCCAGCTTGGTGATCCTGGCGTAGAGCTGGATCAGCGCCTGCGTCACGAACGTCGCCAGCTTCGGCCTCGTGGCCAGGTAGTTCAGCACGTAATTCCCTGGAAAAACAACCGGAAAAATCCGGGAAAAGGTGGAGCGGGAGACGGGAGCCGGCCTCGGGGGGGAGGGGAAGGGGAGGGAGGTCGGGGGGGGGGTGAAGGGTTGGGGGTTATCTGGGGATTGAGGAGGCCGGGGAAGGGTCGGATTTATCCCGGAAGAGACCCGGGAAAAGGGCCGGATTTATCCCGGAATAGACCCGGGAAAAGGGCCGGATTTATCCCGGAATAGACCCGGGAAAAGGGCCGGATTTATCCTGGAATAGACCCGGGAAAAGGGCCGGATTTATCCCGGAATAGACCCGGGAAAAGGGCCGGATTTATCCTGGAATAGACCCGGGAAAAGGGCCGGATTTATCCTGGAATAGACCTGGGAAAAGGGCCAGATTTATCCCGGAATAGACCCGGGAAAAGGGCCGGATTTATCCTGGAATAGACCCGGGAAAAGGGCCGGATTTATCCCGGAATAGACCTGGGAAAAGGGCCGGATTTATCCTGGAATAGACCCGGGAAAAGGGCTGGATTTATCCTGGAATAGACCTGGGAAAAGGGCCGGATTTATCCTGGAATAGACCCGGGAAAAGGGCTGGATTTATCCTGGAATAGACCTGGGAAAAGGGCCGGATTTATCCCAGAATAGACCTGGGAAAAGGGCCGGATTTATCCCGGAATAGACCTGGGAAAAGGGCCGGATTTATCCCGGAATAGACCCGGGAAAAGGGTCAGATTTATCCCAGAATAGACCCGGGAAAAGGGCCGGATTGATCCTGGAATAGACCCGGGAAAAGGGCCGGATTTATCCCGGAATAGACCCGGGAAAAGGGCCGGATTTATCCCGGAATAGACCCGGGAAAAGGGCCGGATTTATCCCGGGAAAAGGGCCGGATTGAGTCTGGGAAAAGGGGGATTGAGCCCAGGAAAAGGGCCGGATTTATCCTGGAATAGACCTGGGAAAAGGGCCGGATTTATCCCGGGAAAAGGGGGATTGAGCCCAGGAAAAGGGGGATTGAGCCCGGGAAAAGGGCCGGATTTATCCCGGAATAGACCCGGGAAAAGGGCCGGATTTATCCCGGGAAAAGGGCCGGATTTATCCCTGGAAAAGGGCCAGGTTTATCCCTGGAAAAGGGCCGGGTTTATCCCAGGAATAGAGCAGGAAGAGGGCGGGATTTACCCTGGGAAAGGGATTTTCGGGATTCCCCTGGGATTTTCTGGATTCCCCCAGGATTTTCTGGGTTCCCCCGGGATTTTCGGGATTCCCCCGGGATTTTCGGGATTCCCCCGGGATTTTCAGGATTGCCCCGGGATTTTCAGGATTCCCCTGGGATTTTCGGGATTGCCCCGGGATTTCCGGGAATGACTCACGGATGTCGATGCGCTGCTCCAGGGGCAGCGGGTTGTTTGTGCGTGACACCAGTTTGGTAAGGCAGGTGGCCGCCAGTAACTGGGAATACGAGGACTGGGGGGGAGAAAAACGGGAGAAAACATTCCATAAAAACCGCCGGAATCTCCATGGCAGCAAACGGCACCCGGGGCGGCGGGGCTGCGGCCGGGGAAGCGGCTCCAGCAGGACGCGGAGGAGCCGCGTCGCACAAATTCCAACGGCTCCGGGACAAACCCCCCCAGGTTTGACAGGAATTCGGCGGGAATTTCACAGGAATTTTACAATTGTAACTCCTTTATCCAAGCCTGGAACTCCAGGATTGCCGGGGAATTTTTGGGATGTGGAATTCCATGATTTTGGGGGATTTTTGGGATGTGGAATTCCATGATTTTGGGGGATTTTTGGGACGTGGAACTCCATGATTTTGGGGGATTTTTGGGACGTGGAATTCCACAATTTTGGGGGATTTTTGGGACGTGGAACTCCACGATTTGGAGAACTTTTGGGATGTGGAATTCCAGGATTTTGGGAAATTTCTGGGACGTGGAATTCCACGATTTTGGGGGATTTTTGGGACGTGGAACTCCATGGTTTTGGGGGAATTTTTGGGACGTGGAATTCCAGGATTTTGGGGAATTTTTGGGATGTGGAATTCCACGATTTTGGGGAATTTTTGGGACGTGGAATTCCATGGTTTGGGGGAATTTTTGGGATGTGGAACTCCAGGATTTTGGGGAATTTTTGGGATGTGGAATTCCACGGTTTTGGGGGATTTTTGGGACGTGGAACTCCATGGTTTTGGGGAATTTTTGGGACGTGGAATTCCAGGATTTGGGGAATTTTGGGAATGTTTGGGGGCTGTACTCACGCTGCCCCTCTCCAGCAGCAGCTGGCACTTGCTCAGGCACTCGGGGCTGTTGGTGAACTCCACCAGGGCCTTCTCAGCCTGCAGGCGCGTGCCCGTGTCCGTGGTCTCATAGAGCTGCTTGCACAGGTTCTCCAGCTGGGCCAGGCTCTGCTCCCGGGAAAAACGGGGAAAAACGGGAATAAACGGGGAATAAACGGGGAATAAACGGGGGAAAAACGGGATTAGGGAGAGCAGGGGCTGCTGTGCAGCACACGCTGGACCTGCCCCGACTTCTCCTTCCCCTTTTCCCCTTTTCCCCTTTTTCCCTTTTCCCCTTTTCCCTCTTTTCCCCTATTTCCTCTTTCCCTTTTCCCCTTTTTCCCTTTTCCCCTTTTCCCTCTTTTCCCCTATTTCCTCTTTCCCTTTTCCCTTTCTCCTTTCCTTTCCTCCTCCTCTTTTTTTTTTGTTTTTTTGTCCCTTCCCTTCAAACGCCCCAGGAAATTTTACAGCAAGTTTTGCAGGAATTCACAGGGATTTCTGCAGGAATTCTTGCAGGGATCGACAGGAATTTAGGGGAATTTTGCAGGAATTTCCAAGAATTTCTGCAGGAAGTTTTGCAGGAATTTACCAGAATTTCCAGGAATTTTTGCAGGAATTTTTCCAGGAATTTTGCAGGAATTTACCAATATTTCCAGGAATTTCTGCAGGAATTTCTGCAGGAATTTTTGCAGGAATTTACCAGAATTTCCAGGAATTTTTGCAGGAATTTTTGCAGGAATTTACAAGAATTTTTACAGGAATTTCCAGGGATTTTTGCAGGTATTTCCCGGGACCTTTGCAGAAATTTTGCAGGAATTGCACCGGATCCTTGATTTCCCCTATTCCCAGCAGCCTGAAAAATCCTGGAATTTGGGCTGGGAAAAAGATTTCCATGATCCACTGAAGATTCCCAAAAATTCCACATCCAGGTGGATTTCAACCCCTCCAGGACATCCCAGAATCCCGAATTTCCGGCCCTAAGACATCCTGGGACATCTCAGGATCCCAAATTTCCTTCCAGCCCACGGAAACGTCCGTTTCTCATCGTTCCCAGATTTCCCAAATCCGAGGGAAAGGGAAAATCCATCGCTGTCCCAGGAAATTCCCCCGGAATTCCATCCCACTGGGAGGCAGCAGCACGGAAAACACTTCAGGAATTGGAATTAAAGGGAAAAAAATGGGAAAATCTGCTTCCAAAGGGGGAAAAATGGGATTCATGATCCTTCCTCTGCTCCAAGGAGGAAAAAACTGGGAAAATCCCAAAATATTCACTCCAAGCTTGGTCAGGAGAGCAGCTCCAGCTGGGAAATTCCCACCAAAACCCAGAGAATTCCCAGAATTTGGGATTTTTCGGGATGAAAACCGGGTAGAATCCATAAAAAAAAAGGGTTTGGGAATTGTTCACACCGGGAAAAATCCAGGGAAAATGAATCTGGGATTCAGCATTCCAAGTAAAATCCATGGAAAAATGGATCTGGGCTTCATCATTCCAGGAAAAATCTTTTAGGGCTTCAGCACTCCAGGAAAAATTCCTAAAAACTGGATTTGGGTTCCGTCATTCCAGGAAAAATTCCTAAAAACTGGATTTGGGTTCCGTCATTCCAGGAAAAATTCCTAAAAACTGGATTTGGGTTCCGTCATTCCAGGAAAAATTTTAGTTTTAGGGGTCCGGGGTCGGTTTTAGGGGGTCCGGGGTCCTTTCCAGAGGATTTGGGGTCAAGGTCAGAAGGTTTAGGGTTCCTTCAGAGGGTCTGGGTTCCCTTTCACAAGATTTTGGGTCCATTTCCGAGGGTTTGGGGTCAATTTCAGGAAGTTTGGGATCAATTTCAGGAAGTTTGGGATCCATTTCCGAGGGTTTGGGGTCAATTTCAGGAAGTTTGGGATCAATTTCAGGAAGTTTGGGGTCCATTTCCGAGGGTTTGGGATCAATTTCAGGAAGTTTGGGATCCATTTCCGAGGTCTGGGGTCACTCTCCGAGACCCCCGGAGCCCGCCCAGAGGGTTCCGTCCCCCTCCTGAAGGTTTCGGGTCCCTTCCCGAGGGTTTTGTCCCTGGATCCTTTTCCATCCCCGATTCCCTCCCGCTCCAGGGACTTCTCCAGGCCGGGATTCCCGTTAAACACCCGGGAAAACCTTCCCCCGACTCGAAAGGGAAAGGGACGGCACCGGCTGGGAAAGGATCCCAAAAGGGCTGGGAAAGGATCCCGAAAGGGCTGGGAAAGGATCCCGAAAGGGCTGGGAAAGGATCCCAAACCCGGCTGGGAAAGGATCCCAAACCCGGCTGGGAAAGGATCCCAAAGGGGCTGGAAAAGGATCCCAAACCCGGCTGGGAAAGGATCCCAAAAGGGCTGGGAAAGGATCCCAAAAGGGCTGGGAAAGGATCCCAAACCCGGCTGGGAAAGGATCCCAAACCCGGCCGGGAAATGATCCCAAAGGGGCTGGGAAAGGATCCCAAACCCGGCTGGGAAAGGATCCCAAAAGGGCTGGGTAAGGATGCCAAAAGGGCTGGAAAAGGAACCCAAACCCGGCCGGGAAATGATCCCAAAGGGGCTGGAAAAGGATCCCAAACCCGGCTGGGAAATGATCCCAAACCCGGCTGGGAGAGGATCCCAAAGGCGGCTGGGAGAGGATCCCAAACCCGGCTGGGAGAGGATCCCAAACCCGGCTGGGAGAGGATCCCAAACCCGGCTGGGAGAGGATCCCAAACCCGGCTGGGAGAGGATCCCAAAGGCGGCTGGGAGAGGATCCCAAACCCGGCTGGGAGAGGATCCCAAAGGCGGCTGGGAGAGGATCCCAAACCCGGCTGGGAGAGGATCCCAAACCCGGCTGGGAGAGGATCCCAAACCCGGCTGGGAGAGGATCCCAAACCCGGCTGGGAGAGGATCCCAAACCCGGCTGGGAGAGGATCCCAAACCCGGCTGGGAGAGGATCCCAAACCCGGCTGCGAGAGGATCCCAAAGGCGGCTGGGAGAGGATCCCAAACCCGGCTGGGAGAGGATCCCAAACCCGGCTGCGAGAGGATCCCAAAGGCGGCTGGGAGAGGATCCCAAAGGCGGCTGGGAGAGGATCCCAAAGGCGGCTGGGAGAGGATCCCAAACCCGGCTGGGAGAGGATCCCAAAGGCGGCTGCGAGAGGATCCCAAAGGCGGCTGCGAGAGGAGCCCGGGGCCAGCCGGGATCGCCCCGGGCCGGCGCACGCCAGGACCGGGAGCGGCCAGCGGGTCCCCAGAGCCCCGGGAGGGCGACAGGGCGGCGACGCGGGGGGGTGACAGCGGCGACGCGGCGGCTGCTTCCCGGGGAAGGCGGGAGCGGAGCGGGCTTCCCCCGGGACCTGCCGGCGGCACCGGGGACACCGGGAACACCGAGAGCCCCGGGGCCGGGGGGAGCTCCGCGCCGGGCGGGGACGCCGCGGGGACGCGCCGTGCCGACGCGGGCCGGACTCGGCGGCCGCACGCCGGGCCCGGCGGGAGCCGCCGGCGGCCCCGCGGGGACACCCGGAGGGAGCCCCGGGACCCGCGCGGGGACGCGGGGACCCGCCGAGCGACGCCGGCACCCCGCGGCGGCGCCGCCGCCTCCGCCGGCCGCCGCGGCCTCGCCCGCCTGGGCCTCGCCGGGGCCTGGCCGGGCCCGGCCGTGCGGGGCTCGGCCGCGCGGGGCGCGGGGGGGGGGAGCGGCGGGAGGGCGGCGGGCGGGCCGGGGCGAGCCCCGCGCGGCGGCCGGAGCTCACCTGCACATGATCCGCCATCTCGCCCCATTCATGCTCCGCTCGCGCCTCCGCCCCCGCCTGCGCCGGGCCCGGCGCCACCGCGTCCCCCCGCGCCGCCGCCCGCACCGCGCCTGCGCCCGCGCCGCCGCCCCGCCCCCTGCGCGCGCCTGCGCCCCCCGCGCGGGACGCGCCCCCCACCCGCCCGCCCGAGCCCGCCCCGCCCACCCGGAGGCTGCGCGCGCGGGTTAGGCCACGCCCTCCGCGAATAAATTACGCCTCTTCCTCCATGCGCGCCGCTGGGCTAGACCACGCCCACCCAGCTCGGGACACGCCCAGGGGCCTGCGCGCGGCGCCGGGACACGCCCACGGCGGGCCGGTCACGCCCCCGCCCCGGCGCGCGCGGCGCGGTGCGTGTGACGTGAGGGCGGCGGCGCGCGCGGGGGGAGGAGGGAGGGGCGCGAACCGGGTTTGTTGACACGGCCTTAAAGGGGCCGCGCACCTTACAGGGGCAGCGGGGGACAGCGTGGGGACAGCGCGAGGGCAGCGCTGTGAGCACGGGCACCAGCACGCCCAGTGCCCGCAGTGTCACCAGTGTCACCAGTGTGACCATGGACACCGGTATGACCAGTGCCCCCAGTGTCACCAGTGTCCCCACTGTGACCACTGACACCAGTACGACCGGTGCTCCCAGTTCCCCCAGTGCCCTGCCCAGTGTCCAGTGTCCAGCACCAGTGTCCAGTCCCAGTGCCCAATTCCCAGTTTCCAGTGTCCGGTTCCCAGTGTCCGGCACCAGCGCCCGGTGCCCATCAGCACCACAGGGCGGCACACGGGTGTGTCCAGTGCTGCCACACCCTCCTGTCCGGCAGTGCCACGCCCACGCGCCCGGCAGTGCCACGCCCACGCGCCCGGCAGTGCCACACCCACGTGTCCGGCAGTGCCACACCCTCCTGTCCGGTGCTGCCACACCCACGTGTCCGGCAGTGCCACGCCCACGTGTCCGGCAGTGCCACACCCTCCTGTCCAGTGCTGCCACGCCCACGTGTCCGGCAGTGCCACGCCCACGTGCCCGGCAGTGCCACGCCCGTGTCCCGCGTGGGGACCCACAGGAAGCCGCCCCGAGCAGAGGAAGCGGCAGAGCCCGAGCTGAGCGCGGCACGGGCTGAGCCTGCCCCGGTGACACCGCGGGGGGGACAGGGCCCCGCGGGACCCCGGGGACAGCCCGGGGACACTCCGGGGACAGCCCGGGGACAGCCCGGGGACACTCCGGGGACACTCCGGACACGCCGGGATGGAGGAGGCGGTGGTGAAGCAGGGCGGGATTTACCTGCAGCTCCAGCAAACCTTCGGGAAGGTCAGGGGGGCTCGGGGGGACCTGGAGGGGGCGAATCCCTCGGGAATGGGGGGATCCCTCGGGAATGGGGAGATCCCATGGGGATGGGGGGATCCCAAAGGAATGGGAGGATCCCACGGGATTGGGTGGATCCCACCCGTTGGGCACTCAGCTGTCCCTCACCCACTGTTGGGGGACAGGAGGGGCTGGGGACACTTTGTGGAGAGCCCTCGAGAGAGGCTCTGCAGAGTTCGGGGGTGACAGATGTGACCCCCCCAAAACCAGGAGGTGACAGATGCCACCTCCAGAGTCACGTTGGGTGACAGATGTGACCCCCCAGAGCTGCGCTGGGTGACGGAAGGGACCCCCCCAGCCACATTTGGGGACAGTTCCGGCCGGGAGGTGACGGTTCTGCCCCCCCCAGCCCCATTTGGGGACAGTCCCAGCCGGAGGTGACAGTCCCAGCCGGGAGGTGACGGTTCTGTCCCCCCCAGCCCCATTTGGGGACAGTCCCAGTCAGGAGGTGACAGTCCCAGTCAGGAGGTGACAGTTCTGCCCCCCCCAGCCCCATTTGGGGACAGTCCCAGCCGGAGGTGACAGTCCCAGCCGGGAGGTGACGGTTCTGCCCCCCCCAGCCCCATTTGGGGACAGTCCCAGCCGGAGGTGACAGTCCCAGCCGGGAGGTGACGGTTCTGTCCCCCCAAAGCCGCGCGGTTTCCGCCGCCGACAAAGATAAAGCCGCGGTTGTGCGATGGCTGCCGAGGGGAAGGAGCCGAGGGGCCTCTCCTGCTCCTCTCCCTCCTCTTCCTCCCCACCGAGCCCCTCCCCAGGGGACCCCCGGGAAGGGCAGGGACCCCCAAATCCCATCCCGGGAAAAGGGATCCCCCAAATCCCGTCCCTGGGGGAGGACGTGCCGGTTTGGGGGTGACCTCCCCGCCCCCACTTCCCCTCCGCCTCCGCGCTCCCCCAGCCCGGAACTGCCTTTGGGGCAGGGCTGGAAGAGTTGAAATTTTGGGGGTTTTTTCGGGAAATGGATGGAAGGAGGAGCTGGAAGCTGCTCAAGGCTTGTGGGGAACGGGGCTGGGTGAGGCCGGGCTGCTCGGGGATGTTCATCCCGGGGTTCAGAATCCCAATTTGTGTCGGCCCCAACCTTTAGCCGGTCTGAAAACCCAGCAGGGCTTTGCAGCCTTGTCCTGCCTTGGGTTCCTGCAGGATGCCGAGGGGATAAAAACTCCCGGGAAGGGAAAAATTCCCAGGAAGGAAAAAAAAAAACCCAAACTCCTGGGAAGATAAAACCCCCAGGGAACATAAAAACTCCGAGGAAAGTAAAAACTCCTGGAAAGGTTAAAACACCTGGAAAGGTAAAAACCTCCTGGGAAGGCAAAATGCTCCTAGAAAGATAAAAACATCCAGAAAGGTTAAAACACCTGGAAAGGGAAAACCCTCCCGGGAATGTAAAAATTCCCGGAAAAACAAAGCTCTCCTGGAAAGGTAAAAGCCCCTGGGAAGGTAAAAACCCCCTGGAAAGGTAAAACTTTCCTGGGAAGGTCAAACCCTCCTGGGAAGATGATAAAATTCCTGGGAAGGTAAAAACTGGAAAGATAAAACATTCCTAGAAAGGTAAAAAACCTTCTGGGAAGGTAAAAGCGTGCTGGGAAGGTAAAAATCCCCGGAAAAAGAAAACCCCACTGGGAAGGTAAAAATCCCTGGAAAAAGAAAACCCTCCCGGGAAGGCCAACCCCGCGCGTGTCCCCGGCAGAAGTGGAAGCGGTTCTGGGCCGTGCTGTACCGCGAGGGCCCGCGCTCCTCGGCGCGCCTGGAGCTGCTCGAGGGCTCGGAGCGGCCGCGCAGGGCCGAGGGCGGCCGGCGCCTGGTCCGGCTCCGGGACTGCGTCCAGGTGGCCGAGGCCGGGGCCGAGGGCACCGCCTGCCCCAGGGACACCGTCCCCTTCCTGCTGGACACCGCCGAGCGCCGCCTCCTGCTGGCCGCCGAGCCCGCCGAGGCGGCCGAGTGGATCCAGCGGCTCTGCGAGCTGGCGTTCCCGGTACGGAACAATGGGATCGGGGGGTCTGCTGGGGTGGGTGGGATCCGTGCAGGTGGGGGGCATCAATGGGATCAATGGGATCTGCTGGGGTGGGTGGGATTCGTTAGGATCACTGGGATCCTTTGGGATGGATGGGATCCTATGGGATGGGTGGGATCTGCTGGGGTGGGTGGGATCCGCTGGGGAGGGTGAGATCCGTTGGGATGGGTGGGATCTGCTGTGATCAATGGGATCAGCTGGGGTGGGTGGGATATGCTGGGGTGGGTGGGATGTGCTGGGGTGGGTGGGATTCATTGGGATCACTGGGATCCATTGGGATGGGCGGGATCTGCTGGGATGGATGGGACGCCCTGGGAGGGATGGGATCTGCTGGGATGGATGGGATCCACTGGGATCAGTGGGAGCCCTCACCTGCCGCTCTCCCCGCCGGGCAGAGGAGCCGGGAGGAGCCGGGAGCGGCCAAGGAGAGCCCGCAGGGCACGGAGGGCGAGCTCTCCATGGAGGAAAACTCCCTGTACAGCTCGCGGGGCGGAGGTAGGAGCGCGCCCGGGCGGGGAAACCGCCCCAAACTTCCTCCCCAAAAAGCCTCTTCCTGCCGCGGTTTGGGGCCGCGCCGGGCTGTCGGCGCTGCCCGCGGCCGGCCCTTATCGGCCGGACACCGCCGGCCTGGCTGCGGGGCTCCTCCGCCGCCCTTCTGTGGGCTGGGACGTGTCCAGGGCTGCGGCCATCCCAGCCGGCCTGGAGCGGGCTGGGCTGGGCTGGGGGTCACTCTGGCTTGGGGGGGTCACTCCCAGCCCTTCTCCAGGGTGGGACGCGTGTCCAGTGTCCACCACGTCCATCCCAGCCGGCCTGGAGCGGGCTGGGCTGGGCTGGGGGTCACTCTGGCTTGGGGGGTCACTCCCAGCCCTTCTCCAGGGTGAGCCACGTGTCCAGTGTCCACCACGTCCATCCCAGCTGGCCTGGAGCGGGCTGTCCTGGCTTAGGGGTCGCTCTGGCTTGGGTGGGTCACTCCCAGCCCTTCTCCAAGGTGAGCCACGTGTCCAACGCCGTGTCCCCCCGCAGGCGGGCCGGAGCAGGAGTTCGAGGTGACGGTGCGGGTGACACCGCCAGCCCAGCGCTGCCGCCTGCGGGGCCGCTGCGTGCTGCGGGCGGCGCCGGCGGCGCTGGAGCTGCGGCACCCGCAGAGCCGGGAGCTGCTCTGCCTCTGGCCCTACCGCTTCCTGCGCCGCTTCGGCCGCGACAAGGTCAGTGCTGCGGGGAAACTGCCCCCCAAACGGCCGGGCTTTGTGTCCCAAAAAGGGGACAGAGGAGTCCTCTTGTCGCTGTAGGGTGCGCGGAAAGAAGGACGCGCGCGCAGTCAGGGCGAAAAGAGGGAAGTTTGTTTTCCGATTTCGGCTCGTTTTGGACAACGCTTAGGGATTGGACAATGAGGTTGGCACCTCTCCGGCCACGCTGGCCAAACTAGGAGTCCATCGATTGTCCCTGCTCGAGGGAGGAACGTAGACATCACTTTGATTGCGTGAAAATCTGTGAGAAACTCCACGAGAAAAATGCAAACATCAGGAGGCTGGAAAAGCTCGGGGCAACGTCCTTTGGCTTTATTCCAATAGAGGGAGAGCCCGTGGGGCGTTTCCCTCTCAGATTTTGGAGGACGCAGCCTCCTGTTTATCCCAATTTCCCATTTCCCTCTCTCTTTCCCCATTGGCTGAGGCACCTGAGAGGTGCAGACTTCCCGGAGTGCCCAAAACCTAAAATTCCCCTTTGATGCACAACCCCCCTTTTAATTTTTAATTCTCACGGAATTTAAGGGTTTCCCCGTTGTTCCTTTCACCTTTCAACATCCAATTCCATTTATCAGCCAACCCACGGTTCGTTTGTAAAGACAAATCTCTTCCTTTTCCATCCATCCTTCGGTGGGATCCTCCCCGTTGTTTCTTTTCTCTCTCGGTGCTGGTTTCTCCCCCAGCAGAGCCAGAGTTTGTTTGTCAAGACAAATCTGTCGTTCCCCTCAGTGCCACGACGGGGGACGTGGCCATGGCCTGGGCACTGACCGCTGTCCCCTGCCCTCCGCAGGTGACCTTCTCCTTCGAGGCCGGCCGGCGCTGCGCCTCCGGGGAGGGAAACTTCGAGTTCGACACCAGACAGGGCAACGAGATCTTCCAGGCCATCGAGGCGGCCATCGAGCTGCAGCGGGGCCGCGGGCCCGCCGAGCCCGACCCCGCCCGGACGCCGGGCTGGCCACAGCCGCGCCAGGAGCCCCAGTGTCCCCCCGCGGAGGGCAAAGGGCTCAAGGCCAAGGCGGCGCCGCCCCCCGGGGCCGGGGAGTCTCCTCGGGCCGCGGATTTTCCCTACGCCGAGCCCCGCGACGCCCTGCGCCGCGGCAACGCTCCCGCCGGCCCCGAGGGCGCCGCGGCCGAGTCCGAGTACGCCGTCCCCTTCGACGCCGTCGCCAAGTCCCTCCTGGCCCGGCAGTTCGGCTGTCCCCGGGAGGGGATCCCCCAAGCGCTGAGCGGCCCCGGCGACGCCGCGGGGGGACCGCGGCCCCCCGGCCGCCCCACGGCGCCCAAACCCGAGCACATCTACGACGAGCCCGAGGGGCTGGCGGGGCTGGCGCTCTACGACGAGCCCGAGGAGGTGAAGGGCGAGGCCTGGAGGCTGCAGGCGGCCCCCGAGGAGCCCCCCGGCCTCGGCTGTCCCTACGACGCCCAGCGCGACGACTACGCCGTCCCCAAGGGGCCCTTCCTGCTGCAGGGCAAGGAGTGGCTCGGCCGCTGCGACTACGACAACGTGGCCCTCAGGGCGGCCAAGAGGAGGAACCTGCAGTGAGCCGGGGGGAGAGGGGCAGGGGACGCCCCGAGTCCCCCGGTTGGGCTTTACCCCGCCCCGGGGCTGGGCAGGGCTGAGACCTCTGCGTGGGGACACATCTGGGCAGCGGTGTGGGGCAGCTGGGGGGTGGCAGGGGACAGCTGGGAGGTGGCAGGGGACAGTTAGTTGGAAGGTGGCAGGAGACACCTGGGAGGTGGCAAGGAACACCTGAGGGGTGGCAGGGGACAGTTGGAGGTGGCAGGAGACACCAGGAGGTGACAGGGACCACTTGAGGGGTGGCAGGGGACACCTGGGGACACTTGTGAGGTGGCAGGGGACACCGGGAGGTGGCAGGGGACACCGAGAGGTGGCAGGGGACATCTGGAAGCGCCGGGAGCGGGATGCGCCCACTGGAGGGCAGTGCGAGCCCACCGGAGCGGCCGTGCCCGGGCAGCCGGACCCCAAATCCCGCTCCTGGCCCGCTCCAGCCGCGGCTCTGCCCCGCTCATCCCCCCGGGAGGCGCTTCCAGAGGCGGCCGGAGCAGGAACGGGCCTGGGGAGCTCGGCTGGGTGCGCTTCCCTGCGGATGGACATCCCGAATCCCCCAGGACGGACATCCCGAATCCCCCAGGATGGACATCCCAAACCTGCCAGGATGGACATCTCAAATCCCCCAGGATGGACATCCCGAATCCCCCAGGATGGACATCCCAAATCCCCCAGGATGGACATCCCAAACCTGCCAGGATGGACATCTCAAATCCCCCAGGATGGACATCCCGAATCCCCCAGGACGGACATCCCGAATCCCCCAGGATGGACATCCCAAACCTGCCAGGATGGACATCTCAAATCCCCCAGGATGGACATCCCGAATCCCCCAGGACGGACATCCCAAATCCCCCAGGATGGACATCCCAAACCTGCCAGGATGGACATCCCAAACCTGCCAGGATGGACATCCCAAACCTGCCAGGATGGACATCCCGAATTCCCCAGGATGCACATCCCGAATCCCCCAGGATGGACATCCCAAACCTGCCAGGATGGACATCCCGAGTCCCCCAGGATGCACATCCCGAATCCCCCAGGATGGACATCCCGAGTCCCCCAGGATGCACATCCCGAATTCCCCAGGATGGACATCCCGAATCCCCCAGGATGCACATCCGAAACTCCCCAGGATGGACATCCCAAATGCCCCAGGATGCACATCTGGAACCCCCCAGGATGCACATCCCGAATCCCCCAGGATGCACATCCCGAACCCCCCAGGATGCAGATCCCGAATCCCCCGGGATGCAGAACCCAGCCCGTGGGATGGACGACGCTCCCTCCAGGGTTTCAGATGCCACCCGAGACCCCCCGCGCCCGCGCACAGCTCCCAGTGCTCCCAGTATGTTCCAGTTCCCCGCCGGGGCCGGGCCCTTCCCCGCCCCAAGGTCCCTCCTCATCCTCGCCCAGCCAGCCCACAGATTCTCTGTGTTTAGGCCACACTTTGGGTTTAAAGTCTCTTTATAACCCCTTCCCCAGCCCCTCTGGATTCCAGATGGAAAACTGGGCTGTATTTTCATGGAAATCCTCACGGCTGGCTCCAGTCCTCCCAGTACAAACCAGTACACAGCCCCTGGCTCATCCTCCTTTTCCTTTCTTTTCCCTTTTCCTTTTCTTTTCCCTCTTCCTCCTCATCTTCCTCCTCCTCCTCTTCCCAACCGCCTCCAGCCCCTCATCCCAACTCCCCGCTGGAATTTCCCTGGATCCGCCGGTGCCCAGGACAGCCCCAGCCCCAGCCCCATCCCAGCCGTTTTTCCATGGAAAGCGCCGACATTCCATGAATTATTTATGACCCTTTCCCAATCAGGTGCTCCAGTTCGTTTCCGGGACGCCGCGGAATCCAGCGGGCGAGCTTTAATGAGCCTAATTAAGAGCTTTTTATAAGAGACGCTGATTAAAGCTCCGCCGCCTCTCTCCCGGCCGGGGGTGAAGGGGATGGGGATGCGCAGGTGGGATCCTGCTCCAGGTGGGATCCTGCTCCAGGTGGGAAAAAACCCACCTAAAGTTGGTCCAAACTGAAGGGAAAAAAAAAAAAAAGAGTTTCCAGCGGGATTTTCCACTTTGGAATCAGGAAAATCGTGGAGCAGGGCGGAGCTGGAAGGGCCTTGGGATGCCCTGAGGGGTGGGGGATGATTCCCATCCTTTCCCTGCCCCGTTCCTGTGGAAGAATGGGATGATCCGGGGAAATCCAGTGGAATTCCCGAGCCGGGGACTCCTGGCAGCGCGGGGCCGTTCATCGGGAATCGATGGCTTGAGCACATGTGGTTATTAATTAATTAGCGCTCATTAGCGGGTTGTTCGTTATTAATCGCTGTTAACACAGCCCTCCCTCCTCCAGCCCGGCTTCCCCTCCCCTCGACATCCCGGTTTTCCTTCCTCAGCCGAAGGAATGGAAACTCTCCCCAAAATTCCCGATCCTTTGGGAATCCAGGGAGTGAGGGATGGCTGGGAACGGTGCTGTAAAAACATGGAAACAATTCCCAAAATTCCCAATCCTTTGGGAATCCAGAGTGTGAGGGATAGCTGGGAATGGTACAGTAAAAACGAGGAAATACTTCCCAAAGTTCCCAATCCTGTGGGATTTGCAGCCAGGGCTTGTTGGGAACGGCACAGATCCAGTTTTAGCAGCAGGGACTGGGGGAAACGCCGGGAATTTTAGTGCTGGAATTTCATCCCCTGGATGGGGTTTAGAGTGGAAAAGGCCACCAGGCCTGGAGAATTCCGAGCTGGAAAAACCCTTGGAAAGGCTCAGCCAGGGGGGGAGGAAAAGAAAATCAATGGAAAAGAGGGAGGGAAGAGAGGCCAGGCCAAAGCTCCCGACAAATGGAGAGGTTTAATCTGATTTGGGAGTTCTTGCCCTGATGGAATTCCGCCGGTCATGAATCACTTCGGAGCAGGGATCATCCAAAGAGGGATTTGTTCCGGGCCCCCAGCGGCTCCTGGGGCACGGGAGGGGCAGATCCCGGGGTGGAGAAGGGCACGAAGCTGCATCCCGAGGGAAAACTGGGATGGGGCAGAACGAGGGGAAAAGGGGCGTGGGGATCTCTGGGATGGGAACATTGGGGCTGGGAGCAGAGCAGGGATTCACCCCGGGGGGAGAAAATTGGGATGATCCCAAGGGAAAGCTGGGCTTGGGTGGGAACAGAGCCAGGACAGTGGGATGAGGACATCTCTGGGATGGAGAGGACGGGGAATGGAGCAGGAGTGCGGAAAACTGGGATGATCCCAAGGGCTGGAGGGGCAGGGAGGGGAATTTGGGGATCCCTGGGATGGAGGGGAAGGGGAATTAAGGATGGGGAAATTGGCACAGGCCTGTGGAGAAAACCGGGATGATCCCAAGGGAAAAGTGGGCTGGCAAGGCTTGGATGGTCAGGGCACGGAAAGAGGAGTCTGGGGATCTCCAGGATTGGGAAGAGACCAGGATTGCATCCCTGTGGAGAAAACCGGGATGATCCCAAGGGAAAACCGGCAAGGATGGCCAGGAAAGGGGCGCGCAGGAACCCCCACAACGGGGCAAAACCAGGAACAACCTGCTGCCAGCCGGGCTGGGGACACTTCCCATGGCCTGGAGATGCCGCTCCCGTTTTTCCTGCGGCTCCGGGCGCCTCGTGGAGCCGCTGGTTTTCCCAATTAGTGTCTCCTCGGATTAGGGAAGCGCTCGTTCTCCCGCTCCGGCCGAACCCCAGGCGCCAGCAGGAGCTGGAAACCGCATTAGGGCCGTGCCGAGGAGCCCCTAATGGCATCAGGGCCGAGCATTAGAGGTGCTAAGTGACAAGGAGCTCGTCAGGCCGGGATTGATGGAAACCCCGCGCCCGGAGCGCGGCCCCTCGCTCCGGAGAAATTGATAATTGCCGAGGTCTGGATTCTCTCCGCCTGTCTGGTTCCTGGAGCGCTGGGATTTGGGATGGATGGGAGCGAGGGGAAGGTGGAGGTGGCGGAGCGGAGGGGGGAAAAGAAAAATCCCAAATCCATCCAGCCTGCTTTTCCTCGCCCTTGAGGATTCCCAAAGCGGTCGTTCCTGGGAATTCCAGCATTCCAGAGCTGGGAAAAAGCCCCAGATTCGTGGCTGGCCGGGAGGAGCTGGGCTCTCCCCTGCCCTGGGCTGCAGCAGAATTAATTGGCAATTGCTGGGAGTCCACAAAGCCGGAGCCGGGTGGGAAGGAAGCCGTAAAATCCTCCCGTCCGCAGCCGTAATTCCTTCACCCCGCATTGATCCCGCGGCCTCTGCTGCCCACGGAGGGGCCGGGGGGACGGGCTGGGCATCGATCCCGGGCACCTGGGCCGGCCCCGAGCAGCCCTGACCCCTGACCCTGCCGGGGGGGATTCCCGGGCTCATCCCAGCCTGGAGCATCCCTGACCCCTGACCCTGCCGGGGGGATTCCCGGGCTCATCCCAGCCTGGAGCATCCCTGACCCCTGTCCCTGCCGGGGGGGATTCCCAGGCTCATCCCAGTCTGGAGCATCCCTGACCCCTGACCCTGCCGGGGGGGATTCCCGGGCTCATCCCAGCCTGGAGCATCCCTGACCCCTGACCCTGCCGGGGGGATTCCCGGGCTCATCCCAGCCTGGAGCATCCCTGACCCCTGTCCCTGCCGGGGGCGAATTCCCGGGCTCATCCCAGCCTGGAGCATCCCTGACCCCTGACCCTGCCGGGGGGATTCCCGGGCTCATCCCAGCCTGGAGCATCCCTGACCCCTGACCCTGCCGGGGGGGATTCCCGGGCTCATCCCAGCCTGGAGCATCCCTGACCCCTGACCCTGCCGGGGGCGAATTCCCGGGCTCATCCCAGCCTGGAGCATCCCTGACCCCTGACCCTGCCGGGGGGATTCCCGGGCTCATCCCAGCCTGGAGCATCCCTGACCCCTGACCCTGCCGGGGGGGATTCCCGGGCTCATCCCAGCCTGGAGCATCCCTGACCCCTGACCCTGCCGGGGGGGATTCCCGGGCTCATCCCAGTCTGGAGCATCCCTGACCCCTGCCCCTGCCGGGGGGGATTCCCGGGCTCATCCCAGCCTGGAGCATCCCTGACCCCTGTCCCTGCCGGGGGGGATTCCCGGGCTCATCCCAGTCTGGAGCATCCCTGACCCCTGCCCCTGCCGGGGGGGATTCCCGGGCTCATCCCAGCCTGGAGCATCCCTGACCCCTGACCCTGCCGGGGGGGATTCCCGGGCTGATCCCAGCCTGGAGCATCCCTGACCCCTGACCCTGCCGGGGGCGATTCCCGGGCTGATCCCAGCCTGGAGCATCCCTGACCCCTGACCCTGCCGGGGGCAATTCCCGGGCTGATCCCAGCCTGGAGCATCCCTGACCCCTGACCCTGCCGGGGGCGATTCCCGGGCTGATCCCAGCCTGGAGCATCCCTGACCCCTGACCCTGCCCGGGGCGATTCCCGGGCTCATCCCAGCCTGGAGCATCCCTGACCCCTGACCCTGCCCGGGGGGGATTCCCGGGCTGATCCCAGCCTGGAGCATCCCTGACCCCTGCCCCTGCCGGGGGGGATTCCCGGGCTGATCCCAGCCTGGAGCATCCCTGACCCCTGCCCCTGCCGGGGGGGATTCCCGGGCTCATCCCAGCCTGGAGCATCCCTGACCCCTGACCCTGCCGGGGGCGATTCCCGGGCTGATCCCAGCCTGGAGCATCCCTGACCCCTGACCCTGCCGGGGGGGATTCCCGGGCTGATCCCAGCCTGGAGCATCCCTGACCCCTGACCCTGCCGGGGGCGAATTCCCGGGCTCATCCCAGCCTGGAGCATCCCTGATCCTTCCCTGTTCCATCTCCGAGTTCCCAGATTGATCCCAGCCTGGAGCATCCCCGACCCCTGCCTGTGCTGGGAGCGAATTCCCAGATTGATCCCAACCCTCTGTCCTCCCTTTCCCTCCCGCCCATACAAATATCTGGGAATATTTACATTTAGGGCTTTTTTTAGGGGGAAGCTGCTGCTGCAAGGGGCACATCCCAAATCCCACTGCACCAAACCTCCCTGGCTGGAGCCGGGGAAAACACGGGAGCTCTTTGGATCGAGCTTCCGACAACCCGTTGATTGATTAATGACGGGAATCCCATTATCAGGATCACCCAGACCCCAGCGGTGAAGGGAGGACGGGCTGGAATCCCGAATTCCAGACCCTGCCCGTCCCTCCCCGCTGCCCCCACCTTGGGGCAGGATGCCTTTGAAAGCCTGGCTGCAATCCTGGGGTTTTTCCAAGCCCGAGTCTCCATGGAAGTGGATGTTTAACGCGTTCCTTCGCCTCAATCCGCAGTGTTTGGACCAAAATAATGCTCCGAGCGCTTCCCGGAGCTGCTCCGCGGGCGGATTTTGTCAGGAAATATAAATATCCTCCCCAGGCTCCCGACACCCACCTGCCCAGGCTGAGCCTGCAGCCGCAGAACTCGGAGAATTCACAATTCCACCCTCGGCGCCGGTGGGAACGTCGGGAATTCTGCGGCCTGGATTCCCAGAGGAGCTGCCCCTGCATCCCTGGAAGTGTCCAGGGCCGGCTTGGAGCAGCCTGGGATAGCGGGAGTTGGAATTGGATGGGATTTCAGCTCCTATCAACCCAACCCATCCCAGGGTTTTGATTTCCCATCCCTCTGCGGGCGCTGCAGGAACAGCCCCGGACAGCGGGAATCTGCTGGGCAGGAGGGACAGGACACAGGGAATGGCTTCCCACTGCCACTGGGCACGGATGGGTGGGATACTGGGAAGGAATTCCTGGCTGGGAGGGCAGGGAGGGGCTGGGCTGGAATTCCCAGATTTGCTGTGGCTGCCCCTGGATCCCTGGGAGTGCCCAAGGCCGGGTTGGGATAATCTGGGATCATGGAATGCATCCCTAACCATGGCAGGGGCTGGGATGAGATGGGATTTAAAACCTCTTCCCATCCCAAACCATTCCAGGGCTCCTGCACTTCCCACCCAGGTGTGCTCCAGGATGGAACGAGATGGGATTTAAAACCTCTTCCCATCCCAAACCATTCCAGGGCTGCTGCACTTCCCATCCAGGATGGATTCGCTCCCTGCTCCAAGGGGATCCCTGTGCCCATCCCGGGGCACACCCACCGAACCCTCCTCACTTTTCCCAGGATTTGCCCCCCCCCCCCCCCCCCGCAGAGCCGGGAAGCGTTGGAATTTCCAGCCCGCTGCTCCCGGCTCTCCCTCCCCGCCGAGGGGGAGCCAATTACCGGCAGCTGGTGAGAGCCGAAAATTATTATTAATTTCCAGGCGAGCATATGCTGCGTGTTAACAACCCCCGTGCCGTGGCAGAAGGGCCCGGCCCATCCAGATGGCTCAGCCCGCCTTGGGAACGGTTCGTGCCGGGAATGATTCCTGCCGGGAATGATCCCTGCTCCGGAGCACTGCAGGGATGAGGGATGGGGACGTTCCCTGCCTGGATGAGGCAGGAATCCAGCCCAGCGGAGTTTGTTGTTTTTGTTTTTTACTCAAAATAAACCCCCTGAGCTCCACCTGGGGACATTCCGTTGTCCCCAAGGGCGGGGAGCGGGGGTGTGGTGGCTCTGGAAGGCCAGGGAAGGTCCCCAGGGATGATCAGGAATGTTCTGGAAGGATGAACGTGCTGATGGAAGTTAATCGAGGAAGGGCTTGTCCAAGCCGATCCCACCAGCATCCCGCGGGGTGCTGAAACTCTCGCTGCCCCTCTCCCTGCTCAGATTCCCTGGATTTACATGCCCATGGAAGCTGGATGGTTTTCCCTTCTGCCCTGCCCGGAGAGGCCTTTCCCAGCTGGAATTGTGGATCCCACAGCCCTGTGGGGTGTTTGCCGTGTGGAATTATGGATTCCCATGGATTCCCCCCGGATCGCAGCAGCCACACCCCAAGGAGCTGCTGGGGAAGTGAAGGATGGGCTCTGCTTTTCCCGGGAAGAGGGAGCCTCGGGATTGGCAATTCCCGGTGTCCTGACCCTGGGCAGGAGCAGAAATCCAGGGAAAAAAGGGATTCGCAGCGTCAGGGACTCATTTGGACACAAATCCTCCCCAAAAGGGATTTTCCTTTGGCCATCCCCAGCTGCCAGGAAGACCCGTTTCCCCGGGAATTTTGCACAAATTTCCCACTTTTCTCCATCTCCGGGCGGCAGACGGAGATGGAATTCCTGGAGGGGCTCCAGAGATCCCGCAGGATCAGCGCAGGATCACCCCGGGCTGTCTGGATGGGACAACCCCACATCCTCCACACGGAGCACCTCCCACCACACCCAAACACCCCGCTCCCGGAATTTCGGGAATCACGGCGCCTATCCCGCTGATCCCTCTGGAATTCCGGGAAGGCGTTGGGAGGGATCAGCGGCGTCCCTTTAAATCCCACGGCCGGAATCGGCAGCGAAGCCTCCCCGGGGGAAGAGGAGTAAAAATAACTCCGTGTCAGCGGCCGCGGGAGCGGCCCCGGCTCCGCCAAGGGCAGGGGCTCGTTATAAATAGGAATAATTAATGATTCCAGCGGGGGACACGGCGCTCCACGAGGGCTTGCCTTGACACCGGCACGAAAAATTCTTCCCGGGGAAGATCCTGGGAAGATTCCAGCGCGGGATGGGAGCGCGGGGTGGGTGATCCCCGAGGGCACGGGGAAGGTGGGAGGAGGAGGAGGATGAAGGAGGAGGAAGGAAAGAGCGGCCAGGGAAGGAACAACATCGGCGTCTGAATTCCAGCCGAGCTGACACCTGGCGCCGGAGCCGCAGCGCCCCGCTCTCATTTACATTTTTAATTAAAACCCGCGGCCCGAGCAGCCCCCCGTGCCCTCCCCCGGGACGCGCCCGCTCCTCCAGGCCTCTGGAATTCCAGGAGCCGGCGCTGCCCACACAGCTGAAGGGAAAGGAGGAAGAAGAAGAGGGTTTGGGAGGAGCGGGATGTGGAGAGGATGGGGCAGATCCGTGGGGTGGGATGGGGCAGATCCATGGGGTGGGATGGGTCAGATCCGTGGGGTGGGATGGGGAAGATCCGTGGGGTGGGATGGGGCAGATCCATGGGGTGGGATGGGGCAGCTCCGGCTCCCTCCTGGCCCTCAGCCCGGGGAAACCTCACCCCGCCGGGGCTGCATCAAATGACCCAACGAACGAACACTGATCCCGACACTGATCCCGGGGAGGGGAGCGCCTGGGCGCAGCCCCCGAGACGCTTCGGGCTGTCCGAGGAGCAGGAGCTGCGGCTGCCCGGAGCTGGAGCCTTTTCCCCGGATCTCCTCCTCTCCCAACCCTTCCAGCGGCTCCCAGGGCCTGGAGGATCTGACGTTTCCCCCCGGCGCTGCGCTGAGCACGGCGGGGGAAACTCATTGCACCGAATTCCCGAATTGCGGGGGCTCCCAAATCCCCGATCCCAGATTTCCTGAGCCCCGGTCTCCCGCGGAGCAGCTCCCGGCGCTGCTGACCCGGGCGGGAGGCGATTCCCGGCCCCGGCCTTTCTGCAGGAGGAAGCGATAACGGAGAGATGAAGGCAAGCCGCGGGCTGGGCGGGATTTATGGAGCGCGGCCGCCGCTCCCGACATCCCGGGGCTCTTCCCCCGCAGCCCACAGGGCTCCCCAAAATTCCCTCCAGCTCCGGCTTTTCCCAGGAAGATGCAGCCCAGGGAAAAGGGGAGCTGAGGATTTGAGGTGGTGAGGACTGTGGTGAGGATTTTGGTGAGGATTTTGGTGAGGGTCGTGGTGAGGAGTGCCCCGGGAAGGGAGAGGAGCGAGCAGGTCATGGAATTCTGATCCCGTTGGAGGCAGGAGCCTGGCAGGGAGGGAGGCGGGGATGAGCATCAGCAGCCGCGGTAATCGAGTTAAAAACTCCATCTCTGACTCACAGCTCCACTTCTCCATCATGCCGGGCTCCTGCACACCCCAGGCTCGCGCCTGTTTCCAATTAGCCCGGGCTCTCCTGGCCCCGTGCCAGAGAGATCGGTGTCCTCATCATCCTCACCGTGTGCCCTGGGCACAGCCCCGAGGGAAAACGGGGAACAGAATCATGGAATTGCAACACGGACCCGAAATCCCACGGGCAGGGACCCGAAATCCCACGGGCACGGATCCCTCCCTTTATCCCAGGCTGCTCCAAGCCCCGTCCAGCCTGGCCTGGGGTTGGGGACCCCCACGGACGGAGCCGCCCGTGCCCCGTGGGGACGAGGAGAGGCGGGCAAAGGGCAGAGAGCCTGACGAGGATGAAGCACGATGATCCCATCGGGCCCGGCGCGGGGCTGCGGCATCCCCGAGGATGCTCGGCCTCCCTCCGCCGCCGGAGTTGGTCTGTTTGCGCCGCCTGACAGCTCGGCCTCCGCCCCGCAGCCCCGAGGAGAGAGGAACGCATGCAAATCAATTCCGGGTCGGCAGCGGCACCCGCAGCCCGGGAAAAGCGGCTGGAATGACAAAGGGAGCCCGGCGGCGGCACCTGCATGAGCTGCCGGGCCCCGGCGGCCTCCTGAGCGGCGGGGAGGGAGGAGGGCACCGGGAAAGGAGCCGGGAGTGGGGCTGGGAGAGGCTGAGGGTGTTCACACCAAACAGGGAATGTGGGATCCAGGGATGGGGAAAGGAGCCGGGAGTGGGGCTGGGAGAGGCTGAGGGTGTTCCCAGAGGACAGGGAATGTGGGATCGAGGGATGGGGGATAACGAGCCGGGAATGGGGCTGGGAGAGGCTGAGGGTGTTCACACCAAACAGGAAATGTGGGATCCAGGGATGGGGAAAACGAGCCGGGAATGGGGCTGGGAGAGGCTGAGGGTGTTCACACCAAACAGGGAATGTGGGATACAGGGATGGGGAAAACGAGCCGGGAGTGGGGCTGGGAGAGGCTGAGGGTGTTCACACCAAACAGGGAATGTGGGATCCAGGGATGGGGAAAAACGAGCCGGGAATGGGGCTGGGAGAGGCTGAGGGTGTTCACACAGGACAGGGGATGTGGGATCCAGGGATGGGGGGAAAACGAGCCGGGAATGGGGCTGGGAGAGGCTGAGGGTGTTCCCAGAGGACAGGGAATGTGGGATCCAGGGATGGGGGGAAAACGAGCCGGGAATGGGGCTGGGAGAGGCTGAGGGTGTTCACATAGGACAGGGGATGTGGGATCCAGGGATGGGGGGAAAACGAGCCGGGAATGGGGCTGGGAGAGGCCTGAGGGTGTTCACACAGGACAGGGGATGTGGGATCCAGGGATGGGGGGAAAACGAGCCGGGGATGGGGCCTGAGGGTGTTCACACAGGACAGAGGAGGTAGGATGGAGAAATGGGGGAAAACGGGGCAGGGATGGGGTTGAGAGGAGAATAAGCGTGTTCACACCTTACACAGGGAATGTGGGATCGAGGAATGGGGTGACACATGAGACAGGGATGGGGTTGGAAGCAAGATCAGGGTGCTCACACAGCTCACAGGGAATATGGGATCGAGGAATGGGGTGACACCCGACCCAGGGACAGGCTCTGGAGCAGGATTAGGATGCTCACACAGCTCACAGGGAATATGGGATCGAGGAATGGGGTGACACCCGACCCAGGGCCGGGCTCTGGAGCAGGATGAGGGTGCTCACGCCGCACACAGGCAGCGCCCCGCACGCCCACCCCCGTTCCACCCCCACCCCCCGGAGCCGCTCCCTCGGGCCCCCCGGCAGCTCCGGGGCTGCGGCAAAGGGAAGATTAGAACTGTTTCCTTTTCGGCGGGCGAGGAGCGTAATCCCCCCTTTGAAAGGCGCGTCCTGCGCTTGATGCTTCCTGACATTAATATTATCATCGGCGAGCAGCCGCAGAGCCCGGCTGTCGCCCGCGATTAGGGCGCTGACACAGATCGGCGCAAGATTTCACAAGCGGCTCATTACGGCTGACTCGGGCTCGCCGAGCCTTATATAACTCATCCCGCACTAAAACCTGTCACCCGCGGGAGCTGCTCCGCCGCCCCGGCCCGCCGGGGGCTGCTCCGGGGGGTTCGAGGCCGCCGAGAGCTCTCCCCGCCACCCCCCCGAGCTGTCCCCTCCCTCGCTGCGGGGAGGGTTCGGGGGTGTCGGGGTGGGTGGGAGGGCGCCGAGGGTTGGGCTGGGGTGGGAGGGAGTTGGAGAGGGGTGGGCAGGGGTCTGCAGCCCCTGGGGAGCGCCCCTAAACCCCGGTTTGGTGGAAATCAGACTGGTTGCACTGGAAGAGGGGGAAATGTCACCGTTTGGGGGGTTAAAGGATCTCCAGATCCTGGGGACCACCCCAGAATCCCAGTTTGGTGGAGGGTCAGACTGGTTACACTGGAAGAGGAGGAAATGTCACCGTTTGGGAGGTTAAAGGATCTCCAGACCCTGGGGATCACCCCAGAATTCCAGTTTGATGGAGGGTCAGACTGGTTGCACTGGAAGAGGGGGAAATGTCACCGTTTGGGGGGTTAAAGGATCTCCAGACCCTGGGGACCACCCCAGAATCCCAGTTTGGTGGAGGGTCAGACTGGTTTCAGTGATGGAAGAACATCTTCACGGGGAATGTCACAGGTTTGGGGCGGCATCAAAGGATCTCCAGATCCTCGGAGAGGTGAAAGGAGCCCCCCAAATTCCCAGTTTGATGGGAAGTCAGACTGGTTCCACTGGGAAAGGAGGAAATGTCACAGGTCTGTCCTTCCCCCCGGAGCCCGACAGGATCCCAAATTTGCACCACGGACGGGAGCGGGTCCTGCGGGGACCCCCAGGGCTGAGCCCCCAGGGCTGAGCCCCGCTCCGCCGCTCCCAGGAGCCAATTCCAGCCCAGGATGCCCGGGGATGCCAGGACAGCCTAATAATTAAGGATAAATCATTAATGATGAGCCCCGGTAGCGCCGGGCTGGGGGACTTGGCGCCGCTTGGCGGGTGACAATCCCACGGGTGCCACCACCTGGATTCCCGTCCCGCCCCTCCCTCCGTCCCCCTTTTTTCCTCCCCCTCCTGTCGCTGCTCAGCCACCGCCGTGACATCTCTGCCCAACACCCAAGCCCGGCCTTATCATTAAATGGAAATTACGGGCAATGATCGCTGGCGAGGGAGAGAAACCGGGACGGGAGAATGGAGAGAGGGAAGACGAAACCCGCACCGTCAGGCCGGGGAAGGAGCGGCCGCTTCCCCCTCCGGGCACAGCCCCGGGGCAGCTTCTCCCGCTCCTCTGGAGGGATCAAAAACAGGGAGAAGAGGGATGGAGGGGCTGGAGGTGGAGCGGAGCCCGCTCTTCCCATCCCAAATCCCTTTTTTTTTCCCCCGATGCAGGCGAGGTTGGAGCCTCTCAGCCCCTTTAATCCGCTCCCGTGTCAGCTGCTGCCGGAGCGGGGCCGAGATCCCAAATCCGCCTCCCGAAATCCGGCGGGATGAATGGCAGGCGGGGAGAGAGATGTTATCGGCTCCCGCTTCCCTTCCCAGCCCTCCTGCCAGGCCCTGCCTCCTCCTCCTCCTCCTCCTCCTCCTCCTCCTCCTCCTCCTCCTCTTCCCCCGAAATCAGCCGGAGGGTCAGACTGGTCCCACTGGGAAAGAGGAAATGTCACAGGGCTGGGAAGGGTTAAAGGAGCTCCAGACCCTCGGAGGGGTGAAAGGAACCCCCGAAACCCTGATTTGATGGAGTCAGACTCGTTAGAGGAGGATATTCCAGGGGAATGTCCCAGGTTTGGGAGGGGTTAAAGGACCCCCCAGACCCCTGTGGGTTGTGAGAGGAACCCCCAAAATCCCAGTTCGATGGGGGGTCAGACTGGTTGCACTGGTGGAATGACATCTTCCAGGGGAATGTCACAGGCCTGGGAGGGGGTTAAAGGACCCCCCAGGCCCCTGTGGGTTCTCCAGGCCACTCTTCCTCGGAAGCAGCCAAGGATCCTGCAGGATCTGGGGGTCTCTCCGTGCCCCCCACCCCTCCCCAGGCAGCGCAGGGACCCCTCCCTGCCCTCCCTCTCCTCCCGCCAGGCTCCAGGAGCCGATTCTCCGGGGCAGCAGCGGCCTCGCCATCAATTAGAGGCCTAAAAAGAAGGATAATTTTATCAGTGGGGAGGTGGGGGTTCGGCATCCCGGGTAATGGGAGCATCATGTCTCCAATTAAAGTTGGGAATATTCATCCCGGAGCCGAGCTGACGTTGATGGGGCTGTCAGAGTCAATCTCCTTCAAGGGCTGCTTCTCCGAGCACTTTGGATTATGGATCATTAAAAGAAATAGATATTTATTTAAAAAAAAAAATCGGTCTTTGGAAAAAAAAAAATCGGTTTGGGGTGGGTTTTGTCATTCCCAGTTTTGTCATTCCCAGTTTTCCCAAAAAGATGAGAAATCCAATGGAAAAAACCCGATCCTGTTCCAGGGAAATTATTCCAGGTTTATTGTGGTTATGGAAATCCAGAGGTTCCAGATGTGCGGCCGGGATCCTTCCTCGTGGGGAGCTCTGGGAATGTGGGATACCCCAAAAAACCCGGAGGGACGCTCTGCCGGGGGGGCTGGAATGGGGATCCTGGAATGGGGATCCTGGAATGGGGATCCTGGAATGGGGATCCTGGAATTGGGATCCTGGAATGGGGATCCTGGAATTGGGATCCTGGAATGGGGATCCTGGAAATGGGATCCTGGAATTGGGATCCTGGAATGGGGATCCTGGAAATGGGATCCTGGAAATGGGATCCTGGAATGGGGATCCTGGAAATGGGATCCTGGAACTAGGATCCTGGAATGGGGATCCTGGAATTGGGATCCTGGAATGGGGATCCTGGAAATGGGATCCTGGAATGGGGATCCTGGAATTGGGATCCTGGAATGGGGATCCTGGAAATGGGATCCTGGAAATGGGATCCTGGAATGGGGATCCTGGAAATGGGATCCTGGAACTAGGATCCTGGAATGGGGATCCTGGAATTGGGATCCTGGAACGGGGATCCTGGCGGAGCTGCAGGCTCCCACCTGAGCCACCTCTGGCTGCTCCAGTGACAAAACAAAATGAACCCCGGGGAGCAGGGGACGGTGTCAGGACAATTGTCACCGATGTCACACACACCTCCAGCCACCCCCGGCTTTGCTCCACTCCCGATTCCAGCGGTTTCCTCCTGGTTTCCAGCAGGAAAGGGAGGGAAAAGGGCTGCCCCGGGCCTGTGACCCTCTCCCAAAGGGGACCGGGATTTGGGGCCGGGGGCTCCGTGATTCCCACAGTTCCTGGAATTCCGGCCCCGGGAGCTGCCTGGGCCGGGCTGTTCCAGGATATTTTCCAGGATATTTTCCAGGATATTTTCCAGACCGTTTGCACGGGCACCTCCAGGTCATTTCGATCACTTTAAGCCACTTATCTGCCCATTTCCCTGCCCGTAACATTCCCCTAATTCCATTACTCGGCAGCCGCCGAGCGCAGCAGGGCAAACAGCCGGAGAGTCCGCACGGACACAGCGGCTCCTCCAGGGGCTGTGTCCTTGCCGGGGACACGGGGGACACTGGGGACACTGGGGATACTGGGGATACTGGGGATACTGGGGATACTGGGGACACGGGGGATACTGGGGACACGGGGGATACTGGGGACACGGGGGACACTGGGGATACTGGGGACACTGGGGACAGGGGGACACTGGGGATACTGGGGATACCGGGGACAATGGGGATACTGGGGACAATGGGGGCATTGGGGACACTGGGGACACTGGGGACATTGGGGGCATTGGGGACACTGGGGATACTGGGGACACTGGGGACACGGGGGACACTGGGGACACTGGGGACACTGGGGACAGGGGGACACTGGGGACACTGGGGACACTGGGGACACTGGGGACACTGGGGACACTGGGGGCATTGGGGACACTGGGGACACTGGGGATACTGGGGACACGGGGGACACTGGGGACAGGGGGACACTGGGGATACTGGGGACACTGGGGATACTGGGGACACGGGGGGACACTGGGGACACTGGGGACACGGGGGACACTGGGGACACTGGGGACACTGGGGATACTGGGGATACTGGGGACAGGGGGACACTGGGGACACGGGGGATACTGGGGACACGGGGGACACTGGGGACACTGGGGACACTGGGGACACTGGGGATACTGGGGACAGGGGGACACTGGGGACACGGGGGACACTGGGGACACGGGGGACACTGGGGATACTGGGGACACTGGGGACACTGGGGACACGGGGGATACTGGGGACACGGGGGACACTGGGGATACTGGGGACACTGGGGGCATTGGGGACATTGGGGACACTGGGGATACTGGGGACAATGGGGGCATTGGGGACACTGGGGACACTGGGGACACTGGGGACAATGGGACAGTGGGGGTACGGGGACACTGGGGACATCACTGACCCTGGGGACACTGGGGACAATGGGACAATGGGGACACTGGGGACAATGGGGACTGTAGGGATTTCCAACACCCAATTCCCATTTTCCATGGGTCGGGGATCCTCTCCTGGGATTTGGAACACCGAATTCCCACTTTCCATGGGTCGGGGATCCTCTCCTGGGATTTCCAACACCCAATTCCTGTTTTCCCTGGGTCGGGGATCCTCTCCTGGGATTTCCAACACCCAATTCCCGTTTTCCATGGGTCGGGGATCCTCTCCTGGCCCCCCAGGGGCTGAGGGGAGATCCATCCCGCTCTCCCCTGCTCTCACACAGGGATTCCGTGTTTTCCCAGACGTTTCCCAGCCCCGCTGCTCCGCTGGAGCCGGGAATCCTCAGCCGAGGACGCCAGGGCCAGGCCAGAGCTCCCGCAATTACCCATTAACATCCCGGGAGTGGATGGAAATCTCATTCCCGGGGCTGGGGAGAGCGAAGGGCCCCGAGCTTTTATCCAAACTCGATTTGCTGCGTTCCCAGCCCGGGCCGAGCGCACGGCTCCGGAGCCGGTCCCGATCCCGGCTGCTCCCGCGTCATTCCCGAGTCTCGGCAGGAACTCTGCTCCGGGTCCTGCGCCTCCTTCCCGAGGAGGAATTGTTCGGATGGGACAGTTCCCTGTGCCTCCTTCCTTGTGCCCTCATCTGATGGAAAAATTCCCCTTGTCACCATCCCTGTTCATCCGCTCCGACGGGAACAATTCCCTTTTCCTCCATCCCTGCTCCCTCCACCTCATGGGAATAATTCCCCTTGTCACCATCCCAGTTCCCTCCATCCAACGGGAACAATTCCCTCTCCTTTGCCTCCATCCCTATTTTCTCCATCCAATGGGAACAATTCCCGTTGTCACCATCCCAGTTCTCTCAATCCAATGGGAACAATTCCCTCTCCTTTTACTCCATCCCAGTTCCCTCAATCCAACGGGAATAATTCCCTCTCCTTTGCCTCCATCCCTATTTTCTCCATCCAATGGGAACAATTCCCGTTGTCACCATCCCAGTTCCCTCAATCCAACGGGAACAATTCCCTCTCCTTTTACTCCATCCCAGCTCCCTCAATCCAACGGGAACAATTCCCTCTCCTTTTACTCCATCCCAGCTCCCTCAATCCAACGGGAACAATTCCCTCTCCTTTTACTCCATCCCAGTTCCCTCAATCCAACGGGAACAATTCCCTCTCCTTTGCCTCCATCCCTATTTTCTCCATCCAATGGGAACAATTCCCTCTCCTTTCCGCCATCCCTGCCCGCTCCATCCCACGGAACACTCTGTTTGCCCGTGGACGGCTCTTCCACTCCATCCCAGGAGTCTCCTGATCCCAAATCCCGGCCGTCCCAGCTCTGCCCCTCCCGTTTTTTCCCCGCCGTGGGGCTGGAGCCGCGTTTGGACACGGAGGGCAGAGCGAGGGGCGAGCAGGGATCTGTTCCTTGGCGCCGGAAAATTCCCGAGCGCTTCCCCGGCAGCGCCGGCGTCGGGCCCAGGTGCCGAGGGCGAGGATGGAAATGTCAGCTGCGATTTGGGGCCGCCGGGGATGACGGTGACACAGCGGCCGAGGTGACAGAGCGGCCGAGGTGACAGAGCGGCCGAGGTGACAGCTCCGCTCCGTGTCCTGCGGGGCGGGGCCGCGCCTGTCCCCGCCCGCGGCCACCAGCGCCGTGGCTCTGCCCTGTGCCGGTCACTGTGAAATCCCAAAAATTCACTGACAGGAGGAGGGTGGCTGTGCCATCCCTGGTGACACTGGGGCCACCAGCGCCGTGGCTCTGCCCTGTGCCGGTCACTGTGAAATCCCAAAAATTCACTGACAGGACAGGGGTGGCTGTGCCATCCCTGGTGACACTGGGGCCACCAGCGCCGTGGCTCTGCCCTGTGCCGGTCACTGTGAAATCCCAAAAATTCACTGACAGGACAGGGGTGGCTGTAGCATCCCGTTGTAGCAGGGCCTGCCACAGGAGCCGGATGGGCGCCGCGCTGGAGCGTTCCATGGGAAGGGAGAATCCCTAAAAACTGGGATGGGATGTCACTGATGGGGCTGGGATGTCACCGATGGGGTTGGGATATCACCGATGGGGCTGGGATGTCACCGAAGGGGTTGGGATATCACCGATGGGGCTGGGATGTCACCGAAGGGGCTGGGATGTCACCGAAGAGGCTGGGATGTCACCGAGCTGCTCCCGCTGGCCACAGCCCCCAGAGCAGGCGGAGGAGCCTCCAGCAGCCCCGGGGTTGATCCGGAGCGGGTTTGGAATCGGCCGAGCTCCTTTTCCTTCTTCCCCCGCGATTCCGGAGCCGTCAGGGAGCAGCGGGGAAGGGCTTGGACTCCCCGGCAGAGGTTAAAGAGGCAAAATCAGCTCCGAAAACAGCAGCGAGGGCAAAAATAGCCTCAGCTCGGCGTGGAGCTGTCGGGGCCCATCAGCGTCGGGGCGCTCCAAGGACTCCCACCGCCCGTGGCCACGAGCCGGCCGCTCCCTCCGCCCCGGGAACGCGATCCCGGAGGAACGGCCCGCGGGAAGAGCCCCCACGGCATCGCGGCTTCGGCCCCCGGCAGCCCTGGAGGGAGGAGGAGGAGGAGGATGAGGAGGATGAGGAGCTCTGGGAAAGGGGGAGGGAGGCGGGATGTCCCCGAGGGTGTCCTTGTGGCCGCAGTGAACCCGCCGTGCCCTCCGCGCTGCCGGGGCAAACCTCGCCCGGAGCGAGAAGAAGAAAAAAAGAATCAAATGAAAGGTTGAAGTCACATGTGCAAGGGCAGGAAAAGCCCCCCGGTGTCACCCCGGGGCGGCCGAGCGTCCCCCGGCACCGCCCCGAGCCCGGCGAGGGAGAGCGGATCCCTGCGCTGGGAATCCTTCCCCGGGCTCCCGGGGCCACGGAGAGGGAGCCAGCCAGGGATCCAGGCGGGATTGATCCGGGGATCCAGGCGGGATTGATCCAGGGATCCAGGCGGGATTGATCCGGGGATCCAGGCGGGATTGATCCGGGGATCCAAGCGGGATTGATCCAGGGATCCAGGTGGGATTGATCCGGGGATCCAGGCGGGATTGATCCGGGGATCCAGGCGGGATTGATCCAGGGATCCGGGCGGGATTTGTCAGGGGATCCAGGCGGGATTGCTCCGGGGATCCAGGCGGGATTGATCTGGGAATCCAGGTGGGATTTGTCAGGGGATCCAGGTGGGATTTATCCAGGGATCCAGGCAGGATTTATCCATGGATCCAGGAGGGATTTATCTGGGGATCCAGGTGAGATTTATCCATGGATCCAGGCAGGATTTATCCAAGGACCCAGGCAGGATTTATCCGGGGATCCAGGCGGGATTTGTCAGGGGATCCAGACTCGATTTATCCAAGGGCCCAGCTGTGTGTTATCCTGGGATCCATGCGGGATTTATCCAGGGATCCAGGCAGGATTTATCCGGGGATCCATGTGGGATTTATCCAGGGATCCATGCGGGATTTATCCAAGGGCCCAGGCAGTAACGAGCAGGCATTTGCTCTCCTGAGGAAGGGGCAGAGGGCTCTGGAGCAGCTCCCGCTGTCCCTGCGGCTGGGATCCCATCACACACCCAGGGCAGGGAGAGCAGCGGGATCTGTGGGAATGGCACTTTGGGAAATCTGGGGACAGGGGTGACACCCGAACACGGAGCCAGCTGCGAGCCGGCCAAATTGGAGGTGTCCTGGTCACTGCCAGCTCCAGCTGGGGAACGGGGAGAGCCGCGGGGCTCTGCTCCCCAAGTCCCCTCCCGCTCTCCTGTCCCCATGGCTGTCACCCACCCAGGGATGTGGCACCTTGTCCCTGGTGCCCCTCTGCCACCACCAGAGCATCCCCATTGCCAAGGTCACGCCCGGGTGTCCCTGTGCCCTCCCCGGGTGTCCCTGTGCCCCCCGGGTGTCCCTGTGCCATCCCCGGGTGTCCCTGTGACCCCCCGGGTGTCTCTGTGCCCCCCCCGGGTGTCCCTGTGCCATCCCCAGGTGTCTCTGTGCCCCCCCCGGGTGTCCCTATGCCCCCCCCCGGTGTCCCTCTGCCCCCCGGGTGTCCCTGTGCCCCCCCCCCGGTGTCCCTGTGCCCCCCGGGTGTCCCTCTGCCCCCTTGGGTGTCCCTCTGCCCCCCCCGCAGCCCCCTCCTCTCCCATCCCCTTGGATGGAGCAGCGCGGGGGGAGCGGATTTTGGGGGGGGGCGGATTTCGGGGAGCGCGGGGGGGTGGATTTTGGGGGGGGCCGGATTTCGGGGAGCGCGGGGGGGTGGATTTTGGGGGGGCTGGATTTTGGGGAGCGAGGGAGGCGGATTTTGGGGGGGGTGGATTTCGGGGAGCGCGGGGGGGTCTCGCCTCGGGCTCTGCGGCATCGCCGGAGCCGCCGCGGCTCCCCCGGAGGGGCCAGGCAGGTGCATCCCGGCCGGGAGAGGCGGATGGATAACGAGGTCGGAGGATGAGGCGGCCGGGGGTGGGCGCGGAGCCCCCCCAGACCCCCGCCCCGGGCGGAAGGAAGGGCGGGCGGCCCCGCGGAGGGGCGGGCGGGGGCAGGCCCGGGGAGGGGACGGGCTCTGCCCCTTCTCCGGGGCTCGGCGGAGCGCGGCCGCCCCTCGCCGCGCCCCCTCCCCGGCAGCCGGAGCTCGGCAGACGCCGGCGGGAGCCCGGCGGAGCCCGGAGCGCGCAGCGGAGCCCGGAGCGCGCAGCGGAGCCCGGAGCGCGCGGCGGAGCCCGCCGGGGATGCGGGAGGCGGCGAGCGGCTGAGGGAGGACCCGGCTCCGCGCCGGGCGGAGCGATCCCCCCCTTCCCTTCTCCTCCAGCCCATCGCATTTAGGATCTACCTGACCGCCTTGGGAATTATCGATTTTTTTTTTTATTATTTTTTTTATTGCTCCCCCCTCTCCCTTATTTTTTTTTTCCTTGATTTTTACCTTTTTTTTTTTTTTTTTTTTTTTTTTTTTTTTTTGCACACGTGGAGGTGCGCGTGGATTTTTTTTTTTTTCCTACCATGATCTTGGCAAACGCCTTCTGCATCGTCCTCTTCGTAGGTGAGTGGCCCCGGCGGGGCTTGCCGGGGGTCGGTTGGTCGGTTGTCGCCTGGCCGAGGTGGCGCGTCCCCAAGCCCCGGGGCGAGGGGCTGAGGCAGCGGGCGAGCCCCTGCGAGCTGCCACGGGCGCTGCTGCGGCAGCAGAGAGCGGCACGGCGAGGGCTTTAACTTCATTTCCCATTCCCCCTCAACTTGAAACGGGGAGGGGGACACGGGGGGAGGACACGGGGGGGGACACAGCCCCCGCCGCCCCCTCGGGGCTGGAGCGGGCACCGTCACCCCGCAGCCGAGCCCTGCCCGTCCCCCAGCCCCTTCTCCCCGTGTTCAGCCAGCGCGGGGTTGCGTTTCGGGGGGAAGATTTTTCCCCTTCTCCCGCTCCCCCCCCCGTGTCTGCCGCTGCCCTCCCTGCCGGCCGCTCCCCCTCCCGCGCCATTCCGGAGCTCGGGAAGGCGGCGCGGAGCCGGGGCTGGCAAAGTTGGGCTCGTGGCTCGGCTGGGAACGGCCGGAACCGCGGAGCCCCGTGCCGGGAGAACGCTCCGGTTCCCCGGGCTGCCTCCCCCGCAAGGAGCCGCTGGGAGGAACGGGGAGCGCCCCCGGCCCGCGCTGGGGTTGGGGTGAAAAGGAAACGGGAAATGTTCGGGGGGGGAGGGAGAGGTTTTGTTTGCCCTCCGCGGCTTCGGGCGTGTCGCGCTCCCGGTGCCATTCCCGCATCCCGCGGGTCCCCGGGATGTGATCCCGGCTCGCTGCGGCGCCCGGAGAACTTCGCGGAGCCGGCCTGGGCTCGGGGACAGGGACAGGGGACAGGGACAGGGGACAGGGACAGGGGACAGGGGACAGGGACAGGGACAGGGATAGGGGCAGGGGACAGGGACAGGGACAGGGGACAGGGACAGGGGACAGGGACAGGGGACAGGGACAGGGGACAGGGTACAGGGATAGGGGCAGGGGACAGGGACAGGGGACAGGGGACAGGGGACAGGGGACAGGGGCAGGGGGCAGGGGACAGGGGACAGGGGACAGGGGACAGGGGACAGGGGACAGGGGACAGGGACAGGGGACAGGGGGCAGGGGACAGGGGACAGGGGACAGGGGACAGGGACAGGGGACAGGGGCAGGGGGCAGGGGACAGGGGACAGGGACAGGGACAGGGGACAGGGGACAGGGACAGGGGACAGGCGGCCTCTAAGGGAGACTTGAAGGTTGGCACAGCCCGTTCCGGGGGGACGCGGGGCTGGGGGTCCCCGGGGCTCCATCCTCTGCTCCCGCCTGGAATGGGGGGCGCGGGCTCTGCCCCGCTGCCAGCGCCCCCCGAGCCAGCCAGGGGGTGCCCAGGGGGGTGGGGACCCCCCAAACCTCTGGGGACGGGGGGGACAGAGGCCTGAGGGGGCGGGGTGGGGACACGAGTGGGGACACCCCCGTGCCGAGGGGGGGGAAGGGCGCTCCAGCCAGGCTGGGGGCACAGCTGGACATCTGGACCTGCGTCCAGGCACAGCTGGGTGGCTCCTGGAGAGATCTGGGGTGCGGGGACCCCGCAGAGGGGGACAGGGGTGCCCCACCTCGGGCATCCAAACCCCCACAGCGGGGTTGGCGTCGGAGCAGGGACCTGTGTCCCTCCCACATATTCCTGGCTGTCCCCGCCGATTCCTCGGTGTCCCCATATTCCTGGGTGTCCCCAATTTCTGGGTGCCCCCATATTCCTGGGTGTCCCCGAGGTTTTCTGGGTGCAGGGCCAGGCTGAGGAGCTGCACCCCGAGCAGGGACCCCCACACCCCCAGATTTAGGGGCTGGGGTGACCACGGCGAGGATCCCGGGGCAAGGATCAGCCCTTCCCAGCCGGGATCATTCCCGGAAAAAACCAGGAAAGCCCTTTTGCTCCTGGCCGGGAGAAGCTGCCGAGCGATCCAGGCGAGGAGAAGCGTTTCCCTCTAAAGCTGCCGGGTGCGCGGAGGTCTCCGGCAGAAGCGGAGCGGGAGAAGGTGGATCGGAGCTCGGGAAGAAGCTGCTGGAGCCGGGAGAAGCCGTGGGAGCGGCAGGGAGAAAAAAGGGGCCATCGCCTTGTGCAGCCGCCTGCAAACCCTGGCTGTGCTCCGGGGATTAGCCGGGAATTCTCTGCAGATCTTCCGGGAATGGGAGTTCAGGGAGGGCGGCTCTGCCCGGAGGGGTTTTTGTTCGGGTGGGGGGGGGGGGATAGAAAATTCCCTTCCTCAGCTTCGCCCTCCACCCAAAGCCCCCGCTGGAGCCTCGCTGGGAATGCGGAGCCGGGCAAAGGAAAAGCGCCGAGCCCGGGCTGATCCCGGCGGGATTTTGGGCTGTGCCTGCCCCTGCTGCTCCAGCGGGACGTGCCCGGCTCCGGGATGTGCCGGAATTCCCGGGCTGGATGCCCCGGGATGCTGCGAGGGGCCGTCAGGGCTCCGCTCCCTGCAAATCCGTGGGAGAACGGTGGGAAAAAAAAAAAAGGCAAAATCCAGGAGGATCGGGGCCAGCTCACCCACACACCCCGGCCCCGCCGCTCGATCCACTGTGGGATTCCCGATCCCGCCCAGCCGGCGCCGGGATGTGCTGCTGGGGGCTCACAGGAGCTTCCAGGGGCTCCTGTGGCCAGGGATGTGCCCCTGGGCCCGCCCCTGGAGACAGGGACGAGCCACAGGAGGGGAGTTCTGGGAAGAGGCTTCTGGACAAGTGGGAGCTGGAGCTGGGAGCAAACACGGCTGGAGCTGGAGCTGAGCTGGGAGAGGATGGAATGTGGGGGAGCTCTGGGATGGTTCTCCAGGTCCACAGGAGCTCTGGGATGGTTCTCCAGGTCCAGAGGAGCTCTGGGATGGTTCTCCAGGTCCAGTGGAACTCTGGGATGGTTCTCCAGGTCCAGTGGAACTCTGGGATGGTTCTCCAGGTCCAGAGGAGCTCTGGGATGGTTCTCCAGGTCCAGAGGAACTCTGGAATGTTCTCCAAGCCCATCAGAGCTCTGGAATGGCTCTCCATGCCTGATGGAGCTCTGGAATGCCTTTGCACATCCAGCAGAGCTGTGGGAATGGCTCTCCACACCCCAAGGAATTCTGGGATGGCTCTCCACGCCCCATGGAATTCTGGAATGGCTCTCCACGCCCATGGAATTCTGGGATGGCTCTCCACACCCCAAGGAATTCTGGAATGGCTCTCCATGCCCATGGAATTCTGGGATGGCTCTCCACATCCATGGAATTCTGGGATGGCTCTCCACGCCCATGGAATTCTGGAATGGCTCTCCACGCCCATGGAATTCTGGAATGGCTCTCCACACCCCATGGAATTCTGGGATGGCTCTCCACGCCCATGGAATTCTGGAATGGCTCTCCACGCCCCATGGAATTCTGGGATGGCTCTCCACACCCATGGAATTCTGGAATGGCTCTCCACACCCCATGGAATTCTGGGATGGCTCTCCACGCCCCGTGGAGCTAAGGGATGAATCTGCATGTCTGGTGGAGCTGTGGGATGGCTTTCCACACCCAGCGGAGCTCTGGAATAACTCATCGTGTCCATGGAATTCCTGGATGTCTCTCCATGTCCCCTGGAGCTCTGGGATGTCTCTCCATGCCCCTGGAGCTCTGGGATGTCTCTCCATGCCCCTGGAGCTCTGGAATGTCTCTCCATGCCCCTGGAGCTCTGGGATGTCTCTCCATGTCCCCTGGAGCTCTGGAATGTCTCCAACACCCCGGAGCAGTTTCCCTGTGGCTGCAGCAGGATCAGCCGTTCCCAGCCGGATGCCTCGGGATGGGATTTCCCGGCGTGTGAAGGCGCAGAGCTCCAAAGGATCATCCCAAAGCGTCCTCGGGGCATTCCCGACCCCCGGATCGGTGTTTGGGGGTCCCTGCAGTGTGCCGGGAATGTCCCTCCATGGATCCCACCTGCCTCCCGTGTGGAATACAATCCTGCCAGGCCGGGCCTGGCCTTCCAGGGGAATCTGCTGCTCCAGATTGGATCTAACGGGCTGTGGGGGCTCCTGGACAACCTCCAGACGTTTGGGAATGCAGCGGCGTCATCGGGATCTGTGGGATCCGTGGGATCTGTTCCTCGGAGTGACCTCAGCCAGCAGACCTGTCCCCACCTGGACACTGCCCACCCTGAGCCCTGTCCCTCCTCAGAGCCCCCCTGGCAGCCGAGGTGGGCAGTGTCACCTGCTCCAGGGCCACCCGCTCCAGGGCCAGGGCCACCTGCTCCAGTGTCACACACTGCAGCGCCACCTGCTCCAGTGCCACCTGCGCCAGGGATCCACTCCAGGGCCACCTGCTCCAGTGCCACCTGTGCCAGGGATCCACTCCAGGGCCACCTGCTCCAGTGTCACCTGCTCCAGGGCCAGGGCCACCTGCTCCCGTAGGACATAGCAGGAAGGGACCTGCTCCAGTGTCACCCTGTCCAGTGTCACCCTGCTCCAGTGTCACCCTGCTCCAGTGTCACCCTGTCCAGTGTCACCCTGCCCAGCGCCGCCCGCTCCCGTGGCACACAGAGAAAGGGACGCGTGCCCAGCCCCGGGGGTGGCAGGGGACCAGCCCCGCCCGCCGGGGGGGCACTCGGGTGGCCCCTGTCGCGTTCCTGTAGGTGTCACTGTCCCCCTGCCAGAGCCGGGCCGGGGAGGGGCCGCCCGAGGTGGTCCCGGCGGCTGGGGACACGGGGGGGACTCACCGAGGGGTCACCCCCCGGCCGCCGCCCTCGGGGGGCCCAGAGCGGGGTCCCCTCCCCGTCACCCCCCGGAGCAGCGCGGGCTCCCCTCCCGGTCCTGCCATTCCCGGTTTTGCCGCTCCAGAGCTTTCCCTGGAAGCTGCAGGGCGGAGGAGGGGCACCAGCGGTGCCGGCGGGTCCCGCCCGCCCTGTCCCCATCAGCGGGCGGCGCGGGCCGGGGGAGGCGACAGCAGCGCTGCCTGTCCCCCGTTCCCCTGAGAAGGGACAAGCCAGGCTGCATTTAGCAGGAATTTATCTCCGGGAGGAAAAGCGGGAAGGGTGGGAACGGTGGGAGAGCCGTGGGACTGCGGGGACAGGGATGGCGCGGTGCCACCCGCGCGGGCAGAGCCTGCCCCGAGCCGCCGCCGCCCCGCCAGGCCCGAGCGCCCCCAAAGCCCCAAAAACATTTCCCGTGACGGGGCTGGAAAGGACGAGCAGCCGAAGGCAGCCCCGAGCGCGGCGTGCGCGGGGAATGGGGACGGCTCCGGGGGCGCGCGGGCTCATCCGGCTGTGCGCGTGGAACGGGGAACGCGGGGAGCTGCGGGGTGACCCCCGCACCTTCCCGCCCCACAGCCGCCAATTCCGGCCCCTGGGGGCTCCAGGGATGTCCCTGGGAGCGCTCCTGGACGAGGCTTGGAGCAGCTGCGGCGGGGAAGGTGTCCCTGCCCACGGCAAGGGCCGTTTGAGGTCTGTGCCCACCCAGGCCGGGCCGTGCTTGTAGGATCTCATTCCGGCCTCTGCCGTGCCCAGGCCGCTCCAAGGTGGCCTTGGCCACTTCCAGGGATGAGGCAGCCCCTGGGAATTCCATCCCAGCCCCTCCCCGGGGGGAATTCCTTCCGTTTATGCAACCTCAATTTCCAATTCGACCTTTAAAACCCCATTCCAGCCCGGACAATTCCAAGAGTCCACGGCACTCCCAGCCTTTCAGCCCCAGCTTTTAAACCCCATTCCAACCCGGACAATTCCATGGCACTCCCAAGCTCTTCCAGCTTGGCCTTTAAAACCCCTTCCAAGCCCAACCATCCCAAGATTCCTTGGCACTCCCAGGCTTTCAGCTCCATCCTTAAAATCCCTTCCAACTCAGACAATTCCACGACTCCCAGGCTTTCAGCTCCATCCTTAAAAGCCCTTCCAACCCAGACAATTCCATGACTCGCGGGCCGGGTTTAGCCAGGCTGGGCTGACCTCAGGTGCCTCCACGCCAGCCGGGGCGGGGGCACCACCACCCCGGTAAAATTTCCTCTCCTTCTGTGCAAGGAAAGGGAGAAAAAAAGGCAGAAACAACAAAAAAAAGCCAATTAAAGCCTGTGGTGAATAACCTCCGCCGGCTGCAGGCACAGGCACAACTCCCTCATCCCCAGGTCCATCCTCGGGGACACCTTTCCCACAGAATCCCTGAATTGCCAGCCTGCTTTGGGCTGGAGAGGGGCTTAGAAACCTCGTCCCAAAACCCCTGCCGCGGGGAGGGAGCCCTGAGGGTGCTCCTGGAGGGGAGGGAGCTCCGGGGGAAGGGTCTCCAGGAGCTGAGGGTGCTCCGAGGGAGAGCGCCCGGAAGGGACGGAGCTCTGGGAGGGGAGGCTGCTCCAAGAGAAGGTGCTCCGGGAGGTCGGGGTGCTCTGAGGGAGGGTGCTCCAGGAGGGGAGGGTGATCCTGTGGGAAGGTGTGCCAGGTGAGGGTGCTCCGAGGGAGGGGAGAGTGCTCCAAGAGAAGATGCTCCGGGAGGTCAGGGTGCTCTGAGGGAACGTTCTCCAGGAGGGGAGGGTGATCCTGCAGGAGAGCGCCTTGAGGGAAAGGTGCTCCAGGTGGAGAGGATGCTCTGAGGGAAGGTGCTTCTGAGGGAAGGTGCTCCTGCAGGAGGGCGCTCACCTCCCTCTGTCCCTCACCTTGTGCCCTCTCACCTTGTGCCCTCCTCCCTCACCTGTGCCCTCCTCTCTCACCTTGTGCCCTCCTCTCTCCCTCACCTTGTGCCCTCCTCTCTCCCTCCCTCACCTGTGCCCTCCTCTCTCACCTGTGCCCTCCTCTCTCACCTTGTGCCCTCTCACCTTGTGCCCTCCTCCCTCACCTGTGCCTCACCTGTGCCCTCCTCTCTCCCTCCCTCACCTGTGCCCTCCTCTTTCCCTCCCTCACCTGTGCCCTCCTCTCTCCCTCCCTCACCTGTGCCCTCCTCTCTCCCTCCCTCACCTGTGCCCTCCTCTCTCACCTGTGCCCTCCTCTCTCACCTTGTGCCCTCCTCTCTCACCTGTGCCCTCCTCTCTCCCTCACCTGTGCCCTCCTCTCCCCCTCACCTTGTGCCCTCCTCTTTCACCTTGTGCCCTCCTCTCTCACCTGTGCCCTCCTCTCTCACCTGTGCCCTCCTCTCTCCCTCCCTCACCTGTGCCCTCCTCTCTCACCTTGTGCCCTCCTCCCTCACCTGTGCCCTCCTCTCTCACCTTGTGCCCTCCTCTCTCACCTGTGCCCTCCTCTCTCCCTCACCTGTGCCCTCCTCTCCCCCTCACCTTGTGCCCTCCTCTTTCACCTTGTGCCCTCCTCTCTCACCTTGTGCCCTCCTCTCTCACCTTGTGCCCTCCTCTCTCACCTGTGCCCTCCTCTCTCACCTGTGCCCTCCTCTTTCACCTTGTGCCCTCCTCTCTCACCTGTGCCCTCCTCTTTCACCTTGTGCCCTCCTCTTTCACCTTGTGCCCTCCTCTCTCACCTTGTGCCCTCCTCTCTCACCTGTGCCCTCCTCTCTCACCTGTGCCCTCCTCTTTCACCTTGTGCCCTCCTCTCTCACCTGTGCCCTCCTCTCTCACCTTGTGCCCTCCTCTTTCACCTTGTGCCCTCCTCTCTCACCTTGTGCCCTCCTCTCTCACCTGTGCCCTCCTCTCTCACCTGTGCCCTCCTCTCTCACCTTGTGCCCTCCTCTCTCACCTTGTGCCCTCCTCTCTCACCTTGTGCCCTCCTCCCTCACCTGTGCCTCACCTGTGCCCTGCTCTCTCCCTCCCTCACCTTGTGCCCTCCTCTCTCACCTTGTGCCCTCCTCTCTCACCTGTGCCCTCCTCTCTCTCTCCCTCACCTGTGCCCTCCTCTCTCACCTGTGCCCTCCTCTCTCCCTCCCTCACCTTGTGCCCTCCTCTCTCCCTCACCTTGTGCCCTCCTCTCTCACCTTGTGCCCTCCTCTCTCACCTGTGCCCTCCTCTCTCACCTTGTGCCCTCCTCTCTCACCTTGTGCCCTCCTCTCTCACCTGTGCCCTGCTCTCTCACCTGTGCCCTCCTCTCTCCCTCCCTCACCTGTGCCCTGCTCTCTCCCTCCGCCGGCCCAGATGAGATCCTGCGCTCCCTGGGCGGGCCCCCGTCGCCGCCGGCGCTGGCCCCGCCGGGCTGGCGAGTGCCCGTGGACTGCGTGCGAGCCAACGAGCTGTGCGCGGGCGAGCCCAGCTGCAGCTCCCGCTACCGCACCCTGCGGCAGTGCCTGGCGGGCAGGGACAGGAACACCATGCTGGCCAACAAGGAGTGCCAGGCCGCCCTGGAGGTGCTGCAGGAGAGCCCCCTGTACGAGTGCCGCTGCAAGAGGGGCATGAAAAAGGAGCTGCAGTGCCTTCAGATCTACTGGAGCATCCACCTGGGGCTCACCGAAGGTGAGCGGGCGGCGCCGGGGGTGAGACCTGGGGGCTGTGGGGAGGGGGGATCCCAACTGGAGCACCCTGGGGGCGGTGGGGATGGGGGGATCCCAACTGGATCGTCCTGGGGGTGATGGGGATGGGGAGAGGGATCCCAAATGGAGCACCCTGGAGGTGGTGGGGATCCCAACTGGATCGTCCTGGGGGTGGTGGGGATGGGGATCCCCAAATGGATCGTCCTGGGGGTGGTGGGGACGGGGATCCCCAAATGGATCGTCCTGGGGGTGGTGGGGATGGGGATCCCCAATGGATCAGCCTGGGGGTGGTGGGGATGGGGAGGGGGTTTGGGTGAGCTGGGGGAAACGGGGTGGGGGGTGGTCGAGCAGCCGGGGCGGGGCAGGTGGGCAGGCCAGGGAATTCAGGTGAAAACCCCACAAAACTCAGATGGACACCCCCAGGAAATCCAAATTAAAAGCTCAGGTGAGCGGCTCGGGTAGGGGAGACGAGCACCCCAGGAAAGAGGAATGGGCACCCCAGGAAATTCAGGAGAAAATCCCAGGAAATTGTGATTAACGCCCCAAGAAATTCAGATGAAACCCCCCAAAATTTCAGATGGGCACCTCAGAGCCAGCACGGGGAACCCCCCAAACCCACCTCAGTTTGTGCCGGAATCACCTGGATGGCAGAAGGGATCCCTGCCCGTGGGAGGGCGTTTGGGATGAGATTTCCCAGCCCGAAGCAGGCTGGGAATTCAGGAATTCTCTGGGAAACTTGTGCCCGAGGGTGGGAAAGCTGGACCTGAGGATGAAGGAATTACACCTGAGGGTGGGAAAACCCTGTTCCAGAGGATGTGGGGGAGCCCAGGGCCCCCCTGGGTGAAATTCCCGTCGAATCTGGGTCAGCCGAGCCCCAAAGCCGGCCCAGAGCAGGAATCACGCCTTAATTGTTTTCTCCCCCTCATTAGCAGCAGCCATCGAGCGGCTTCCCGGGGTTTTTTCGGGAATGAACGAGCGAACAGGGCTGGGAATTGGAGGTGGGGAGAGCAGCGATTAAGGAGAGGCGGAAGCTTTGCGGCCATCGTGGGAGGGAGGGGGGAAAAAAGCGGCTCGGAACCCAAATTTGAGCCTTTTTCGGGGAAATTTTGGGGTTCTCCTGCTCCCGTCCAGCGCCGGCGCTGCGGGATCCGAGCTCTGCCGGTGTTCAGGGAAGCTCCAGCCTCATTCCCGGGGGTTAATTGCCAGCTCCAGGCGGGTCCGGCGCCCTTTTAGCGCTCGGTAATTTCCCCGGCAAGCGGCGGGAGTCGAGCGGGTGGTGAATTCTTGATGGTCCCGATGGAGCGGGAGCTTCCCGGGGCTGCCCGGACCGGCTGGAATACAGCGGGAAAGGCGGAGGGGGGAGAGAGGGAACGGCCGGGAGAGGGGTTTGGATCCTCTTCCCGTTCCCGGGGATGAGCAGCAGCGGTCTGAGCGGTGTTGTCCCCAAATGCCATCGCCCTGAGGACAGCGGTGACAGATGGAACAGCCCAGCCCCGCATCCCGGAGGGGTTTCTTCCCAAATTTCCCGGGAATGTGGCTGCGGAGCGGGGTTTGGATCCTGTTTGGATCATCCCAGGGATGAGCAGGAGCGGTCAGAGCCGCCCTCGGGGCGTTGTCCCCAAATTCCATCGCCCTGAGGACAGAGGTGACAGACGGAACAGCCCAGCCCCGCATCCCAGAGGGATTTCCTCCCAGATTTCCTCCCAAAATTCCACCCAAATTTCCCGGGACTGTGGCTGTAGAGCAGGATTTGGGTCCTGTTCCCGCTCCCGGCGATGATCAGGAGCCGCCCTCGGGGTGTTGTTCCCAAATTCCATCGCCCTGAGCGCAGCGGTGACAGCTGGGGACGCGCAGGGATTGGGGACGTCCCAGTGGGGTTTTTTTCCTTCCCAAATTTCCCGGGAATGTCCCAAACCTGCTTTGTTCCCACCTCGTTTTCCCCGCGGGAGTTTTCCAAGCGATCCCCGAATTGCGCAGGAAAAACGCCGCTGCTTTGGGACAGTGATAACCCCGGGCTCCTTTTGGTGGAAAACCTGGAATTCCCGGGATTCATTAATTCCCGGAATCCCCAGCACTTGGGGCAGGCACAATCCCAGCCCAGCCCTTCCCATTCCGCCTGGAATTCTTTGTGTCCTGGAGGATTTGGGACGCTCCGGGATCCATCCGGGCATTTTTGGGGGAGGAATTCCTGGACCAGCGGGATGGATGTTCCAGCAGTTGGGGCTTTCCAAGTCCGCCCGCCGATTATTTCTTTGTATATTGATATTTTTATGTCCATTGTTGGTTTTTCTTTTTTCTTTCCTGTGGCTTTGGGGTTTGGGGATATCTTTTCCTCCCCTGAGAGCTGCTTGTCCTGAAATCAGAGGGGTTTTTAAATTTTTGTTTTTCTGGATTAAACCCAAGTTTTTCCAGAGTTAAAGTTTTGTGGGTTTTTGGGTTTTTTTCTGGTTTAACTCCAGAAAAACAAATCACGCGGATTCACCCTGAAATCGGAGGTGGGAGAGGGGAGGGATGGTTTTTCTCCAGCCTGGGTCAGGATCCCTTCGGGAGGCGTGGATTGGGATAAACCCCTGGAATGCACCTTGGGAGGGGGCTCAGTGCTGAGCGGCTGCATTTCCCCACGGAAATATTCCCATTTTCCCAAGGAACAGAAAGCCATCCTACAATGGGGCTTTTAGGGTTTTTAGGGCTTTTAAGGTTTACTCTTTTAGGATTTTAGGTGCTTTTAGGGCATTTTGTAACAACAAGAGAACCCAGAGTTGAGCGCGAACCCCGAAACTTCCAGCCTTGACCTCCCCATGGAACCCTGACATTCCCAATCCCAATCCATCCTTTCCTGGACACCTGGAGCTCGGCCTCTCGCACACCTGGCTGGGCCCAGGACCCCCAACCCTGACCTCCCAAAATTCCCCGGACCACCCCCAAATCCCCTTTTTTCCCCCTTTAATCCCAGTGCTGGAAATCATTTTCCCTTCCCCTGCCGGGAGCCGGGGCTTTGCCTGCGCCTGCAGCCGGGCTGAGATTATTCACAGCCAGCCTTTAATTTGCTTTTTTTTCCCTTCCCTTTTTTTCCCCTCCCTGCTTTTCCTCCCACGGAAGGAGAGGAGTTTTATGAAGCCTCCCCGTACGAGCCGGTCACCTCTCGTCTCTCTGATATATTCAGACTCGCTTCAATTTTCTCAGGTAATAAAAGCGCCCGTGTTTTTATCCGCTGCCTGCGAGCACAGCGCTGCTCCCAGCCGGGGAAATCCTCCTCCTCCTCCTCCCTCCCCTGGCCTTCCTCCTTTGCTCCTCCAGCCTCTCCTTCCCTCCTGTTCCCCCCCCCCCCCCCCCAAATTTCGGGGTCCCGAGCGTCGCTTTGGGGGTTTGATGCGTTTTTTTCGGGGTGGATTCTTTTGGTTTCGGGTCACGCCCCGGCTGCGATTTTGGATTTTACCAAAAAATGGGAATTTGGTGTTTCTTGGCCGCAGCTGCTTCTGGCCCGGCTTTATATAAAATTGCTGGAGAATGTGAAAAATTCCCGGAATTCCCTTAATTCGTGTTGTCTGGCGGAGGCACAACCCCAGTCCTGGCTCCCGTGCAGGGCTGCAGCCCCGCGGGAACCCGTTCCTTGTGGGATTCTTTGTGTCCCGGAGGATTTGGGACCCTCAGGGTGGGTGGGGCTCAGGGGGGACCCCGATTGCTGTCCCCTCCCTGGGGCAGCAGCCCCGAGCCCAGCTCTGGGAAACTGCTGGGAGAGACCCTTGGAGCATTCCCTGTGTCCCTTTGGAACATCCCAGTGTCTCCTAGAACATCCCTGAGCCCTTTTGGAATGTTCCTGTGGCCTTTGGAGCATCCCTGAGTCCTTTGGAATCCTTCGGAACACCCCTACAACCCTTGGAGCACCCCAGTGTCCCTTCGAACATCCCCGTGTCCCTTTGGAACATCTCCGTGCGCCTTGGAACAACCCTGAGCCCTTTGGAATCCCTTGGAGCATTCCCTGCGTCCCTTTGGAGCATCCCTGAGCCTTTTGGAATCCCTTGGATCATCCCAGGGAGCCCAAGCTCCGCCACCATCCCGGGAATTTCGGTTTCCATCCCTTCCCATGAGAACCCTCCCGTGCCCCTCACCCCTTCCCAAACCGGCGCTGCCTCGGCCTCTCCTCGCTCTTCCTTCCCCCAGACCCCCAGACTGCGGGATTTTGGGGGTCCCGCTGTCCCCACACCTCGGGGACACCTCCGTTGTCACCTGTGAGCAGGGCTGCGACCCTGGCGCTGTCACCTCTGTCACCCACCGGCGGGAATTCTCCAGGTGACTTTTCCCCGGGTTTTTGGGATGAGGCCGCCACCTCCTCCCGTCTCCCGCCCGCCTTTTTTTGGGATTACATTGGCGTCGGGAAAACGCTGGAGCTGCCGGGAAGGCTGGAGAGCAGCGAGTCTGCAGCGGGGATTAGGCCCGGATTTATCCAGGAAAAGCGGCGCGGGAGGAGCAGGAAAAGCTCGGCCGGGGATTTTTGGGGAAGGGGGGATGGGGCTGTGACCCCCGCCGTGACCCCACTGCTGCTGCCACCCCTCCCCTGTCCCCTCCGCGGGGACCTGCGGGGACAGCCAGGCCCAGCGCTGAGGGAAAGGAGGTTTTGGAGCAGCTCCTGGAGAAGGAGCCCTTAATTACCTGGAGGGATAATTGGGGGCGGAGGGGTTGCTGGGCCTGGCCGTGGCCGGGCCGGTGTAACCCGGGTGTAACCCGCGTGTAACTCGAGTGTAACCCGCGTGTAAAAAGCGCGGAGCACCCGCGGAGCCAGCGCTGCCCCCTCCCCACGCAGAGACCCCCGGGATGCTCATCCCGCCTGGATCCCGGGGAAATCACAGCCCGGAGGAGCTGGAGAGGGAATCGGGAATTCCCAATTCCAGCCGGGAATTCTCCCTGCGGGCGCCACACCCCAGCGCTGGGTGGGCATCAACACCCCGCCCTCCATCCTCCTCCTCTCCCCCCGTCCCCAGGGCGGTGGGGACACGCCGAGGGGACAGCTGGCGGCCCCATCCCCGCGTCCCCGGCTCCCCGGGCCCCCGTTTCCTTGTGCGCTCATGAAATTTTCATGCTCGTGCTTTATTAATGAGCTCCCCGGGAGCTCGGCGCTCCCGGAGCCGCGGCCCCATTAAGATGCAGCCGCGGCCCCGCGGGGCTCGGGCAGGGCGGCAGAGATGATCCCGGCCGGGAGACGACGGGCTGGAGCTTCCCACGGCTCCCGGAATCCCGCCGTAGCGCCGGGAATCTGCTCGCCGCGCCCAGGGCTCGGGCCCGGGCTGATCGGGGCCGGAGGGAAGGGACAGCGCACGGGGAGATTCAGGATTTTATCTCTTGGGAAAAGGTTGAGGGTTTTGCCTCTAGAGAGACCCAGGTGTGCCGCACCTCTTCAATTCTTTTTTCCCCACCCAAATCCTCTTTTTCCCAACCTAAATCCTCTGTTTCCCCACCTAAATCCTCCTTTTCCCCCACCTCTTCCACTCCCTTTTTCCCCCTCGAGCTGTGTCCATCCTCTGGAGAAAAATCCAAACCATCCATCCCTGTCCCATCCTGAGTCCTTCAGGATCCCTGAATCCTTTAGGATCCCTGAATCCCCGGGATCCCCGCAGGGCTGTGCCGGTGGCTCTCGGCTTGGGGACAGGGGGACAACGGGACAAAAGCCCCTCCCCAGCCCTGCCCCCCTCCGGGGGTGGCTGGGGGAGCCAGGGGCTAATTAGCAGCACCCCCCAATTAGGCTGATTAGGAGCGTTCCCTGGGCGCCAGCAGAAGCCAGGAGCGAGGAGAATCCATGGATTTGGCCGGGCTGTGGAGGGGAGGGAATGAGGGATGAGGTGGCGTCAAAAGTGGCACCTGGGCCACGGAGGGTGATCCATCATTCCGAGGGGGAGAGAAAAAAAGGAAAATTCAGCGTTTGTTCCCAGGCTGGAGCTTGGATTCCTGGGGTGGATGCAGGGTGGGATTCCTGGGGTGGATTCAGGGTGGGATTCATGGGATGGATTCCCGGGATGGATTCAGGGTGGGATTCCCGGGGTTGAGGCCATTTCCCCCACCTGAACCCCACCTCCCAGCCTCCAAACCACCTCCCACCTTTGGAGGGCACCTCCCCAACTTTACCCCCACCCTCTCCACCTTCCTGACCTTCATCCCTGGGTGTCCCCTGGGCTTAAGGTCATTTCCCCATCCCAGTTTTGAGGGCATCTCTCCAGTTTTGAGGGCATCTCCCCAGCCTTGAGGGCATCTCCCCATCCCAGCTCAAGGTCATTTCCCCATCCCAGTTTTGAGGGCATTTCCCCACTTTTGAGGGCATCTCCCTAGGTTTGAGGGCATCTCTCCAGTTTTGAGGGCATCTCCCCAGGTTTGAGGGCATCTCCCCAGTTTTGAGGGCATCTCCCCAGGTTTGAGGGCATCTCCCTAGGTTTGAGGGCATCTCCCCAGTTTTGAGGACATCTCCCCATCTTGGAGGACATCTCCCTGCGTCGAGGCCATTTCCCCCACCTCAACCCCACCTCCCACCTTTTGAGGACACCTCCCCACCTTTACCCCCACCCTCCCCACCTTCCTGACCGTCACCCCGGGCTGTCCCCCGTGGGGCAGGAATGGACCCGGCCGCCACCTCCAAGAGCAACCACTGCCTGGACGCGGCCAAGGCGTGCAACCTCAACGACAACTGCAAGCGCCTGCGCTCGGGCTACATCTCCACGTGCAGCCGGGAGCTGTCGGCAGCCGAGCCCTGCAGCCGCCGCAAGTGCCACAAGGCGCTGCGCCAGTTCTTCGACCGCGTGCCCGGCGAGTTCACCTTCCGCCTGCTCTTCTGCTCCTGCAAGGACCCGGCGTGCGCCGAGCGCCGCCGCCAGACCATCGTCCCCTCCTGCTCCTACGAGGACAAGGACAAGCCCAACTGCCTGGACCTGCGCGGGGCCTGCAGGGCGGATCACCTGTGCAGGTAGAGACGGGTGGGGTGGGGTGGGGTGGGGTGGGTGGGTGTCGGGGCCGCCTCCCTGGTGTCGGGGTCACCACTCTGCTATTAGCGTCACCTCCCTGGCATTGGTGTCACCTCCCTGGTGTTGGTGTCACCTCCCTGGTGTTGGTGTCACCCCTTGGCCATCAGTGTCACCACTCTGGCATTGGTGTCACCTCCCTGGCATTGGTGTCACCCCCTGGCCATCAGTGTCACCTCCCTGGCATTGGTGTCACCTCCCTGGTGTTGGTGTCACCTCCCTGGTGTTGGTGTCACCTCCCTGGCCATCAGTGTCACCTCCCTGGCATTGGTGTCCCCCCCCGGCATTGGTGTCACCTCCCTGGCATTGGTGTCACCCCCTGGCCATCAGTGTCACCTCCCTGGCATTGGTGTCACCACTCCAGTATTGGTGTCACCTCCCTGGCGTTGGTGTCACCTCCCTGGCGTTGGTGTCACCTCCCTGGCATTGGTGTCACCTCCCTGGCGTTGGTGTCACCTCCCTGGTGTTGGTGTCACCTCCCTGGCATTGGTGTCCCCCCTGGCATTGGTGTCACCTCCCTGGTGTTGGTGTCACCCCTTGGCATTGGTGTCACCTCCCTGGTGTTGGTGTCACCCCTTGGCCATCAGTGTCACCACTCTGGCATTGGTGTCACCACTCCAGTATTGGTGTCACCTCCCTGGCATTGGTGTCACCTCCCTGGCATTGGTGTCACCTCCCTGGCATTGGCGTCACCCCCTGGCCATCAGTGTCACCTCCCTGGCTTTGATGTCACCACTCCAGTATTGGTGTCACCTCCCTGGCATTGGTGTCACCCCTCAGTACCAGTGTCACCATCCCAGCATTGGTGCACCCCCAGTATTGCTGTCACCCCCAAACACCAGTGCCACCCCCCAGCGTCGGTGTCACCCTTCCAGCTCCGTTTGCCCCACATTCCTCAGGAAGCGACACCGCGACCACGCCCTGGGGAGACCCACGGGGGGCAAATCCCAGGAAAAACCAGGAGCTACATCCCCCAAAACCTTCCCTGGGCACCAAATCCGCCCTTTGGCAGCTCGGAGCTGGGAGCCGAGGCTCCCGTCCCTTATGAAACCCGTTTGTCACCGGGCCACAACCCCTCCTGTCCCCCCCGGGAGCCGGATCCTCTTCCCGACAGCTCCGGCTCCTGCCGGGAGCGGGATCTTTTCCCCATCAAGGTGATGGAGCTTCCCCGGTGCTCTCGGCGGGGAGATAAATGCCGGCTCCGGGTCTTCCTGGGGCCGCCAGCGGAGATGTTTGAAATGTGGGAATGCGGCTTTTTATCAAAAAGTAATCCGAGGAGGAGCCGCATCCATGAATAAAAGATTCCCGGGAATGGCAGCTCCGCTCCGTCAGCGCGCTCCGAGGGGGATGGTGCCGACGGATCCGCGCTCCCAGAGGGATGACGGGGCTGGGAGGGCTGGGGGAGGGCGGCGGGAGCTGTGATTCCTGCGTGGGATGAAATCCCCACGCCAGGAGGGGAAGTGGAAAATCGGGAAGGGGCGGCGGCTGCTGGGAGGGTTTGCTCCAAGGTGGGAATGTGGATTTTTTGGGAGAACCTGCATGGCGGCTCTTGCTCCAGGAAATGCCCAAATCGGGATTTGTTTGTGTCGGTTTTGCTGTAACCTCAGGGATTTTTATTTTTGGTTTTTTTCCTTGGGATGGGGCCATGGATGCGCTCCTTGGATCTGGGTTTTCAGGAGAAAATCCCATCCCATCCCATCCCATCCCATCCCATCCCATCCCATCCCATCCCATCCCATCCCATCCCATCCCATCCCATCCCATCCCATCCCATCCCCTCTGGCATCTCCAGCTAGGAACGATGGGACATGAAACCCCTCTGTGTCCCCTGATCCTGGAGGACAAGGCAGGGCTGGGATTTCCCATTATCCATGGATTTATCCAGCCTAAACTCTTCCGTGTCCCCTGATCCTGGAAAACAAGGCAGTGCCATGGGTTTTCCCATTATCCGTGAATTTATCTGGCCAAAAGAGATAAAATCCCCTGATCCCAGAGGACAAGGCAGTGCCATGGGATTTCCCATTATCCGTGAGTTCCCCAATCCGACATCCCGGCCTGATGCTCATCCCGATCCGACAGGGGCCTGGCCAGGCCACAGGAGCCGGAGGTGACAGGAGATGAGATAATTCTCCTGCCAGAGTAATTAACCTGCCAGGGTAACTAATTAACCCTCCTGGCTCAAAGCCTGATGAGGGAAATCCCTCCCTGCTGGGGTAGGATTTTCCAGAGGGGTTTTTCCCGCCGGGAGGTCGATCCAGGGGCTGCTGCTCCTGCAAGACAAGACGCCTATCCCTAAAAAGAACGGGAGGAGAGGGAAAAGGAATATTCCAGAGGTTTTCCTGGCTCTGCGAGCTGTTTTCCAGCTGGGGTTGGACACCAGCCCTGTCCCCTCGGTCACAAAGGTCACCAGGAAGCTCCATCCTGCCGGGAATGCCTCTGGAATGTCCCGGGTCCTTTAGCCACCCGGGAAGACATTCCCAAAGGCACAGAAGGTCCGGGATGTCCCTCCTTGTGTCCCCTCAAGGGCTCAGATCCCGGCGAGGGCACAGGACCTTCGGAGTGCAGGATCCGGCTTCTCCTGGGCTCAAATCCCAGATTTTCTGCTCCACAGAAATCCATTGCAACGGCCTTGACCCGGCTGCAAATCCCACGGGAGCTGCCCCAGGGCTCTGGGAGCAATCGAGCCGTGGTTTGCGCAGCTCAGGAAGCTTTTCCCAGCTTGGGAAGTTTTTCCCAGCTTTTCCCAGCTCAGGATGCTTGTTTTCCCTGGCTTTTTCCCAGTTTTTCCCAGCTTTTCCCCCCAGCTTTTTTCCCAGCTCTTTCCCAGCTTTCCCCTCAGGTTTTTTTCCCCATCCTTCCCAGTTTTTCCCCATCCTTTCCCCACCCTTCCCCACCCTTCCCCATCCTTTCCCGGCTGGCAGGAGCCCGAGGAAGCGGCGGCGTTTTCGCGGCTGATTACAAGGGACAGGTTTTAGCTCCCGGAGCACGAAAACCTTTGGCGAAGCAGAAAAAAACCTCGGCGAAGGGGAAAAGGGAAGGGAAGGGGAGAAAAGAGCTGATTTCAGCAGCTGCAGCTCGCTGCATTTTTCATCTTGCATCAGCAAGTCGGGAACACAAATAATCTGCTCTTACACGCTCCAGTGGTGCCGGTGCCCGAGAAATTCCCAACCTCCACTGGCTGGAGCTCCTCGGCATCCAGACTGGGGATGCTGGGCCATTTCCCTGGAGTTTTATGCTTTTATTTCATTTTATTTTATTTTTCCGTCTGTTTTTTATCCCTGGGGGTTTTTTTAGCTATCCAAAGTGGGGATGTTGGGGCATTTCCCTGGATTTTTTAATGCTTTTATTTTATTTTATTTTATTTTGATTTTATTTTATTTCCATCTATTTTTTATCCCTGGGGGTGTTTTTAGCCATCCGAAGTGGGGATGTTGGGTCATTTCCTGGATTTTTCATCCCAATTTTTGCTGGAGTTAAATCCATGCGAGGTCAGGGGTGCCGCCCCTGCACAGGATATTTGTGAGTCAAGGATTTTGGCCAGAGTTGGAATATCCAAAGTGGGGATGTTGGGTCATTTCCTTGATTTTTTTATCCCAGTTTTTGGTGTGTTTAAATCCCTGGCGGGTCAGGGATGTTCCCCTTTCTGGGATGTTTGTGCCAAGAGGATTTTGGCTGGAGTTGGAGCATCCAAAATGGGCATGTTGGGTCATTTCCCTGTTTTTTATCCCGGTTTTTGGAGTGTTTAAAGGCAGGGAAGGTCAGGGACGCTCCCCCTCCGGGGATGTTTGTGCCAGGAGGATTTTGGCCGGGGCTGGGCCGGATCTTTGGCTCGGGAAGGCGGGAACGGGCTCCGGGCTGGCCGGGAATTGCCGGAACACCAAACCCAGGGACGGAACTCGGCCTTTGGAGCGGCACAACCTTCGTCCAGCGCCGACACCCGGCATGGATCTTCCCTTGATAAACAGCAGCTCGACTCTCTCATCACTCCCCGCACCGAGAGCAGCGAGCTGCCTGGCTGCCAGGGAGAGGGAGCAGGGAAAAATCATTCCTGGGTTTGACGGGAGCTGGGAGAGCTCGGCTTTGGAGGGAACGGGATGTGGAGGAGACTCCAAACCCGGTTTGGGATCGGGAAAACTGTAAAAAAACCCCAAATCTGGTGGATTTGGAATGTGGAGGGGCAGCACCAGGGGCTCCCCCACCTGAGGAAGTGGCTGGAGGAGAAGAGGGAGCAGGGATAGAAGAATGAGCAGGGAAAATCGCTCCTGGATTTAATAGGAGCCGGCAGAGCTCAGGTTTGGAGGGGACAGCACAAGGAGGAGCCTCCAAATCCAGTTTGGGATCGGGAAATCTGTGAAAATCCCCAAATCTGCTGGATTTGGGAAGCAGAAAGGCAGCACTGGGGGGTTCCCCCACTTGAGAAGGCAGTTGGGGAAGGAGAAGAGAAGAAGGAACAGGGAAAAATCGCTCCTGGGTTTGACGGGAGCTGGGAGAGCTCGGCTTTGGAGGGAACGGGATGTGGAGGAGACTCCAAACCCGGGTTGGGATCGGGAAATCTGTGAAAATCCCCAAATCTGCTGGATTTGGGAAGCGGAGAGGCAGCACTGGGGGGTCCCTCATGCGGCTGGGGTAGACGAAGGAGCAGGGAAAAATCACTCCTGGATTTAATGGGAGCTGGCAGAGCTCGGATCTGGAGGCCACAGGGCGTGGAGAAGACTCTAAACTCGGTTTGGGATTGGGAAATCTGTGACAATCCCTAAATTTTATGGATTTGGGAAGCGGAGGGGCAGCACCCGGTGCTCCCCCACACCAGGACGTGTCTGGGGCGGAAGAAAGTGCAGGGAAAAATCGCTCCTGGGTTTAACAGGAGCCGGCAGAGCTCAGGTTTGGAGGGAACAGCACAAGGAGGAGCCTCCAAGCCCAGTTTGGGATCGGGAAATCTGTGAAAATCCCCAAATCTGCTGGATTTGGGAAGCGGAGAGGCAGCACTGGGGGGGGGGGGGGTGGTTCCCCGGCATGAGCAGGCGGCGGGGGCAGGGCTCGGCTCCCCGCGGGCTCGCCGGGCTCTTTACCAGGAGCATCAGTCAATTCTCGCTGAATAATTAACTCGAGAGGCTTCCCGAGTATTGACTTAATGTGACAGCGAGTGTGTCTTGAGCCGGGCTTGGCTTGTGTAAACACGATCTCCCGTTGGGCTCGGTTAGCGGCTCAATGGGACAGAACGGGCCGGCGATTAAAACCAAACGTGCCCGCGCCCCGCCCGCGCCTTCCCGGGGACCGCCGGGCTCCGGGAGAAACGAAATCCACCCAGAAATGGCTTCTGGGGCGCCGGCCCCAGCGCTGGATCGAAATGTGGCCGCCTGGAATGCGCGCGGAGAAGGGAATCGGTAACTGGTGACTCCAGAAACGGGCGCGGAGAAGGGAATCGGTAACTGGTGACTCCAGAAACGGGCGCGGAGAAGGGAATCGGTAACTGGTGACTCCAGAAACGGGCGCGGAGAAGGGAATCGGTAACTGGTGACTCCAGAAACGGGCGCGGAGAAGGGAATCGGTAACTGGTGACTCCAGAAACGGGCGCGGAGAAGGGAATCGGTAACTGGTGACTCCAGAAACGGGCGTGGAGAAGGGAATCGGTAACTGGTGACTCCAGAAACGGGCGCGGAGGAGGGAATTGGTAATTGGAGACTCCCGGCTCCGGGGTCGCGCTGGGTTCTGTCCTGGTTGTTCTCCCTCTGGCTGGGTTTGCTCCACTTTGGGGGTTTTTCTGCTGGTCTGTGGTGGGTTTGTCGTTTCCCCGCTGTGTCCACAGCCCTGAGCGAGGGGCGGACATTCCAGAGGTTGGGAAAGTCCTCCAGGATCAGAGCCCAACCTCTGACGCCCACCTTGTCCCCAGAGCTCTGAGTGTCACCTCCAGGAGTTCCTTGGACACCTCCAGGGGATCCTGGGACACCTCCAGGGGATCCTGGGACACCTCCAGGACATCCTTGGACACCTCCAGGATTTTTTTTCACACCTCCAGGCATTCCTTGGGCACCTCCAGTGGTTCCTCGGACACCTCCAGAGATGGAGCCCCAAACTCTCCCTGCTCAGCCCCTTCCAAAGCCTGACCCCCTTCTTCTTTTTCCCCACGAGGAAATCCCTCCCAAAATTCCAGCCGAGAGCCTCAGAACGGTGACAAAAATTCCCTTTTTTCCCCTCAAACCTCCCGCGGCTGAGCCCGGCACAGGTGACTCCTCCCGGATAAAACAAACCCACCCATTGATCTCTTTTTTTTGTGTTCTCCCTCCCGTGTGAACTCTTTGCTCGATTCGGCAGCGGGTCATCCACAAAAGCCGAGGTTTATTCCGCTTCCCCCTTTTCTTCCTCCAGCCGCTCCCTGGGACTCTTTGAATTCACCTGCCAGCGTTTGAGGGGAATTTATTTATTTTTTATTTTTTTGAATCTCAGCATCTCCCAGCTTCAAAAGAATCCCTCTCCAGCAGGACGGGAACGCTGGGAGGGCGATGCCCAGCGGGAATTTTTTGTCTGGCCGAGTTTTTTTCCGTGTTGTCGCAGCTTCCTGAACATCCCCAGCTCGGCAGGAGAGGGGGAGTGGATTTTTTTTTCCCAGCTTTTTTCTTTAAAAATTCCCTGCAAATCGCCCAGATTCCAACTCTGGAGGAATCCCCGGCGTTTTTCCCATGAAATATTCAGGATGCTCCTTGGGTTGGATGAGCAGCGCTGAGCCTGGGGGGGGAAGGAGGGTAATTAACACCCAATTAAGGGCTTAAAAAAGCACCAAAAAAGCCACCCCAAAACCTCCGTGTTTGGGGAATTTTGATGTCAGAGCCGCTGGGGGTTTTGGTGGTGCCGAATTCCTGCAGGAAAACTGGGAATGGGAGAGGAGCTGGAGGCGGGTGGTTCCCGTAGGGATGATTGAAGGCCCCGAAATTTGGGATACGTGCGCTGGGGGTGAGAGGACGGGGGTGAAAATCCTCTAAATTTGGGGTTTATGCATTTGGGATAAACGTACATATCCCAAAAATCTTCTAAATTTGGGATTTATGCACCTGGGATAAACTTACAGGTAGCAAAAATCCCCTAAATTTGGGATTTCTGCACCAGGTGTGTGCACAGGGATGCACAAAGTCCCTTGAGTTTGGGATTGATGCACTTGGGATAAACGCACAGGTGCACAGAGCCCTTGAAATTTGGGATTTTTTGCACTGGGAATTTAAAAAAAAAAACCAACCCTGAATTCAGGATATTGGAGTCCAGGTGCCCTGCAGGGATCTTTGGGAAGTGCCTGGATTTGGGAGCCGGGCCGGTTGAACCTCGGGATCCTGAGGCTGCATTTCCTGGGATTTTTTTCCTCCAGGAATCCCAGAGGAGCAGTTTGGAAGATTGGGAATCCAGCCCTTGGAGCGGGTTTGGGATGGGAGATCTGGGTGGATATCCAGAATTGTTTCAATCCCTTTTCCACTCCTTTGGGGTGATTTTTTGTTTTTGGAGAGGGGAGAAAACTCTTAGGAAAATCCTCCTCCCCTCATCCAGAGCCAGCCCAGCTCTTCCCAACTTTTCCAGCCCATCCCCACCTGCCTCCTCCAGCCGCCAGCAGCAATTTGGCTCCGATCCCCTCCTCGTTCCCGCTAAGATGGACTTGGCTCCTTCTCCTTTCCCTATTTTTCGTTTCTTGGGAGCCCCTCGCGAGCCAAAAATCCTCCGCTCCGAGCTGCTTCTTCTTCCTGGCAGCGAATCCCACCCGGCGGCTTCCAAAACCCAACGGGGAAAAAAAACGACATCTGGCTCGGGTGTTCCTGAAGGATTTCCCAGCTGCGTCCTCGTGGGTGATGGAAGGGATAACGTTTTCCTGGGAGGATGATCCGGGCAGGGGTTGGAGGCCCGGGGAGAAGCGGTGACAGATTTTCCTGGCGGGGAATTTCCTGGGGAGTGAGGGAAATGCTGTTGGGAAAGTTTTATTCTTCTCCCTGCCCCGTGGAGAGGCCGGGGGGAGGAGCAGGATTTTGGGGTTTCTGCCATTCCCACCCCCTGGAGATGAGGTTTGGCTGCGGGGAGGGTGGAGCATTCCCTCCCCAAAAAACCCCAACAAAAATCAAAACCAAACAACCTTCCCTCCCCCCCCAAAAAAAAAAAATCCAAAAACCAAACAAAAAACCCACCAAAAAACCCAAAAGAAAACCCCCCAAAAAACCCCCAAAAAACAAACAACCCCCGCCCCAAAACAAACAACCTTCCCAAAAAACCAAGAAAAAAAGATCCTGGAAAATCTTTTCTGGGCTTTGTGAATGGAAAATTCCCCTTCCAGGAGCTGAGGATCTGCCCTGGGAATGGGAGTGGGATGGGAGCCCCCAGAGCCTCCCATCCCATTCCCAAAAAACCCCAAAACTCCCCCAAAGTGGGGAGGTCTCCATGGGCTGAGTGGCAAGGAAGGAAAATAAACACGGAAACGACGCTCTCGGGATGGGGGAGTTTTATTCCCGGGAAGAAGGAGAGGGAGGAAATTTCCTCCTCGCCTCACGTGCCACGGCAGAGCTGCAGAATCCTGGATTTCCCTGGAATTTCTGCTTCACCCCGGAGGGGACCAAACCCACCCCGATCCCATCCCTTCCCCAGGAGATTCCGGGGCTGTTGCTGCTGTTTGTTGGGATCTGAGGCGTGCATGAGCCATTCCCGGGATCCTGTCTCCTCCTGGGATAACCCAGCTGAAGGGCCCGAATTCCCCTGGAATTTCACGCCCCGTGTGGGGGACGTTGGGAACGAGGCGCTTTTATTCCGTATAAAAATCCCCGCTGGCTGCGGGATGGGATGAAAACAGCGTTGAAATTCCGGGTTTTTTGGGGTTTTTTTCCCAACTTTTCCTCCTCTCCAGATCCCGGCTGGCCGATTTCCACACCAACTGCCAGGCCACCTTCCAGTCCCTGACCAGCTGTCCCGGGGACAACTTCCAGGCGTGCCTGGGCTCCTACGCGGGGCTCATCGGTGAGTGCCGGGAGCGGGAGCGGGAATGGGATTTTCCCGGCTGGGATTTCATCCCCGTTCCCTCCTCCTCCTCCTCCTCCTCCTCCTCCTGGCCAGGCTTTGACATCACCCCCAACTACGTGGACGCCAGCACCACCAGCATCACCATCTCGCCCTGGTGCTCCTGCAAAGGCAGCGGGAACATGGAGGAGGAGTGCGAGAAATTCCTGCGGGATTTCACGGAAAATCCCTGTCTCCGTAAGGCGCTTCCCCTGCCCCCTTTCCCCGCCTCGTTGTCATCATTCCCGTCCCTTCCTAAACCTTCTCCCGCTCCCAGGAAACGCCATCCAAGCTTTTGGGAACGGGACCGACGTCAACGTGGCTCCCAAAAATCCCAATCCGGCCGCGACGGCGCCGCCCAAGGCGGAGAAGATCCCGGCGCTGCCGGACGACGTCAACGACAGCAACACGGCCTACGACGGCGGCGTCCTCAGCACCTGCACCTCCCTCCAGGTGTGGCCCCGAACCGGGAGCGCCGCTGGGGCGGCGGGACGTCCCGCGGGATGGGGGAAAACCTCCTGCTTGGGTTCATCCGAGCGGTGGGAAAGATCCGGGCTCTGGAATCCCGCGCCCGGCGTCCCCCTCGCCTGCCGAGGTGATCCCTGAGCGCGGCTTCTGCTCGTTCGGGAGATGGAATCCCGTGGGGGTTTTTTTGGGAAATCTGGAAAGATCCCCTGAGGTTGGCTTCTCCTTGTTTGGGAGCTGGAATTCCACAGGGGGTTTTTTGGGAAATCTGGGAATTCTGTGTTGTCTTGGCAGGCGCTGGGCTTGGGCATCCGTGTTTTGCTCCCTGGGCGAAAAAGGAATGGGAGGGAAATGGGATTGGGAATGGCTGGGGGTGATCCAGGAATTCAGAGAAATGGGATTGGGAATGGCTGGGGGTGTCCCAGGAATTCAGGGAAATGGGATTGGGAATGGCTGGGGGTGATCCAGGAATTCAGAGAAATGGGATTGGGAATGGCTGGGGGTGATTCAGGAATTCAGGGAAATGGGATTGGGAATGGCTGGGGGTGTCCCAGGAATTCAGAGAAATGGGATTGGGAATGGCTGGGGGTGTCCCAGGAGTTCAGGGAAATGGGATTGGGAATGGCTGGGGGTGATTCAGGAATTCAGGGAAATGGGATTGGAGATGGCTGGGGGTGTCCCAGGAATTCAGGGAAATGGGATTGGGAATGGCTGGGGGTGATCCAGGAATTCAGGGAAATGGGATTGGGAATGGCGGGGGGTGATCCAGGAATTCAGGGAAATGGGATTGGGAATGGCTGGGGGTGATCCAGGAATTCAGGGAAATGGGATTGGGAATGGCGGGGGGTGATCCAGGAATTCAGGGAAATGGGATTGGGAATGGCTGGGGGTGATCCAGGAGTGAAGAGGAGCGGGATGGGGACTGGTGGGGTATCCCAGAATTCCCGGCAGGATTCCCAGCAGGATCACAGTGGAAGTGGGGCGGGATCCACTGAAGCCCCTGAGCTGCCTGTGGCGACGGGATGAGCCTTTCCCAAATCTCCCAGTGCTCCGAGCTGATTCCCAGCGGGCAATTCGGGTCCCAAAGGCTCCCAGCTCCGGGGACACATCCCTTCCCTCACCATTCCCAATTCCTCCCGCCAGGAACAAGGCCTGAAGCCCAACAAATCCAAGGAGCAGAGCCTGTGCTACTCCGAGGTACTTGTGGGGGGAACCCCGGGGCTGGGAATTCTTTCCCGAACATCTCGGGAATGACATCCAGCAGGGTGTTTTCCAGCTTTGGGATGTTTTTCCCTAAAAATCCCTCCTCCAATCCCATTTCCCATCAGGCCCAGCTGACCACGGACGTGATGCCGGAGCAGAAAACCTTCACGGATCCCAAGGCGGGAAGCAGCCGGCACCGGGAGCTGCGGATCCTGCTCCTCGTTCCCGCCCTGCTCCCGGCGCTGGGGCCGTAGGGAGGGGCGGGGAGGAGCCGGTGGGACACTCGGACCAGCGCCACCAGTGCCACCAGCGCCGCGCCAGCGCCGGAGAACCGGGACGCTCCCAAATCCCGGGAATGCCGAGCTCCGGAGAGGCAGGAGGACGCTCAGGCCACGCTGGGAAACTTGTGGTGGTTTTTCTTCCCACTTTCCATTTTATTTTTTTCCCGGTTTTTTTTTTTGGAGGGGTTTTTTTTTTTTTGGTCTTTTCCGGAATGGGCCTGGAATTGGGGGCGTGGAGCTGCCAGCGGTGCCGGGGAGAGGGGAAAAAAAGTCGGAGGAAAGTTTTGGGAAAGGCGAATTTCAGGATGCTTCGCACCGGGACGAGGAGGATTCCGCACGGGACCCACCTGGAAGGGACTCCCGGCGCTTTTCCCGTTGGATTTTCGGGGGATTTTGGTCGGGATTATTTTCCCCCTCGGAGAGTTTCCCAATGGAAGAGAAAAGAAACCGGTGTGTGAAACGTGTGAGGCTGTGCTGATGTTTTCAATCATTCCAGGGGGAGAGCTTCCGGTTTCCTTTTTTTTTTTGGATTTGGAATTTGGCTTGGGAGTGGATTTTGACCCAGCCAGGGTCGGAATTCCCTCTTTTCCCTCTCCACTTTATTCCCTGTATACATATAACACATGGATATTCCCATATACATAACCCTGCCCATCCCGTGGCTTTTTAATTCCCATTTTTCCCCTTTTATTTTCCTCCCTTTTTTTCTTTTTTTTTTTTTTTTTGGAATTCCTCCGATTCCCACAACAACTTCCAAATGTATTCTTGGAAAATTTATTTTTTTTAACGATGTCTATAATGGAAAAACAAACAAACAAACAAAAAAACCAAAATAAACCAAGGAGAACAAACCAAGGAATGAAAACAGCCCCAAATTCCGAGATTCCATAAAAATCCTGATATCCACTCGGGGGCGGGGGGGGGGGGGGGAACGGGAGCTGCAGGAATTCCAAGATTTGGGTTGGAATTCAACAATTCCCGGCCTTTTTTTTTTTTTTCCCTGCAGGAGGCAACAAACAGGGAAACATTCCCAAGGAGCTGCCACATTCCCATTTTTGGGTTTTTTGGCGGTATTTTGGGAATTTTTATGTGCAAAAATTCCAGGTTTCAAATTCCAGCCCCTCCCCTGACGGGGTTTGGAATTTTTTTTTCTCCCAAGACAACCTGGCGGCGCTGGAAATGTCGGGATTTGGGGCACAGCGAGAGCGAGGGGGCTGGAATTTTTTTATTTGTTTGGGAATTCTGGTTTATTTGGGGGGTTTTTGGGGGAGGAGAAATGTCAATTCCCATCCAGCTGTGCCCGTGGGACGGAAAACAAAAAATGGGATTTTGGGAGTCTTGGGGGATGGTAAAATTGTGGAATCACAGAATCCCAGACTGGACTGGGTTGGGATGGAGTTTAAAATCATCTCATCCCATGGGCTGGGACAATTCCCGCGCTCCCAGCTCGCTCCAGGCAGGCGTTGGACATTCCAGGGCCGTGGGAAACGGGCTGGAAGGATCCCAGATCGCCGGGAGAGGGAGGGAGGGATGGACATTCCCTTTTCCAGCGTGGAAAATCCAACGGGGAAAATGCGGGAGCTGGCACCGGGAACACAAACAAACCCCGTCTCTCCTGGAATTCCTGCGGCAATCCCAAGGCTGCTTTTTCCGGGAAGGGGCGGCTCTGAGCCGGAGCCAGGTGTGGGGCAGCCAAAAAAGAAAAGGGATTTGGGAGTGCCAAGAAAAATTCGGGATCCGTCCTGGGGGTGATTCCCAATCCAGGGTGTTCCCAACCGTCCCAGTTTGGGCTTGGAGCGCTGCCGCCTTTCCTTGGGAAAAAAGCCGGAAAATCCAGCATGGATTGTGCTTCCTGGGAAAGCTTTTCCAGGCTTTTCCAGGAGTAGGAACTGCTTGGGAAGGATCTCCCGTCAGCAGCACGGAGTATTCCCGGTATTCCCTGCTCGGGAGTTATCCATCGTCATCCAGGAGCTCCTGGGGTCACTGGGAAGTGCTGGGAACAGGGATTTGCTCCAGGATTCCCTCCAGGAACGGTGACTCCATGATTCCATCCAGGAATGGTGATTCCATGATTCCATCCAGGAATGGGAACTCCGTAATTCCCTCCAGGAATGGGAACTCCGTAATTCCCTCCAGGAATGGCAATTCCAGCACTGGAAGTGGGCTTTGCTCCAGGATTCCCTCCAGGAACGGTGATTCCAGCACCGCGAGCACCGTCTTTCTCCAAGAATTTCTCCAGGAATGGCGATTCCGGCACTGGAATGGGGATTTGCTCCAGAATTCCTTACAGGAAGAGGATTTGCTCCGGGATTCTCTCCAGGAATGGTGATTCCAGGATTTCCTTCAGGAACGGTGATCCCAGCGCTGGGAATGGGGCCTTGATCCCGGATTCCCTCCGGGAATGGCGATTCCAGCACTGGAAAAGGGTTTTTGTCCAACATTCCCTCCAGGAACGGCGATTCCAGCACCTCTCCGCGCCATTCCCACCCCTCTCCGCTCAGATTCCCAAAATCCCCCCGGCTCCACCCCAAACCCAGCCGCCGGTGCTCCCCCCACCCCGTTCCCAGCACGTTAATTACAGCGGAGGAGAATTCCCGAGCTTTGTGTGGAAGTGGAAAACGCTGGGATGTAAAACCCCCGGGCTGCGGGGACGGGTAATTAACTCCGGAGATAATTCCCTCTTCATTTGGACTCAATTACTTTCCCGATAGGAGAAAGTGCTGAAAACACAAAATTTTTTTTTTTTTTATTTTCGGGATGTGGCATAAAATAATAATGGGATGGGGAAAAAAAAATCCGCTCGAGCTTTTTCCCGGGAAAGCTTTTCCTTCCTGGGATAAAGGAGAGGATCAATCCCGGGTAATGCTCCGGAATTCCGGCTTGGCATCGCCCTCCTGTCCTCGGAATGTTGGATTTGGGGGGAAAAAACAAGTTTTGGGGTTTTTTTTTTTTCGGATGGATCAGCCGCGGTGGGAACGTCCCGGGGTTTGCTCCGAGGAGGAACTGCTGGGAAATGGGGTTTTTTCCGCGGGATAATCTGGAATTTTGGAGGAGTTCAAAGGAATATTTTGTGTCCCTGGGGTCATCTCGTGGCGCCTCTTCCCACCCTGCACCAAAACTCCTGCAAATCCTGCAATGACAATGGAAAATTCCATGGGGAATTCCCTCCATTTCCCGGCTGGAATCTCCCACTCCCAGCAAATCCTGGAATGACAATGGGTAATTCCATGGGGAATTCCCGGGCTGGAATCTCCCAGTCCCTCTAGGGGAATAAAAAGCCATTTAACTCCTTTGGAGAACAAAGCATTTTTCCTGGAATATTCCACAAGAATTCCCAAGCTTTTCCCTCCTGGCCATGCCCAGGAACACTCAGAGGTGACAGAGGAATTTTTGCCCCCTAAGGAATTTTTTGCCTCCTTAAGGAAGTTTTTTTTGCCTCTCCAAGTGTTTTTATTCCTCCTCTCTGTGCCCGGGGCTGTGAATCCCAGCTGGGCCTTTCCAAAGGAAATATTCCAGGAGGTTTTTTGGAACAGTTAAAAAGTCCCCGTGCTCCTCGTGCAGGAAATGCCAAGCAGTGGGAGCAGGGAGGGGAAAAAAATAGATGGAAAAGGGTTTTAAAAATAGCGGATCTTTGGAGGAGAAATCTTTGGGAAGACATCAGGAGGGAGCCTCAAACCTGGGGCAGGGAAAGAATTTTCTGGAAAATTGGGATTAATTCCCTGCTGGGCCGGGGGGGAATTGGTGTTCCGGGATTTCTCCCGGCAGCTCCGAGCCCTGAAAATCCAAGGAAAAGGGGTGAAAACGTGGGAGAGGGCTGGGAGGGTTTGCAGCTCTTTGGGATTGGAGGGGGAACGTCGCTGGGTTTTCATCCAGAGGATCCAGGAGAGCTGGAAAAGGGAAGGACAGGACGCAGGGAATGGCTTCCCACTGGGAAAGGGGAGGTTTGGGTGGGATTTTGGGAAGGAATTCCTGGCTGGGAGGGTGGGGAGGGGCTGGGCTGGAATTCCCAGGTTTGCTGCGGCCGCCCCTGGATCCCTGGCGGTGCCCAAGGCCGGGTTGGGATAATCCAGGATAGTGGGAGGTGTCGGAGCTGCAACTGGCTGATCCCTTCCATCCCAATTCCAAGATTTCCACGATCTCCTCTCCCTAAACCTTCGCAGGACACACCAAACCCCTGCAGGAGGTTTAAATCCCAGCAAATCCCAGTAAAACGCCCGTCTGGAGCCTCCTTGGAGGAAAAAAAAACCCCCCAAACCTCAGGAAAAAATGACAACCACGGAATCTTCTCCCGTTCAACCTTCGGCCTCGGGGAGCAATCCACGAGGATGAGGAGAAGCTCCGGGGGATCCACACGGGGTTAAACGCGGCCAATCCGGCAGCAATTCCCCGCCAGCTGGGACGTTACCCCGCCGTGGGAGTCGGGGCGCAACCAGCAGCCTTTTCCAGGGGAGGAATTCACAGGATCATGGGAATTGCTTCGGGTTGGGAGAGACCTTGATGCTCCCCTGTCATCCCACCCCTGCCAGGGGCAGGGACACCTCCCACCATCCCGGGGCTCTGCCGAGCAATTCCTTGGATTTGGGCGCCTTTTAAAGGGCTGGAAAAGCGGGAAAAGCTCTGCCAAAGCTCTGCACGGGGAGGTTTTGTTGTCGTGGCTGGGGCAAGGCCCGAGTGGAGCTTTTTCCTGAATTATTTGGGAATTATCCAGGAAATATCTCTGCCTCCCTCTCCCGGGATCTGCCCTTGAATTCCTTGGATTTGGGCGCCTTTTAAAAGGCCGGAAAAGCGGGAAAAGCTCTGCCAAGGCTGGGGAAGTTTCACCGTGGTGGCCGAGGCAAGGCCTGAGCGGAGCCTTTTCCTGAATTATTCAGGAATTGTTCGGGAATTATCCCGGCCTTCCCTCTCCCGGCGCTGCATCTTCGCATCCGTTAATTAGGCTCGGTGGGCGAGATGAATCCCGGCCCTAATTCCCCGTCTGGATCTTCATTATGGAAGCAGCAGCAGCCGCCGGGATGTCAAGGAGGATTAAAGGCAGGAAAAGCTGGGAATGTCGCAGGTGGCTCCAGGATGGATTTCAAACCCCGCGCACACGGCAAAGCCGATGGAATCAAAGCCCCAAAGAATTCCCCAAATCCCCTGGGGCGGCGTGGAAAATTCCTCCCCAGAGAGGGAAGTTCCCCGCGGGCTGGAGCTGAGCTGCTCCCACCGTCCCGCTCCCTGTTTTTCCTCCGGGATGACAAATGCGGTTGGATCCCCCCCCCCCACCCCCCTCCAGCTCCAGGAATTCTCGCGGCCTCATTCCCAGAGCTGGAAGGATAAAGGCGGCATTTTCCAGAGGATCCTGCAGCCCCTGGATGATCCCCGAGGAGGAACAAGGGCTGCGCTGTCCCCGCCAGCCCCGCGGCTCCTCTGGGTGACCCCGCGCCCTCACTCCTGGAGAAAACCAAGAGGCAGGGAGAAAAAAACAACAACAAAACCCTTGGAATTTCCCCCTCTGGATCTGCTCCCAACCCCTCCCTGTGCCTGGACGGGCCCCGGGGCTCCAGCACCAAGAGCAGCCCGGAGAATTTGGGGATCGCGGGGATTCGGGATGAATTCCCAGCCCCGCTCCCGGCGCCGGCGGTGCGGAGGTGTCCCGAATTCCCGATAAATTCCCCAATTGCCGGAGTCCCGGGGAGGCAGCGCTGGGCCGGGGTTTAATTAAGCGCCGATCATGACGCCGGTTTTAATTCCGTGCGTTCGGAGCTGCCCACACACCCCCGGTTGCCGTGGCAACGTTAATTTGTTTTGGAGCCTCCGCTCGGGTGGATTTGGGAATTTTTTTGTTGTTGTTGTTTGTTTGTTCAGCTCCTTTTCCTCCCCCCTCCTTTTCCTTCCCTCTCCTTTCCTTTCCTTCTCCCTCACCCCTTTCCATTCTTCCCATTCCCTCTCTCCCGACTTTTCCCCTCCTTGTTCTCTCTCCCCATTCCGATTCCCTGGATTAGAAAGCACCAAAAAATTCCTGACCTGGAATAAAAAAATTCCTCCCCCGGCCAGGCATCTACATCCCAGAGCCTCGGATTTCCCGGGATTTATCCCAAATTCTCCCAGCTGCCTTCCCAAGAACATGAGGAGATCCATGGTTTCCCTTTCCCACACCCTGCCCAGGGCTGAAAACCGGGAATGAATCTCTTGGAAGGCCTGGCTGTGGTGTCGGCATTCCTTGGAGCTTTTGAAAGGGATTTTTGGGATTCTCTGGGATGTTCAGAAGAGATTTTCGGGATTCTCTGGAATGTTCGGAAGGGATTTTCCATCTGCTGAAGCGGTGAGGGAGAGGAATGAAGGGAAGGAACCAAGGGAAGGGTTCGGGTTCTCCTTGGGAAGGTCCCCCCGGCATCCCAAGGCAGCTCTGGGCCGTGGAATTTGGGAAAAAAGAGAGGGATGAAACCTGGAGCCAGCGGAAATGGGATGTCACGGAAGTGGGACGGGGCAGCTTCTTCCCTAATTGGGGTAATTAAGAGCAGCAGCTTCCAGAGCCTTCCATGGCTTATCCTGGGAGAAGCCGGGTTAGGATGCAATCCCAGGGTTAGGATCCAATCCCAGGGTTAGGATCCAATTCCTGTTTTGGGATCCAGTTCCTGGTTTAGGGTCCATTTCCCAGGTTAGTATCCATTTCCTGGATCAGAATCCAATCCCCATTTCAGGATCCAATTCCCATTTCAGGATCCAATCCCCATTTCAGGATCCATTTCCCATTTCAGGATCCAATCCCCATTTTAGGATCCATTTCCCATTTCAGGATCCATTTCCTGGTTTAGGATCCAATTCCCCATTTTAGGATCCATCCCAGAACGGATTCCCAGCCTGGGTTATTGAAAGTTTTCCTAAAAAACCCGCATTGGAACACCGGGATTTTTGCTTCCCACTCCTGGCTGGAGCAGGACTGAGCCTGGAATTCCGCCCTGCCCCGCTTTGGGTGTTAAAAAAGGATTCATGGATATTGCAGGGAAGAGGGAAAACCGGGAATTTCTGCCCTTCCTTCTCCTCTCCAATGGAAAATTCCCACTTTTTGACCTCCTGAGCCTCACCCCAAATCCCGGATTTTGAACCAACACGTGCCTTCGCCTCCCAGAAATCCGTGGATTTGGTGTTTTCCTGTGGATTAATGGTTCCAACACGGAATTTCTTGTTCCATAATGGATAAATTCCCTGTTCGGGGAGTGCCAGCCGTTATTAATTAAGCCCAGCCCAAGGATTTGTTTGCTTTGATGTCTAAAGCCGCAGCTTTTCCTTTCTTTTCTTTTTTTTTTCCCTCTCCCTCCCCGCTTGTTAAACTTAATCAAAAGCAATCAAAAACGCTTCCCTAAATTACAGCAAATTAATTCCCAACAAAAGGAGAAAGGCTCCGCTAGCACCAAATGGAAAAGGAATTAAAAATAATCAGCGATGGGGGTCGGGGTAACCTGGATTTAAACAGTGGCTTTGGCGCCTGGGCTGCGTTTTGGAGGGGTTAGGACGGGCTGAAATGCTGAGTTGGGTGCTGGGTTTAAGGCTGGACGGCATGGGAAAGGTTTAAAGGCTGGCCTTGGTTACTGGGGTTTATTTGGGATGGCATGGGGAAGATTTAAATGCTGGGTTTGGCTGCTGGGGTTTGTTTTGGATGGGTTAGGACAGGTTTAAATGTTGGGTTTGGTTATTGGGGTTTAATTCTGGATGGGATGGGAAAGATTTAAATGCTGGGTTTGGTTATTGGGATTTATTTTAAATGGGTTAGAACAGGTTTAAGTGCTGGGTTTGGTTATTGGGGTTTATTTTAAATGGGTTAGAATAGGTTTAAAGTCTTGGTTTGGTTATTGGGGTTTATTTTAAATGGGTTAGGACAGGTTTAAATGCTGGATTTGGCTACTGGGGTTTATTTTGGACAGGTTAGAACAGGTTTAAATGTTGGGTTTGGTTATTGGGGTTTATTTTGGATGGGTTAGAACAGGTTTAAATGCTGGATTTGGTTATTGAGGTTTATTTTGGATGGGTTAGGACAGGTTTAAATGCCAGGTTTGGTCGTTGGGGTTTATTTTAAATGGGTTAGGACAGGTTGAAGGGCTGGGTCTGGTGACACCCCAGGGCAGAGCCTGCAGGCCGTGGCTCCTGGATCCAAGCGAATTCCAGAGGCTGCTGTGTACATTCCATGCCTGTGTATTTATCCCTGTTTATCCTTGATCCTCCCTGGCACCACCTGCTGCCGTGTGGGAAAAGCTGGGAATTCACAGCTGCCCACGGGCTCCCAAATCCGGGAACGGGAGCAGGAACAGAGCCCAGGAGTGCTTTCCTGTGCCTGGAAAAACGGGATTTGGAGGAGGGCTCGCGGAGAGGCGGCCTGGATGTCAACAGCTCCGGGAGAATCGTGGAATTGTGCCGGATCAACCTGGGAGCACTGTCCCAGGTTGATCCAGCCTGGCCTTGGGCACTGCCAGGGATCCAGGGGCGGCCACAGCAAATCTGGGAATTCCAGCCCAGCCAGGAATTCCTTCCCAGAATCCCATCTAAATCCGCCCTTTCCCAGTGGGAAGCCATTCCCTGTGTCCTGTCCCTCCCTGCCTTGTCCCCAGTCCCTCTCCAGCTCTCCTGGAGCCCCTTCAGGCCCTGCCAGGGGCTCTGAGCTCTCCTCGGATCCTTTCCCTTCTCCAACAACTCCAAGTTTTTGCTCATCCCAGGACTCCGTTGGATTTCTGGGTCCAACCGAGCTCCTCATCCCGCAGCATCCCAAACTCCTTGTCCCAGCTGTCCCTGGGCTTGGAGGCGCCCGGGGTGGTGGGAGGGGTCCCTGCCCATGGCGCTGGGTGGGATTTAAGGCCCTTTCCCACCCAAACCATTCCAAGATCCCACCGGGACACGAAACCACAAATTCCTGCTCCCAGACCAAGCTCTGGGGGATTTTGGCTGAAGGCAAAACAACCCCCTGGGATCGAGGAACCAACATTGAACGGGGCTCTGACCCCAAATTTTCCCGCTGGTTCCGTAAACCCCCCAAATCCACCGGCATTCCCTTCTCCAAACCGCGCTCGGACGCAGAACCGAGCTGAAACCCTTGGAATATTTTTTCCAGAGGGGCTTCCCGGAGCCGGGCGCTCGGGATAATCCATCCAAGCACGGTGGGAACCCCACTGCCACCGCGGGCCGTCCCCGGTGTCACCCGCGCTCGGCGTCGGCACCGGCTCCTCGTTAGCGCCGACGCCGAGCGCGGCCCCGCCGCTCTCCCGGCTCCGGGAGAGGGGGAAAAAACCTTTCCTGACAGCTTGGATAACCTTTCCCCGCTGCCGTTCTCACCCGGGGGAGCGCTGACGTTCTCCCGGCTCGGGGCAGCTGCGAGGAGCAGAGGGGAGGGTGGGAAGTGTGGCGGGCTAAAAATACGGCGAGTCTGGCACGTTCTGCCTTTTCCCTGGAATTCAGGATCCCTCCTGCGCTGCTCCACGGGTGGCCCTAATTAGGGGTGTCGGGGCGTGAACAGATTTTTTTTTTTTGGGGGGGGGGGGGGTTGTGTGGGATTTTTTTATTTCCCTTTTCCCACGGCGGAATTTTTTTTGTTTGGGGGAGAGGTTTAGCGGCAAATCGTGCTCGGAATGAAGGGAAGGGCTCCCCACTGAAGTGGGGCAGGGATAGATGGGAGTTTTGGGGGATTTTTTTTGGGAGATTCCCAGAAAAAACTGCGGCTGCCACATCCCTGGGAGTGTCCCAAGGCAGGTTGGAATCACCTGGGATGACGGAAGGCGGCCCAGTGGAACAGGGATGGGATCGAAACTCCGTCCCCACCCAAACCACTCCGGAATTTCATCCCTGGTGCCTTTTCCAGCTCCAGCAATCCACTGGCAGGAGGGCCCGGGAGCCCCTGTGTCCCCTCCCGGTGCCGGTGACGTCCTGGCGGAGGAAAAGCCCCCAAACAAAGCCGGGGCTCGTCAGTCAATTGCGTCCGAACAGCGAAATAATTCCGTGAGCCAAAGGCATTGATTGACTCAATCCCGTCCTCCTGCGGGGGCTGAGGACTCGGGGGTTGTTCATTCCCGGTAAATTCCTGCTGCTCCTGCCGGGGGAGTGACGGGAGGCCCAAAGAAGCCGCCTGGACCCCCAGGGTTTGGGGCGGATTTGGGGTTTTTTTGGGGGAGGAACCCAACAACCGCAGCATCCCCACATCCGCGTCCTCGTCCTTTTTCCGCGGCCTGGGGACGGATCCCGGCTTTGGGGTCCTCCCGTGACCTCCCTCACCCCGGATCAGCCGCTGGGAGGCGGGACCCTTCTGGAAGTGCCCCTTTCCCCCCTTTTTTCCCCCCGGTCTGACTCGGGTGACTCACTCCGCTCCTCCAGAGAAATCTTTTCTCCTCGGGGGGAGCCGCAAAAACCCGCGGCGCTTGAGGAACGGCGGAGCTGGGAACGGCGTTGGCAAACGCCAGGCTGCCAATCTGGCCCGGGAAAATTTTTTTTTTTTTATTCAATTAAGCTTTTCTTTTCAGGTTTTATTTTTTCCCCCTTTTTTTTTTTTTTTTTTTGTGTTTTCTGGGTTGCTTTGGTAATTTTTTTTTTTTCCCCCTCTCCGAGAGGCGAATTAATTGATATTTGCTCAGTGTGTCAAAATAGCTGCGGTGCGTTGGAGTGCGGCGCTCGGCTCGGCTCGGGAAAGGAAGGGAAGGGAGGGTGACTCAGTGGGAAGGGAATTAAAAGCAGCAGCTCCTGCTCAAGGCCAAGCTCAGCTCTGCTCCGAGGAACGGGAGGGGAGCACGTGGATGGCAGGGAAGCTGTTCCCAGGAAACCGGCCCCGGGCGGCTTGGGGGGGGATTCACCTCGTTTTCCCTCTTCCCGGGGTTCCATGGAACACTCGGAGCGCAGGGTTGGGGTGAGGGGCGAAGTGGGGTGGAATTCCCAGAGAAGCCGTGGCTGCTCCATCCCTGGAAGTGTCCAGGGCCGGCTTGGAGCAGCCTGGGATAGCGGGAGTTGGAATTGGATGGGATTTCAGCTCCTTCCAACCCAACCCATCCCAGGGTTTTGTTTTCCCATCCCTCTGCGGGCGCTGCAGGAACAGCCCCGGACAGCGGGAATCTGCTGGGCAGGAGGGACAGGACACAGGGAATGGCTTCCCACTGCCACAGGGCGGGGGTGGGTGGGATACTGGGAAGGAATTCCTGGCTGGGAGGGCGGGGAGGGGCTGGGCTGGAATTCCCAGATTTGCTGTGGCTGCCCCTGGATCCCTGGGAGTGCCCAAGGCCAGGCTGGATCAACCTGGGAGAGTGGGAAACGTTGGGATTGGAACTGGATGGGATTTAAATCCCTCCCAACCCAAAGAATTCCAGGATTCCCTGATCTTCACCTTCCACGGAGGATGAGGAGGGGCTGGGCTGCTGGATTTGGGAATTCCATGGATCCGTTGTCATGGCTGGATAAACACATCCCTGGATTTGTTTGCTCCTCGGGGGCCGAGTCCCCAGCGAAGCCTCTCGGAACCTTTGGTTCTATAAAAGACATCCCCTAAAAATCCAGGAATTATAATATATTAATAATAATATTATAATAATTACAATCATTATAATGACCTATAATAATCAATTAATTATTATTATAATTATTATAACAATTCTATTAATTTCAGCTCATCCCTGGCCCCACCCGGCAGCAGGAAAACCCCCGGAGATGTTTAATTCCCGCTTTCCCGCTTGCAGAAAGCCGGAATCCCCAGTTCCAGGGGTTCCAGCTATCCCAATTAAATCCCATTTTTTTTCCCCCATGCTCCAATTTATCTCCCCTCATTTGTCACCTTGGTCCGTCCCCCTCCTCCCGCCGAGGCGAGCCCGGGATTAGGGGGAGTTTAATTGGATCGCCCTCCCACCCTCAGCCCCAATAAAACTTTACGGCAGAGATAAAAATCTCCCGGCGTTTTCCGGAACAAAAGGGGCCGGGGAGGGGGATCGCTTTTTTTTCCACCTCCCATTTCATTTCATTTCTTTTTAAATTTTTAGGGGTTGTTTTTTTTTTTTTTCCGGTTAAATTCTCTGCCAGGCCGCCTTCGAGGCTGATTAACCAGGGAGGGAGGGAGGATTCCTGGGAGCGGCGTTATCCCGTTTTTCCGTGTGTAAGCACTCGCCGGCTGCCGCTCTCGCCCTCTCGCCGTGATTCCCCCTGACAGGAAGATGAATTGGGCTCCGGCCGGGGAGAAAATAACATTTATTTCACGTGGAAAAAGTGCTGAGCCGCGGGAGAAGCGGGAGCGGGGAGGTCAGGATGGGGCAGCGGGGATGGGAAGGGAGGGATGGGCCGGGATTTGGGATCCTTGGGTGTAGAACCCTCGGTGAGCCCGGTTCGGGGGCTCAGGTTTGGCATTCCAGGCACCGGGAATGTGTTATCCCGGTTCAGTGGAACATTCCTGGTGGTCTCCAGGCACCGGGAATGTGTTATCCCAGTTAAATGGAACATTCCTGGTGGTCTCCAGGCACCGGAATGTGTTATCCCGGTTCAGTGGAACATTCCTGGTGGTCTCCAGGCACCGGAATGTGTTATCCCGGTTCAGTGGAACATTCCTGGTGTTCTCCAGGCACCGGAATGTGTTATCCCGGTTCAGTGGAACATTCCTGGTGGTCTCCAGGCACCGGGAATGTGTTATCCCGGTTCAGTGGAACATTCCTGGTGGTCTCCAGGCACCGGGAATGTGTTATCCCGGTTCAGTGGAACATTCCTGGTGGTCTCCAGGCACCGGGAATGTGTTATCCCGGTTCAGTGGAACATTCCTGATCTTCCCCTGCTTGGGGCTTCCCCAGCCCAGAGCAAAATTCCCAGGAAAAACAGGAAGTTCCACCTTTCAGAAGGAACACCAGGAGCTGCTGGATCCAGCCGGAAAATCCCATGAAAATCTGGGAAGTTCTGCCCTTTCCTTGCTGGTTTTGCTCCTCTCCCTTACCCCGGGAGCTGCTCCCGGCAGGACGAGAAAATCCAAGTCAGTCATTAGGGTGGGAATTGTTCCCGTTCCTGTTAAAAATAATCCCGGTTGGTTTTTCCCCCCCTGCTGCTTTTGAGTCTTTCGGGTTCTCGGCCCAACTTTTTCTTCTCCCGAAGTGACATCTCGGGGGGGGAAAAGTGGGGGAAGTGTGAAAGGAGGAGGCGGAACAAAGGAAGGGCACGAAAATATGGAAAATTGGGGGTGGCTGGCGGGGGAAAGAGGAGGGGAGAGTTTGAGGCTCTGGCAGGGTGAAATTCCCGTCCCAAATCCCCCCCAAAAAACCGGGAAGAGGCTGCGGGGAGGGTGCTGGACCCCCCAGAGAGGATCCTGCTGGGAATGGAGGGGTGGGGAACGGGGCTGGAGCATCCGCAGGGGTTGGAGAATCCCCTGGAGCTGGGAATGTTGGGGTTGGAGCATCCAAAGGGGGATTGAAGTATCCCTTGGAGCAGGGAATATTGGGATTGGACCATCCTTGGAGCCGGGAATGTCGGGGCTGGAGCATCCCTTGGAATTAGGAATGGTGGTGTTGGAGCATCCTTGGAGCCGGGAATGTCGGGTTTGGGGCATCCCTCAGGGCACTTTTCCAGGTTTTTTTTTGCCTTCCCTTCCCGAGTTCCCGCGGCTGTCCCAGCCCACCCTGGGATCCCCTTCCCTCCAAACCCCTTCGGGAAACATCAGGCTGGGAACTGGAGGCAATTCCAGGCCCAGAGAAAATTCCAGTGCCGGAATCAGAGAGGAGCGGGACTGGCCGCCAGCCCCTCCGGGGCCCGCGGGGGGACAAAGGGACATTGTCCAGACCTTCCCCAAATCCGGATTTTGTCGGAGTTTTCCAAACCCCGACCGGATCCGCTGCTGGCCGAGGATCCCGGCATGGAACAGGGGCTGGAATTGCTCCGGTGGGATCGGTTTTTACCGGATTGGAGCTTTTAAAACGTTCATTTTTACACAGAATGATCCCGGGCCTCAGTTTCCACTCTGCTGCCCCTTTGTTTTCCTCTTCCCCTGCTCCCAAAATTCCCATTTTTTGGGCCCAGCTGGTGAAATCTCGGGGGTTTCACTGCCTTTGGTCGGGGTCTCTCCGAATCCCCCTCACCTCCCCTCTCCCTGCTGCTTTTTCGGGAGTTTTTTGGGAATTTTTTGGGATTTTGGGGGGAAATGTTTGGGGAATGTGCAGCTTTCCCACCCCGAAGCTCATTCCAGAGGTTTTCCTGCCTGGAGAGGCCGCTCCAAGGGGCTGGAAAAGGCTCCATCCATGGCCCAATTCCCGTTTTCCAGAGAGAACCTGACGCTTTTCCCAGCCGGTGCCTCCGCCAGCTCCTGAGAGCTGCTCCAGAGGGAAAATCCCGATTTTCCTTTGGCTTGTGGTGCCTGATCCGAGGAGCCCCAGCGGTGCCAGGCTGGATCAACCCCGGCCCCCAGCCCTGGGGGTCTCCAGGCTCAGCTCTTGGAGCCAAAAATGTGGAAAAATCAGGGGAAAATGGGGGAAAATGTGGAAAAATGTGGAAAAATGCAAAAAAAATGAGGAAAAAAATGAGGAAAAAATGCAGAAAAATGAGGGGAAAATGCAGAAAAATGAGAATAAATGTGGAAAAATGTGGGGAAAATGTGGAAAAATATGGATTTTTGGCCCATCAGCGCCTTCCTGGCAGGGCTGGGGGTGCGGGGCTGCACTCGGCGCGGATCCAGGGATGAGAATCACCCAGGAGCGACCCGGCAGCATCAGGAGATGAATTAATTGCCGGCGAATCGTTAATGAGGCGTCGTGAGTCAGCAGCGGTTTGATCTCGGGCACGCAGGAAAGGGGCCGCTGGGGACGGGGTGGGATTGAAACTGCGGGAGAAGGGTTTGGGTTGAAACTGCGGGAAAAGGGTTTGGATTGAAACTGCTGGAGAAGGGTTTGGATTGAAACTGCTGGAGAAGGGTTTGGGTTGAAACTGCTGGAGAAGGGTTTGGATTGAAACTGCTGGAAAAGGGTTTGGGTTGAAACTGCTGGAAAAGGGTTTGGGTTGAAACTGCTGGAAAAGGGTTTGGATTGAAACTGCTGGAAAAGGGTTTGGATTGAAACTGCTGGAGAAGGGTTTGGATTGAAGCCGTTCCAGCCCACGGGCGGGGACGGGCTGTGAGCTGTGAATGCAAACGAGGCTCCTGGAGAATCCCAAAGTCCCTCGGTGTTTCCCAAGGAATCATCCCAAAGCTTTTGGGTCGTATTCCCAGTCCTGTGGGATGCTGGGGCTGACACTGACCCCAAACCATCCCACGCCACCCTGAGCCTCCCATGGGGCTGGAAATGTCAACCCAGTTTGGGGTTGGTGGCACTGGGGACATCCCTGGGCACCGGTCCCCTCGTCCCTGGGGGGGTTGGTGGCACTCCTCCCCTCCCTCTGGCTCTCCAGGCATGAAAACCTCTGGAATGAGCAGAAAATCCAAACCCATCATTTCCAAATCCAACACTCCCAAATCCAACATTTCCAAACCCATCATTTCCAAATCCCTCATTCCCAAACCCGTCATTCCCAAACCCATCATTCCCAAATCCCTCATTCCCAAACCCATCATTCCCAAACCCATCATTCCCACTCCCAGCCCGCTCATTCCCAGCTCCGGCGTCCCCAGGGCCCGGGGCCCGGCCGCTGCCCTCCAAGGAGTCTCTGTTCTCCTCCTCGGGAAGCTTTGGAGGGCGCCGGGAAGGACGGGCGCTGGCGGGAAGGGGCGCGCTCTCCGCCGGGCGCTGCCCGAGCGCTCGCGGCTGTTTGGCCGAGCAGGGAACGGGAAAACGAAACAAAAAAAACCCAGAAAATAATAGAATAAATGGAATGGGTTTTGGAGAGAGGGAAAAGCGGCGCGGTCAGAGGCGGGCCCGGCCCCAGCCCCGCGCCGCTGCCGGGGTTAATGGAGCTCCGCAATTAGCGCTGTCATTAGCGCGGCTCCTCAGGGGAGGGGGAGGGGGCTCGGCCGCAAAAATCCTGGAGAGATGGGAAGGGAGAAGGGCGGGGGGAGGGGGAAGGGAGGGGAGGAACTTTGGGCTTGGCTCGAAGGGGCGAGCGCAGCCGGGCCGGGCGGCTCTGCCAGGGGACGGTGGCACCGGGGTCACCTCGGGGCGCGGGGCCCTCCCCAGTTTGGGGACGGTGGCACCGGGGACACCTCGGGGCGCGGGCCCCTCCCCAGTTTGGGGACGGTGGCACCGGGGTCACCTCGGGGCGCGGGCCCCTCCCCAGTTTGGGGACGGTGGCACCGGGGACACCTCGGGGCGCGGGCCCCTCCCCAGTTTGGGGACGGTGGCACCGGGGACACCTCGGGGCGCGGGGCCCTCCCCAGTTTGGGGACGGTGGCACCGGGGTCACCTCGGGGCGCGGGGCCCTCCCCAGTTTGGGGACGGTGGCACTGGGGACACCTCGGGGCGCGGGGCCCTCCCCAGTTTGGGGACGGTGGCACCGGGGACACCTCGGGGCGCGGGGCCCTCCCCAGTTTGGGGACGGTGGCACCGGGGACACCTCGGGGCGCGGGGCCCTCCCCAGTTTGGGGACGGTGGCACCGGGGACACCTGGAGGGTTTGGGACACTGGTCCCCTCCCCATGGGGAGGTTGGTGACACTGGGGTCACCTCCCGGCCTTCTCCAGGGCTTGGTGGCACTGGGGTCACCTCCAGGCTCTGGTCCCCTCCCCACGCTGAAGTCTGGCGGGAATTCCAGCCTCCACCAAAAACCTTTCCCGGGATTTTTCCAGGCTGGAAGCGGCTCAGGAGCAGCTCCCGGAGCCCGGCATCATTTTTAATTTTCCCCCAGTGAAATTCCCGTTTCTTGGAGGCGCCATCCCGATTTCTTCCAGGGATTTCCAACCTGCTGGGATCCCCAGAAATGGTCCCGGGAAATCGGGGATTCCAGAGGCTGGAAAACCTCCCCCCGCCCCCCGCTCCTCCATCAGCACTGGCGTCATTCCCGATCTCCCGCCGAGCCACCAGCGGGGAAAGTGGGATCGGGGGATTTGTGCCCCCTCCTCCCGCGCGGAGCTTTTCCGCACGGCTGGGAATTGCGGCTCTTTCCATGTGTTTTCACTGGAATCCTAATTCAGGGGGAAAAAAAAAAAAAAAGCAAAACAACCCCTTGTACATACGGAGCTGATTTCATTCCTTTCCCCCTCGGCTCGGCTTTCCCTTTCCCAGGGGCAAGACTCCTCAGCGAATCCCTCCTGCAGAGGAAAAGTGGGAGCAAAACAAGATTCCTGGAGGCGGGACGAGGGGATTTTTTTTGGGATCGAAGCAAAATGGGCCGATGTGCGCCGCCATCCCCGTTAACTCCATGTGCAAAGCCGGGTTGTTGTTGTTGGGTTTATTTTTTATTTTCCAGGGAATTTCTTGCGTCACCGGCATCCCAGCAGGGCTCCATCCACCTCCTGCCGCTCGCCCTTGGCTCGGAAAAGGTGACGGATGCTGTTCCCGCTGCCAGCCCCTTCCCACACGGATCCTGTCGCTTCCCAGGAGCCGGGAAAGGGGAAAAAAAAAAATAATAATCCACGACAATTCCCCTTGCGTCACCTTCGGCCGGCTGCCGAGGCGCAGGGGGGAAAAGAAATCCGTGGAAAAAGCTGTGGAAAAAAAAAACCCCAAAAAAGCTGGATTTTATAAAATCCTAAAGGTCAGGGGCCGGCTGTCAGGAAATCAATGGTGTGATGATGCCGGGAATAAGCTGGAAAAACAGGGATAAAAACCAGGGATAAGGCAAGAGGGAAACCGGGAGCAGCAGCAGCTTGTGGGGCCAGGGGAGGAAAAAAATAAAAAATCAAATCTCCTGGGATGTGTTGGAGGACAAATTCCAGGAAAAGAATCGGATCCAGATGGCCAGGCCTGGATGTTGAGCGCGGGAATCGTCCTTGTGGGTCGGATCCAGCTGGAACGTGGGAATTCTGGGTTGCTCCCTGATTATTTCCAGGCCCTGGAGGTTATTTTTTTCCCAGCAGGGCGAGGTGGATGCTGGGCTCCGCTCTTTTCCAGGCGGGATCGGCCCTGCGCCCTCCTCACCCCGTGGATGTGCCGTGGGTGGAGAAGGAATTCCTGCCCGGCTCTGGAATTCCAGCTCCAGGGGAGCAGGGAGGCTCCGGGCCCCAGGAATTCCTGCGTGAGGTGCAGTTTTCCAGAGGGAAATATTCCGGCTCTGGCCTCTTCCAGCAGTGCCAGGATTCGGTGGGAGATCCATTCAAATTCCCGGGGATTTGGTGGGAGATCCATCCAAATTCCCTGGGATTTGGGGGAGATCCATCCAAATTCCCGGGGATTTGGTGGGAGATCCATCCAAATTCCCTGGGATTTGGTGGGAGATCCATCCAAATTCCCGGGGATTTGGTGGGAGATCCATCCAAATTCCCGGGGATTTGGTGGGAGATCCATCCAAATTCCCGGGGATTTGGTGGGAGATCCATCCAAATTCCCGGGGATTTGGTGGGAGATCCATCCAAATTCCCGGGGATTTGGTGGGAGATCCATCCAAATTCCCGGGGATTTGGTGGGAGATCCATCCAAATTCCCGGGGATTTGGTGGGAGATCCATCCAAATTCCCTGGGATTTGGTGGGAGATCCATCCAAATTCTCGGGGATTTGGTGCCGGATCCATCCAAACTAGGCAGCCCAGCGTCTCCAGGAGAATTCCCGGATCCTCTGGAGCCATTCCCAGGAGCTCCCATGCGTTGCTCCCCTCCTGTTTTCCCTCATTGTCCCGGATTCCGTGAGGAGCCGGGATTGGGATTCCCACTGGGATTGGGACTCTTGTCCTCCCGCCCCCGGGGCAGGAGCTGGGCCCTCCCTGTCACCTCCGTGTGACAGAATTTGGATTTTGGCCCCGGGATTCCCACAAATCCCTGGAATCCCCTGGGAGCTGCATCCCATCTCCCCTCGCATCCCACTGGAATCGTGTTCCTTGTGGGATTTTTCCTTGTTTAAGGAGCAGGGAATGGTGGCAGCATCTGCCTCTGGAAGGGGGCAGGGGACAAAAGAACTTTTCCAATCTTTTTTTATTTTTTTCCCTAAAAATCTGGATCCCATGATCCCGGTCTGCTGGTTCTCATTATCCCTGCTGCTCATTAATTAATTAAATATCAGTGCTGCTCCACATCCTAATCCCTCACTAATCCCTGGATGGGATCCCAGAGGCGACATCGATTTCCCAGCCCTGAGGAGCTTCCCAGGGGAAAAAATTTGGGGAAAAACAGGGGAAAAAAGGGGAACAACTGGGAGAGGAGGATCCCAAGGTGTGGCTGCCCCATCCCAGGCTCCAGGAGTTTTCCCTCAGGTTGTTCTGAGCTTGGATTCATCCGGTGAAATCCTGGAGCAGCCTTGGATTCGTCCCGGTTGTTGGTTTTATTTTTTTTTCCATGGATTTGCAAGCTCATTACACGGCCAGGCCTGACAGGGAGGAGCAGAGCGGGATAATCCCGCCGCGATCCCGAAAATCCAGCCCGGAGGGGGAGCTCCAGGCAGGGGGATGGTCCCAACATCCCGAATTCCAAATCCCAGTCACGCATTCCAAACCCCCGAACCCCAGCCCCACATCCCACATTCCAAACCCCACATTCCAAACTCCCACCCAGCCATTAATTTGTGGTTCTGATCCCTAAAAAGCCTCCGGAACTCCAGAATTCCCAGGATCTGAGGAGCAAGGGGCGGGATCCTGGATAAGCAAGCTGGGAATGCTGGGAAAACACAGCAGATCCTGATTCCTGCTGCCATCCCTGGAAGTGTCCAAGGCCGGGTTGGAAATCCTGGGAGAGGGAAGGGGTCCCATCCCAGGGATGAGATCCGTTCCCATCCCATGAATCCACAATTCCCAAACACGCTCCGGGAAAGGTTGAACCCGCTCCGACGATCCCTGGGCTGTGACATCCATAAAAAACTGACCCGGGAAATCCAATTATTCCAAGGAGCTGCTGGGAGGGCTTGGAATGCCCAGGGCACATTCCCAGGGTCAGGGAAGGGGTTTGGGAATTCTTTAATTAACGTGATTGATGTCCCTTCCCTCGCCTGAGCCCCTGGAGCTTCGGGAATCCGTCAGAGGGAGCAGGCGGCATCGATTCCGTGTCCAGCCTGGAATCGCGGAGGGTGTGGGGTGGGGATGAGGAAAAAATCCAGCTGGAACAGCAGCTGGAGTGTGCCCGGATGGGAAAAACCGGGAATGGGGATCGGGGATCCACCAGGAGCCGGTTGGGCCCTCCCTGATCCATCGGGGCAGCCTGGGGTGGATCCAGAGGATCCAAAAGGAGCCAAAATCAGGGATGGACGAGGAGCTGAGGAGCCAAAAGCTGGGATTTGCCGAAAACCGGGGAATCGAAGCCGAGCCGGCTCCTTGGGAGCTGAGGAATTGAGGGATTTGGGCCTTGGGATGAGGAGAGGAGCTCCGGGATATCCGGGATCGCCGCCCCATTCCCACATCCTGCCGGAGCTCCTCCCCTCCCCGGGCTCCAGCCCCGCTCCAGAGCTCCCGGTTGGGTTTTTCCCCTTTATTTTCAGGGATTTGGGCCAGCTCCTCCTCAATCCCGACAAAAAAACAAAGGGAAAGAGGAACGGAAGCCGAAATCTTTGGGGAGGGAGGAGGGAACGAGGCAATTATTTTGTGCTCGGAAACGATTCCTTAATTGTGCCAGGAGCTGTGTCCAAGGGGAGCCAATAAAGGGATTTAATTGGATTTGGGAAGGGAAGGGAAGGAGAGCGGAACGAGCAGAACTCAGCTCTTGGGACGTGCCGGAGCTCCGAGAGTCCCAGCAGGAAAAATTGGGGATTGGATCCATGGATTTGGGGGGGATCGGAGCAAATTGCCCGGGATTGCGCCGCTGCCTTTTCCCCAAGGATCCTCCTGGCCTGTGGAGCTCTTTTCCATGTGGGAATGGTGGCACCTGGATCCAGGGATCACTGGAGATTCCCTGGTTATGGAAAGGGGAAGCCAGGTGTGGGAAAAGTGGGAATGAGGCAGGAATCTGCCCCTGCAGCGGCTGTGGACGGGATTTCCGCCCTGGGTTTGGGAAGTTCCGAGGAAAGGGGCTGGGAAATAGGGAGTGAAGCATTCCCAGAACATCCGAAGGATGTGGATGTTCCCTTTCCCACTTTTCCTCACAGAAAAACTGACGGGAATCGGGAATAGACGATTTTCCAGCACTCAGGAATTCCCACCTGGATTTCCCTCCCCTTCCGTCTCCCCTTTGCCACCTCCACGCTTGGATCCCCCTGGAAAAGCGGGAATTTCTCCACTCCCACTCCCAGCTCTTGGAGCAAGGAGTCAATCCAGGCTCTGGATAACGACTTCAAGGAATTTTTCACCTTTCCAGCTGTTAATTCCCAACAGCTTCACTCGGAGCACGGAGCGCCGGAGGCTCCCGAGGTGGAGATTCCCTCCCATCCCGGGTTTTCAGGAGCAGGGAAGCCGAGCAGGAAGCGGCTGCATTATTCAAAAACGCGCTGCTGAATAATTTATCCCAGGAGTCTGTGCACGTTGGACAATATTCCATTACGATATTCCATTAAAAAAGAAATCAATTACAATTTATGGAAGGGAAAATAAATAAATAAATCAATCTCCTCCCTTCCCTGACTCGTGGGAAAAAATGCTGCGGAGGCAAAAGATCCTGAGGTTTCCTGGGATCAGGGATGGTTCATTCCGCTAAAACTGCTCCTTTTCCACCCAACCCCTGTGTCAGGTGAGAATCCCGAGGGTTTTTTGGGATCAAAGATGTTTTTCCACCCCGAAACCAGCTCCTTTTCCACCCAGCTCTGTACCAGGGGAAAATCCTGAGGTTCCCTGGGATCAGGGTGGATTTTTCCACCCCAAAGCTGCTCCTTTTCCACCCAGCCCTTGTGCCAGAGGAAAATCCCAAGGTTTTTTTGGGATCAGGGATGATTTTCCCCGTTAAACCAGCTCCCTTCCCCTCCAGACGTGACTCCAATCGGCGATTCCCAGGGCGGAAGTGTCGGGAGCAGCCGTGACCCGCAGGGCCGGGAGCGCGTTCCCAACAATCGTTCCCGCTGTTTGTTTAATGGACGGTAATTCCGTGCCCGGCTCCGGCGGAACACCGAGTTCATTAAAAATGGCTTTGGAATCTTCCTCCGGGGAGGAGACTTGCTCGGATCCAAAGGGGTTTTTTTAGGAATATTTTTTTTCCCTCTTTTCCCTCTGTCCGGCCCTGCTGCTGGTTTGGTCTTTTTTCCCCCTGGAATTCTGGGAGTGTTCCCAGCCGGATTCCCGTGGGAAGTGGGCGCTGGAGAGGGTTTGGCTTTCATCTCCTGGGATGTGGGCGTTTTTCCTTGTGGGAAATGGGGAAAATTCCCCTCGTTTTCCCTGGGATTTGGGGGCAGGGATGGAGGGCTTGGGTGGGATCACCAGGTGTTCCCCTGGGAGGGAATTCCAGACCTTTCCCAAAAGGCAGGAATGGGGTGAGATTTTGGGAAACCTGAGCACTCCCTGCTCCTCTTTCCCAGGTTTTTTGGATCTGTTTTATCCCATAAATCCCCACTGGGCTCTCTCCATTGGATCAGCATTCCTTGCTCCTTTTCCCAGGATTTTTTGGATGTGTTTTATGGGATCAGCATTCCCAGCTCCTCTTTCCCAGGTTTCCTTGGATCTGTTTTATCCCATAAATCCCCACCGGGACGCCTCCACGGAATGTTCAGGAATGGAACATTCCCACTTCCTCTTTCCTGGGAAGTCTCCCGGCGGGAACACTTCCCCCTGTGGAACACCAGCAGCTCCATCCCCATGAAACGGGAGCCGAGGAAATAATTCCCTTCCAAACCTGGCGGGAATTCCGGCAGGAAGGAGCCCCGGGATCATCCCGCCGCCCTTTCCTTGGAGCGGCCTCCTCATCCCGGCGGATCTGAGTCCTCCTGAAGCTCCCGAACGGCTCCTGCTCCGCTCCCGAGTGCGTTTTTCCCTCTTTTTTTTCCCATTCCCATCTCCTCTTGTTGGGATCAGCTGTTGGCTGCGTTATCCCGCCGGGTTTTTTTGGTTTTTTCCACGTTTCGGAGCGTGGGGTTGGGATTAAAAGCAGAGGAACCATCCCCCCCCCCAAAAATATCCAAGCAGCTCCAAAGAAAAAATCGAGGAGAAAGTTGAGCCAAGATCCTGATAAATCCAGGTTTATCCCAAGAAAAACCAGCCCCCCTTTGCTGCTTCCCGCCCTCTGAAGAATCTGGGAGGGGAAAAAAGAAATCCCATTTTTTCCTCCTTTTCCCTCCACTCCAGGGGGAAGAAAAGGAACAAAAAAACCCCGTCCAGGCTTTTTTTTTTTTTTTATCCAAACACTTTCCAAGTTAATTTCCAAAAGCCGGGAACACTCGATAGTTTTAATTAAGCTGCTGCCTGGGGAAATCTAATTTGTGCAGCCAAAGCCTCTCGCTTTCCTTGGATAGGGATCTCACTCCCGGGAACGCCGATGGTTCCGGCAGCAGGGACTCCAAGGATTTGATTTTATTCCATTTTCTTCCATTTTATTCCGTTTTATTTTATATTTTATTTTATTTTACCCTGGGAATCCCGTATCTCCCGGTTAATTGGCCCTGGCTGGCTCATGCTGCTGGGAAGGAGAATCCGGATTTTTTTTTTCCCAGGGATCATCCGGAGTCCCCGTGGGAACAGCTCATTCCCTCACGCTTCCAATCTATTCACCCCAAATTTGATGCTCTCCACCAGCGACCCTCCAGGTTTAATTCCTGATGGGAACATGGCAAACGCTCCGGGATCGCTGGGAATACCACACCGGGGCTGGGATTTGCTGATGAATTAATTCAAGGGATCCAGGAGAAGGGAAAAATCCTGGGATTTGGGCACGCCACGCTCCAGCAATGGCACTAAAAAATCCCGGCTCTGCTCCTTCCCAGGCCTCTCCCTGCTGCAGCTCCAGCTTTTTCCGGAGGCTGCCGAGGAAAGGGTCATTTCTGGGAATATTTTTAGCCCTGGCACCTGGCGGTGGAGAAGGAAGGTGGGATTTGCCAGCTGACTCCGGGCGGGATCCGGGAGCAGATGGAGCTCCCTGGCTGCCGGCAGGGCTGTGAGGAGGAGCTGGGATGGGAATTTTGGGAGCCTCGGGTGATTTTCCAGCCGGATTTCTCCTCCCTTTCCGTGGGAGCGGGATCGGCTTCCGTTGGTTTTCCCAGCCAGGAGCCTCGGGGCAGAGCCACAGGAATGGGAATTGCGATCCGGGGAAATTCCTCTCTCTGCTCACCCATTCCAAGCCCGTTTCCTTGATGCTTTTCCCATCCAAAGAAAACAGGGAAATGGGGTTTGAAGTCTCCTGCTGGGATTGGTCGGAGCTTTAGGATCTCCCTTTCCTTGGAGTTATTTTTTGGGGGAAAACCAGGAGCTCCGCATGTCCCTAAAAATCAAAATTTTAACCCTGAATTAAATCCAACAACCCTCGAAAAGCAGAGCCTGGAGCAGGGCTGAGCATTCCTGCGAATTATCCGCGGCCAGGGAGAAGCTGGAGGCACCCCGAGGAGCGATCCCTCTTCCCGGAACATCTCCCAGTCCATAAATATTCCCAAAAAAACCCCCCAAGGCAGAGCAAAGCCTGATGGATAAAAGATTGGCTGGAGGACGCGTTACGGCGCTGGCAGCGATCCCGTCCGGGGGGATTTATGGCGCCGATAAATTCCCTGCGAAAGGAGTTGAGTCCCTCTCGAATTCCCGAAGTTGCCGTTCGCCCGTTTAAAGGGGAATTGGGATCGAGTCCTTGGGGGCTTTGGAATAAAAAAAATTCCAAACAAACCCTAAAAAAACCTCGTGTAAAAGGCCCGAGGTGCCGTTTGTTCCGAGTTGTTCCGCTGGGATCCTTCCCGTTCCCGCAGCACTCAGGGGTGCGGGAAGGTGTTGGGAAGGAGGGAATGGGAATTCCTGGGTTTAGGGCGGCAGAATTCCCCTGGGAGCGGCTTTTCCACCCCGGTGTCCGTGTGGGATCGTCGGGAAGCTGCTTCATCCCTGTGGGATCTGCCTGTCCTTGGGATCAGAGCGTTTCCCTGCGCGCCCCCTCATGGATTCAGGGATCCCACACCCGTTTTCCAGCTGATTCTGGAATTTTCCCGAAGGTTTGGGCTCTGCATCCCTCCAAATCCAAGCTGTTCCCTCTGGGTGTTCCCAGCACTTCCCACAGCTCTGCCAGAGGTTTGGGAACGGCTGCTCTGCTCCAGGGGGCAGGCCGGGAATGGGAATGGGAATGGGAATGGGAATGGGAATGGCAATGGCAATGGCAATGGCAATGGGAATGGGAATGGGAATGGGAATGGGAATGGGAATGGGAGTGGGAATGGGAACAGGATGGGAGCTCCTCCAGCCAGAGCAATTCCCATTTTATGAGCAAGGAAATCATGGAGAGGGGGGCTGCGGGATGAGGAGGATCCCTCCTCAGCTGCCACCACAGCTCCTGGTGGCCATGGGGACACTCCAGGGGTGATATTCCAGGGAAAAGGGGCAAAAGGAAGGGATGAGGGCCGGGAATTCCCACTGCTGGACGAGCTGGAGCTCCCCCCACTCGTGGATCCGGAGCCGACGGGAGCAGCGAGCGCTGGAGAGGGTTAAAGGAGCAGCTGGAGCACCAGGGAGCTCAAAACCAGGGGAAAAAATGGGATTTATTCCCAAACCTGACATATTCGGCAGCAATTCCAGACCGGAGCCTGCGCTGAACTTCCCGGGTCTTTATGGAGGTGACATTTGCATGGAAATGGGATTGGAGTTTAGGGAGATCAGGGAGCGCGTTCCCAGCTGTTCCCGCTGCTGGATGAGCTGCAGGGATCCTCTGGGATCCCTGGGAGGTGGGGTGGGATGGTCCCTGCTCCTTCCCAAAGCCCTGGAAAACCCCAAACCCTGAGCTGATCCTTTCCCACGGATTCCAGCATCAAACTTGGATTTAATTCCGTGTTTTCCCCTCGTTCTTTCCCACATTTTCTGCTCCAGAGCAGCCCTGGCCGAGTGCTGCTCTCCCTTAGCTGCTTCCTCTCCTTCCCTCCTCATTGCCAGCCCCAATTTTCCCCCCGTTTTTTCCCTTCATTCCTGCGTTTTCAGCCTCCTCACCTGGAAGCGGCTGCAGTTCCGCGGGAATTTGGCCTCGGCCCCACCGTGCTGAGCCATTTTCAAATCACATCCTCTCATTATTTACACTTTAGAGCCCATTGTGTTTTTCCATGTCCTCTTTCCCATCGATTTTCGGGGAGGCAGGAAAGGAGCTCGATTATTCCCCACAAACCGACGGGGTTTTTTTTATCTGCGGCGGGTTTGGGGTTTTGTTTTTTTATTTTTTATTTTTTTTGTGTGTGTGTGCGCGCGTTTGACATTTTTAGAAAATCAATTCCTGGTGGTTGGGTTTGTTCAGACTCCGGGGCTGGAAGGAGCTGACACAAAGCCGATGTTTATTCCAGGAGTATCCATCCAAACCCTCATCCCGGATTTCTCTCCGGCCCAAACATTCCCAAACTCCCCTGGCTGGGTTTTGGATGCCTGAAGGGGTTGGGAAGTGCTGCAGATACTTAAGGAAAGAAAAAAAAAAATGGGGGAGTAAAAACTGAAGGATTTTTAGGAGTAAAAAGTGAAAAATGAAACTAAAAATACCAGTGAAAATGAAATTGGAACGGAAATTGGAATTGGAATTGGAATTGGAATTGGAATTGGAATCAAAATGGAAATGGAAATGGAAATCGGAATTGGAATTGGAATCGGAATCAAAATCAAAATGGAAATTGGAATAGAAATAGAATTGAAGTAAAAATTGAAATTGGAATCAAAATTGAAATGAAACGGAACTTGAAATCAAAGGTATTCGTTGGCTCTGAATATTCCCAGTTTTCCTCTCCTGAAAGGTCCCAAATTCCAGGGGAGGAAAATCCATTTTCAACACGCGTGAATCCCCTCATTTATTGATTTTCCCGCTGGGATGAACCCCCAGCACGGATCATCCCCATCCCGGTGTTCTCCAGCCCGAGCAGAGGGAGGAACCACATCATTAAAGCTGCTGAATGATTAATTACCCCGCTGCTAATTAGCTGGGGGAGGTCAGAGCTCGAGCTGGGCTCATTTCTGATGAGTCCAGCAGTTCCCGCTCTCCCAAAATCCCGACCTGTCCCGAGGCTTCCCCAGGCAGAGGATTCCGTGATTCGCCCCAATAATCCCTCCCTCCCCATTAATTAGAGCTAATTAGTGCTGATTAGGGCTGGGTTTATGAGCAGGTGCAGGGTGGGAAGGGGACGGGGTCAGTGGCGTTGTCCCCAATCCGTGGCAGAGGTTTTGTGTCCCTTCCCGGGGATTCCTTGGCAGATCCATCCCCTTGTGACCGTTCCCAGGGTTTTTGGGATCCCGGGAATTCCTGTGCTGGGCTCTCCCCAGGCCTGGGCGCCTCTGGAAGGAGCCATCCCGAAAAACCAGCGGGAATTCTCCTTCCAGCCCTTCCCGAGGGCAAAACAACCCCAAAAACCCAAACCAGTGCCTGGGGAATCCTTTTGTTGGGAATTCCAGAGGGAGAGGAGGGGTTGGAGCAGGAGCCTGGGCTGTTCTGCTGCTGGGGGAGTCGCATTTCCTCCGGATTTATCCTGAATTTCCCTGATTTTTTGTGGCCTCCATTTTCTCCCTCCCACGGGTGACGTCCCCGTCACCGTCCGGTCCTGGAGGTGACCCCAAACTCATTCCCTGTCCAGCCACGGTGTGACAAAGATCCAAAAAAAAAAAAGAGGGAATAAAGAAAAAACTCCGAAATGAATGGAACACACCACCCCACGGAGCTGGGGATGCTCTTCCCGTGTTTTCCCCACGGATTTCGGGGCCGTTGGAGGATCCAGGCAGGGCAGGGACACCAGCGGGGACATCAGCGGGGACAAAGGACAGGCGGTGCTAAATAAAGTTCCCATTATCCCCGGGCAGGAGGAGGGAGGGGAGGAGATCGACCGGGCCGTAAATTTTCGGAACTGCCCCCAAAAAGCTTCTCCGGGGAAAAAAAAAAAATCCGAGGGAGCGGCCGGGCTGGCTGCACATAATGGATTCCTTATCAATTAATAATGCGCCGTGATGGAGGCTCGTATTGATCCTGACCCCCCCCCTCCCCGTCCATGAATAAAACATGGATGAAAAATGGGATCGGGAGCGTGGGCCGGGCTGAGTTACGGCCGGCGATCCCGAAATGGCCGGGATGGATTGTGGGGCCGCGGGAATTGCTGATGGATGGAGGGCCCTGATCCCCCGGGACCCCGCAGCGCCAGCTGGGGCTGGGGACAGCGGGGTGAGGGCTTTGGGGCGGGGACAGCGCTGCTCAGCCCATGGGAAGGATTGGAAAGGTCCTTAAAAACCGGGATGGGGTGGGAACGACCTTCCCAGCTCGTTTGTGGCCTGGCAGCCACACAAGTGCCACCATTGTCCCTTTGGGTGCGCCTTAGGGATGCTCTGGAGGTGCTGGCTCCAATCCATGCATCCTTCTCCCTCTTTGGGCTTCCATCCATCCATCCATCCACCATCCCTCCATCCATCCCTCCATCCATCCACCATCCATCCATCCATCCATCCCTCCATCCATCCATCCCTCCATCCATCCATCATCCATCCCTCCATCCATCCATCCCTCCATCCATCCCTCCATCCATCCATCCATCCCTCCATCCATCCATCCCTCCATCCATCCATCCATCCCTCCATCCATCCATCATCCATCCCTCCATCCATCCATCCCTCTATCCCTCCATCCATCCATCCATCCATCCATCCATCCATCCATCCCTCCATCCATCCATCCATCCCTCCATCCATCCATCATCCATCCATCCATCCACCATCCATCCATCATCCATCCCTCCATCATCCATCCATCCCTCCATCCATCCATCCATCATCCATCCATCCATCCATCCATCCATCATCCATCCATCCATCCACCATCCATCCATCATCCATCCCTCCATCATCCATCCATCCATTGTTCCCTCTCCTCCCTCCAATCCATCCCCCGCCCCTTCCCACTCTTTTAGCACCCCATGGAAAATCCATCCCACAGCTCCCGGTTTATGGCAAAACCATAAAGGAGCCAAAGCCTTGGATTGCTCTTCCCGTGCTCCAAACTTGGCCTGGTTTGGGAAAAACGGGATCCAGGGGCAGGATGGGGACTGGCAGCAGGATGGGATCCAGGAGAAGGGTGGGATCCAGGAGAAGGGTGGGATCCAGGTGAGGGGTGGGATCCAGGTGAGGGGTGGGATCCAGGAGAAGGGTGGGATCCAGGAGAAGGGTGGGATCCAGGAGAAGAGTGGGATCCAGGAGAAGGATGGGATCCAGGTGAGGGGTGGGATCCAGAAGAAGGGTGGGATCCAGGAGAAGGGTGGGATCCAGGAGAAGGGTGGGATCCAGGAGAAGGGTGGGATCCAGGAGAAGGATGGGATCCAGGAGAAGGCTGGGATTGTCGAAATTCCGAGTGAAATTCCGCAAAAAGAAAGGATTTCAATACAACTCTTTGTTTCGCTGCTCCCCTCCTCCCCCGCTCCAGCTCCTTCCTCCGCTCCCCAATTATTTCCGGAGATTAATTTGGGAGACGAGGTGAGGGAAGGGAGGAGGTGGCAGCGTTTATTTACTGGCGGAACAAAACTCCGGGATAAATATTTGGAGACGGGGGAAGGAATGGGAGCGATGAGGGAGCCACGAAAACTGCCGGGAGTGAAAACCGCTCACGGCGGAATCCCGGGAAAAGGGGGAAATAATGGGATGGAGGGAAACAATGGGACACCCGGGGAAAGGGGGGAATCATGGAATGCTGGGAAAAGGGATGCTGGGATTCTCCGCAGCCCTGGCAGCTCGGAGCACGGAGCCCTCCCTTCCTCCAGAGGGACCGAGGTGCTTGTTGGAGTTAATTAAATGTCGGGGAGCATTAGGAGCAACAAGAGCAGCGGCTCCGGGGCTGCCGGAAAACTCCGGGAGTGCCAGGGAACGACAGGGAACGACAGGGAACGACATTTATTTGTTTAACGCGGCTTCGATGGGGTTTTTTTGGGAATGGGGGGGGCAGCTCTGCCTCACCAGCTCGGCCTGAAATTCCAACTTTTTCCCTTTCCCCCCCCCCATTCCATCGACGTCAGCCCCGGTTCCAGGGATTGCCGGATCAGGCCTGGCCTGTGCCGCTATCGATCGGGATGTGGAGCTTTTATTCCCAGACAAGGACATCGATGGGAGCAATGGAGCGGAAAATGCCGTGGCTGGGCTCGGGCCGGCTTTAGAGTTCATTTCCAGGAATGAAATCCCGCCGTCTTCGGGAATGTTTGGCTCTCCTGGGATCCTGGTGCTGGGTGAACATTCCCGGCGGGAATTTTTAGCTGCGTTCCCATGGGAGGTTTGGGGAGGGGTTGGGAAGGGCTGGTTCGGGCGGATCCTGGAATATTTGGGGTTGGAAAAGCCTCCAAGGCCATGGAGTCCCCCAATCCTTGTGCCACACCCGGGCGTTCCCTGGACACCCCAAGAGCCCCTGGAAGAGGGATTGGGAATGGCCTCGGGGAGGGGAACGTCCCTGCGGCACCAGGAGCACTTGGGAATAAAATCCCGACCCTCAATCCACACCCCGAGCCCGAATCCCGGGATTTAGGAGCAGGAACTGCTCCAACCAAGCGCAAGGCAGGGCTCCATCCCGAGGTTCCTTCGGGGCTGTTGTTGGTTAATTCCCAGGCTGGTTTCTCCGGGATTCTGGGAAGCTGCTCGGGATGCTGAGCACGGCTCGGCTGCCGGGAGGAGGTGGCTCAGCCCCAGCCCCGGCAGCTGCTAATCCCGACTGTTAATGAGGAGATTTGGGATGAGAATTCCGGCACGGAGGAGGCTCCGTTCAGCCCCGGCAGCTCCCGCGCTTTCCCTCCCCCAGAGCCACCCAAACCCTGCCTGCCACAATTCCTGTCGCAATTCCCTGTCATGATTCCCTATCACAATTCCTCTCACAATTCCCAGCCCCAATTCCCTGCCACAATTCCTGTCGCAATTCCCTGTCATGATTCCCTCTCACAATTCCTGTCGCAATTCCCTGTCATGATTCCCTCTCACAATTCCCTGTCACAATTCCCTATCACAATTCCCTATCACAATTCCCTGTCACAATTCCTGTCGCAATTCCCTGCCCCAATTCCTGTCACAATTCCTGTCGCAATTCCCTGTCGCAATTCCCTATCACAATTTCTTATCACGATTCTCTGCCACAATTCCCTGTCACAATTCCCTGTCACAATTCCCTCTCACAATTCCCTGTCACAATTCCCTATCACAATTCCTGTCACAATTCCTGTCGCAATTCCCTGTCACAATTCCCTGCCCCAATTCCCTATCACAATTCCTCTCACAATTCCCTATCACAATTCCTTATCACGATTCTCTGCCACAATTCCCTGTCACAATTCCCTGTCACAATTCCCTGTCACAATTCCCTCTCACAATTTTCTGCCACAATTCCCTGTCACCGTTCCCTCTCACAATTCCCTGTCCCAGTTCCTGTCCCAATCCCCCACAATTATTAACCCGAATCCCCATTTTAAACGCCGAATTCCCGGCCAGAATTCCCACCGGGAACACCACAATTCAGAGCCAAAATCCAGCGGTTTCCCCCCGTATTTTCCTTTCCCAGCAGACACTCCCGGGATATCTGAGGCATCCCTCCATCCAGGGAATCTGCCGTCCCAAATTCCCCCAGCCCCGCGTTGTTTTGGGGTTTGATGGAAACTTTGGGACTTTGGGCCTTCCCGGAACTCCGCAAATTTCAGTTCCAGGGTCGTTTTCCTTCTCTCCTTCCCTCCCACCCCGGGATTTGCATTCTGCTCGGGATCCACATCCGATCGGAGCAGCCTCGTGCTCCTCAGAAATTCCTGAGCAGCCAATTCCTGGCGGGAACGGTGGGAATGCGAGCCTGGAAAACTCCTGGAGCAAAAAAAAACAAAACCAAAAGCTTTTCCTTTCTTTTCCTTCCCTTCCCAAAGCCTGGGAACTTCCAGGGATCAGATTCTCTGGGAATTCCAGCCCAGCCCCTCTCAGAGCCGCTGAGGGGCCGCAGGGAATGCTCGGGATGGGAATCCCGGGAAAAGGGCAGGGATGGAAGGAGGGACACCTCAGGGATGCTCCTGATGGAGCCGGGGATCATTTTCCTGCTCACGGATAAATTCCCTACCCAGGGATAATTTCCCCAGTTCTCTCCCTGAGGCGTTTTCCCTGTGCCAGGGGTTTGTTTATCCCGGTTTTTCCCGGTTTTTCCCGGTTTTTCCCGGTTTCCCCCGGTTTTTCCCGGTTTACGAGCCGCCCCCCTCCTGCCGGATCTCCCACCCTCAGCGCTGGCGGTCAGAAAAGGCTGGGATGCGTTTCCATGGCAACGGTTTCCTTCCAAAATCAGGGCCGCGGTCCCGTCCCCATCCCGGAATTCCCGGAATTCCCTGGGAAGGGCCGCGCTGCCCCATTCCCGGCCCCGGCATCCGATCCCGGCTGGATCCTCCTTGGAGCGTTCCCGGCCCCTTCCTGCTGCTCCTGCCTCGGGCGCCTCTTAACAGGGCCTTGTGTCCCTCGGGTGTCCCCTGGGTGTCCCCTGAGTGTCCCCTGGGTGTCCCCTGGGTGTCCCTTGGGTGTCCCTCGGGTGTCCCCTGAGTGTCCCCTGAGTGTCCCCTGAGTGTCCCCTGAGTGTCCCCTGGGTGTCCCCTGGGTGTCCCCTGAGTGTCCCCTGAGTGTCCCCTGCTCACTCTGGGTGTCCCCTGGGTGCTCCACGTCCCTCCTTTGATGTCCTCTGAACCTCCCTGGATGTCCCCTGCAGGTGACAGGTTGTCCCCAGTGGCTGTGGGGTGTCCCCGGTGGCTGTGGGGTGTCCCCTGTGGGTGACAGGCTGTCCCCGGTGGCTGTGGGATGTCCCCTGTGGGTGACCGGGTGTCCCCAGTGGTGACAGGATGTCCCCGGTGGCTGTGGGATGTCCCCAGTGGGTGACCGGGTGTCCCCAGTGGCTGTGGAATGTCCCCAGTGGCTGTGGGGTGTCCCCTGTGGGTGACAGGCTGTCCCCGGTGGCTGTGGGGTGTCCCCAGTGGCTGTGGGGTGTCCCCAGTGGCTGTGGGGTGTCCCCGGTGGCTGTGGGGTGTCCCCTGTGGGTGACAGGCTGTCCCCGGTGGCTGTGGGGTGTCCCCAGTGGCTGTGGGGTGTCCCCAGTGGCTGTGGGGTGTCCCCAGTGGCTGTGGGATGTCCCCTGTGGGTGACAGGCTGTCCCCGGTGGCTGCGGGGTGTCCCCGGCGGTGACAGCAGACGTCCCCAGTGGCGGTGACAGGCCCTGGGCGCCGTCCTTGGCGGCCGCGGGTGACGGATGCGGCGCTCGGGGCCCTGAGGTGACAGCGGTGACGGATGCTAAGCCGTGGCTTAGCAAAGCCCGGCCTAGGGGAGGGCTGGCCCGGGGCGGACGGGGCTTTGGGAGCGTTTCCCGGGCCGGGGAACAGCCCGGGGGTCCTGCCGCAGCCCCCTGCAGCTGCTGCCCCCTGCGCCCCTCTGGATCCCTCTGGATCCTCCTGTGCTCCTCAGGATCCTCCTGGATCCTCCTGCATCCCCCTGGATCCTCCTGGATCCTCCTGCACATCTCTGGATCCTCCTGGATCCTCCTGCACCCCCCTTGATCCTCCTGGATCCTCCTGTGCCCCTCAGGATCCTCCTGGATCCTCCTGGATCCTTTTGCAACCTCCAGAATCATCCTGCACCCTCCTGATTCCCCCGGCATCTTCCTGAATCCTCCCGAATCCTCTTGCATCCCTCTCCATCCTTCTGATTCCCTCTGCGCCCTCCTGCATCCCCCGGCATCCTTCAGCATCGTTCCTAATCCCCCCGAGTCCCTCTGCTCCCTCCTGGCTCCTCCTGAATCCTCCAGCCTCTTCCCGAATCCTCCAGCCTCTTCCCGAATTTCCCTGCACCCTCCAGGATCCTCCCGATCCCCTCCGCATCCTCCTGAATCCTCCAGCCTCTTCCCGAATCCTCCAGCCTCTTCCCGAATTTCCCTGCACCCTCTAGGATCCTCCCGATCCCCTCGGCACTCCCCCAAACCCTCCTGGTTCCCTCTTCATCCTTCTGATTCCTCCTGCATCTCCCTGGATTTTTCTGCGTCCTCCCGCACCCCTTGGAACACCGAATTCCCACGCCGGGCTGGAAAATCCCCCGGCAGGTGTTTTCTCCAGGTGGGGGAAATTCCTCAAAACCACCAAAAAAAAAAAAATTAAAAATTAAAATTTTCTCATTCCCGAGGTGATTTCAGGGCCAGGAGGGGTCGGGCTGGAAGGGAGCCAGGGAAGGAGGAAAATTCCTTATCTGCGCTTGAAAAAAAAAAAAAAACGGGGGGGAAATAAATAAATAAATTAAAAATATCAGAAGGAACAAAAGAAAACTCGGCGGAGCGAAGGGAGATCTCCGGGAAGGGAATTGATGAACAGCAGCTTATCAGGAGGCGAAAGCTGATAATGAAGAGCTCTTCAGAGCCGGCCTGGAGGACGGAGGAAGGGAATGCGATCCTCGGGAAGTGGGAAAGGCTGATAAGGGCCCGCGGTGACTCAGAAAACTTCATTTAAATTTGAAAAAAAATTCCTCGTCTTTTGTTTTCAGCTCCTGAACTTCCCCGGCTGCAGCTCAGGGGAGTGGGGGGAAGGGGAATCCGGCCCTGGGTGAACTGAGCCCCCAGGAATTCCTTGGGGATTCTCTTTTGGGGTGGATTTGAAAAACCCCAAAATCCCTGGCTGCCCTCCCGCTCCCCAAACTCATCCTGGGGAGGCGCAGAGTCCTCACAAACCATCCTGCATCCCTAAAAACCGTCCTGAATCCTCCTCGAACATCCCCACATCCCCCAAACCCATCCTGAATCCTCCTCAAACCTCCCCACATCCCCCAAACCCATCCTGAATCCTCCTCAAACCTCCCCGCATCCCCCAAACCCATCCTGAATCCTCCTCACACCACCCTGCACCCCAAACCCATCCTGAATCCTCCTCGAACGTCCCCACATCCCCCAAACCCATCCTGAATCCTCCTCACACCATCCTGCACCCCAAACCCATCCTGAATCCTCCTCACACCACCCTGCACCCCAAACCCATCCTGAATCCTCCTCACACCACCCTGCATCCCAAACCCATCCTGAATCCTCCTCAAACCACCCTGCATCCCCAAACCCATCCTGAATCCTCCTCACACCACCCTGCATCCCAAAGCCATCCTGAATCCTCCTCAAACCATCCTGCATCCCCAAACCCATCCTGAATCCTCCTCGAACGTCCCCACATCCCCCAAACCCATCCTGAATCCTCCTCACACCACCCTGCATCCCAAAGCCATCCTGAATCCTCCCATCCCACCCTGCATCCTCAAAAATGATCCTAAATCCTCCCAAACCGTCCTGCATCCCCCTCACTCGGCCCTGCACCCTCCGATCCCGCCCTGCCCCCTCGGAACTCCCCGTCCCCGTCCCCCTCCCTCCGCATTTTGCCCACGGACGCCCCCGTTCCCTCCCCTTCCCTGATATCCCGTCGTTAATCCTCTCTGGATGTTGCCAGAAGGTAAAAAAACTCCGGGAAATCAGGAAATAAAATCCTGATTTTTTAAAAAAAATATTTTCCTATTTTTCAGCGTGTGTTTTACAGGAAATCCCATCCAAATTTATGGAATTTTCCTCCCTCCTGCCGCCATTGTTGTAAACAACCTTCAAACGGCCTCACAAACATTCCAGGGGGGAGGAAAGGATGGAGATTCCGGAGCTGATAAGGAGAGCTCGGCGCTGATAAGACCGGGAGCGCTTGGCTTCATTTGTTCCTTTGTTTTCCCCCTCCCAAAAATTCGGCTTTTCCATCTTTTATCCAATAAATATCCGGCTGGAAATAAACATTTCCCTGCTGGGGCTTTGGGGAGAAGCGTCAGTTCCAAACGGGAATGTGGGACGGGGAAATGGGGGAGCCTGTGGGGGAAAAGGGATTCCCGAATCCGGGGGTGGATCCCATGGGAAGGATTCCCGCTGTCCTTCTCCAACTTCTCCTTGATCCCTGAGTTCTCCAGGATTCCCCAATGTCGTTCTCCAGCTTTTCCTGGCCCTAGAGTTCTCCAGAATTCCAAGTTTTCTTCTTCCACTTTTTCCTGGCCCTGGAATTCTCCAGAATTCCTGGTGTCCTTCTCCCGGGTTTCCCTGGCCCCGGAACATTCCAGAATTCCAGTTTCCCGAGGTTTATGACCCCGCTGCTCCCAAGAGTTGTGGATTTGGGGACCCCTCGGAGCAACCACTTCTTCCCCTCCATCTGGGGGATGAGGAATTTCCTCCCTCATGGATCCGGGGAAGATTCCCAGGAATGAGCTGATCCCGTCCTGATTTTTTACGCCGTTTCCCAGAAGTTTTTGGCTTTTCCAGGAACTGGGAAAGGTCCAAATTCCGAGGGAAAAATGAGAGAGAAATGTCAAGGAACATAAAAATAAAATCCCTCCATCGTGGGAGATGAATAATTCAGCTGCCAAGAGAACATTTATCAGTTAATGATCTGTAATTATTAATTAATAATTGAGGCCCTAATAGGCAGGAAATGAAATGCTTAATTGCATCATAACATAATTAATGGAATTAGAGGCTGGGAATTCAAGGAGTTCCAGGGTTGGGGAGTTGGGGGTTTTTTAAGGAAAAATCAGATTTTTTCCAAGGTGGTTTTTTTGTTCCGTCGGAACTTGGGGACGTCTTGGAGAGGAGAAGGAGGACAAGGAGGAAAATTCGGGAGCTGAAGTGCCACGAAACTGGGACAGTTCTTCCCAAAAATCGTGGAAAATCAGGGCGTGGGTTTGCCGAAACTTGGAGACAGCGCAGACCTGAAAACATTAACGGCAAAAATTATTTTGGAGAAAAAAATCAACTTCTGGGCTAAAAATCCAAACCCAGCCGAGTTTTCCTCCACGGGGACGGGCAGAACTGTGGATCCATGGATTCCCCTGGATGTTCAAGGCCCCATTCCAGGGGTTTTTATTGGAAAAACCACAATTCTTAATGACGGGGATGAGGTTTATGGGATGTTTTTAGTGTTTCGTTCTCCGGGTCCCCTCCTGTCCCTGCTGCCATTCCAGAGGGACACGGATCGTTGTCCCTCCCCGGGAAATGGGGATTTTCCAGCAGCGGGGCGGCCATAAAGGCAGCAGCTCCCATCTGCCGGCGCCGGGGAGGAGCCAATTAAATCCTGGGAATGCAAATCCCGAACCTGTTCGTAATTAATAAACCTTCAAACGCTCCAGAGAGCCCCGAATATTCCTCCGGGAGAGTTGTGGGGGGGAAAAGGGGGATGAGGGCTGGGGGGGAGTTCAGCGTCCTGCTGCGGGTTTGGCTGCACCAAAAAATCCACCCCAAATGCCCCTATCCCATCCCAAATTCCCAGCCCAGCCCATCAATCCCATCCCAAATTCCCATCCCATCCTATCAATCCCGTCCCATAAATCCCACCCACCCCATAAATCCCATCCCAAATTCCCATCCCTCATCCCATTCCCACCCCTCGCTCCACCTTGGCCCTTCCCATCCCAAATTCCCCCATCCCTCATTCCCTCCCAAATTCCCCCATCCCAAATTCCCATCCCATCCCTCACCCTTCATTTCGAAGGCATTTTTCGATTCTCCCAATCCCTGTGGGAAAAGGAGACCCCCAACCCCCCCCCTCCCACCCCAAATTCCCACCCCGGAGCTGACATCCCGCTCCCTTCCCGGGAAAACGCTCCGTGAATCCCAAACCAACGGATTCCAATCCCAAACAAATGGATTTTAATCCCAAACAAACAGATTTCAATCCCAAACAAACGGATTTCAATCCCAAACAAACGGATTTCAATCCCAAACAAACAGATTTCAATCCCAAACAAATGGATTTCAATCCCAAACAAATGGATTTCAATCCCAAACAAACAGATTTCAATCCCAAACAAACGGATTTCAATCCCAAACAAACAGATTTCAATCCCAAACAAACAGATTTCAATCCCAAACAAACGGATTTCAATCCCAAACCAACGGATTTCGATCCCAAACAAATGGATTTCGCTCTGGAGCCTTTCCGGGCTGTTTTTAGGGTTTTTTTTTTTCCCTTTCCCTTTCACGGCAGATTTTCGGGAAGGCGGCAGCCAATGTGAAGGGAGGACAGGGATTGAAAAGGGATTTTCAAAGGAACCTTATCAGGGCAGGGCCAGGAGCACACGGAGCCTTGGAGATAGCGGAGAGCAGGGCCACAAATCCACGGGGGTTCCTCGGCTTTTTCCCCCGGGAAATTGCATCTCCTTTCCCGATTTTTCTGTTATTTTGGAGGGGTGGGAGTTTGGAGGGCTTCGGGATCTGCGGCTGCGGGAATTCCGCACATCCCGGGATTAAAGGGTGCCGTGGGGAGGAAAAAAAATATCCCAAAATGGTGGAGTGGGTGTTGAAGGGTGAACGGTGCTCGGCTGCGTTCCTGGAAAATAGCAGGAAAACTTGGGAAAAGGGATTTTAATGCTCAGATGTTCTTTTTTTTCTTTTTTTGGGGGGGAAAATGTTCTTTTTTTGCGGGATGCAGGTTTGGGGTTTAAGGGGATAAAGGAATGGAGGGAGGGATAAAGGATGGATGGAGGGATGGATGGAGGGAGGGATGGAGGGATGGAATCTCAGATAAAGGAGCTGGAGCCCCTCTGGATTCTGGGAGAGCTGGGAATGTTCCCCTGGAGCAGGGAAAGAATCCAGGGAGAGCTCAGAGCCCCTGGCAGGGCCTGGAGAGGGGCTGGGGACAAGGGACGGAGGGACAGGACACAGGGAACGGCTTCCCACTGGGAAAGGGGGGATTTGATGGGATTTTGGGATGGAATTCCAGGCTGGGAGGGTGGGGAGGGGCTGGGCTGGAATTCCCAGGTTTGCTGTGGCTGCCCCTGGATCCCTGGCAGCGCCCAAGGCCGGGCTGGAGCACCCTGGGATGGTGGGAGGTGTCCCTGGATGGATTCCCACCCAACCCATTCCCACAGCTCCGCTCCTGATCCCAAACCTCTTCCCGTTCCCTCATTCCCACTCATTCCCACCCAGAGCTCTGGCTCCAGGAGCTGAAGAGGAGCAGCAGGTTCCTGAGGAGAACTGGAGGAGGAAAACCCAGGAGAGAGGACGGAGAAAGCCCTGGGAGCGTTTGGGTGTTTCCCATTGGGATTTAAACGCCCTGGGACGGAAATCCCGCAGGAACACCACGATGGAGCTGCCCCCAGTCCACGCCCTGCCCCCAGTCCGTGCTCTCATCCCCGCGGGACGGCGTGGGCAGGGTTTGCCCGGGGGTTTTGGAGGTTTTCTCCGGGTTTTTGGAGCGTTTGTTTTTCCCGTTTCCCGGGGCTTGGCAGGGTTTCAATCCTCCTCACCTCAATAAAAGCCGCGCTCCAGGCTCCGGGTGTTTTTGCCGGGATGACCTTTTCCACACGCACAAAACCCAAAGCTCTCCTCGCCTTCGGAGGGGGAGAGACTAAAGCTGGGTTTGATGAAAAACAAAGCCTCCAGCTCCGGGGGTGAGATCCCTCTGTACCAAAAAAAAATGGGAATTGTAGGAGGGTTTTAACTCCGCGGAATTACACCGGGATAATTTGGATTATTAACGCCGGGATATCCGTGTGGGACGGGGCAGAAAAACTCCTGAGCTCCCTCCGCCCCCAGGATGCTCAGAGCCATCCCAGGAGCACTTTGGGAGGATATTTGGGATATTCCAGCGTGAATTCGGGGAGAACACAACCTGCCTGTTTTCCGTGCTCGCCTCCCAAATCTCCGCAGGGCAGCCCGAGGATAAATAATCCTGCTGGAACCTGCTGGAAGCTCCCCGTGTCCCGGTGCCTGCATCCCGTTTATTAGCGCGTCGTCGAGGTTCATTAATCGAGTGTAAAACTGTAATTAAAAATAATCCCCTTTTCTTGAAGGGATAAACAAAGAGGACGTGGAAGGAAGGGAAATAAACCCGGAGCCTGAATGGGCTTTAATTGCAGCTGCGGGAACGCCGCGGCAAAACAATTTGCTGGGTTTGGTTTTTTAGGGTTTTTTTTTTTTCCCCAGGAAAAGCTGGGGAAGAGCCCAGCCCCGGGGAAAAAAAAGCTACAAACACCCAAATCCCGACTGGAATCTCCCTTTTCCCAACAATCCCGGGCCTGGCTGATCCCTGCTGGCTCGGGAGAGGAGCAGGGTCGGCGTTTCTGTGATTTATCTCCCCGGGTGAGGATTTCATTTCAAGCTGGAGGATGCTCCAAGCCCAGCCAGGCCCGCTCCAGCCTTAATTGGGCCGTATTTCAATCCCAGTTCATCTGTTCCGTGTGGATTCCTCGTCCTGGCTCCATAAAGTTTTATTAAGTGATATATCAAGGAGCACAGGCGGGGAGGCTGGGCCCTGCTCGCAGGTCGGGGAGTGACGGAGGTGACGGGGCCCGACTCTGCGCCGGGAATCCTCCCTGCCACAATCCCGGCTGGGAATGTCATCCCACAGGGAAAACACCGTCGGGATTTAGGGGGATGGGGGACAACCGGGGTGAGTCCATGGGCAGCGTGGGTCTCTCTCGCCTGATTTTTTTCGTGGCTGCTTGGACGCTGCCTGTGGATGATTTGGGATTTGGGGGATTCCAAGGCTGGAGGAGGATTGGGATGTCCTGGGATGATGGGAAGCAGGAGTAGCAGGGTGTCCTGGGATGATGGGAGCTGGGAGGAGTGGGATGTCCTGATGGGAGCCAGGAGGAGCAGGATATCCTCGGGCAGTTCCAAGGCTGGAGGAGGAATGGGATGTCCTGGGATGATGAGAGTCCGGAGGAGTGGGATGTCTTGGGATATGATGGGAGCTGGGAGCATTGGGATATCCTGGGATGATGGGAACCAGGAGAAGTGGGATATCCTGAGATGATGGGAGCCAGGAGGACTGGGATATCCTGGGGTAATGGGAGCTGGAAGGATCAGGATATCCTGGGATGATGGGAGCTGGAAGGAGCGGGATATCCTGGGATGACACCACACAGGAGCCGGGCACTCCCCTTTCCCAGCCGCTCCCTGCCCTCCAGGTGCTTTCCCCACACCTTTTCCCTGCTCTCCTCCAGCCGAGGTTATTTCGGAAATCCATGGAATTCCCCTTTGTTATCCGGAATTCCCCTTTGTTATCTGGAATTCCCCTTTGTTATCCGGAATTCCCCTTTGTTATCTGGAATTCCCCTTTGTTATCCAGAATTCCCCTTCGCTATCCGGAATTCCCCTTTGTTATCCGGAATTCCCCTTTGTTATCCAGAATTCCCCTTTGTTATCCGGAATTCCCCTTTGTTATCTGGAATTCCCCTTTGTTATCAGCACGGATAACGGGCCGTGGTTAAGCCGATCACTGCCGGAGATAAAGGATTCCCCGGAATCTCCGCTCACTTTTGTTAAACTTCTGACAGCCGGAAAGGAAAAAAATAAAAAAGCAATTATATATATGAAAAAAAAGAAGAAACCAGCCTTGGAAAGGGCTGTGGGCCTTCCCCGATCCCCGTTTCAGATTGGGATATCGGGAATGCTGCGGGAGGTCCGTGTTTGATATTCCAGGCTGGATCGTTCCTGAGGAGCCTCCTCGGTGCCCTTGAGATGCCGGATCCGTCACCTCTCCCCGAGATCTCCACACGGAGAGGGAAGAGCAGCAGGGCCGGGAGCGGGAATGTCCCTCCAGAGGGATGGGATGGGGATGGGAGAGACTGCGGGGGATAAAACCCGCTGGAGCCGGAGTGGCTGCAGGGCAGAGCAGGGAGGGGAGGGGCTGAGGACCGGGAGGTGATGGAAAAGTGGCCTGAGGACCAGGAGGTGACAAAAAATTGGCCTGAGGATCAGGAGGTCCCAGAAAAGGAGTCTGAGGACCAGGAGGTGGTGGAAACGTGGCCTGAGGACCAGGAGGTGGTGGTTAAGTGACGTGGAGACCAGGAAATAAAAGAAAAGTAGCCCGGAGGCCAGGAGGTGACAGAAAAGTGGCCTCGGGGCCACGAGGTGACAACTCCTTCATGAAAAGAAGGAGGAGAAATGAATTTGGAGCTTCACGCAAGCTTCAGAAACTCCTCAAGGTTCCAAAGCTCATCAAAGCTCAAGAACTCCTGGAGAGCCACGAGGAGGAGCGGATGCAGAGAGGCTGGAAGTTGGAAGTGCGGGATTCCCGTGCTGGGGGTGTGGGAAGGAGGGAGCAGAAGGCTCCTCCAAGCCCCGGCGGCACCATCGGGAGGATCCCAAAGCTCCTCCCGAAACCTTCGGTGTTGTCACCGCGGAGAGATCATTAATGGCCCTTGATTGAACTCGAGTTCACGTTAGATCTCCATGTTGATTGCCGGAGTTAATTAGGGAGTTAATTACCAGCTAATGGCTTTGTTGCTAATGGCTGTGATGGGTTTTTGGCAGGGCTGTCAGGAGGGTCTCCCGGGCAGGATCCTTGGTACGGAATTGGAGGCGCTGAAGGAGAACAATTCCAATGGTTTTTTTTTTTTCCTTTGATGAACAGGGAATTATCCCAATATCTCCCACTCTGCTGCTCGCTCGTTATCTGTGGGTAATTAGGAGTGAGGAGCTGCCGATAAGGGACCGCGGCAATTTGATTTCTTGATGCCACAGGTTGGGGTTTGTCCCTCAATTCCTGCTTCCCGCCCTTCCCTGCGTTCCCAGCCCCTTCCGCACCTCCACAGGCGCCGTCCCAAAATCTCTGCATCCAATTTCTGGGAGGATTCCAGGGCTCCTCAGGCCGTGATTCCCCAGGAGCAGCTCAGCCCTTTGCCCCTGGGTGGGTTCTGTCCCCTCCTCCTGGAACTCCTCAAGGGCTTCCCGTCACATCCCATGCCAAACTGGGATGAACTGCTCCAAAGCTGCCCCAGAGCGCGGCCTGGGTGGGATGGGGATTCCCAGGCAGCAGCCGGAGCTGGGGGAAGCATTGGAGGTGATCAGGAAAGGAGGGAAGGAGCAGTGCGGGGTCCCTCTGACGCCCCAAGTTTTAATTTCGTGTATTTGGGGTTCTGTGGTGCCCAGGGGGACACGAAACAAATCCTTCTCCTGATGGACACCAAGGACAACGTTCAGCCCCGAAAACACGGACAAGGGTGCGCGGGAGGGAGGGACAAGGATGGGACCTCACAGCCTGGAGCTGGAACTGGACGATTCAACCCCAATGTGCAAATGGCCCAAAACTGACCAAAGTGAGCGAGACCTTGTGACATTTTGTGCGTTTGGTGTCTATTTTGTGACCATTTTGTGACCGTTTTGTGCCCACCTTGGTGCAGCCCTGGCCGGGCTCTTGTCCTGCCCAAGGTGTGTCCTTAAAGTCCTTTTAATAAATCCCTGCTTTATTCTCCAGCTCTGCCCAGTCTGTTCCAGCTCAGCCCTGCCAAGGCACCACCTCAGCCCCCAAGCCAAGGCAGGTGACAGGTTTGAAAGCAGGGACAATGCCGGGCGTGTCCCCATCAGGGACAATGCAGGGTGTGTCCCTGCCAGGGGACAATGCTGGGCGTGTCCCCGCCAGGGGACAATGCCAGGTGTGTCCCCGCCAGGGACAATGCCGGGTGTGTCCCTGCCAGGGGACAATGCTGGGTGTGTCCCCGCCAGGGGACAATGCCAGGCGTGTCCCCGCCAGGGACAATGCCGGGCGTGTCCCCGCCGGGGACAATGCCAGGTGTGTCCCCGCCAGGGACAATGCCGGGCGTGTCCCCGCCAGGGGACAATGCCGGGCGTGTCCCCGCCAGGGACAATGCAGGGTGTGTCCCTGCCAGGGGACAATGCAGGGCGTGTCCCCGCCAGGGACAATGCCGGGCGTGTCCCCGCCAGGGGACAATGCCGGGCGTGTCCCCGCCAGGGACAATGCCGGGCATGTCCCCGCTAGGGACAATGCCGGGCGTGTCCCCGTCAGTGACAATGCCGGACGTGTCCCCGCCAGGGACAATGCAGGGCGTGTCCCCGCCAGGGGACAATGCAGGGCGTGTCCCCGTCAGGAACAATGCCGGGTGTGTCCCCGCCAGGGACAATGCCGGGCGTGTCCCCGCCAGGGACAATGCAGGGCGTGTCCCCGTCACTGACAATGCCGGGTGTGTCCCCGCCAGGGACAATGCCGGGCGTGTCCCCGTCAGTGACAATGCCGGGTGTGTCCCCGCCAGGGACAATGCAGGGCGTGTCCCCGCCAGGGGACAATGCCGGGTGTGTCCCCGCCAGGGACAATGCCGGGTGTGTCCCCGCCAGGGACAATGCCGGGCGTGTCCCCGTCAGTGACAATGCCGGGTGTGTCCCCGCCAGGGACAATGCCGGGTGTGTCCCCGCCAGGGACAATGCCGGGCGTGTCCCCGTCAGTGACAATGCCGGGTGTGTCCCCGCCAGGGACAATGCCGGGCGTGTCCCCGTCAGGGACAATGCCGGGCGTGTCCCCGTCAGGGACAATGCCGGACGTGTCCCTGCCAGGGGACAATGCCGGGCGTGTCCCCGTCAGGGACAATGCCGGACGTGTCCCCACCAGGGGACAATGCCGGACGTGTCCCCGCCAGGGACAATGCCGGGCGTGTCCCCGTCAGTGACAATGCCGGGCGTGTCCCCGCCAGGGACAATGCCGGGCGTGTCCCCGTCAGTGACAATGCCGGACGTGTCCCCGCCAGGGACAATGCTGGGTGTGTCCCTGCCAGGGGACAATGCCGGGCGTGTCCCTGCCACCTGAGCCCGGCTTTGGAGCCCTCAAAGCCCTTTTTCCGTGTCCCAGCAGCATTCCTGGTGTTTTCCAGCTGCCAGGGACCTGCTGGGATTGGATTGGTGGCACTCCCGGGGCTCCCGGCTCCAAACGCAACCACGCCAGGAGGAGCCTGCAGCCCTGGCTCCGTGCCTGAGGGGTTTTGGTTTTCTGAAATCCTTTTCCATGGGGATTTTCTGTTTACAGGAGAAGTGTTTGTGTAACTGGAACTTTGTTTTTCCTTCCTTTCCCTAGGAGGGACTTCTCCTTGATGTCCCTCTGCTCTGACCCACAAACGCAACGAACACCGAGGAAACCCCTCCATGACCCGCTCCAGGTTTTTGAGATTATCCCAACACTGAGATTTCCTGGAAACCCAGCGCAGGGCCAGGTTCTGCCACCTGAAAATCCCTTTTATTTTTTTCTTCCCCCATCTTCTTTTCAGGCTGCTGCAGGGTTGGAGCTCCAGCAGCTGAATGGATGCAGCTGCAATCAGCCCGCGGTGAATGACGCTCCAAATTGCAGCTCCCGGGATGCCGAGGGGGGGCTTAGAGCAGAGCCGGGAGCAGGTGACGGGGTTTGAATGTCACTTAAAGTTCATTTTCATTATTTTAATTGTCACCGCTGAAAAAAAGAAAAAAACAAAAAAAAAGAAAACAACCCAAGAAACATCTCCCCATCCAGGCCTGATTATGCTCGGGGAGAAAATCAGGATTTAAATCCCAATCAATCAGAGCTGGGAGCGTTGCTGCGGTGCAGAGAGCAGGGCAGGGATTGGTGATCCAAGGAAAGGCTCCGGGAGCCTCGGGAATGCCGGGGGTTAGCGCGGGGGCGCAGCCAAAGCTCCGGGATATTTTCCAAAGGGTCGGGTACCTTGGACAGCTCATTCCCGGCTCCGTGTCCCGGTTCTCCGTGGGGATTTGGGGGGCCCAGGGGGGCAGGGAGGCGTTATCAGCTGCAGTTACCAGCTGGAGTTATCAACTGGAATTATCAGCTGGAGTTATCAATTGGAATAGTAAACTGGAATTATCAGCTGGAGTTATCAGCTGGAATCACCAGCTGGAGTTATCAGCTGGAATTATCAACTGGAATTATCAGCTGGAATTATCAGATGGAATTCCAGCCCACAGCTCCGGGGCCACCAACAGCAGAAGGAGCTGGAACTGCTGGAGCGAGTCCAGAGCTGAACATGGAGCTGCTCCGAGGGCTGGAGATCCTCTGGATGCTGGGAGAGCTGGGAATGTTCCCCTGGAGCAGGGAAAGAATCCAGGGAGAGCTCAGAGCCCCTGGCAGGGCCTGAAGGGGCTCCGGGAGAGCTGGAGAGGGATTTGGGATAAGGGATGGAGGGACAGGACACAGGGAAAGGGGAGATTTGATGGGATTTTGGGAAGGAATTCCTCCTTGTGATGGTGAGGAGGGGCTGGGCTGGAATTCCCAGATTTGCTGTGGCTGCCCCTGGATCCCTGGAAATGCCCAAGGCCAGGCTGGATCCATCCAGTCCCATGGAAAGTGCCGGGGTTGGAACTGGCTGGGATTTCAATCCCTCCCAACCCAAACCACTCCAGGATTCTGGAATTCCACCGGGGCACAGCCAGATCCCGCTCCCTTAACGCCAACAATGAAAAGGGGGGTGACAAATACCACGCTGCTTCATCAAGGGCTGCCAAGTGGGAGCTCCTTCCCAACAAACCAATTTGCGGGGAGATGGAGCCGCCGGGATCCGGCAATAATTTAATAACCAGCTCGGAAAAAAACAACGATGAATTTAACAGCAATTTTTTTTTTCTCTTTGTTGTTGTTGTTGGTTTGGGTATTTTTTTTTTTGTTTGTTGTTCTAAGAGAGAAACATCAACTCCGCTGGGAAATAAATGGAATAAACGGAGCCCAATCTGCACAAACGTTTGTTTTGTTATCTCTGGAAAATCAATAAACACGGGGCAATTATGGCCTCGATGAATCCCCCAACTTCGGGTCCTCTCTCCGGGCTTCCTGCTCGATGGGAATTCATTACATTTCCCTTTCTTCATCCGGATAAATTCGCCTGGTTTCCCTCCCCCCCTCTCCCTTTTTCAAGCCCAACTGGCTTTTTTTTTTTCCCTTGAAATGTTTCATTTTTCTTTCCCTGGCGTTGTGGAGGGAGAGGGAAGCTCCCCTCAGCTCTGATCTAATCCAATTAAGTGTAATTTAATTGCTGGGCAGGCTCGGATTCGTCAGGAATTCCAGCAGCAAATAAATCAGGATAAAAAGCTCGGCCTGACATGGATCTTCCTGGTTTCCAGCTAAAAGCTCCCGGGTTTGGGTTTCAGCGGCCGGGCCAAGCTCGGCTTTACAAAAACCGCGCCTATTCCTTCTCCCTCCCTGGATTTTGGAGCTGTCTGGGTCAGATCCAGGGAGGAGGAGGATCCCAAATTCTCCTCTGTCCCTGGTCCTGCCTGAAGAACCTTTGGGATACCAGAACCTTTGGGATACCTGAACCTTTGGGATCCTCAGACCTTCGGGATCCTCAGACCTTTGGGATACCCAAACCTTTGGGATCCTTGAACCTTTGGGACACTCAAACCTTTGGGATCCTCAAACCTTTAGGATCCTTGAACCTTTGAGATCCTCAAACCTTTGGGATCCTCAGACCTTTGGGATCCTCAGACCTTTGGGATCCTCAAACCTTTGGGATACCTGAACCTTTGGGATCCTCAGACCTTTGGGATACTCAAACCTTTGGGATCCTCGAACCTTTGGGATACTCTTCCCTATTTTCTGTCCAAGCAGGTCCCTTCCCTGCCCCAAAATTTGGGAATTCCCCATGGAGACACCAAGGCCCCACCCACCCTTCCCAAAGCGCAGAAATAAACGGGGACAACCATCAGCCAACATCCCCCGGAGGTGCCCAATTATCCATTTTTAAGGAAGGAAAAGCAGGACCTGAAGCCACATTCCCAACCCGTGGGAAAAGCCACTTCCAGGGGTGCCAACACCCTCTGGGAATTCTGCTGGGCGAGGAGATTTTCCCTCTTCCCACAACATCTTCCATTTTCACACCAGGGTTTTGTGCCACTCTCTTTTCCATATATATATATATGGGTTGTTGGTTTTTTTTTAGGCCCCATGGAAACATCTTGGGAAACGCTGCTTTCCCAACCTCCTGATGGAGCTGGAGGAGCCTCAGGAGCGCCAGGAGAGAGCCCGGACAGCTGAGGGGGCTGGATTTTATTTGGGATGCTCGGGAAGGATCCCGTGTCCCCTTTGTGCTGTCCCTTCCTGTCAGGAATTCATGGAGAGCCACAAGTTCCTCACTGATCCCTTTTTTTTTTTTTTATTTCCAGCATCTCCTCATCCTGGACAAGCTCCAAGCAGAATGTGATGGAGGTTCCAAGCCGCAGGAATCAGGGACAAAAAAGAAAAAAAAAAAAAAAAAAGAGTTAAAATGAAGGAAAAAAAAAGTTAAAACTAAAAAAAAAAAGAACAATCCTGGAAGCAGGGAACGTTTCCCACTCTCGCTGAGGGTTTGGAGCCGCTCCCTCGGCACTTCCCCCAGGGATTGCCGCTTTTCCCTGTAATTAGCAGCCAAGTGTGAGCGCTGCCGGGAGCCAAGAGTCTCCCTCGGATCCCACTCGGGCTTTTCCCCTCCGTTTGAATTTTTTTTTTTTTCCCCTCGGTGTTTTCTTCTCACCACATTCAATTAAACCCGGACCCGCTGCCAACAAATCCCCGGGAGCAGCCGAGCCCTCGCCAGGCGGGGGGAACTCTCCACCCCGGGGTGGGACAACTCCCTGGGTTCCGTCACCCCGGGCCTTTTCCAGCCCCCGTGATTCCAGGTTTTTTGGGAAAAAGCAGCAGGGGCCGAGCTCAGGCAGGAGAGGCTTTAACCGTTTAAAGTTCCTTTTCTCACCGGGAGATTTTTTTGTTCTTATTTTTCAAAGCTTCAAGTTCCGTTTTAGAATTTCCAAGCGCCAACGGGGTTCCTGGAGAACGAGTTTTAGGAATAAGAAATGTTAGAAATGATAAGTTTTATCATCAGTAAATTTCCTAATTCGCACATTTCGTAACCCACGCATTTCATAACTCATGCGTTTCGTAATTCAGATGTTTCATAATTAATGTATTTTATTACATTGTTTTAATTTTAACGTGTTTTTTAGAGCTCTTCCAGCTTTTAACTTCACCAGGCGGACAAACCGAGCAGCTTTCTCGCCTCCCAGCCTCGCCCTGGTGCCATGAATCCCATGTTTTTTTTGGCCAAGCTGGGAATGCCGAGGCCGAGGGAGATTTTCGGGGAGCCCTTTTTTGACTTTTCCTCGGCGTTTTTCGCCGCCAAACTCCTCCAACTCGGGCCAGAAGCAGCAGCGCAGAGCCCGTGAATAAAACATGAAGCAGAAAACAAATCCTTCCTGGCACCTGGATCCTTCCCTTCCCAGGGCAATCCCGAGGCTTTAATTGCTTGATTTACTGCCCGAGCCGCTCTGCCAGCGGCGATAAATAAAGTTAATTAATATCGGGAACCCCCCTGCCAGGGGCTGGGAATTACCAGGGAACTGAGGGCTGGGATTTGGAGGAGGGAAGAGCCCGATTCCCTCTCCTCCCTCCCGTGATCCATCATCCCTGATTTGTTTGGCTGCTGCGAGGAGCAGCGTTCCCCGTCCCCCGATTCCCTGGAAAAGGATCCAAAACCTTTTCTGGAGGAGAAGGATCTGCCTTGGGGGCCAGGAGCAGGACGTGTCCTGCCACATTCCCGGTTTGTGGGGCCAGGAAAAGGAGGATTGGCTCTTCCCAGAGGATTCCAAAGCCTGCCTGGGGCTGGCAGGGATGGGAGGAAGGGCTCAGCTCCAGGCCCTGGGAAAGGCTGGAAGGAGCAGATCCTGTTCCATCGGAAAAGGCTGGACTGGTCTCAAAATTCCCTTTGGATTGTGCTGCTCCAGCTCCAGGATCCCATCCCAGGATCAGAGGGATGGAGCCAGGCTGGGAGAGCTGGGAATGTTCCCCTGGAGCAGGGAAAGAATCCAGGGAGAGCTCGGAGCCCCTGGCAGGGCCTGGAGAGGGGCTGGGGACAAGGGACGGAGGGACAGGACACAGGGAACGGCTTCCCACTGGGAAAGGGGAGATTTGATGGGATTTTGGGATGGAATTCCAGGCTGGGAGGGTGGGGAGGGGCTGGGCTGGAATTCCCAGGTTTGCTGTGGCTGCCCCTGGATCCTGGCAGCGCCCAAGGCCGGGTCGGGATAACCCGGGACAGCGGGAGGTGTTCCCACGGCGGGGTGGGATGAGATGATCTGAAGATCCCTCCCAGCGCACTCGGCTCCGGAATGGTGTTTGCCAGCAGGATTCCCCTGCTCGCAGAGGCGATGGCTTTTCCATGTAAATGTGTTTTCCGTGGAAATGCTCTTTGAGGGCTGTTAAGCAGGAAGTGACAGCGGTGACAGCTCCGATCCTCCCGGGAATCGCCGCAGTCACTGTTGGTTTTCTGCTCAAATGACGGAGCTTGATCTCTCCGCTTTTCAACTTCTGTGGATTTGGGATTTTTTTTTATTTTTTCCTGCCTAAACCACGGTGTCCTTGATAAACAAACACACACCAAAAAAATATGACTGTGCCTGGGAGCCAGGGAGGGAATTCCAGTCTGCAGAGGGGAAAAAAGGGGAAATAAACCGACCCGGCTTGGATCCCGAGGGCTGGGAATCCCAAATTCCTGCTCGGCGGGGTAAATCCTGGGCATGTCACATCCATCCGAGCATCCCCTCCGAACCCAGGGCACCGAATTGGCTTTTCCTTGCTTTTTTTACGGAATTTCCGGCCTTTCCACCCCCACCTTGGGAGGTCCAAGCTGCTCTCCCAGGCTCCAGCACTGCCCTCGTTTTTCTGGAAGGGCCCTCATGGGCTGAGGGGTTTGGAATTGACATCCACGAGCAAAATTCCTCCTTTCCCCCTCCTCTTTTTGCCTTAAATATTCCATTAGTGCAACATCCCAAGTCCTCAAAGCAAGGGGGGGATGCTAAAATTTAAAAAAAAAAAATAAAATCCCCCCTTATTGCTCCCCAATATTTTCCCAAGGCAGGAATTTAATTTCTGGCTGAATCCCAGAGGGAAAGGAGAGGAAGAGGGGGAAGGATGGAGGAGAAAATAATAATAATAGTAATAATAATAATAATAATAATAATAATAATAATAATAATAATAATCCCCTCATCCAAAGAGAACTGGATGATTTAAACGCAATCAGAGGGATCAGGGAGGGGAAATGGAAACGGGCAAAGCTCCTGGTGGGAACGGGAGCGGGATCTCTCCATCATTCCCATTTCCCAGCACGCCGGGGCTCAGGACAAGCTATTAAGGCGCTGACATTTCCAGGAGTATTTAAACCCTCCTCAGGTTAAAGCTTTTTATTCCCTTCAACTCCCGGCCCTTCCACATTCCCTAACATTTGCCCCCTCCTCAGTGGATTTATTCCTGGAGTTCCTCGGTACCTCCAGCCCCCCTTTTTTCCCCTTTTTTCCCTTTTTTTCCCTTTTTTTTCCCTTTTTTTCCCCTTTTTTCCCTTTTTTTTTTTTTTTTTTTCCACCCTGCCTGTATTTACCGCGGAGCTAACGGGGAATAAACGAGGAGCAAAACGAAGCCGTCCCTGCTATAAATAATTGATGGCCACCGCGGCTCCTGACGGATCCCACACAGGTCCCCAGCACGTGGGCACGGCAGCGAGCGGGAGCCGAGAAATTCCGCCTGCTCGCCACAGACGGGAGAGATTTAAAATTTAAAAAAAAAAGAAAAGAAATGAAGAATAAAAGGAGAATCTTCCTGCCTGACCCATGCCGGCTGTAACATGCAGGTGCTGGCGCCCGGGCGGTGCCACCCGCGGCTGTCCCAGCCCCTGTCGCCGCCGCTGGCCCCGCACAATGCGGCGGAACAGCCGCGGATAATTAAACTTTGGCGGTGAGGAGATAAAGCCGAGATGGGGCTTTTTTTTTTTTTTTCTTTTTTTTTTTCCTTTTTTTTTTTTTTTTCCTCTCCTCGGAAGCTTTTCACATCCCAGCTGGAGGCAGCAGATAAGGTGGAAATTGGCCTATTTTCCAGCCCGCAGCGCCTTTTGCTGGGGGAACGCGGAGGAATTTCAGATTTTTTTTTTTTTCTGCCCTTTCTTTTTTTTCCCCTTTATTTGAAATTGGAATTTGAGGGGTTTCACGGTGACACCCCCACCCCGGGAATGCGGCTTTTCCTGGGATCGGCGGGATGTGCTTCCTGCTGGGAACGAGGGGAGAAGCCTCAGGGATGAGCCTGAACCCTTTTTTCCAGGATGTTTTCCTGGGATTCTGACGGTTGTGGTGCCCAGAACCGGGATCCACGGGGTCACCAGGGATCAGCTTTAGATCCCAAATCTGTTGGGATCTCTTCAAATTCCAGCCCTGCCTGGGTGGGGATGTATTCCAGGGGCACAGGAAGAGCCAGGAGTGATCCCAGGACGTCCCAAATCCCTGCAGGGCCACAACGACAACAATTTCTGCCATCCTTGGGTTGAAAATTCAGATTTTAGAGGGATTTGGGAGCTCTGGAGTTGGAATTCAGCGTGGGATCATCTCCCTGTGACCCGCTGGGAATGGGAATTGTGGGAGTGGGAATTAAGGAGCCGAACATTCCCCAGAGCAAACCCGGGATTGACAATCAGGGATTTGGGAAGCAGTGGGAATTCTGTGAGCTCGGATTCATCCAGGCCTTTAATTGATTGTGATTCCATGCCCAGGTGAATAAAGATGGACAACTGTGGGTGTGGATGTGCCAACATTCCGGGCTGGAATGACCTGGGAGAGTGGGAAGTGCCCATTCCTATGGAATCAATGGGATTCAAGGTCCTTCCAGCCCAAATTATTCCACGATTCCGTGATTTATTTCAATTAAACGAGGGCTCCCAGCCCTGGCGTTCCCTCTCATTTTCCATGATTTGCCTCTTCATCCACGGGGCATCCCCGGTTTTCCCTGGATATTCCCTCCACTGATATATACACTGGGATAATGCACTGGATCCATGATGGGGAAATGGATATGGACTGGGAAGTGGATGGAGACTGGGAAAAATGGATGTAGACTGGGAAAACACACTGGATCCATGCTGGAGAAATGGATATACACTAGAAAAATGGATATAGACTGGGGGAAAAAATGGATATAGATGGAAAAATGGATATAGAATGGGAGAATGGATATAGACTGGGAAAATACTCTGGATCCATGCTGGAAAAAATGGATGCACAATCTCTATTCCGAGTGCTCCGGAATCCTGCGGGAAGCGAGGCCGCGCTATCGGCATCCGGAATCTTTTCCCGACTTTCATCCGTGAGTTTTATCCCCCTCAGTCCAGAGGGGCTTTGTGGGTGATAAAATTCCTGCTCTGCCACCCCCTCCCCGGCCCAACCGAGGCGCTCAGAGCTCCAAGATAAACATTAAAAAAAAAAAAAAAAAGGAAAAAATTACGGATAAACCCCCAAACCCTTTGGAAGAATCCGTCTGTGCCGGGATAATTCCGCTTATGTAACACATTATCTGCCTTTCTCTTGGCCGGGATTTCGTTTCTCGGGGATATTTGCATGAGAACGGGAGCTTTGTTGCTTAGGAAATTCAGCCGCCGCTGCTGCCGCTGCCCGGCCTCGTTCTGCCGCGGTCGAGTGACAGCCCTTTGTGCTCCTCTCCCCTCCTCGGGAATGATATCCCTGGTTTTTAATAGGGAAAAACAGCCCTGGGAAAGCTCTCCGCGGCTGGAGAGGCTGCGAGGAGGGAGCTCAAAGCACCTCCATCAGATCAGGGCTGGGATTTTGGGGAGAAAATGGGGTTTTTGGAGGAATAAATGAGAATTGGGGGTATTTAGGAGGGTTTTGGAGCTGTGGGTCCCTCTGCCCTCCAGCCTTGGGTTTTCCAAGGATTCCCAAGGGGTGTGAGCAGGAGATACTCACGGGTTGGGATTTTTTTGGGGAAAAGGGTTTTTTTGGATGAATAACTGGGAATTGTTGGGGGTATTTAGGAGGGTTTGGGAACTGAGTGTCCCTCTGCTCTCCAGCCTTGGGTTTTCCAAGGATTCCCACTGGGAATTCATGGCATGAGCCAGAGATATTCATTGGGTTGGGATTTGGGGAGGAAAGGGGTTTTTTTGGATGAATAACTGGGAATTGTTGGGGGTATTTAGGAGGGGTTGGGAACTGAGTGTCCCTCTGCTCTCCAGCCTTGGGTTTTCCAAGGGTTCCACCCCTCAAATTAAAACCATTTCCAGCCTGGAATACAAACTGGAGGTGTTTTGGTGGGTGATGGAGCCCTGATCTCCCACATTTTGCTCCCCGGTGCGTTTGCGGATTTCAAACAAAAGGAAAAAAAGGGCGGAGAAGGTTCCAAGGAGAACAGGGATGAGATCCGGGATGTTCCCCCTTCCCACCCCGCTCTGCCTCTCTCCAGATGTATAAATCATCCAGGATCCTTCCAGGGGATCCTTCCAGCAGAGATAAAAGATGAAGATAAAACCCCGGGACAGCGGCCCCGCCACCTTTGATGAAAAATTCACCGGCGGGAGCAAGGCCCTGAGCAGGCCTGGGATTAAAAAATCAACCGGCAGGAATTAAAAATACATCTCCAAACTGCAAAAAAATCAACCTGGCCGGGAGGGGAAAGGGCATCCCGGGGATGCAGAGCCTGAGGAGAAACAGGGAGCTTTTTATAAATTCCTTTTTCCCCCAAAAATCCTGACCTGTTTACAGGTGTCCTTCTTATCCAGGGCCTGAGCAAGGGATGCTGAGGGGTTGGGATTTGGGGAAAAAGGGATTTATAAAATTTCCCTGTGCTTCCAGGTGTCCTTCCTATCCAGGGCCTGAGCAAGGGATGCTGAGGGGTTGGGATTTGGGGAAAAAGGGATTTATAAAATTTCCCTGTGCTTCCAGGTGTCCTTCCTATCCAGGGCCTGAGCAAGGGATGCTGAGGGGTTGGGATTTGGGGAAAAAGGGATTTATAAAATTTCCCTGTGCTTCCAGGTGTCCTTCCTATCCAGGGCCTGAGCAAGGGATGCTGAGGGGTTGGGATTTGGGGAAAAAGGGATTTATAAAATTTCCCTGTGCTTCCAGGTGTCCTTCCTATCCAGGGCCTGAGCAAGGGATGCTGAGAGTTTGGGATTTGGGGGAAAAAGGGATTTATAAAAATTCCCTGTGCTCCCTCAGGCTCTGCAGCCCTGGAATGTCCCCAGCCTGGCCCTGTCCTTCCTCACCTGGTTGAGTTTTGCAGCTTGGAGATGTATTTTTCATTCCTGCTGGTTTGTTTTTAATTCCGGCCCTGAGCAGGGCTGGCTCCTGTTCCCGCCGCTGGGTGAGACGGGGAAATTTCGTCAAACCCCATAAATTTTGAGCTGTGGAGGGCTCATCCCACCTCAGCTCCTCTAGGACCCTCAAAAGAGCGGAATTAGCGCCTTTAATGACTCGGAATTCCAAAAAAAACAACCCCCAGTGGGAGGCAGGGAGGGAGGTCTGGATCAGGATCGAGAATTTAATTTGCTTTTTGTTCACCGGAGGGGTGACAACAATTCCAGAGCCCCGGAGCCGCTTCCCGCCTTCCCAAACAGGGAAATAACAGCGCCCAGGGACAACTGACCTCACCTCTGGGATAATGAACCTCACCTCCGGGATAATGAACCTCACCTCCGGGATAATCCCTTCATTCCAAAGGCTGAGGAGCGCACCTTTCTGCTGGAGATCAGAGATCCCGAGCAGAGCAGGGCCCCCAGTTCCCCTCAAAAACCCATCCAGCGTTCCCAGGGATTTTTTGGGAGCTGAGGAGACCTGGAAGGAGTTGCAGAAATTCCTTTTTCCAGCCTCTCTCTCTTTCCTGAGCTCCTCTGGGGTTTTTATTTTCCGTCCAAGTCCTCTCCTTCCCTCTGGGAAAAGCTTCCTCTCCCTTCTGCCCTCGTTAGCTGCTCCTGGATGTTTGATATTCCCGGGATCCAGGGCTTGGAGCTGCTCCTTCGCCCCGGGATCAGGAGAGGAGCATCATTAGAGGGATAAAAATGACAAAACCACCGGGATTTTTTAGCTGGGGGACGTTTGTTTTGGCTTTTTTTCCTGCTTTAGGAAGCTCTGGAAGATCAGCCCTTGGGGAAATCAGCGGGATCTCTTCCTCCCGAGGGGTTTTGGGATGGGGGTGAGGATGTTCCCGGGGTCAGCTGAGTCCAGGGAACTCCGGAGCTCATCCCAGGTTGGGTCCGGGGCAGGGGCAGAGAGAAAATTCCCCCCTTTGCAGCCAATAAATCCCCAAATTCCTGAGATAAACAGGAATTAACAGCTTGGTTTTCCTGCTGTTCCTTCTCCAGCTGTTCCCTTCCTGCGCGCGGGGAAGTTTATTCCGAAACGATCTCCTTTAAAGACTTTTCTTTGGGAACTAAAGAGACGGAGTTAAAACGTCGCCGTTTCGCCCTCTGCTTCCCAAAGCTTTTATGGCAACGTTTGGAATTGGGAAAAAAAATTTTTAAAAAAAGGAGAGAGATTAAAAAAAACCACAAAAATCCCTCCAGGCTTCCAAATGTGCTGGGAAAATCTCCTGGAAACATCTGCCCGATTCCGAAGGGCTGCTCGGTTTAAAAGCTGAGGCTGCCGCGGCGCTTTGGGAACTCGGGGTTGTCCCTTTTTGTCCCCAGCTCTGCCCCCGGGTTCTCCCGTCCGAGGGTTTTTCCATCGTTAAAAGGGGAGATTGGATTGGGAATGGGGAATTGTCCCTCGTTCCATCCTCCCTCTGTTGGCTTGGAGAGGGTTTTCCATCCCTCTGGGAGAGCCGGGAATGTTCCCCTGGAGCAGGGAAAGGCTCCAGGGAGAGCTCAGAGCCCCTGGCAGGGCCTGAAGGGGCTCCAGGAGAGCTGGAGAGGGATTTGGGATAAGGGATGGAGGGACAGGACACAGGGAATGGCTTCCCACTGGGAAAGGGGAAGTGGAAAAATGTATGGATACATGCCCAAAAATTGGATATATGCTGGAAAATGGATAGACATTGGAAAGACATGTGGTTATATGCTGGGGAAATGGATATACACTGGAAAAACACATGGATATATACTGGAAAAATACATGGATATATACTGGAAAAACACATGGATATACACTAAAAATGGATATACGGTGGGGAAAAATGGATATAGACTGGAAAAATACATGGATACGTGCAGGAAAATGGATATTCACTGGAAAAACACATGGATATTCACTGGAAAAAGAAATGGATATACACTGGGAAACCCCGCTGGCTGTGCCCCCAGAAGCCCACGGAGGCCCCCGTGGGGACAGGGTGGCAGCAGTGACATCACCCCCGCGGGTGGCACCCCCAGATTCCATTCCCAGCCCTTTCCCGGGATCAACCTTCCGCTCCCTCTGGCAGCACCTGAACGGCTTCCCTGGCACATTCCCATTTTAATAAAAATTATAGAGGGGAAGAGCGATGATGTGGCACTTGAAAGTGAAACCCAGCTATTTCTTCCATCTTTATCATCCCGGGAAATGCAATATTTTGACATTTCCGAGGAGCTGCAGCACTGTGGGCTTCCTTGGGGTTTTTTTTTTGGTTTTTTTCTTTCCCCCAACGTATTTTATCATTCCCTGTAGGATTCCAGCCCAGCTCGTCTCCCGTTTTTTAATTTCATTAACTGGCACCGTGAATAAATCCCTTTATTTGCCCCGGAATCCAACCACTCGACATTTTCCTTCCTCCCATTCCGTAAAGATTTCCATGCGAGACATTTTTCCAGCCTGGTTGCTTTTGGGAAAAAAAAAATAATAATAATAAAAAAAATTTACAGGGGAGACAAACTCCCAGTGTGAGCCCAGGGATGTGGGAATTCGCTTTTGTTCCGGGGCAAAGCTGAGGAATCCCAAGGGGGAAAATGGGAATATGGATCCCGCCGATGGACTTTGCCCAGGGAGTCCTTTTGTTCCGGGGAAAAGCTGAGGAATTCCCGAGGGAAATTGGGAATACGGATCCAATGGGCAGCTGGGAACTCTCCAGCCTCTTCCTGCCCACCCCAACATTCCCTCTGCTCCAAAAAAAAGCCCCACCCAGAGCATCCCAAACCTCGCAGCAGCAGCAGCTCAACAATTCCAGCCCACGGGGTGAAATAATCCCGGAAAATCCGGGATTTGATGGATTTAGGGATAGATGTCCTGACTTCCACCTCCCCAAGCCCTCCCCAGGTGTTCCCAGCCCTCCCCAGCCTTTCCCAAGGGTTGGGAAACTCAGGGAATCCTTCCCCCAGCTGTAACAAGGCCGCCATTAAATATTCACGGCGAGCTAATGAACATTTTAATTCCGTGTATCCCCCTCTCTCCTTCCCCCCCCCTTTCTTCTCCTTTAAATCAATATTTCAGCGCCTCCCGAGCGCTGGGAGCGGGGCCGAGCAGGTTGATTTAATCTCTGCCGAGCAGGAATTCTCTCATCTGCCTCCCGCACATCACAAATCCTCGCCGGGGGAAGGAGGGGGGATCAGAGCCCGGCCGGCGCTTCCCTCCTTTCCCTTTGGAAGTCCTTCAAGGATTTCGAGGGAGACGCGATTCAGGGCTTTTAATCGCTCTCCTGGTTAACTCTTTGGGATGCGAACTCGCCCGAGATTTCCCTCGATTCCCATGGCAACAGATTTCCCAGGGGATGAGGCCACCGGCTCATCCCGCAGAGGCGAATTCCACCTCCCGCTCTTTCCAGAACTTTCCCCGCCAGCTTGGCCTGGTTTGGGTCCATTTATCCCAAAAAAAAAATCCCCGAGAACACAAAGAAATTCGATCTCTGCAGCGCTGCCAGAGCCCTGGGAAACGAATCCCTGGATCCAGGCAGGTCCCACCTCTGCCAGGGGATGTTTGATGTGGATCCTGGAGCAAAAGAATTCCTCATTTGCCGCCCCCCAGCTCCCTCCTGGGGCAGGGAGGGAGGGATGGGATTGATTCCCTTTTCCTGGCCTGGAAAAGAGCCCCAGCTGAGCTCAGCACCACGCCTGGACAGGTCGGCGTCCAGGCAGGGAGGAAGCACAAAAGGAGAATTATTTCTGTTTAATCCTCGCAGTGTTGAAGGAAAAAATATCCCCAGTAAATGGTGAGGTTCTTCGGGGGGGAAAAAAGAAAGTTTAAAAAAGCTTGGAGTCTGCACAGAGGAAAAAAAACATCACCGGAAAATCGAAATAATGACCGTGGAGCTGGAAAAGAGCTCCTGGAAAATCCTGACTGGGCAGAGAGCTCGGAGCAGTTGTCTGGAGCCGGCTGATTCCTCTGAGTCCTCCTCTCCTGGAAGCTCCTCCGTGGCCGTGGCCGAGGCCAAGCTGGGATCAAAGATCATTCCCGAGGGTGGGAACACAACATTCCACACTTCTCCTGGAGACCTTCCCAGGAGGAGCTGCCCGTGTTCCTCCCCATCCAGCAAAACCCCCCCGAGTTCCCAACATTTATGGGAATGCTGGCGTTGATCCATCGTTATCCCACCGCCCTTCCCGATCCTGCTGACCACGAGTGGACAATGGACACACTTCCCTCATGGAACTCTCCACACTGCGCTGTTCCTCTGCACAACGAGACAAAATGGAAAATGATCCTGGGATCCCGGAATTCCTGAGGTTGGAAAAGCCCTCCAAGGTCACCCAGCTGTGCCCCATCCCCAGCTCTGAGTGTCACCTCGGGCACCTCCAGGATTCCTCGGGCACCTCCAGGAATTCCTTGGGCACCTCCAGGAATCCTCAGGCACCTCCAGGAATTCCTTGGGCACCTCCAGGAATCCTCAGGCACCTCCAGGAATTCCTTGGGCACCTCCAGGATTCCTTGGGCACCTCCAGGAATCCTCGGGCACCTCCAGGATTCCTTGGGCACCTCCAGGATTCCTTGGGCACCTCCAGGGATGGAGGCTCCAAACCTCCCCGGGCAGCCCCAGCACCACAATCTCCTCTCCCCGGTTCTTTCCCACCGGGATCATTCCCATTATCAACAGGGAACGGCTCCAAGTGCTTCATTAACTCTGGAGTGTTTAATTACCCTCGGAACATCCAGTGGACATGGCCAGCTCCATCTCCCGGCATCCACAACACTCGACATTCCCAATTAGCCGTAATTAAGGACTATAATGAATCCCCATGTTTACACCAGCCTTTAAAATCCCCAATTTTGATTATTCCAGGTCCCCACGTGCTTTTTTTGGGAAAAAAACCTCCTTTGTGCCGAGGTTTGTGCCGAGGCCTCGCAGCCAATTGCGGACGGGCTCGGGGTCAGGAAGAGAAATTCGGGAAAAAATCCAAACTCCAATTTCCAAGGCAGCAATTCCCGCTGCACGAGGAGCGGATCCGCCTCCCGCTGCCATTGTTTACCTCGCAGGCTGACAATGCAGATTTATGCAAATGAGAGCCCCGGCTGGGGTTTGTCTGCTCGTTAATTAGCGGCGCGTTCCGGCCCTGGAAACCGGGCCGGGAGAATTCCTCCGGTTCCATCGGCGGTTGGATCTCTGCCCCATATTCCTGCCCCAATTCTCGGGGCTTTGCCGAGGTTTCGGGGTGCAAAACCACCACGGACATCGTGGGGCTCCTGGGATTGGGAACAGCGAAAGAGGGATCTGGGAAAAGGGGGAAAAGTGGGATTTGGGAAGAGGTGAGCGGCGGCTTTGCATGATTCTGGATTTTTCTTCCGGTTTCTTCTTGCAGTCACAGAATTATGGAATTTTTTTTGGGGGGGGGGGGGAAAGACCTCTCAGAGAATCATGGAATCGTTGGGGTAAAGGACCTTTCATAGAGCCCTGGAATTGTTGGGATGGAAGACCTTGCATAAAATCACGGAAGTGTTTGGGCTGGAAAAGGCTTTTCAGAGGATCGTGGGAATATTTGGGTTGGGAAAGATCTTTCAGGGAATCATGGAATCATCAAAAATGTGGGGGGGGAAAAACCCCAAGACCTCCTCGCTCTTCCCTGAGGCGCATCACCGATCCCAACGGGCAAAATTTGGGATGAATTCCTGGGAGAAAAGTACAAACGGTCAGTGAGCAAACACGTAAACAACCCCTGGGATGTTTTATTCCCAAAAAGACGCCGGATCAGCTCCAAGTCTGGGAATGTTGTGGGATCAGACACAGCCTCCCGGGGCTCCCTCTGCCATCCGCTTTTCCCACTTTTTCCCTGTCCTCTGCTTCCCTCAGGGACAATTTCTTGGCCGGGATTTACACAGGCAAAAATAAAAAAAAAATTATTTATTTACAAGCCCGGAATGCCTCGGGGTGGGGGGGGGAATCCCGGCACCCGCAGGATTCCGGCGCCTGTTCCCAGCCCGGCCTCTCCCGGCGTTTCCTCTGCAATTTCTGCACACACGGCCCCGCAAAACGGGCCTAAACACTGCAATTTTCCGACCATTTTCACCCGAATTGTCGGCAATTTCCCAATGGCCCCGGCACCAAATTATAACTGAGTGCTCGGGGACGCTGCGAGGCCGCCCGGGCTCCGCGGGCAAGCGAGGGAGGGAGGGATGGTCGGGATGAGGTGGCGGCAGCTGGACACAAAAAATCCCTTCAAAAATGGGTTTTTAGGTTATTTTTCCGGCCGCTTCTCGGGCCTGGAGTCGTTGTGGGGGAGAGGTGAGGCCGTTCCCGTGATGGATTTGGGATGAAACGCCGTAAATCTCCCCCGGTGGATGGGAAATGGGGTTGTTTCAGCCGGATGTTTGTGGGATGGGAAAATAGAAATGGATCCCAAAATAAATCAGGGCAACGGTTCAGGCTGAGGTCACCTGAGTTCAGGCACTCGGGAAACAATTCCAGATTGGAAGAGGGGATGGACCCTGGGATACCCTGAGAGGGGGAGCTCCAAAAATGCCCAATTCCACCGTTCTTGGGGGATACCTCATCCCTGGGAGTGTCCAAATCCAGGCTGGGAGGGGCTGGGAGCAGCCTGGGATTGTGGAAGGTGTTCCCGCCCGTGGAAAATCCCACCCTGGGATGGGATGGGATGGGATGGGATGGCTGGATTGGATCCCACCCCGAGACGGGATTTCAGGTCTCTCCAACCCAGAGCATTCCAGGATTGGATCTGGGTGCGGGGAGGGGCAGGAAATCCTGGATATTTGGGAAGGAAAGGCCAAGATTTGGAGCAGGACCTCCCCACCCCAGCAGCAGCTCCTGGAGCTCCATCCCCACGCTGGGGTCATCCCGTCCCCTCCCTGCCTTGGGAATGGGATGGGATGGGATGGAACGGAATGTGTGGAAATGCAGTGGGATGGGATGGAATAGAATGGAATTCCCGAATGGAATTTGGGACCCAGTTCCTGCAGCCCCCCACCCCAGATTTCCCCCTGGAGCTCTGTCACTGCCGGGCCTGCTCCGTGCCGTCCTCCTGCTGCTTCCCACACGGATTTCACACTCCCTGCTCCCCCCTCCGGTGCGAGGAACCCGTCAGATATTTTTGTGTCGCTCACAGATGGCCTCGGTTTCAAACCCAACCACGCTGCAGGCACGGGGAATGTATTAATAATTACACAAGGTGTTAATTGCTTCCCAGGCAAGGCTTTTGTCTCTCCTTCCTCTGCTGAGGCGGCGACGGCGAAAGTCAACAAGTGTCAAGAGCGGTGCTTCACTCCCGAGCCGAGAGCATTTATTAAAATTGCTAATGAATCTAATAATTAAACACATAAATATACGTTACCTCAGGTATTAAATCTCATTATTGGCGCCGTCCAAAATCAATTTGGGGGCGTGTGCATATTAACACGCGGGCAAAGTTAATTAGAAATGTCCAGATCAATATTTGAGCAATCCTCAGCCGGTGGAATCCCTGTCTGCAGAGCTGTGAATAAGTTATATCCCAGAAATTAATGCCTTCCCCTAATGGAGTTTATCCTGGGAAATTAATAAGACTCCAGGAAAACGGCGAAAATAAATGACAGGCCCTGTTTGCCTGAGCACTGCCCTCGGGGAAATCATTAAATATCCGTTGTCAGAGCCCGGGCTCCGCTCCAGCTCCGCAGAACTCGGGGAGGTGGGACGGAGCTGGGATGGAGCCTGATTCCTCAATCCCTGCTCCGGGAATTCCAGCTCAGTCCCGCTTTTCCAGGGATCTGGGGCTCTTGCAGCTCAGGATGGAGCTGGTGGGGCTCTGACCCTCATTCCCTGCTCCAGGGGTTCCAGCTGAATCCCACTTTTCCAGGAGATGGAGCCCCACCAGCCCCTGCAGCTTGGGCAGAGCTTATCCCACAGCTCATCCTACAACTCCAGCTCATCCCACAGATCCAGCAGAGCTCATCCCACAGCTCCTCCCACCTCTCATCCCACAGATCCAGCAGAGCTCATCCCACAGCTCCAGCTCATCCCACTCCTCATCCCACCTCCAGCAAAACCCGCCCACGGAATTGTCCCGCTCCTCTTGGAAACCTGACCTGCATGAAGGTCCCAAATCCGCGCTGGTGCAAATCAGGGCCCCGACCTCAGATCCTGACCCAAAGGCCGGGAAATCCAGCAGTTCTGGCTCTCCTGGAGCTCTCCCAGCCCAAGGAGGAAAATTCCGCTGTTTTTTAAAGGCTTTGCAAAGAGCAGGAAGGATCCAGAGGCTGATCCCGGGAGGAATTGGCGGCAGCAGCAGCAGGGGGATTTATCCTATCCCTCGCTCCCATCCCTGCCCAAACCATCCATCCCCACATCCCTCCCTGGGCTCCTCAGGCCGGCACCGAGGTGGTTAAAAAGCAGGGAAAGAGGGGGAAAAAAAAGGAGCGAATCCATTTATTTCTGCCCGGAGCGGCTTGTTCCACCTCGGAGCTCCACCTTGTCCCTCTCCATGGTCCTGGCACGCTCCCGGTCCCTGGGTTATCCCTCCAGGCAGATCAAACTGCTGGAAGTGGGCACGGGATGTGTCTGATACATCCTAAATCAAACCCTCCGTGTGGGATGTGTCCAGCACATCCCAAATCATCCCCTCCACGTCCTAAATCATCCCCTCCACACCCCAAAACATCCCCGCCAAATCCAAATCATCCCTTCCACGTGGGATGTGTCCAGCTCATCCCAAACCATCCCCTCCACATGGGATCTGTCCAGCACATCCCAAATCATCCCCCCAATGTGGGATGTGTCCAATGCATCCTAAATACATCCCAAATAATCCCCTCCACATCCCAAATCCTTCCCTCCACGTGGAAGTGTCCAGCACATCCGAAATCATCCCCTCCACACCCCAAATCATCCCCTCCGCATCCCAAATCATTTCCTCCATGTGGGATATGTCTGACACATCCCAAACCATCCCCTCCACATCCCAAATCATCCCCTCCACATCCCAAATCATCCCCTCCACATCCCAAATCATCCCCTCCGCATCCCAAATCATTTCCTCCATGTGGGATATGTCTGACACATCCCAAACCATGCCCTCCACATCCCAAACCATCCCCTCCACATCCCAAACCATCCCCTCCACATCCCAAATCATCCCCTCCACATCCCAAATCATCCCCTCCACATCCCAAATCATCCCCTCCACATCCCAAACCATCCCCTCCTCATCCCAAATCATCCCCTCCGCATCCCAAATCATTTCCTCCATGTGGGATATGTCTGACACATCCCAAATCATCCCCTCCGCATCCCAAACCATCCCCTCCACATCCCAAACCATCCCCTCCACATCCCAAACCATCCCCTCCACATCCCAAACCATCCCCTCCGCATCCCAAATCATCCCCTCCGCATCCGAAATCATCCCCTCCACATCCCAAACCATCCCCTCCACATCCCAAACCATCCCCTCCGCATCCCAAATCATCCCCTCCACATCCCAAACCATGCCCTCCGCATCCCAAACCATCCCTCTCACGGGGATGGGGAAGGGCACAAGCAGCTCTGGGAAGGGGCAGGCGCTGATTTCAGGGCTGGCTCGTCCCTCAGGGATTTGTAGGGAATCTCTGCCCTTCCCGGACGCCCGGGGGACGCTGGGGACAGGGTGGGGACACAGCGCCGGGGGCCAGGAGCTGTCCCACCTCAGCGTGCGGTGACAAAACCAACCCGGGCCCCGGGAACAGCGCAGCAGCGCTCTATGGAGCCGCGCGCTCCTCCGGCAATTAATTCTCCCCTCATTAACCTCCTCTTTGTCATTTATCCGCCCTCCCGGCGCTGGTTGGGGTTTATTGCTAGTAAAGGGCGGGCAGGTCTCCGCGGAGGGGCGGGGGAGGATCCCGCGGGGTGTCCCCCGGTTTTCCAGCACTTTCCCTGTCTGGGTTTGTTTCCGACTCTCGCCGCCTCCCCTGGGAAAACGCCATCCCTCAATCTGCTCTGACACATTCCTTTCCCGAGGGCAATTTACGCGGAGAATGATTCCCTGATTGCTCACTTTGCCTCCTCCTCTCTTCTTCTGCCGCGCTGGGTTTCTTTTCATTCTTTTTTCTCCTTTTATTCTTTTTTTTTTGTATTTTTTTTTATTATTTCGGAAGGATCATAAAACCCCCCGTTTAGCAATAATCGCGTGCCGGGGGGTGTCTCGCTGCCGGGATTTGCGGCTCCTTTTCCTCTCCAGGCTCTGTTGGGGTTCCCCCGTGCCAGGAGGAGCTGCTGCCACCTCGGCAGGGGACATTCGGGACCTCCCCATCCCAAGGAAAGGTCCCACAGCCCAGGCAGGACAGGGAGGGAGATTTGGGATCGGGTTTGAGCCGTTTCACCCCAAACACAGGATTACCCCGCAATGGATGAGGTGGGAATCCATAAATCCCATCCAAGGGCTCAAAAAGGGGGAATAACCCATCCAAAGGCACGAAAAATGGGAATAAGTCATCCAAGGGCTCCAAAAAAGGGGAATAACCCATCCAAGGGTACAAAAAACAGGAATAAACCATCCAAGGGCAGAAAAAATGGGGAGCAATCTGTCCAAGGGCTCAAAAAAAGGGGGAATAACCCATCCAAGGGCTCAAATAAAAGGGAATAACCCATCCAAGGGCAAAGGAAAAGGGAATAACCCATCCAAGGGCAAAGGAAAAGGGAATAACTCATCCAAGGGCCCCCAAAAATGGGAATAACCCATCCAATGGCCCAAAAAAATTGGGAATAACCCATCCAATGGCCCCAAACAATGGGAATAACCCATCCAAGGACACAAGCGACAAGGCCGCATCTTGCCCTGCCACCTGTCCGACCCCAAAAACACCCCACAAAAGAGACAAACCCACCCCAAACCCTGGCTCGGGGGGCTCCAGAGGGAAACTCTCCCTTCCCCTCAGCCCGGAGTTCGGTGTCAACAAACAGCTTTTCTTCCCAGATCCGCACAAACGCGGCCCGGCGCCGGGCACGGGAGGAAGGCGCGATAAATGTTTCAGCGAAGGCGAGGAGGAGGAGGAGGAACGGGCACAGGAGAAATCTCTGATCGCCGTCCAGCTCCCGCTAAATCATTCATGGCCCTCCCTGCCTGCTCCGGGAAGAGCCAATTATCCCCATTTTCGGCCAAACATTGAGATCCCTGCGATTTTTAATGTTGTTTTTTTGTTGGTTGGAAGGGAAGGGAGGGGAGGGTTTGGAGAGGGCGGAGCTGAAGGGTTTGGGGTTTTTTTTTTTTGGGGGGGGGGGTCCTGGATCATCCAGGAGAAAATTCCAGCAGGGACAAATCCCAGCCCGTCTCCCCCAGCTGGAACACGACATCGTCATTGTCAGAGTCGAGGTTTTCCAAATGTTCCTTTAATTCGGAATTAATGGGATGATTGGTTTTTTTTTTTTGCTCCCCTCCCTCTTTGCGATAATTGAAAAGGGGGGGGAAAAAAACCAAAACCAAAATAAAGATTATTAAGGCTGCTAATTCCCAATAAATCTGTTTCTCTCCATAAGCAGCTGGTTTTAATTGAACCAACAACGAGCTGCCTGCTAAAATCGGAATTAATCGAGTGTTTGCAGACCTCGGTGGGAAGCAGCAGCCGCGGCAAAATCTGTAAAATCCCCATCCCAGAGCAGTGGGAATGGGGAGATGGATCCTGGGAGTGTTCGGTGCCGCCTCAATCCCAAATTTCCGTCTGCTTAATTTATATTAAATAAAGCCTTTATATTAAATAAAGTCACTTTTTAATTTTTTTTTGCACTTTCAATGCTTTGTTTTTATTAAATAAATTGACTTTTTCTTCTTTTTTTTTCTCTTTTTATTTCACTTTCCCTGCCTTTTTTTTTTTTTTTTCTTTTTGGCAGGAACAATTCCAAGGAACTGGGGAGAAATTAGAAGCATCTGCAATGAAAAAATAAAAATTAAAAAAAAACAACCTTTGGGACAGAAGGAGCTGGGAGAACCCAAAATGGGATTTTTTTCAGCAGTGGGAGATGCCCCAAATTGGGGTTTTTTCTCCTCAAAAATAAACCCTGGGTGAAGGTGGCTCCTAATGGGCTCATTTTTGGTGGATTTAAGTGGATGGAAATCAGCTTTTCTCTCCGTTTGGGTGTATTGACAGGGAATTATTCAGAATAGGAAAGGGGGGGTGGAAAAAAAAAAACCCTCAAAAGGGTAAAAATGCATTTCTGTTAGAAATAACACTCTGAGCAAAAACGGAATTTAATTCCTATTTAATGTTGGACAGCGTCCTCGGGGAAAAGAATTCCAGCACGCTCCAAATTAGGCACATTTTTTTTCCATAAAACTTAAATATTCCTTTTAATTTTTTTTCCCATAAAACTTGAGTTTTCCTTTTTTTTTTTTCCCCCTTGAAGATTTGGGGCTCCTCGTGTGTGGGTGCCACACCAACACCACATCCCAAATCCTGCTTCCCTCACCCCAAACCCTGCACCCCTCACCCCTCACCCCAAATCCCTCATCCCGCACCCCAACTCCTGCATCCCAAATCCCGTACCCCAAATCCCTCATCCCACACCCCAAATCCCGCACCCCGCACTCCAAATCCCTCATCCCACACCCCAAATCCCGCATCCCGCGCCGCAAATCCCGCATCCCAAATCCCGCACCCTGCACCCCAAATCCCTCACCTCGCACCCCAAATCTCGCATCCGTCACCCCGCGCCCCAAATCTCTCATCCCACACCCCAACTCCCGCACCCCAAATCCCTCATCGCTCACCCCGCACCCCAACTCCCGCACCCCAAACCTGCACTCCAAACCCTGCACCCCAACTCCCGCACCCCAAACCCAGCACCCCGAACCTGCACCCCAAATCCCTCACCCCAAATCCCTCACCCCAAACCTGCACCCCAAACCTGCACCCCAAATCCCGCACCCCAAATCCCTCACCCCAAATCCCTCACCCCAAACCTGCACCCCAGATCCCGCACCCCAAATCTGCACTCCAAATCCCGCACCCCAAACCCCGCACCGCAACTCCCTCACCCCAACTCCCGCATCCCAAACCTGCACCCCAAATCCCTCAGTCCAAACCCAGCACCTCAAACCTGCAGCCCAAACCTGCACCCCAAATCCCGCACCCCAACTCCGGCACCCCAAACCTGCACCCCAAATCCCGCACCCCGAACCTGCACCCCAAATCCCGCACCCCAACTCCGGCACCCCAAACCTGCACCCCAAATCCCGCACCCCAAATCCCTCACCCCAAATCCCTCACCCCAAACCTGCACCCCAGATCCCGCACCCCAAATCTGCACTCCAAATCCCGCACCCCAAACCCCGCACCGCAACTCCCTCACCCCAACTCCCGCATCCCAAACCTGCACCCCAAATCCCTCAGTCCAAACCCAGCACCTCAAACCTGCAGCCCAAACCTGCACCCCAAATCCCGCACCCCAACTCCGGCACCCCAAACCTGCACCCCAAATCCCGCACCCCGAACCTGCACCCCAAATCCCGCACCCCAGATCTCGCACCCCAAACCTGCACCCCAAATCCCGCACCCCAAATCCCGCATCCCAAACCTGCACCCCAAACCTGCACCCCAAACCCCGCACCCCAACTCCGGCACCCCAAACCCCGCACCCCAAATCCCGCATCCCAAACCTGCACCCCAGCTCCCGCCCCCCAACTCCCGTCCCCCACACCGGCCCCTGTCCCGCGGTCCCCTCTCCCTCTCTCTGCCTCCCGCCGCTCAGTCTCATTATCGTCTCCTCACCTCCCCGCACTCCCCGGGAACGGGGCTCAAACAAACCCGGCTCCCAGCGATCAAAACAAATCCGGCGCCACATGAAAGCGCCGAGGTTGAAGCGGAGGTGAGGAGCTCCAGGAGAGATTTTCGCACTTTTATCCCTTCGTTTTTTGGGTTGTTTTTTGGGTTTTTTCCTTCCTCTCCATCATTTCTCGCAGAGCGGCGAAGTTCGGGCGGGGATTTGATGGCTCGGAGATCTGAGGGCTCGGCTGTCAGGGGATGCTCCGCGTTTAGCATCGATAATCACTCCCAGCTCTGCTCTCCCAGAGTCCCCGAAATCCCCCAAAATCCCTCCCGGTATCCCGTATCCCCGGGAGGAAAGTCCCCCAAATCCCCCAAATCCTTCCCAGCATCCCCGGGGGGAAGCTCCCCAAAATCCCCAAAATCCTCCCCAAAACCGCGGGGTCACCACGACACCGTGCTGGTATTTGCCTTTTTTTAAATTTTATTTTCTCTGCTATTTTCCACACAGATATTCACAATCCCATAACGCATCCCTTTATTAACTCCTTTTCCCAGGAATTTTTCCACACCCGAATTTTCCACACCTGAATTTTCCACGCCCGGATTTTCCATATAACAAAATTCCAGAGCTCCAAAAATCTGAGCTCGACCTGGGGGAAGATTTCATCGCTCCCTGCCCATCTAATTATTTAAATTTTGGGGTTTTTTTTGTCAATTATGCGAATTTACCGAATGACTAAAACCCGGATTTGACCCCGTGGGAGAGGGCCTGAAGGCCTCCCAATAAAAATCCACTTCTAATATTTCCTCTGCGCTAAAATCATCCCGATTTTCATTTCCAGCTTGGGGAAAAATGGGCTTGGGAGAGGCTGGAATCTGGGATTTGCCTCTCTCGGAGCGGTGCCAGAATTCCCGAAAAGTGACGTGAGGGATTGGCCTCTTCTGGGTGGGAATTCCACGCTGGGAAAAGCCCAACATTCCGTGTAAATTTTATTTTCCCGGCAGCCAAACCTTCCTCCAGCTGTTGAAACCCCAGGAAAGCGATTTTTAAACATTTTTTACCAATTAAAAAGGATCCGTTCCTCCCACTGCCGCTGGAATTGTTTCCTGGAACAAACCGAGCGACGCCCACGGAAGATTTTCCCGCTGCTGGGATGGAAAAGCAGCTTCAGGGAAAGGAGGAAGGGCAGGAATATTTCAGGACGGAATTCCACGGTTTGGGTGGGAAGGGACCCTAAAATCTCCTCGTTCCACCCCAGCCATGGGCGGCCACTCCTCCCACTGTCCCAGGCCACTTCCAGCCGCCGCTCCTCTGGGAATTCCACCCCAAGTTCCCGCCCAAACCCCCGGATTTCAGCCTGAACCCATTAAAACCTGGAATTTTAACCTCAAATCCTTCCCTGCTCAGCACCCCCGAGACCCCAAAACACCTCTTGGCTGCAGGGGGAGGTTTTATGGAGCAGGCAGCTCCCCTGGAATCCCGTTTACTGCTGGAATCGCCCTCGAGGCTTCCACGAGGACACCTGAATTCCCTAATTTCCTTAATTCTGCTTAACTGGCCGTGGCTCCGTTGTGGCCTGAGCGAGGAGCGGCTCGTTAGGGCGGCACTGGAACAGGAGGGGAGGGAGGGACGGGACGCGTGGGGAGGCTCCGGGAGCCCAGATCGGCACCCGGGCGCTCATTCCCGGCTCGGGAAAAGGCCGGGAATGATGGATGGAGGCACTTAGGAGCGCCCTGACAGCAATAAAGGAGATGATCCATCCCGGGGCTGGCGGGATTCCAGCACGCTCCGCGCCGCGGGAAAGGCTCGGGAGGGATCGGCGTGGTCTGGGAAGGGCGGTGGGAATTCTGAGCCCAAAGGTCTGGGTTGGAGACATTCCATGGGATTGGAGTTCTGGAAGCACAGTGGGAATTGTGAGTCTCAAGGCCTGGATTGTGCCATCATTTCCATGATTTCCTTTCCATGATTCCATGATCCCCTCATGTGATTCCATGATCCCCTCGTGATTCCATGATCCCCTCATGTGATTCCATGATCCCCTCATGTGATTCCATGATCTCCTCATGTGATTCCACAATTCCCTTCCATGATTCCATGATTCCCTCCCGTGATTCCAGGATTCCCTCCCGTGATTCCAGGATTCCCTCCCGTGATTCCAGGATTCCCTCCCATGATCCCACGATCCTGCTCTCCTGAAGTTGTGCTCAGGACCAGCAGCAGCAGCAACAGCAGCTGAGTGCCAGAACCTCAGGACAGCCCCGGCCACTCCGGTGGGACATTTCCACCCTCCCTGTGGGACATTTCCATCATTTCCATCCTCCCCATTGGACATTTCAATTTCCATCCTCCCAGTGGGACATTTCCATTTCCATCCTCCCCAGTGGGACATTTCCATCATTTCCACCCTCCCCATGGGACATTTCCATTTCCATCCTCCCCAATGGGACATTTCCATCATTTCCACCCTCCCCAGTGGGACATTTCCATTTCCACCCTCCCCAGTGGGACATTTCCATCATTTCCATCTCCCCCGTGGGACATTTCCATCCTCCCCAGTGGGACATTTCCATCATTTCCACCCTCCCTGGTGGGACATTTCCATTTCCACCCTCCCCAGTGGGACATTTCCATTTCCATCCTCCCCATGGGACATTTCCATCCTCCCAGTGGGACATTTCCATCATTTCCACCCTCCCCATGGGACATTTCCATTTCCACCCTCCCCAGTGGGACATTTCCATCATTTCCATCTCCCCCGTGGGACATTTCCATCCTCCCAGTGGGACATTTCCACCCTCCCCATGGGACATTTCCACCACTTCCACCCTCCCCTCCTCCGGGTTCCATCCCCGCCTCCAGCCTCCCCCCAGACCCCACCTGCTCCTCTCCTCGGGCTCCTCAGGTACAAAGCACCACAAGTGCTTTGTAATTCGGTTGAAAGAAAGGAGTTCTGTTCTTTTTAATCCCCTAAACGCCACCTTTTTTTTTTTTTTCCCCGCAAAGCGCCAAATCTCACAGATTTTTTTTTTTTTTCCCTTTTTATAATTTTTTTTTTTTTTAAATTTAGAGGAGAAATTAATGCACGGAGCGGAACAGCGGCGGAGAACAAAGCAGAGGGGGTTTGTTTGTCCCCAGCAAAGGCTGCAGATGACAGGCACGAGCCCGGCCACCGCAGGTACGGCTCAGCTTTGTCTCCTGCCTTTGATGCCTCAAATTAAAATGTGCTGCAGGACGGTAATTAAAATTAAAAAAAAAAAACCAAAACAACAAACCCAAAAAAACCCCCCAAACCCTGAGAAGCGTTTTTTGCATTCGGATCCCTCCTGCCTCAAGGTTTAACCCTGCCAGGGATTTCCCTGGGAATGGGTTTTCCAGAGGAGCTGTGGCTGCTCCATCCCTGGGATGTGCAAGGAATGGAGCAGGAATGTCCAAGGAATGTCCTGGAATGTCGGGTTGGAGCAGCCTGGGGTGGTGGGAGGTGTCCTTGGGGGTGGCTTTGAGGTCCCTCCCAACCCAAACCATTCCAGGATTCCACCATTCCTGCCCTGAACTGCTCCAGGCCTGATCCCAGTTCCTGATCCCAAATCCTGCTCAGAACTGTTCCAGGCCTGATCCCAGTTCCTGATCCCCTGATCCCAGTTCCTGATCCCAATTCCTGATCCTTAATCCTGCTCAGAACTGTTCCAGTTCCTCATCCCAGTTCCTGATCCCAATTCCTGCTCAGGACAAACTGCTCCAGCCCTGATCCCAAATCCCGCTCCAGCCCTGATCCCGTGCAGCCAATCCGGATCTCAGCCGGCGGGGAGCAGCCCACCCGGTAAATCCCCGACCCCGCGCCGGGGCCGGGCAGGACTCTGTCCCCGCTGTCCCCTCACTGACCCCCGGCCCCATCCAGGGCTCCGGCCCGGGGCTGTGGCAGCTCAGGAAAATCCTCTTCCCTAATTATCCGCCCCCCGGGAATGTCTGCGCTGAACTCTCCAGACCACACCCGGTAATTTATGCCGCTGCCGCCTTTGTGCTTCTGAACGAGCTGGGCCCTTTGGGGGGTTTATTTTTGGGGTTTTTGGTGGGTTTTTTTTAATTTAGTTGCTTGATGAGAAGTGCCATCAGTGCTGTGAGCGCGACGAATGTCCCCAAATGAGGGATGGCCACCTGGCAGCCAAATGGCACGGCGGGAATTGGGGACCCCCAGGGGGCAGGGGGAGGGTGGGGGGCGCCAGGTGACCCCCGCCAAAGCCACCTGGGCTGGTGGGAAAGGATGGGATTGGCAGAAATTCCCAGACCCCCCCCAGGGCCCTGAGGGTCTGTTCCACCCGGCGTCCTGCCAGGATGGCAGATGTCACCAGTGTCACCCCAGTGCCACCAACGCCACCCCAGTGTCACCCCAAATCCCCAAAGGAGCCCCCCGGAACTGGGCTCTGTGGAGTTCTGCTCCTCCGGTGGTTCTGCAGCTCGCTGACGGAGCTGTCGGTGCCCGCGGCGCCCTCGCATGGCCCGCAGCCCCCAGCCCCGCCCGAGGCCTCCCCCGATCCCTCGGGAGGGGCAGGAGGGGCAGAGTGGGCTTCTCAGAGGAAACAACATCCTCTTCTTCCTCGTCCTCCTCCTCTTCCTCCTCCTCCTTCTCCTCTTCTTCCTCCTTCTTTCTCTTTCTCCTCCTTCTCCTCTTCCTTTTCCTTCCTTCTCCTCTTCTTCCTCTTTCTCCTCCTCCTCCTCCTCCTCCTCCTTCTCCTTCTCCTTCTCCTTCTCCTTCTCCTTCTCCTTCTCCTTCTCCTTCTCCTTCTCCTTCTCCTTCTCCTTCTCCTTCTCCTTCTCCTTCTCCTTCTCCTTCTCCTTCTCCTTCTCCTTCTCCATCTCCTTCTCCTTCTCCATCTCCTTCTCCTCCTCCTCCTCCTCCTCCTCCTCCTCCTCCTCCTCCTCCTCCCCTGTCCCCCGCCGCCCGCGGGGCTCCCCGGGCACCCGGCGCTAACAAAGACGTTGTTCAGCAGCTTGTCAGAGCCGTAAATTGGCCGAGGCGCGGAGCCGCTCGCGTTCTCCACGGGGCTTGAACTGAGAATTAAACAGCGGCAGCAAGCGCTGCTGCTGCCTGATGGAGCAAATCAATCCTCCCTCCTCCTCCTCCTCCTCCTCCTCCTCCTCCTCCGGCCGGGTGTCGGGGCAGGGTTCGCCAGACAGTCCTCGAGGGCCGGCGCGAAAAGGCGGAGGGAGATCGGGGCAATTAACCGGAGAGGCCCCGGGGAGCGGGGGCGGAGGAGGAATCGGGGCTCCGAGCCCGCCGTCCGTCCGCGCGAGCCTTTGATTGATCCGCCAGTCAATGGAACCGCCGCCGCTCCCCCGGCCCCGCAGAGCTCGGCGCGGGCAGGGCGGGGCCGGACCCCCGGCACGGCTGGGGGGACACCAGGGGACAGCAGGGGACAGCAGGGGACACCAGGGGACACCAGGGGACACCAGGGGACATCAGGGGACAGCAGGGGACATCAGGGGACATCAGGGGACAGCAGGGGACATCAGGGGACACCAGGGGACAGCAGGGGACAGCAGGGGACACCAGGGGACACCAGGGGACATCAGGGGACAGCAGGGGACATCAGGGGACATCAGGGGACAGCAGGGGACATCAGGGGACACCAGGGGACAGCAGGGGACAGCAGGGGACAGCAGGGGACACCAGGGGACAGCAGGGGACACCAGGGGACACCAGGGGACGTCAGGGGATGTCAGGGGACGTCAGGGGATGTCAGGGGACGGCAGGGGATGTCAGGGGACACCAGGGGACGTCAGGGGACATCAGGGGACACCAGGGGACAGCAGGGGACAGCAGGGGACACCAGGGGACATCAGGGGACACCAGGGGACGTCGGAGGACACCAGGAGACACCAGGGGACACCAAGGGACATCAGGGGACATCAGGGGACACCAGGGGACACCAGGGGACAGGCAGGCTGCCAGGGCCAGCAGCAGGTGACACTGCGGTGTTTTGGGAGCGGGGGAATGAGAGCAGAGAGATTCAAGGAGTGGACGCGGTGGGGAACTCCAGGAGTTCATCCCACATCCCTGATATTCCCATTTTATCCAGGAGTCCATCCCACATCCCCGATATTCCCATTTTATCCAGGAGTCCACCCCACATCCCCGATATTCCCGCCTTACCCAGCCATCCACCGCACGTCCCTGCCGCTCCCCATTCCCCCAGGAGCCCAGCCCTGCAATCCCAGCGCATCCCCCGAGTGCTGAACACCAAACCCATCCCATCCGCCCGCCGCTGGAGGTGCCCAGGGCCGGGCTGGAGCAGCCTGGGACGGCGCCGGGATTTCGGGACGATCCTCGGGGCCTGTCCCGGCCCAAACCAGCCCGCGCTTCTCCTTCCCTCCCACCAGCCACGCAGATCCACCCTCGCTCCCTTCCCCATCTCCCAGCCCCGCTCCCCGCACGTTTCTGGGGGTGCAGCCGCCCCACACCCCAAACGCCGCGAGCACAATTCCCTGATCCCTCCGGCGCGGCCACATCTGCTCTGCACGGCCCAGGGAGGAGGAGGAGGAGGAGGAGGAGGAGGAGGAAGGGCAGAGGCGAACACCATCTTTATTTCCAAAGCACGACAAATAATTCCCCCAAATTATTCCCTCGGCCGAGCCCTCCGGCTCTCCGATTTCCCTTCGGAGCGCACAATCCCTTGTAGGATTTGCGGCTGCACCTCCCAGATCCAGGGGCACAGCCAGATGTTGGGGCCGGGAGCAGCTGGCGGCACCGCCTACCCCTGCCCAGATGTTGTGCAGCCCCCCTGGGCAGGGCCCGGGCTGCAGCTGCATCCCCACATCCCTCATCCCACCGGGAGTCTGGAGGATTTCATGCCGGGGGACGAAATTTTGATGTCACGTGAGGAATTCCGTGGCTGTGTCCCGATTTTCCATCGCCCTGCGGCCGGAGCAGCAGCCAGAGCTTCGGATCCTGTGGGGGGAACAGCAGGATCGGAGCCTGAGCTGGGAATTATCCCTTCCCAGAGGAGAAATGGGCCTGGCTGGGGATCCACACCCCCTCGGCAGCGGGATAATCCCGAATCCTCAGCCGCTCCTGTCGGATTTCATCTCAGCCCTCAGGTTTTCCTCCTGTGCCTCCAGCCTCAGTGGTGTTTGATCCCTCCTGGTTGGGAATTCTCTGGGAATATCAGCATCCAGGAGCTTTGGGGGAAGCTGGAATGGCCGGGTCAGGGGTTGGGATAGGCCCTGGTGTAAAATCTGGGGATTTGGGGAAGGTTTGGAGCGATGGGAGTGGATGCTGCCTCAGCTGGGGGATGGTTCCTGCCCTGGGAACTGGGAATATCTCAGTTTATCGTCAGAGAGAATCCAGAGGGGACAGAGCGGGGCTGGGAGCCGGGACTGGGAGCACTGGGATTCCCAGGGCTGGGAGGAGAGGCCGGATCGGATCCCGAGGAACTGGGAGCACTGGGATCTCTGCCCTCATTCCAGGACTGGATCAGATCCTAGGGAGCACTGGGAGCACTGGGATCTCTGCCCTCATTCCAGGACTGGATCAGATCCTAGGGAGCACTGGGAGCACTGGGATGCCTCCCCCAATTCCCGGGGCTGGATCAGATCCTGAGGAGCTCTGGGAGCGCTGGGATGTCTCCCCCGATTCCCGGGGCTGGATCAGATCCTGAGGAGCTCTGGGAGCGCTGGGATGCCTCCCCCGATTCCCGGGGCTGGATCAGATCCCGAGGAGCTCTGGGAGCGCTGGGATGCCTCCCCGGATTCCCGGGGCCGGGAGCAGAGCCCGGATCCCATTCCCGGCGATTGTTCGGCTCTGAAAGGAGCAATCAGGGGCTGAAAGGAGCAATCACCGCCTGGAGCCTCCTCTGCTCCATCCCTGCGGGCTCCCGGCCCCCCGGGGCAGCTCCGCGCGGTTTGTCCTGCCCCGGATCCCGCTCCGATCCCTCTCCGCGTTTCCTTCATCCTCCAGCCTCCTCCCCTCCTCATCCTCACCGCGGCGGAGATTCCCAAGGCGAGGGATCGGAGCGGGAATCGCTCCCGCCGCCGTCGCTGCGGCGTTCGGCACCGATCTCCGGTCTCTCAGGTGTTCCGGGGGTTGATTTTACACCAACCGCTTCCCACCGGCGCCGATAATGTCACACAGACACCCCGGCAGCTCCGGGGGCGCCGGGACAGCGGCCAGCCGCCGCCAAAAACCGATCCAAGCTCCGGCAGGGCCCGGGGGATGGAAAAGATCCCCCGGGAAGGGAAGGGAAGGGAAGGGAAGGGAAGGGAAGGGAAGGGAAGGGAAGGGAAGGGAAGGGAAGGGAAGGGAAGGGAAGGGAAGGGAAGGGAAGGGAAGGGAAGGGAAGGGAAGGGAAGGGAAGGGAAGGGAAGGGAAGGGAAGGGAAGGGAAGGGAAGGGAAGGGAAGGGAAGGGAAGGGAAGGGAAGGGAAGGGAAGGGAAGGGAAGGGAAGGGAAGGGAAGGGAAGGGAAGGGAAGGGAAGGGAAGGGAAGGGAGATGCTCCAAAGGCACTCAGCCCCTCTGGCTCCGGGATTTCTCCCTCTTGGAATGGGCAGGGTGGATTCCCTAAATGTATTGGGTGGGGATAGGATGATGGCTCGGTGAGGGTTTGGGGCTGTGTGTGAAGATTCCCGTCATTCCAGCCCTCAGGAATGGCCGGGTGAGGCTGTCCTGGAATTCCCGGTCACAAATCTGGACCAAAACTGCCCCAGAGAAACCCACAGCCCCCAAACCCCAGGGCCCCCACCCCGCGCAGATCCCGGCCCGGATTGTAAATCCTCCCGGATCCCAAATCCCCGAGCAGGACACGCCGGGATTGGGGGAAAGGCGGGCTGCGGAGGCCTGGAGCCCGGCTGGAGGAGGGCTGTGGCAGAATTCCAGCCCGGAGCGCGATTCCAGGGGCAGAGCAGCTCATCCCTCCCCGTGCACGAGTGACTCCTGCCACCTAGCGCTGCTGCCGGCCCCAAACGCCGAAAATCCCCCAAACCCCCAGTTCCCGGCCTCCCAAAAACCCCCGGGCCGAGCGCCAGCGCTCCCAAAGATCCCGGGGAGATCCCAAAGATCCCGGGGAGATCCCAAAGATCCCGGGAAAGATCCCAAAGAATTGCGGGGGGAAATCACGAAGGGCAGAGGGAGAGGATGGAGATGCCCTGAGGGGAGAACAAGGGCTCTGCTCTGTGAGCAGCGACCCCAGACCCGGCTGGGTGACCCCAAATCCATTGGGGTGACTCCAAACCCCGCTGAGTGAACCCCAAAGCCATTGGGGTGACCAAAAACCCAGCTGGGTGCCCCTCAGACCCATCTGAGTGACCCCAAACCCGGCAGGGTGACCTCAAACCCGGCTGGGTGACCCCAAACCCCGCTGAGTGACCCCAAACCCGGCTGGGTGACCCCAAACCCCACTGAGTGACCCCAAACCCGGCTGGGTGACCCCAAACCCCGCTGAGTGACCCCAAACCCCACTGGGTGACCCCAAACCCGGCTGAGTGACCCCAAACCCGGCTGAGTGACCCCAAACCCCGCTGAGTGAGCCCAAACCCGGCTGGGTGACCCCAAACCCCACTGAGTGAGCCCAAACCCCGCTGAGTGACCCCAAACCCGGCTGGGTGACCCCAAACCCCGCTGGGTGACCCCAAACCCCGCTGAGTGACCCCAAACCCCGCTGAGTGACCCCAAACCCGGCTGGGTGACCCCAAACCCCGCTGAGTGAGCCCAAACCCCGCTGAGTGACCCCAAACCCCGCTGAGTGACCCCAAACCCCGCTGAGTGACCCCAAACCCGGCTGAGTGACCCCAAACCCGGCAGGGTGACCCCAAACCCGGCTGGGTGACCCCAAACCCCGCTGAGTGAGCCCAAACCCCGCTGAGTGACCCCAAATCCCCCTGAGTGACCCCAAACCCCGCTGAGTGACCCCAAACCCGGCTGGGTGACCCCAAACCCCGCTGAGTGAGCCCAAACCCCGCTGAGTGACCCCAAACCCCACTGAGTGAGCCCAAACCCCGCTGAGTGACCCCAAACCCCGCTGGGTGACCCCAAACCCCGCTGGGTGACCCCAAACCCCGCTGAGTGACCCCAAACCCCGCTGGGTGACCCAAACCCCGCTGAGTGACCCCAAACCCGGCTGAGTGACCCCAAACCCACTCCGGGAGACCCCCACTGACACCCCACCCTCGGGGTGCTCCCCCCCATCCCCACAAATCCCTTTGCCGGGATAACCGGGACCATCAGGCAGGTTGGTTCTGGGCTGCACCGCGTTAGGCCACGGGGGTTTTTGGGGGTTTTTTTTTGGGGGGGGGGGGAACTTTCATGGCAAGAGGAATAATGGAAATGCACTTTATCCTGCTGGATTTATGGGTTGGTAAAGCAGCTTTGGAGCCCCCCTGGGAGCCCGGGGATTAGAGGGGCTTTAAACACCTCCGGCGAAAATCCCGCTCAGGTGAAAAGGGCGAATTGAAGGGCGAGGAGCGAGCGGGAGCCAAAACGGGAGTTTAATTTATTAGGGAAGGAGTAAAAGCCTCATAAAAAAAAATAATAAAAATAATAAAAAATAAAAAACTTCTCTGCAGGCAGGAGGAATCCGTAATCCCAGTGCCGGCGGATTCTGCCCGGGAGTTCGTGGAGAGAACGGGGGAAAAGCGGGATCAAAACGCGTGGGGTGGAGAGGGGAGGGCGGAAAACACGGGGGGAAACTCCTGAGCAGCAATCCCTCCTCCCTCCACAGAGAAACCCTTGTTCCCCCAGAGAGGGAGAGGATTCCAGGCGGGAAATTCCCGGATTCCAGGCGAGAAATTCCTGGATTCCCAGCTCTGGGCTGCCCCAGCCCTAATTAGTCCTGGGAGGGCGTTAATGGCCCAGGAAGAGCTGGAGTTATCCAAGGAAAGGCCAAGAGACACCCCCGGGGATGGGAGAGCTCCTGAACATCCCATAAATCTCCCGGCCCCGATTCCTTCCTTCCTTCCTTCCTTCCTCCCTTCCTTCCTTCCTTCCTTCCTTCCTTCCTTCCTTCCTTCCTTCCTTCCTTCCAATCGGGAAAGGATGAGGCTGGAATTCAGGAGGGATCAGGTTGGAATCTGGGATAGGATCAGGCTGGAATTCCGGAAGGATGGGGCTGGAATCTGGGAGAGGATCAGGCTGGAATCTGGGATAGGATCAGGCTGGAATTCCGGAAGGATGGGGCTGGAATCTGGGATAGGATCAGGCTGGAATCTGGGATAGGATCAGGCTGGAATTCCGGAAGGATGGGGCTGGAATCCGGGACGCTTCCAAACGGCACCAGCAGCCTCTGGCGGACGAGGCGCGTCCTGCAGCGGAGCCGGGAATTGTGTCCGAGCTCATTCCAGCCGGGAAGAGCCTGGATAGGGAAAAGCAGCTCCCCCTCCTTCCAGGTGTACAGGGAAAAATAATACTCCCGCTTATCCAGCGCAAAAAACCGCTTAGCCAGAGGAAAAGGGGGAAAAAAGCATTTTCCAAAGTAAAAAATCACTTTTCCTGAGCTTAAAAAACCTCATCCAGAGTAAAAAACACTTCCCTGTGGTAAAAACCACTCCTCCATAGTGGAAATCCGCTTTTCCAAAGAAAAAAACCTGCTTGTCCAGAGTAAAATCCGCGTTTTTCAGGGAAAAGAAATCCAGAGTAAAAATCCCCACTTTTTCCAGAGTAAAACCCCACTTAGCCAGGGTTAAAACTCCTCCCAAAATGGGATCTGGGGAGGAAAAACGGCATTTCATGGGAAGATTTTGGGCCCGGTTTTCTTTAATAAAGGCGCAGGTCTGTGTTGGGGCTGGGCTGGGCAAGTCTGGAGCATCCCAGTTTTCCCAGGGCTGGGAATTCCCTCTCCCCTGCCTCTCCCCCGAGCCCAGGCTGGGCTTAAATCAACCTGAAACCGGCTTGAAGTGCTCTGGAGAATAAACGGGGAGGAAAAAACCTGCTCTCGGTTTGGCTGTGATTTAGTGAGGCCGCCTCAAATCCGTGTTTCTGCAGCCCCTGGCTCCATAAATCGCGGAATTACGGCTCCTCTTTAGGAGTGACTGAACTCGCTTTAAGGGCTTCGGATTTGCAGCCGAATGGGTTTTTACAGAGCCCGGGGAGGGCAATAAACAAAGCCTGGAGTGGCCCGGACCCCCCAGAGCCGCTCTGCCGGAGCCAAACCCCGCAGGAAAATCGGGATGTTCCCGTTCCCAGCTCCCCAAATCGCCCCCACGGGGCTTTTAACCCAACCCCAGCATCCTGCGGTGGGAGAAATCCGCGTTTCTCTGGGCGCTCCTGCAGTGGAGCGAGGATTTCATCCGGCAGGGAGAGAGCTGGGAGGGATGGAATGGGGAGAGGAGAGAGCTGGGAATGCTGGAACGGGAAAAGGAGAGAGCTGGGAATGCTGGAATGGGAAAAGGAGAGAGCTGGGAGGGATGGAATGGGGCAGGGAGAGAGCTGGGAATACTGGAATGGGGAGAGAAGAGAACTGGGAATGCTGGAATAGGGTAAAGAGAGAGCTGGGAATGCTGGAAAGGGAAAAGGAGAGAGCTGGGAATGCTGGAGTGGGGCTGGGAGAGAGCTGGGAATGCTGGAGTGGGAAAAGGAGAGAGCTGGGAATGCTCTGGGACACCAGGCAGGACACAGCTGTGGGGGGAACGAGGGGTTTGGGGTTTTTTGGGGGGAGTGACCGATTTCTGAGGTCACCACCTCCCCCTGAGCAGTGACAGCAGCTCCTGGTGGCCCCTGTCGCTGCCACACCCACCCCAGCACCCCCTGCTCCCCTTTTCCCCCTTTTCCCGGGAATTCCTGGGTGAGGCCTTTGGGAAAGGCCGGACAGGGAGGAACGAGGGACCTCCGGTGGGATTTTTCTCCCTCCCAAGCCCCCAGCCCGGTTCTCCCCAGGAGCCCCCTGGACCAGAGGGCAGCCGTGCCCTGGCAGGGGCTGCAGGAGCCCCCAGCCCGTGTCCAGAACCCTCCGGAGCCACATTTCCCTCCTCCAGCAGCTCCGGGATGAATTATTCACTCCTGGAGAGCAGCAGCTCTGCTGAATTATTGAGGGCGATTTGGATCCGCAGGCCGACGGAGCAGAAGCGAAGAGCAGAGCATTGAACACCCCCGGGGAAATCCTGGCCCTTTTCCCAGGTTTGGTTTGGTTGGTTTTTTTTTTCCCTGGAAAGCAGCAGGAGCGGCCTGGGCCGTGCTGGGGGTGAATCCCAGGCCGGCAGAGCCAGCCGGGCTCGGATGCTGCCGGCAGAAAAGGGTTTGCTGCGTTCTGGTGGGGAAACGACAATTGCGTGGGTGGTGAGTAATGGGAGGAGGAGGAGGAGGAGGAGGAGGAAGAAGAAAAGGCTGAGAAAGGGAAGGAGAGAAAAGTTTTCTCTCTGAAAAGGAGTAAAAACCCCAAACTTCTGCTCCAGAGCCCCTGGGTTTCGTCTCCTTTCCCAGCCTTTGTCTCGCTCCTCCAATCTTCCCCTCATGGCTCTGTGGGGGGAAAAAAGTCATTAAACACACACCTACTTCTTGCTTTTATCACTGATCTGATTATCTTGTAATTCCCTCCCTGAGCAGCAAACGAGCACGCACCGAGCTCTATCCAATTTCAACGGATTTGTAAATAATCTGGTAGAGGGGGGGAAAAAAAATGGGGAAAAAAAGAAAGGGGAGGAAAAATCCTGTCTTTGTCATTTCTGCTTTTGCTTTGTAGTAAAATAGAAAGGATTTCATTCCATGGATCCATGTAAATCCACTTAGGGCCGAGTCCGAGGAAGGAGGGCAGGAAGGGAGGAGGGAGGGGCTGGCTGCCTTTCCCCCCGGAATCCTGCTGAACCCTCTCCGTGCTCACGTGAATTCGCTCTCTGCTTCCTCTCCTCCTCCTCCTCCTGTTTCTGCTTCTATTTCTCCCTCTCCTTCTTCTCTTCCTCCTCTTCCTCCTCCCTCTCCTCTTCCTTCCTCTCCTCCTCCTGTTCCTCCTCCTCGTTCTCTTCCTTCTCCTCCTCCTCCTCCTTAGTCTCCTCCTCCTCCCTCTCTCTCTTCCCCCTCTTCTCCTCCTCCTCCTCCTCCTCCATGTCCTTCTCCCCCTTCTCCTTCTCATTTTCCTCCTTCTCCTTTTTTCCCCCCTCTCCCTCTTCTCCTTCTTCTCCCTCTTCTCTTCTTCCTCTTCCTCCTTCCACTCTGGAGCTCCCAAAACGCCCGATTCCAGCCTCCTGGCGCAGCGGCAGCCGCGGGATTGCCGCTGGGCTCGGCGGAGACGCCGGCGGAGGTGCCGGGAAACGGCGTCCAAAAATCCCCGGGGCTGGATCCCGCCTGCCGAGAAGCGGGGCCACAAATCACTGAAACCGCTGAAATCAATCACAGGGATCACTGGACTCGATCACTGGAATCACTGGAACCACTGGAATCACTGGAATCACTGGAATCACTGGAATCCCAGGATTGGGGTCACGCCTCCTGCCCGTTCCTGGGGTGCTGGCCCAGCTCCCGCTGGGGGAGAGGAGCAAATCCCAGGGCTGAGCTCCTCCAGCTGCCAAGGCTGGAGCTCCATCCCTGGGACACAATCCCAGTCCTATGGGACACCATCCCAATCCTATGGGACACAATCCCAGTCCTATGGGACACCATCCCAGTCCTATGGGACACCATCCCAATCCTATGGGACACCATCCCAATCCTATGGGACACCATCCCAATCCTATGGGACACCATCCCAATCCTATGGGACACAATCCCAGTCCTATGGGACACCATCCCAATCCTATGGGACACAATCCCAGTCCTATGGGACACCATCCCCAATCCTACGGGACACCATCCCAATCCCAAGGGACACCATCCCAATCCCAAGGGACACCATCCCAATCCTACGGGACACCATCCCAATCCTATGGGACACCATCCCAATCCTATGGGACACCACCCCAATCCTACGGGACACCATCCCAATCCTATGGGACACCATCCCAATCCTATGGGACACAATCCCAATCCTATGGGACACAATCCCGGTCCTATGGGACACAATCCCAGTCCTATGGGACACCATCCCAATCCTATGGGACACAATCCCAGTCCTATGGGACACCATCCCAATCCTATGGGACACAATCCCAGTCCTATGGGACACCATCCCAATCCTATGGGACACCATCCCAATCCCATAGAACACAGTGATCCCAACCCCACGGGCACCCAGCCCAGTGTGAGACTGGTTTAGTCCCTGAGGCCTGGAATCCTCTTGTCCCTGGAATGGGGATCCTGGGCTGGGATGGGGGATCCTGTGGAGTGGGATCCAGTGCTGGGAGGGGGGAATCTGTTCCCGAATGGGGGATCCTGTGTCAGAATAGGGGATCCAGTGCTGCACGGGGATCCGGTTCCGGCTCGGCCGATCCTCCCTCCCTCCCCTCGCGCCGGCCCCGCCGTGCCCGGGACAAGCCCAGATGTGCCCAGATGTGCCCGGGGGATTCCTGAGCGCTGCGTCAGCGCCGGCAGGAAAACCGCGGGGAGGGAGAAATGCCCGGGCAGGTGAAGGGCCAGAGGCGAGGACCGCCCCCGGGGCCGGTGCGCAGGGACAGAAGGGACACGGGAATGTCCCTGTCCCTCCAGCCTCCGGGGCCGCCAGGGAGCAGCGGCACCGGCGCGGACACCGGACGAGCGCACGGAGAGCGGCAGGACAGAGCTCGCCTGTGCGCAAACACAACCGCCCGGCCTGCAGAAACCGGGCCGGCCGGAGCCGCTTTAGCGGAGACCTCCAGGGCTGTCCTCGGGCTGTCCTCGGGCTCCCGGCCCCCCCCAGGGGCTCCCGGGGATCGCGTCCCCGTCGGTGCCACCGGGCACCGGCCGTGGCACGAGCCGGGCGCACCCAGGCCGGGATTTCGGGTTGCTCAAAGCCCTCGCACCGAATCAAGCAGAACAGGAACTTCAGGCCGGACCTTTCCCCGCTCCTCCTGCTTCCTCCTGCTCCCGCTGAGCTTCCCAGGGCGCCAGACCCAACCCCAGCGCCGGGAGAGTCCGAACGCACAAATAATCCACAAATAATCCACAAATAATCCACAAATAATCCACAAATCCACTCGAGGGCCCCTCTCCCTTCTCGCTCAGCATCTGCCTCAGAGAGAGCAGAAAACCGGGCCCCGGGAGCAGAGGAGGGACGGGAGGAGCAGAGGAGGAGCCGGAGGGGCAGAGGAGGGATCGGGGAGGCAGAGGAGGGATCGGGGAGGCAGAGGAGGGATCGGAGGAGCAGAGGAGGGTCCGGAGGAGCAGAGGAGGGATCGGGGAGGCAGAGGAGGGTCCGGAGGAGCAGAGGAGGGGCCGGGGGCCGGCGCACAAAGCCCGGGGGCCGAGCCGGGGCGGGCCCGGTGCGCGGGCGCGGGGTCCAGGCTCCTCCTCCGCCGCCGCGCCGGGGATGCTGCGGCCGGGCCGGCTCCGGGAGCCCCGCGGAGCCCCGCGCCGCGCCGAGGAGCCAGCGGCCAGCCCAGGTGGGCACGGGGGACACCGCGGGGACACCGGGGGGGCCGAGCCCGGGGGGGCTCGGCGATGGGGCACGGCGGGGAAGCGCTGGCGGCACCGGGAGACGCTGCCCGGGGAGCTGCGGGGACACTGACGGGACACCGAGGGCACCCGGAGGGGGCTGAGATGCGCGGTGGGGGCTCCCCGCGGTGCCGTGGTTTGGGGGTGATCCCCCCCCGGGCGGGCAGAGCGGCCCCGGGGGTGCCCCGCACGGCCTCTCTCCAGCCCGGCTCCGGGGGAACGGGGCTCGGGGACGGGGCTCGGTCACAAAGGGCCGGGATGAGCCCGGGAGAGCGGCTGGACCCGGCCCCGTCCCCGGCTCCCATCCCCCGACCCGCCCGGAGCCTCCCGCCGCTCCCCCAGGGCTCAGCCCTGGCTTTTCCCTTTCCCTCTGAAGTGTGGAAAACTTCTTTTTCACACGGCGGCGAGAAAATTTCCGCCTGTTCAGCACCTCGGTGCGAGCTGCCTCGGCGGGTTCCGGAGCCCCGGAGCGGCCGGGGAGGAGGGGAGGGAAGGGAAGGAGGGGATGGATGCCTTTGGTTTGTTGTCATCGGCTCGGAGCCATCCCGGGAACGGGCTCCGGCTCCTGCTCCTGCTCCTGCAGGAATTCTTTGCCGCTGGAGCTGCGCGGGCAGCGCCGGTGGGTGGGTGGGTGGGAGGGGATGAACAAACGCGGGGGCAGCGCCTGGCGCGGGCAGCGGGGACCCCTGCGGGAAATGCCAACCGCACCTGGCTGCGGCATCGCCACCCCGGGGCCTCGGCCAAAGGGGTTCGGCCGTTCCCGGGGCCGGCAGCAGGCTCCGGCCGGGCTCGGGGGAGGCGTGGGAGGGAGGTCGGCGCTGCCCGGAGGCTGCGCGGCTCCCGCGGGGGCAGATCCTGGGAAGGCAGCGATGGATCTCGCCGGGAAAAGCGGCGCTGGGAGAGCGGCCACGGCCCGGGCGGGAGCCGGGGCTGGGCTGTCACCGCTGCCCACGGTGACACTGAGAGCTCGGGGACACCCCAGGGCTCCGGGGGGCCGCAGTGAGCGCAGGGACAGGTCCTGGCAGGCGACGGCGTTCCCGTCCCGCCTCAGCCACCTGAGGGTTCTTTGCACCGTGACACCTCCGGGGGGGTGGGCACTGCCTGGGCTTCCCCCCCTGGTTCAGGGTCCTTCCCAAGGGACAGGACCCCCCCGGTGACCCCCCGGGGTCTGTGGGACCCCCAGTGCTGATCCCCCCCTCCCCAGGGATGTGTCCCCACCCCCGGGTCCTGGCTGCGGGGGTGGCACAGCTGCATCCCAGCCCTGCATCCCAATATTGCATCCCAGCCCTGCATCCCAATATTGCATCCCAATATTGCATCCCAGCCCTGCATCCCGATATTGCATCCCAGCCCTGCATCCCAGCCCTGCATCCCAGCTCTGCATCCCTGCTCTGCATCCCAGCCCTGCATCCCAATATTGCATCCCAATATTGCATCCCAGTCCTGCATCCCAATATTGCATTCCAGCCCTGCATCCCTGCCCTGCATCCCAATATTGCATCCCAGCCCTGCATCCCAGCCCTGCATCCCAGCCCTGCATCCCAGCCCTGCATGCCAATATTGCATCCCAGCCCTGCATCCGTGCTATGCATCCCAGCCCTGCATCCCTTTCTCCCGGGCAGTCTGGGGTTGGTTTCCAGCTGTCCCCTTCTGCCACCACCCCCTGTCCCCCGTGTCCCCCGTGTCCAGCCCTGGGCACGCCCTGGGCCGGGGTATTGGGGGCAGCCCCTGGCCCACAGGGCGGTTTTGTGGTTTCTGTCTCTCTCCTGTGCCCTCCGTGCCCTTCTCCTCCCCCGTGCCCCTCCAGGGGCCAGCGCCGGGCCCATTTTGGGGAGCAGGCTCTGGATTTCCACAGGAGTTCCCATGGCTGCCCAAATCCCTCCCCAGAGCTCCATTTCCTCACCGGAGGCTGCAGCGAGCAGAAAACGAGCAGGGAAAGAAAAAAAAAACCCTCATAAAAAACCAAAACCCCTCCTCCACCATCCACCATCGCCCCAGACACTGATTTACCTGCCCGGGGAAGCCCTGCAGGGTTTCCCACGCCAGTCCTGGCCAGTGTCACACTCTGTCCCTTGGCGTGTCCAGCTCATCCCTGTGCCCCCAGCCAGGCTTTTCCAGTGTCACACAGTGTCCCCTGCCCGTGCCCAGCCCCAGCCAGGCTTTCCCCGGGGCTGCCGAGCCCTCCCGGGCCCCGTTAATCACCGGGGCCAATTAACGAGCTCCACAAAGAGCTGCAAGTGCGAAATCCTCTCCAGCCACCAGCGCTGGGGGCAATTAATGACAGCCGCAAAAAGCGCACCGGGCCACACAGCCGCGGCTCGGGGGACACCCCCGGCCCCTCGGAGCCCCCCGGGCTGTGCCCGCGGCCCCGGCGCTGCCCGGTGAGCCCTCCGGGGCTGCGGGGCCGGCCCGGAGCCGTGCCGTGCCGTGCCGTGCCGTGCCACCCACCCGTTAGTCACCGTTCCCTGGCAGGCAGCGCTGCCCAGCGGGGGGAGGCGAAGGCAGGAGAGGCTCCGGCAGGGAAATGGGAGCTCCGGAACAGCCCCGAGCCCCCGCAGAGAGCCCCCCCCCCCAGCCCTGCCAGGTGTGCCCAGGTGTGCGGGGCAGGGCGGGGCCGAGGTGGCAGCGGAGGGGACAAGGATCTGTGCCCGGGGTGCTCCTCCTGCACCCCTCGCTCTCTGCCCGGCCCCAAATGCCTTTCTTCCCCCTCTCGGGAAGGCTCAGCCTGCAGCGGGCAGGTCCAGTCATGCCCAGGTGAGGCCCAGGTGAGGCTCAGGTGAGGCTCAGGTGAGGCACCCGCAGAGATGGGCAGCGCAGAGCAGCCGGCTCTGGGGCAGGAATCCTCCCCTTGGGACCCCCCCAAACCCCCCGGGGAGGCCGAGCCGGGCTGCCGGGCTCCTCCCCGGGGACACCGAGTCACCCGCGGCCACCGGCAGCGCCGCGTGGCCAAGTGTGAAGCCGTAGTAGCGCCGCAGCTATTCCGGGAGCTGCCGCCAAACCCGCTGCCAAAACTGCTCCCAAACCCGCTGCCAAAGCTGCTCCTGGAGCAGCCCGGCCCGGCGGGGACACGGCTGCGGCCCCACACGGCCCCGTGGCAGGGCTGTGGGACCCCAATCCTGCGGCACTCGGGGGGGGCTCAGCCCCCACGGGAAGCCTGGAGGGTTTTATTTTACCCCCTGTGCCCCCCCGAGCACTGCCCGGCGCGTTTATAAATATCCCTGCCCCCTTGGTGGGTCCCAAATCCACCCCCTGCCCCACTGATTCCGTGCCCGGCTGCCCCTGGGAGGGGATTTTTTCCAGGAGCTGGGTCAGGCAGAGCGGCAGGGAAGGAGCTGGGAGCTGGGTTTCCATTCGGGATGAGCTAAAAATAGCCGGGAATGCACAAGGATGGAGGCACGTGGGTCACCGAGGCTTTCCCTGCGCCGCTGCCGCGGGTTTGTGCTCCTTCCCTTCCCTGGGAACAGCCCCTGGGAGCTGGGAGGCTCAAACCATTCCTGGCTTTTTATTTTTATGGGAAGGCCTGAGCACTCCCATTCCCTGGGTTTGGGGAGCCACGGATCTGCACAAGCAGCAGCAAACGTGCTGCTCTTTGCTGCAGCGTTCCCAGCCAGACCTTCCTCCTCCTCCTCCTCCTCCTCCTCCTCCTCCTCCTCCTGCTGCTGGGCTGAAATATTCCCGTTTTTCCCCTCGTGGCAGCACCAGGCCCCAGCAGAAGGCAGCTCGTGCCAAAAGGGCGTTTCCCATCGTTTCTGGGATCCCCGAGCTCTGTCCCGGGGAGAAGGGAGAACCCTCCAAGGCCCGGGGGACGGAGGGGACGCAGCTGGAGCTCCCTGGGGAAGGAAAAGCCTCCCCAGGTCCCTGCTGCCATCCCAGGACATTCCCTGGGAGTTCCCTGGGCCGCGGGTTTGGTGGGTTTGTGAATTTGGTCCCTTGCCCAAGGCAAGATCAGAGGTTCCAGCTCAGGATCCAGGAACATTTGGATCTTGAATTCCCCTTTTCCCAGCAGCCAGTTAAAAAACAAAAAAAACCCCAAAAAACCTCCCATTTTTCCATCTCCTCCCAAATCCTGCGCTCGGTTTTGGGAACAATTAAGTGACACCTCCGTGAGCCACTTAGGGAAGAGCTCCTTTAAAGGTTAATTAAACATTCCCTGCGACTCTGCTGCACATTTCCCCGCTGGGAGAGCTGCTCCATTTGGCAGCCAGGCATTAAAGGGGTGGGTTTCAGCGCGGGCCAAGCCTGCAAAGGAGGGGAAGAGGAAAACAGGAAGTGAGAAATGATTTTGCCTTTTTTTTTTTATTTCTCCCCCCCCTTTCTGCTGCGCTGGAGCGTTGGGATGGGATGTGACACTCCGGGGTGAGGGGACGGGGACAGCTCCTCGCAGCCAGGGCTGAGCTGGGCTCCTCAGCAAGCAGCACAAGTTGCCTTTTCGCAGCTCCCAGCACCAGGCAGGGCACAAAAATCCCCCAGATTTGGACGGGCCGGGGTGTGGCTGGCGCCACAGGCAGGGAAGGGCAGCACGGGAGGAGCCGCAGTAAAGCCCAGCCTAGGCCTGGCACGGGGCTTGGTTCCAGGAGCAGTTTAGGCCCTGCCTGGGGGAGGTTCTGACTCTGTTTCCCTCAGATTTGGGGCTGTCAGCTGCTGCCAGGGCCGGTTTCTCCCCTCCTGTTCCTCAGGCCGTGTCCAGCCCTTGAGAGTGGCCAAAATTCGCTTTTTGGTCGCCAGAGATGGCCTGGGGGTCCCCAAGGTGACCCTGAGAGGGGTGGGAACACGAGAGGGGACCCAGCCGGGCACCCCGGGGTGCTGTGACCACCAGGAGCAGGGTGGCAGTGCCAGGGGGGTGACACCAGCCCAGCAGTGCCAGAGGGGTGACACCAGCCCCGCAGTGCCAGGGGGGTGACACCAGTCCTGCAGTGCCAGGTGACACCAGCCCGCAGTGCCAGGGGGTTGACACCGGCCAGGCAGTGCCAGGTGACACCAGCCGGGCAGTGCCAGGGGGGTGACACCAGCCCAGTAGTGCCAGGGGAGGTGACACCAGCCCCGCAGTGCCAGGGGAGGTGACACCAGCCAGGCAGTGCCCGGGGAGGTGACACCAGCCAGGCAGTGCCAGGGGGGTGACACCAGTCCTGCAGTGCCAGAGGGGTGACACCAGCCAGGCAGTGCCAGGTGACACCAGCCCCGCAGTGCCAGGGGAGGTGACACCAGCCCAGTAGTGCCAGGGGAGGTGACACCAGCCCCACAGTGCCAGGGGAGGTGACACCAGCCCAGTAGTGCCAGGGGAGTGACACCAGCCAGGCAGTGCCAGGTGACACCAGCCCTGCAGTGCCAGGTGACACCAGCCCCGCAGTGCCAGGGGAGGTGACACCAGCCCCGCAGTGCCAGCGCTGCTGCCCCCGGCTCCTTTTCAGCCGCTCCTCGGGGGAAGGAGAGGGGGAGAGACAATAAAAGGCGCCGAGATCGCAAACACGGCCCCGTCTCCATGGCAGCCCCAGCGCCGCTTCTAAATTTTGCCTGAGCGCGGGGCGAGGAGCCGCTCCCCCCGTGTGCCGGGGAGTCGAGCGGCGCAGGGAGCCTCGGCCAGGAGTTCCCTGCAGGTTTTTTGGGGGGGGCTCGTGGACGGAGCCGCGCCCTGAGGGAGATGGGTTCGCCGCCCCTCGTCCCGGTTTGATCCATAATTCAGGGGATGGAGCCACGTGCGCAGCCCGTGGAAGCGGAGAGAGCCGGGGAGGGAAAGTATTTCGGGCTCATCTCGAGTTACACCAAGTCCCCGCTATTTTTAGCCGGACGCAAAAAGCTTTTCCATCAATCAGAGCGCGGGGACAGCGCGGGGGAGGCGTGCGGGACACCCGGCCCCGCCGGGCTCGGCGCTGCACGGGCAGCGATTCAGGGATTCATCGCCCAGTTCCTTCCCCGGAGCCGCCCGAGGGCAGAGCGGGCGGCGGGAGCCGCGGATCGCGGACCGCAGCCCGGCAGATTGCGCCGAGCGGGGCTCGGGAGCGCAGGAGCGAGGCAGGGGCCCGGCGGCTGCCGAGTGAAAGCCGCGCTCAGCTGTCACCAGCCCGGCACCACCTGCCAGCCCCAGACGGCTCCCAAAATATCCCAGCCCGGGCGGGGGGGCCGCTCCTCACCTGCCGCTCTGCGGGGACCGGACCCCCCGCGAGCTGGCCCCTTTTGGGGTCCCTTGTCCCCTTTTCGGGGTCCCTGTCCCCCTTTGGGGGTCCCTGTCCCCTTTTCGGGGTCCCTGTCCCCTTTTCGGGGTCCCTGTCCCCTTTTTGGGGTCCCTGTCCCCCTTTGGGGGTCCCTGTCCCCTTTTCGGGATCCCTGTTCCCTTTTCGGGGTCCCTGTCCCCCTTTTGGGGTCCCTGTCCCCTTTTCGGGGTCCCTTGTCCCCTTTTCGGGGTCCCTGTCCCCTTTTGGGGTCCCTGTCCCCCTTTGGGGGTCCCTGTCCCCTTTTCGGGGTCCCTTGTCCCCTTTTCGGGGTCCCTGTCCCCCTTTGGGGGTCCCTGTCCCCTTTTCGGGATCCCTGTTCCCTTTTCGGGGTCCCTGTCCCCCTTTTGGGGTCCCTGTCCCCTTTTCGGGGTCCCTGTCCCCCCCAGAGCATCCCCGGGAAGCCGAATTGTCCCCAAATTCGGTGCTGTGGGTGCTCCCCGGGGATGGAGAATTGTCCCCAGATTTGTCCCCAGGTTTGGGGCTGCGGCTGCCCCCCGGGGACGGAGGGTGAGCCATCACCCAGCCTGGCCCGGGAGGAGTGTGAGTTCCCCCGGGCTGGCCGCGGTGCCACTTGTCACCCTTCAGGTGTCCCCAAACTGAGCCGGGCAGCGCGCGCGCGGCATTTTTTCTTTTTGTGGATTTTGTTGGTTTTTTTTTTTTTTTTTTTTTTTGGTTTTTATTTTTTTTTTTACGTTGCCAATTAGCAGGGGCTCTAATTGCCGTCTCAGTCGCTCATTAGCGCGAAAAAAAAAAAAAAAAAAAGAAAAAAAAAACAAGCCAGATGCTGGGAGGAATTAGAGGAGCTGAAAAGGATCTTTCTCTCCGCCCCGGGAATGTTTAACGGCGTCTCACACGCGCTCCCTTTGTACCCGCGGCATGACTGACTGACGCGGCTCGTGTGGGTGCTCTGTGAGTCACCCGGAGCCCGGCGACAGCAGCGGCGACACAACCGGGCGGCCCCGGGGGGCACACGGAGGGTCTGGCACGCGGTGGGGCCGGGGCTGGGAGCTGCGAGGGGCCTGGAGCGGATTTAACCCCAAAAAAGAGAGGGAGAGAGGGAGAATTCGGGTTTTGCTCTCTGGGCACGGCACGGGCACGGCCGAGGGTTGCTCACGCGAATGTTGGTGTCAGGAGGACGGAAAGGAGCTGAGGGGGGTGGGACAGGGGTCCCCGAGCTCCTGGGATATTCCCAGGCTGCCCTGGATCCAGGAGGGAGCGTCCAGCCCGCGGAGCCGCCGGGAGCAGCCCCTGCCCGGGGTGGGGCCGTTCCCAAAAAGCGCTCGGCTTTTCTGGGCTCTGGAGCTCCCTGACACAAGCGCAAAGCCCCTCCCGGAGCTGCCGCTGCGTTCGGCCGCCGTTCGTGGCTGTCCCGGCGGGAGGGACGGCGACACAAGTGACCCTGACCCGAGCCACCCTCCCGCGGGACCTGCCGCTGCCAGTGCTGATTGCTGCGAATTGCGTCTAGGTTTTGCTCTTTTTGGCCCTTTTTTTGACGTTTTTCCCGCTTTTTTTTTTTTTTTTGCCTTTTTTTGCCCTTTTTTTTTTTGCCTTTTTCTGCCTTTTTTGCCTTTTTCTTTTTGCCTTTCTTTGGCCTTCTTTTTTCCCCCTTTTTAGCTTTCTTTGGCCCTTCCCCCCCCCCCCTTTTTTCCCCTTTTTCCGCCCTTTTTTTTTTTTTGCCTTTTCCCCCTTTTTTTGCCCTTTTTTTGGCCTTTTGTTGACCTTTTTCTGCCTTTTTTTGCCCTTTTTTGCCTTTCTTTGGCCTTCTTTTTTCCCCTTTTTTGCCTTTCTTTGGCCCTCCCCCCCCCCCTTTCTTGCCTTTTTTTTTGCCTTTTCCCCCCATTTTTTGCCCTTTTTTGCCCTTTTTTTTTCCCCCTTTTTTTTTTGCCCTTTTTTGCCCTTTTTTTGGCCTCTTTTCCCTTTTTCTGCCTTTTTGTTTGCAGTGACAGAGCCCAGACCGGCACGGAGCCCGCCCGGCCCCTGGCACGGGCACCGCGGGCCGCCCCCGAGGAGCGAATCCTCCCGGTGCTCACTGACCGTGCCACGTGTGATGGACTCCGGGGCCGTTCGAGCGCCCGGAGCGTGTCCTTGAGGCGGGTTATCCTTCTTCTCCCGGGGCGGGACACGCGGGGAGCCGCCTTGTGCTCCGTCCGCCGCCGGCCCGCGACCAGAACCCGCCCGGAGAATGTCGCCGAACGAGCGGGGACAATGAGCGGCGGTGGATGAAAGGCTCGTGTGGGGCCCCGAGGCACAAAGGAGCCGGCGCCCGCCCGGCCAGGGCTGAGCTCGGCCCCGGGAGCGCCGCGAGGGGCTCGGGCACGGCCCGGGGGAAAGGTCGGCTGAGCTCCGCGGCTCGGCCAGCGCTGCGTGGTGGGGTCTGTTCGGGGAGTGAAAAGGGCAGGATTTGGGGAGTGAAAATGGGCAGGGTTTGGAGTAAAAAGGAAAAGGTTTGGGGAGTGAAAAGGGCAGGGTTTGGGGCAGAAAGAGCAGGGTTTGAGGAGTAAAGAGGACAGAGTCTGGGGAGTGAAAAGAGCAGGGTTTGAGGAGTGAAAAGGGCAGGGTTTGGGGAGCGGAAGGAGCAGGGTTTGGAGGGCAGAAGAAACAGGGTTTGGAGGGCAGGAGGAGCGGGGTTTGGGGCAAGGTTTGGAGAGTAAAAAGGGGAAGGGTTTGGAGGGCAAAAAGGGCAGGGTTTGGAGGGCAGAAGGAGTGGGGTTTGGAGAGCAGAAGGAGCGGGGTTTGGAGGGCAGAAGGAACAGGGTTTGGAGGGCAGAAGGAGCGGGGTTTGGGGAGCAGAAGGAACAGGGTTTGGAGGGCAGAAGGAGCGGGGTTTGGAGGGCAGAAGGAGCAGGGTTTGGGGAGCAGAAGGAGCAGGGTTTGGAGGGCAGAAGGAGCGGGGTTTGGAGGGCAGAAGGAACAGGGTTTGCAGAGCCTGGCCCCGGGTGGGTGCAGGGAGAGCAGAGCTGGAGCAGAGCCGGGCAGACCCTCGCACAGCCCAGGGCAGCTCAGTCTCCTCATCCCGGGGCGTTCAGCGGCGTTCGGGGGTCCTGGAGGCTCAGGCCGCGTCTGGAGCAGCCCCCAGGCCCAGCTCCCGGCTCTGCCCTGAGCCATTCCCTCCATCAGAGCACAGCTCGGACACTTTTCCCCACGGAAATCCCCCAGGGCCACACTCCCGGTGTCCCCAAGGCCCCAAATCCCCGAGTTGGGACGGGGACACAGCACAGGGGGAAGGCGAGGGAGGCCGAGCCCCGAGCTCCTGGCAGCCGCTCCGCGTTATCCGTGCGTCTCCCAACAAACACCCAAATGTGTGGGAGCATCTGCACGGCGAGCATGAATAATAACCCAGGAGGGAAAAGGAGTGGGCGAGAGCTCGGGGAAAGGGGAGGAGGAGGAGGAAGAAGAAGAAGGAGGAAGCGCTGGCATTTCAGAGGAGGGGGAAGAACAGGATGGGCAGGGAGCAGAGCAGCACCCCTGGGAGAACAACCCGGGAGGAAAGCCGGGCTCTGGCGGGGGGGAGCCGCTCGGGAGGGTGCGGGAGGAGCTGCTGGAGCTGCAGGGAACGGGGGGAAAAGCTGAGCGGGCTGGGGTTGGATTTCTGCAGCCCGCGGGGGAAGGACGGGCGGGCGGCGCTCCCACGTGCAGGGGAGGCATGACTGGGATGATGAGATGCCGCTCGTTCCTTTCCCCCCCGCTTTCCTCACAAGCCCCGGTGGGTGAATCCACGTGTTTTTTCCCCGATCCCGTGGGTTCAGCCCGTGCTGTTTGTGGGGATCTGCCCCCCCCGGACCCCCCACACTCCCCCCCGAGGGGCTGCACGGGGGGATGTCCCGGTGACCGTCCCGGGATTCCCTGATCGGGGGATTGGGAGGTCCTGGGAGGGTCACGGGCGCTGCTCGGGGCTGGTGCTGCTGCAGGACCCTTGAAAGGCTCGTTAGCTGCAGGCACAGAGGGGCAGGGGCTCGCTGTGTCTTTTCTGGGCTTCACTAATTAATTATTAATTACTTCTGGGCAGCTCGGGGTAATCACACCCCGCACCCGAGCTCAGCCAGTGGCTCTGGGGACAGCCAGGCTGGGCGGTGACACCACGGGACCCACCGAGGACACCCTGGCCCCACACACAGCCCCAGCCACCCCTCGCACTGCGGGGGCACCTTTAGGTGACAGCTTGGACTCGATCTCAAAGGGCTTTTCTTTTAATTCGGTGGGTTTGGGAGCTCTGGCCGTGTCACAGCCCCCAGGCCCCCAGTGCTCCCCAGCTGTGTTCCCCAGCTGTGCCCCCCCTCCCCAGCTGTGTTCTCCAGCTGTGCTCCCCTCCCCAGCTGTGCCCCCCACCCGTGGGACACCCCCGTTCTCACTCCCCGCACTCTCAGCATCGTTCACGTTTATTTTTTATTTTCCCCTTTGACGCCTCACGAGGTCCCTGCGCCGGCCCAGCCAAACCCCCGGCGCCCTCAAATTCCCGACCCCAATAACTCCACGGGTGGGGATGTCCACGGCGAGGATTTGGGGGGCTCAGCAAACCCCTGCAGCGCCTCAGCATCCCTGCATTTCACACCGGGGGGAGGCTGAACACGGACAGGGGACAAATCTGAGCCCTTTTTGGGGCCTGGGGCCTGTGTGCAGAGCTTTCCTCCTTCTGCCGTCCTTGCCCCTGAGCTCCGACTCCCCCGCGGCTCTCAGAGCGCTGCTTTTTAATGGGGAAGGAGAAGAAAAAAGTGCCCAGCCCTCCGGGGTGTGCGTGGCAGGGCTGGATGGATGGAAACGCCTCCTGCCAGCGGCTGGGAAGTCCCGGCGCTGCCTTCCCCCTTCTCCCACCTCCCACGGGCACCCCAAAACCCACGGGGACAGCGAGCCTGGCACCCCCGGGGGGCAGCTCCGAGCTCCAGCCCCGCCGTGGGTGCGTGTTTGACACGCCGAGGGTGTGAAATAACCCCCCCGGGGCCGTGTCCCAGCTGGGGACAATCACCGTGTCCCCCCGGTTGTCGCCGGGGTCGCATCAGCACAGCCCTGGTCGGGGCCTCGGATCCTTCTCGCTTCCCTTCATCTCCCAGAGAATGGATTCGGGGATTAAGGAGGAGAGTTTGTCCTCCCGGGGCTCCTCCTGCAGCTCCTCCGGGAACGGAGAGGGGAGAAGAGATAAAGGCGAGGGATGGGCAGGAGTGGGGAAAGAGGAGAGGGAAAAGAGAGGAATGGGTAAAAAGAGGAGAGGGGAAAGAGAGGAGTGGGAAAAGACAGGAATGGGAAAAGAGAAAAGTGGGAAAAGAGGAGTGGGAAAACAGGAATGGGAAAGCAGAGGAACGGGAAAAGGGGAGTGGGAGAAGAGAGAAATGGGAAAACAGAGAAGCGACTCTGGGGTTGATGCTGGGGCAGTGAGGAGGCCCCGGCACAGTGCTCCCGTACCCCCCCCACCCCCCAACCCTCTCCCAGCCCCAATTTAACCCCCAGATTCCTGCCTGGACCGTGGGAACTCGGTCTGGAGAGGACCGGAGCACCCCGTGGGAGCCCGGAGCTGTTCCGAGCACAGCACGGAGCAAAAACCTTCCCTCCCTCCTCCTCCTCCTCCTCAGCGCAGACAGGAGCCGGCTCATTGCATTTCCCTTCTCGCAGCTCACCCCTAATTACCGAGCTGGATCTGCCTCCCCATCCGAGGCAAGAGTCACGGCGGCCCCCGGGAGCTGGGGGTTCATTTTATTCCTCAATTTCCCCCTCACAAGGAAGCGGACGAGCGGAGCCTCTGATGGCAGCACTCGCTGGGCCTCTTATCGCCATTAGCGCTAATTAAGTCCCTTTTCAGGCGGGTTGAGAGGAGCGTGGGGAATTGGGGAGGAATCCGGGATGCGGGAGAGGCTGTGGCTCCGTCCAGGGGTCGCGGGGGATTGTTGGGGTCGCAGGCGCCTGAAAATCGCCGCAAATCCCTTTTCCTCCTGCGGGCGTTTTTAGAGGGAATTTTCCTGGTTTTCTTTAATCCTCGCTTTTCCAGGGAAGGGCAGTTGGAAACTCCTTTAATGGCATGAGGAGGGACTCTCTACAACCACCAAGCCCTCCCCGGGTGGCTTCTCCTGAAATTCTCATCCCCCAGAGTTCCAACACGCACCTTCACCCGCCCCAAACCTGGAGCTTTGTCACCCCCAGCCCCTCCCCGGGCGGCTTCTCCCGGCTGACCCCGTGTCCCCCTTTTGTCCCCAGGCTGGCCGAGGGCTGTGCTATGATCCGGGAGCAGCATGGGCAGCGTCAGCAGCCTCATCTCGGGCCACGGCTTCCACGGCAAGCACTGCCGCGCCTCGCAGTACAAGCTCCGCAAATCCTCGCACCTGAAAAAGCTCAACCGCTACTCGGACGGGCTGCTGCGCTTCGGCTTCTCGCAGGACTCGGCGCACAAATCCGCCTCCAAGAGCAGCAAGAATGAGGATTTCTTTTACATCAAGGTCAGCCAGAAGGCGCCGGGCCCGCAGCGGGCGGAGTACCCGGCGCTGGGCGGGGGGGAGCTGGCCGTGCCCCCCGGCCCCAGCGGCGTGGATTTCGGGACGCCCACGCCGCAGAAGCTGATGCCTTTCCCCAGCCAGCTGGAAGTGGTGAGTGAATGGGGAGAAGAGGGGCTGGGAGTGGGGGGATGGCCCAGCGGAGCCCACAGCGCGGCTGTGTTGGTTGTGGGCCGTGAGGCAGCTCGGGGGAAACGGGGCGGCTGGGGGTGCTCTGGCAGGCTCGGCTCTGGGGGGTTTGGGGCAGCAACGTGACCCGAAGGGTTTGGATCCTTTCGTTTCCAAGGCCAGGAGTTTTGGCCAACAGCATCTCCTGATCATCCCCCAGTTATCCCCTGATCATCCCCCAGTTATCCCCTGACCATTCCCCGATCATCCCCTGATCATCCCCCAATTATCCCCCGATCATCCCCCGATCATCCCCCAATTATCCCCCAATCCTCCCCTGCCCATCATGCCCCAAGCCCTCGGGGGACACGGGCGCTGTCCCACCATGGGGCTGCTGTCCCGGGGCTCGGAGGGGGCGGGAGGCCACACCAGGAGCCGCGCTCGCTCGGAGCTGACGGCCGGTGGGTGGTCGGTGCTGAGGGGCTCTGCTCTCGCCCCGCAGGCCGGGGAGAAGCCGCTGCCTCGTCCCACGGCCTTCAAGCCGGTGCTGCCGCGCTCCGGGGCCATCCTGCACCCGTCCCCCGAGGGCGGGGGGCCGCTCCCGCAGCAGCTGCACCCCGTGGAGAAGGCCAAGGAGCAGGAGCTGCGGCCGCTGCCGTGCTCGGGGGGTCTCTCCGACTCGGGCAGGAACTCCATGTCCAGCCTGCCCACCCACAGCACCAGCAGCAGTTACCAGCTGGAGCCCCTGGTCACCCCCATGGGGCCCATCAGCCGCTTCGGGGGCTCGGCCCACAACATCCTGCAGTGTGCCATCATCCAGGACAGCAACATGATGAGCCTCAAGGCCATGTCCTTCTCCGACGGCGGCAACAAGATCCTGAACCCCGGCAAGGGCCCCCACCACCACCACCACCACCACCGCCCCCAGGAGAAAAGCGCCTGCGTGCGCTCGCCCATCGCCACCGACGACTCCGCCGTGCAGGAGCTGGAGCAGAAGCTGCTGGAGAGGGAGGGGGAGCTGCAGGAGCTGCAGTCCAGCTTCGAGGAGAAGGAGATCAGCTCCTGCCAGGCCTACGAGGAGAAGCAGCGGCGCTGCAAGGAGGAGCTGGAGGGGCTGAAGCAGAAGTGCAGCAGCAAGCTCAAGCAGACGTCGCAGAAGACGCAGCGGACGCAGCAGGTGCTGCACCTGCAGGTGTTCCAGCTGCAGCAGGAGAAGCAGCAGCTGCGGGAGGAGCTGGAGAAACTGGTGAAGGAGCAGAACCTGCTGGAGACCAAGCTGAGGTCCTACGAGAAGGAGAAGACCAGCTTCGCCCCGGCGCTGGAGGAGACGCAGTGGGAGGTGAGAAGGACGAGGGGCAGGTGGAGCGGTGAGGGTTATAGGGTATAAATAATGATTATAATTAAATTAGTAATAAATACTCATTAAAAGAGTTAAATTCAGGGTCTCCACGTGCTGGACCCCAGCTGTGCCCGCCTCACACGGGGGTGTTTTTAGGGTCCAGCACTCAGGTGTCCATCCCCCTCCCCCCCCAGGTGTGCCAGAAATCCGGGGAGATCTCTCTGCTGAAGCAGCAGCTGAAGGAGTCGCAGACCGAGCTCACCACCAAGACCACGGAGATCCTGAGCCTGAAGGCGCAGCTGAAGGAGCTGAGGCTGAAGATGGAGGGGCTGGAGCTGAAGAGCCAGGAGCTGGAGGCGTCGCTGCGCACCAAGGCCATGGAGCTGGAGGTGTGCGAGAACGAGCTGCAGCGCAAGAAGAACGAGTCGGAGCTGCTGCGGGAGAAGGTGAACCTGCTGGAGCAGGAGATCCTGGAGCTGCGCTCCGAGCTGGCCGTGCTGCGGGAGCAGCTCGCCGCGGCCCGGGAGGGGCCCCGGCAGGGCGGGGACGATGCCCAGGCCCTGCAGGGGCAGCTGGAGAGGCTGCGGGCCGAGCTGAAGGCGGAGCGGGACAACAACGAGCAGATGAGCTGCAGCTTCCAGCACGAGCGGCAGACGTGGAAGGAGGAGAAGGAGAAGGTGATCCACTACCAGAAGCAGCTGCAGCAGAGCTACCTGCACATGTACAAGAGGAACCAGAGCCTGGAGAAGATGCTGCAGCAGCTGGCGGCCGGCGAGGACGGCAAGGAGCCCATGGAGCTGGAGATCCCCGGCGCCGACGTGCCCTACGAGGACATCATCGCCACCGAGATCTGAGCTCCGAGCGCCGCGCCCGCCGCGCGGCCTGCGCAGCCCTGTACAGCCGAGCTGAGCCGCGTCCCCCCGTCCCCGCGCCGCCCGTCGTGTTCCTGACGTGACCAAGCCGCTCGTGCCAATGGTGACGTGCCCGCAGCTCCCCCGCCCTGGTACAGCCCCAGAACTGCCCCGGTACGGCCCCGGGGGTGGCACAGCTCCGGATGGCACAGCCCCGGGGATGGCACAGCTCTGGGGGTGTCACAGCACAGTCCTGCCCGCTGCCCGTGACAGGAATCAGCCCCGATGTGTGCCCAGCCCCGGGGACAGCCCACCCCCGGGGGTGTCACAGCCCCAGGGATGGCACAGCCCCGGGGGTGTCACAGCCCCGGGGATGGCACAGCCCCAGGGATGGCACAGCTCCAGGGATGGCACAGCCCCGGGGGTGTCACAGCCCCAGGGATGGCACAGCCCCAGGGATGGCACAGCTCCAGGGATGGCACAGCCCCGGGGGTGTCACAGCCCCAGGGATGGCACAGCCCCAGGGGTGGCACAGCCCCAGGGATGGCACAGCCCCGGGGATGGCACAGCTCCAGGGATGGCACAGCACAGTCCTGCCCGCTGCCTGTGACAGGGCATCCCCAGTGTGTGCTCAGCTCTGGGGGTGTCACAGCCCCGGGGACAGCCCACCTTCGGGGATGTCACAGCCCCGGGGGTATCACAGCCCCGGGGATGTCACAGCACAGTCCTGCTCGTGACAGGAATCAGCCCCAGCTCCCTGGAGGAAGCCCCCACCCCTGTCACTCTCGGTCGGCATGGGAGCACAGAGCCACCTCCTGCCACTGCCACATCCACCCCTCCAGCCCCCGAGGGCCTCAGGAAGGTCCCCACCCGCACACGCCCCCGGCACAGCCCCAGACCCCGAAACGCCCATCCAGCCCCGCACAGCCCAGCCTGCCCTGCACCCCCGGCCCTCCCTGTGCCCGGCACTCCCAGCTCCCACGGACAAGGGCTCCGGCCCCTGTCCCGGCTGCCAGGCAGCAGCTGGAGCCGAGAATCCCCAGGAATGTCCCAGCCACGGCCTGACCAAGGAACGGGCTTTGTGCTCACCCCACAGCCTCACACTCGCTGGGGTTGTCCCTGCCGGGACCCCCGGCTGCCTTATCTCCTCCCGTGGCCTGATCCCGCCAAGGGAAGCTGGATAAAACACCCCAAAACAACCACTCTCACCTTAACTTCTACCCCAGCTCTTAAAATTTCCTCCTGCCACCAGCGAGTGGCTCCACGGATGATGAGGTGGCGCTGCTGGTGACCCCCGTGTGCCCCTGGCTGGGGAGGGAACCAGCGGGAGCCACGTTGTGGGGTGGGGGCTCCAGCCGGGACCCCTCCGTGCCAGTGCAATGAGATTTTTGCTGCAATTTTTTACCCACTGCCCCATCCCAGGGGTCTTAGGGGGAGGTTCTTGCACAATCCCAACGCCGCCGATTCGGCCAAGGGCTCCGAGCTGTGCAAAATTCCGCGTCCCTCGCGCCATTCCAGCCTGGAAAGGTGACACAAGGAACCAGTCTGTGCCTTCTGCGCCCGGCCCTGAGCACCCCAAACCACTGCCCCACATCTGTTGGCTGGGCCTGGCACTGCCCAGCTGAGCCTGGCGCTGTCCAGCCTGTCCTGGCACTGCCCAGCTGGGTCTGGCGCTGTCCAGTCACTCCTGGCACTTCCCAGCCCATCCTGGCACTTCCCAGCCCGTCCTGGAGCTGGCACAGCCCATCCTGGCACTGCCCAGCTGGGTCTGGCGCTGTCCAGTCACTCCTGGCACTTCCCAGCCCATCCTGGCACTTCCCAGCCCGTCCTGGAGCTGGCACAGCCCATCCTGGCACTGCCCAGCTGGGTCTGGTACTGTCCAGTCAGTCCTGGCACTTCCCAGCCCATCCTGGCACCGCCCAGCCCATCCTGGCACTGCCCAGCCCCTCCTGGCACTGCCCAGTCATTCCTGGCACTGTCCAGCCCATCCTGGCACTGCCCAGCTGGGTCTGGCACTGTCCAATCAGTCCTGGCACTGCCCAGCCCATCCCGGTGCCGGCACAGCCGATCCTGACCCTTGGCCAAGCTCAGATCCCCGCGGGTGCGGCCCCGGGGCCGAGGCCTCACCCAGCCCTGTGAAGGATGTTCTGGAAAACACAGGAAGGATCAGGGCGGGACGGCGGGGCCGGGGGGGATTTAGAGCATCCCCCGAGGCACAGCCCCACACCCGGGGATCCGCACCCCGAGGGGGATTTAGTGCACAGTCCCACACCCGGGGATCCGCACCCCGGGTCTGGGGGGGATTTAGTGCACAGCCCCACACCCGGGGCTCCGCACCCCGAGGGGGATTTAGTGCACAGCCCCACACCCGGGGATCCGCACCCCGAGGGGGATTTAGTGCACAGCCCCACACCCGGGGCTCCGCACCCCGAGCCCGTCCCGACCCCGCGCCGGCGATTCCCCGCTCCCGCTCCCGCTGGTGGCAGCGCCCCTGTCCCCGGCCGTGTCCCCCGGGCCCCGTGTCCCCCCCAGCTGTCCGATGTGATCTCCAGAGGCCTCGCCGTGCTGCCTTTGCACAACTCTCGCTGTGTGTGCCCGTGGCATTCCAGGTGTGTCGCTCCAGGCGGGAGCCGCGGCCATGCCCGGCCCCAGCCCGGACAGAGAATTATTTTTCTGCAGGTTTTCTCTTTTTTTTGTTATTGTTGTTGTTTATTTTTTTGTACGGTTTGTTTTGGTTTTTTTTCTGGTGACTGATGTAAACTACTGGTTAATTTTATGTTTTTATTTATAAATAAATTTTTAAAAACTTCCCCAGCCTCTCCCCGGGTGCTCGGCGGCGTTCTGGGGATTTTCCACCAGAATTTATCTCAGCCCACCAGGGTCCCCTCTGGGGACATCCTCGCACCTGGCCCTGCTTTTCCCAGCCCGGAGTTATCTCTGCTCTGCAGCTGGGATAAGCCGGGCATGGCAAAGCAGGGATTGGGTGGATCAGGAGGGTGGGATAATCCATCCAGCCCCGCTCCCAGCCTGAGCCCCCCAGCTTCACCCCCCCACTCTGCAGGTGAGGCTGGTTTTCACCCTGAGCCCCATCCCCACCACCCCTGAGGAGATTTTCCGGGGAAGACAATTCCCGAGGGAGATGGGCAGCGCGGCTGCTGCGACAAACCCAAGGTCGTATTTTGACTGTTTCAGCTCTTGTGCTCCAAACCACATCAACTCCGCAACAAAACCAGCCTGGGGAGCAGGAAATGGGGGAAACTCTCCAATTTCCGCTCATCCGGCCCCATCTGGCTGCACCCACGGGGCGGGGGGTGGATCTGGGCGCCCCAAAAAAGGCACCTGGCACCTGCTGCTGCTTTCCAGGGAAACCTTGGCTGTGCTCCCGCTGGCCCAGGAGCGAGGGAGGGAAAGTTATTCCTAGAGTTTATTTCTTTTTTAGCTGGCTTTGGAACTGCTGGGGAGGGAAGGGACAGAAAATCCTCCATGCCCTGAGGGTCCCTCCTGTCACAGTCACCCCACCCCGGCTGGGGGTGCAGCCCGGCCCTTCCCGGGAATCCAGGCCAAGGGAGCAGCAAGGAGAGCCCCGAGCTCCCAATTCCAGCCGGGAGAACCGCCAGGGGACATCCCTGTCCCTCAGAGGTGACAGCCCAGCTGAGCAGCGCCAGGGGAAGGGGGAGCAGCACCCCTGAGGGCACAGACTCTTCGGAACGCCCAGGGGAGCCAAAAGCTCATCCCTGGAGACCCAAATTCCCGGCCCTGAGCTGTTCTCCCAATATTCAGGGGATGCTCCCAGCCCTTTTCCCGCCTGGAGCTGCGGCTGAGCTGTGCCAGCCTCGTCCCTTCCCTGGCACGAAGCCGGCCCGGGTGTGACCCGGGAGAGCGGCAGGAAAGCCGGGACGCCGGAGCAGCAAGGCCGGACAATCCCCGGGGAAAATCATCCTCCGGCGGCCGCCAGAGCCGCCTCGGGGGCGGCCCCACGACCTGCGGGGCTCCCGGGCTCAGCTTGGGGGGCCAACAGGGGAAGGAGCCCCCGGCCCTGGGGGGCCTGCTCTGCCCCAGCCCCGCTCCAGCTGCCGCGGGAGATCGTTGGACTAATGAGCGTATGCAAATGAGCCCCGGCACGGGGAAAAGCCGATTTGCATCTCCTTTAAACGCCCCGGCGGCAGCGCCGCGTGTCTGACTGTGCGGAGGGCAGAGCCGGCCCCGAACCCAAACCAAACCCAGCCCCAAACCAGCCCCAAATCCAAATCCAGCCCCAAACCAAACCCAGCCCCAAATCAAACCCAAACCCAACCCCAGCCCCAGCCCCTCGGCGGCGCTGCGGGCCGGAGACCCGCACGGAGGCCGCCCGCACGGGCAGGGCCGCCTTTGGGGTGAAAAGAGCCGCTTTTGATGTGCAAATGAGCGCCGGCAGCGCTGCCCCAGCAGCCCGGAGCCGGCCCTGCCGCCCGGCATCTGCCACCGGCCCCCCGCCCCCGGCGCGGGCAGGGACAAGCGGCCCGGGGACAGCTGGCGTGTGCCCGTGGCAGGCACCGGCTGCCAGCCCTCGGCGGGCCGCTGAGCCCCCGGGCGGTGCTCGTTACTCATTACGGGATTAAAACCCAAATAAATCGGAATTCCAAAAGCAGGCGGCCTCGAAAGGTCCGGCGGCGGCAGCTGGGAGAGCAGCGCGGCCCGCGGAGGCGGCGCCCGCTGTCGCCGGGCCAGGAGCTGTCACAGCCCTGCCGGGGGACACGGGGACAGCCCCCAGGCCTCGGTTCGCCCCGCAGCAGCGAGGAGAGCGGGGGGAACGCTGGGCTGAGCCCCAGCGCCTGCGGGCAGGGGAACCAAGGGCGGGAGTGCCAGTCCCGAGTTGGGTTTGGTCATTCCTGGGTTTGATTCGGTCATTCCAAGGTTTGGCCTGGTCAGTCCTGGGTTCCCATTCCCAGGCCCCTGTGCCAGGCTCAGGCTGTCCCCACACCCGTGCCAGGCTCTGTCCCAACCCAGGGGTGACAGCGATGCCCAGGGGAGGGGAAGGGTCACACTGACTCCCCTCGCCCCCGCTGCTCACACCCAATATCCCAACCAACCTGAGGCCTAAAGCCCCTTTTCCAGGAGTTTAAGGTTTCCCAAGTGCCCGCGGAGAGGAGGGAGGTGAGGACAGAGGGATCACGGTCCCCGCACATTCCTGCAGAGCCTCTCCCCGTGACTGAGGCTGAAGGTCAGACCCTCCTCCTCCTCAGCCAGGGACAACGTGGGGGTGGCTCCAGTGACCCTCAATGCCCACTGATTGCTCCATTCCCAGGATCCCTGGGGGACGGGAACACCCCAACCCAAGTGATTTTTTTTTTTCCCCCACCCCCAGAACCACCGCAGCTCCCGTGCGTTCAACACCTTCCATATTTAATTTATTTAGAGATTCTCTACATTAAAGTATTTTCGTTCATGCCAAACGCCTCCTCCCGTCCTGACCTCAGGAGAGCAAGAAGAGACCTGGGCACGGCTTTGGGTGGAATGCACTGGAAGAAAGTTGCTGTTGCAGCCACAGAGAACACAGGAACAAAACCAGAGAACTGCACACAGGGAGGGGAGACTCAGGGAAAAGCTGGAATTAGCACATTCCAGTCGTGTTAGCACCTTCCCAGACGGGCCTGAAGGCGTGCAGGGAGGTGCAGCGTGCTCTGGAGAGCCAGACCAGAGCTCAGACTACAGGAAAGCCTGGGAAAAGCATTGGAATTGTGCCAGCAGCAGCAGCAGCAGCGGGCCCGGAGCCTCGGCTGAACCCGCTGGAAAAGGAACAACACGGAATTGCCCAGCCAAGATCACAGAGTTTGGGAATGCTGAGCTCAGGGCTGAGGCAGATCCGTGCCTGGAGTGCAAACCACATCAGCTCCAGCCACGGCACGGGCCCAGCACAGCTGGAGCAGGTTTGGAATATCCTTTCTCACATTAAGAGCTGCCTTTTCAATTAACTCCTGGTGCCTGGTGTAGTGTGCAGGGCATGGTTTGAAAGCTGGGCCAGGGTTTAGGTTGGTTTTCAGCTCTCAGGATCCCGTCAGCAGCAGCAGCACAAAGCCTTGAATCACCAACAGCTGTGCTGACGCTTCTGAGCTCAGACTGAGCTGCCGGTGCTGTTTGGCATCTCCAGAATTCAACCAAAACAAAAATAAGAAGGGTGAAGGAGGAAATTTACTCTGCAAACTTCAATTTAAAAGCTGCAATTCAATAACTGAGCTTTACATCCTGTTACTTTCAGGTAGCACCTCACTGGCCTTTGTCCTGGGAAAGGACAAGGACTTTTCCCCCTCTGCTGGGGGGGATGTCCCCGGTGTCACCTCCCCCTGACCTCAGTTCACACAAACCTTTCAGGAAGTGCAGCCCTGGTTAAAAACCTGCATTTTTCACCAAGGAATGTCATCCTGCAAGTCACATTTCCTCTCTGCTGTTCTCTAACCCACGGTTTAAAGTGAAGATTTGCAATTTCTGCTCACGCTCAGCCTCGAAAACGCCCACCAAAGTCTCATTCCAAAGCCTAAACCTCGTGGTGGCTTATTGCACATCGTTTCAGAGCTGGCCTAAACACCCTCCTGGAGATGCAGGCTGTGGGAGAAGGGATACGTTCCAAACTGCTCTCAGTGGGGGGAAAACACTGCCACGAGTGTCACCTGCTGCTGGCTGGAGCCGGGAGGGCCACAGGGAAAACACCAACACATGGAAAAGGAAAACCAAACCAGCATCTCACGGAGCAAGGGCACAGGGAGCTGGGCTAGTGCTTGGCATCCCGAGGGTAGAACTCGGCCAGGGTGGTCTGGGGGATCCTCTTGAGCATCTCCTTGGGGAAGATCCTGAGCAGCTGCCAGCCGATGTCCAGCGTCTCGTACACGGTGCGGTTCTCGTAGGGCCCTGCGGGGACGGCCGGGCGGGGAGATGTGGGGCAGGGAAACGCCACAGGCAGCCCTGGGGGCAGCCCTGCCCCTCTGGAGATGCTTACCCTGAGCAATGAAGTTCTTCTCAAACTTCTGCAGGAACTCCAGGTAGAGGAGATCGTCCGAGGTCAGCGCCTCCTCGCCCACCACGGCCTTCATGGCCTGCACGTCCTTGCCGATGGCGTAGCAGGCGTACTGCCAGGGGAACGGGGACGTGGCAGGGCTGACAGGAGCCTCCAACACCACCTCAGCCCACCGCTGCCACGGCACGGACGCCTCCCACCGGCCCAGGTTAGCCCAGCCTGGCCAGGGATGGGGCAGCCACTGCAAGTCTGGGAATTCCAGCCCAGCTCCTCACCGCCCTCAGGCAGGAATTCCTTCCCAAAATCCCATACAAATCCCACCTCTCCCAGTGGGAAGCCATTCCCTGTGTCCTGTCCCTCCCTGCCTTGTGCCCAGTCCTTCTCCAGCTCTCCTGGAGCCCCTTTAGGCCCTGGAAGGGGCTCTGAGCTCTCCCTGGAGTTTCTCCAGGTGAACACCTCCAGCTCAGCTGTTCCCTCCTCTCTAACCATCCACAACTGCTGGCCAAACCCAAACCCCCTCACTGAACACTCAGCCAAGGCATTAAAGCAGCCTCAGGAATGTTCTGGATCCCAGCTGCTCCTTCCCCAGCTGGGCAGGTAAAGGCAGTCCCCATTCCCAGAGGGAATTTTCACCCACCAGCTGGTTGGACACGTCGGCGTGGTCCTTCCTGGTCATGCCCTCCCCGATGGCCGACTTCATCAGCCTGGACAGCGAGGGCAGGACGTTGATGGGGGGGTAAATCTGGGGGGGAGAAACACCCAGGAATTAACAGGAATCCTTAAAAAAACCTGGGAATAACCCAGAGCACTTGGTGAGCAGCGAGGCACACACCTGCCTGTTGTGCAGCTGCCTGTCCACGTAGATCTGCCCCTCGGTGATGTACCCAGTCAAGTCAGGGATGGGGTGAGTAATATCTGTGGGGAGGGGGGGAGGGAAAAAAATAAAAATGAAATGGTTTGAAAGTTCCCAGCCCTTTTATATCCACCTTAGCACTGAGCTGCAGCTCTTTGTTGCCAGGTGACTCCAGCAATTATTCCCTCCACAAATCCCAAGTGCTCCTGGAGCGGGGCCGTGAGCACCTCCGAGGCTTCAAGAGGGAAAAGACATTTTGATCACAAGGCAGCCAAAACCTGGGATATTAAGGAAACCTGCAGGCCACGGGACACCTGTGTGGCTGCGTGCTGGAGCCCTGGAGGCTGAGAATTTCAGTGTTAAAAGGTGCCGACCCTCAAGCCAGCACCACATTTGATTTGAGACCCTGGAACAGGCTCCCGAGACCGAGTGACGGCACTGGGGTTGTGGAGTTGGAATGGAATTGTGTGACCTCACAGGGTGAAAAACTAAGATTTAAGGTTTTAGTACGCAGTAATATATAGAGAGAGCAAGATGGAGGATTTTGGGTGTTGTCTAAGTCCTTCTTCTTCATGGGTTCGGGTGATTTTTTCTAATTGGCTGAAAAAGGTCCAGTTTTCCTAATTAGGTGAACCGCAGGCCTTGGGTGGTCATTATTGGGTCAGAAGTATAAATAATAGAGGTGCCACCTCATTATTGGGTAATTACCACTAAAATAACCTTGGAAAGAGCCAGAGAGACTCCATTTTACCTTCCCTTTTCTAACTTGTCGGTTAGAACCGTAAACAGATAAGAAACAATCAACATCCGAGTGGGGGCTCTAAAGCAACACTTCCCGTGTATTATTCCCCCCGCCCTCGGCAAGGGGAGAAAGAATCCGGCGCCTTTCCCTGCCGTGTGCCCCCGAGGGGGGCTCTGCGCAGCCCCCCAGGCCTGACTCACCGTCGTTGGGCATGGTGAGGATGGGGATCTGGGTGATGGAGCCGTTCCTGCCCTCCACGCGCCCCGCGCGCTCGTAGATGGTGGCCAGGTCAGTGTACATGTAGCCAGGGAAGCCGCGGCGCCCAGGCACCTCCTCCCGGGCTGCTGACACCTGGCACAGACACACAGACACCCCCTCAGACGGACGGACACAGCTCCTGCACAGCGTTAGGGCGCTGGGCATTGAAAGCAGCTCTTCCTGCCAAGTGCAGTCCCCTCGGGTGTGTGACAGGACAAGGCACACCCAGAGTGAGGGTATCGAAGTGCTGATGGAATTATGGGGGGTTTGGGGATTTAAATACCACCCAGTGCCACCCCTGCCACGGCAGGGACACCCCCCACTGTCCCAGGCTGCTCCAAGCCCTGCCCCACCTGGCCCTGGCCACTGCCAGGGGTGGAACTGTCACCAGTGAAATAAATCCCACTCAAGGAGCAGCTGAAACCCTCACTGGCTGCTCCCAACCCTTCCCATGAGCAGCAGCTTCACTCCTCACTTCACGCCACGCCTTTCTGCCCATAAAGACATTAATTAACACCGTTAATGACCACACACCTCTCTGAGAGCCTCGGCGTAGGAGCTCATGTCTGTGAGGATGACCAGCACGTGCTTCTCACACTGGTAGGCCAGGAACTCGGCCGTGGTCAGGGCCAGGCGGGGCGTGATGATCCTCTCGATGCTGCAAACACAGCCCTCGGTCAGCAGGGCTGCCAGGGGCACCTGGGGGCTGCCAGGGGCCACCTGGGGGCTGCCAGGGGCCACCTGCAGCACCAGCATTGCAGCTGCAGCAGTGGCATTGGAGCTGCACCACCGGAATTCCACCTGCAGCTCCACCACCACCACCCGTGGCAGGTGCAGGGCAGCAGCTGCTCCAGCCCCGGAGCTGGTTTGGCCCTCCCCAGGAGTGGGCACTCACGTGGGGTCGTTGGCCAGGTTCAGGAACAGGCACACGTTGTCCATGGAGCCGTTCTCCTCAAAGTCTGACTTGAAGAACCGAGCGGTCTCCATGTTCACCTAAAGCACAGCTCTGGGTTTAACCTGGCTCATTTCACACCTAATTAAGGGCTGCTGAGCTCATTAATAACCCACAGCAAAGAGCTCCATCCATCAGGCTCCTGTACACTCCCAGAGTGAGCAGCTTGTGGAGCTCCAGGCTGGAGATCAAGCCTGAGATACTTTCCCCTGAACTGTGAGACTCACGGAATGGTCTGGGTGGGAAGAGACTCCAAAACCACCCCCAGTGCCATGGGCAGGGCCACCTCCCACTGTCCCAGGGTGCTCCAAGCCTCATCCAACCTTGGACGCCTCCAGGGACGGGGCAGCCACAGCTTCTCTGCGCAGCCTCTTCCGGAGGCACATTCCAGACTTTGGGATTTCCACCCACCCTTTAATCCCACACGCACAAAACCCGGCCAGGCTTCAGCCACCGCCGGGACCTCAGCGACGCCCCCAGCCCTGTGGGCTCACCCCCATGGCAGCAAAGACAATGGCAAAGTTCTCCTCGCTGTAATCCATCACATCTTTGGATTTCTTCACCAAGCCGGCCTGCCGACAGATCTGAGCCGCGATCTAGGCAAGGAACATCCCAGGGTTTGCATTTTGACGCTGCTCCGCGGCCCGGAATGAAATGCGGTTTAAAAGCCGCCAGGTTTAGAGCAGCCCTGAGGCCTCACCTCGTTGTGGGGCAGCCCAGCAGCTGAGAAAATGGGGATTTTCTGGCCCCTGGCAATGCTGTTCATGCCATCGATGGCTGAAATGCCAGTCTGGATCATTTCCTCGGGGTAGATGCGACACTGGGGGTTGATTGGCTGCCCTGTGGGAGTTTTGGAGAGAGCACAGTTAAGCCCTGGACAGGCTGGGAGCTTTATCAAACAGCTCCTGATAAATGGGTAATAAATGAATAAAAACCCCACTGGGACAATGACAAGCCTTTAGCTGCACCTGGTCACACCTGAGCCTTTCAGGTCAGGTGTTAAATGTTCATGCCAGTGGTAAAAAGGATTTAAAATCCTGCCAGGGGATCAGCATTTCACCTTCAGGTGTTGCAGAATTAAGTGCACAAATAATCAAGAGCAGCTTCCAAACACTGCAGGAAGTTTTCTGCTCCCTCACCTCCCTGAACTGGGGCAGTTTAATCAGAATTTGATGACACATAGATACTCAAAAATGAGATGAAGCTCCTCCCAAGTTAGAGTTTGTGCTCTAAACCGAATATACAAATTCAGAAAGGTGAAACACAGCAGGTTTGACTTCACTCCCCCTCAGAAAAGGACGAAGAACAAACCCATAATGTCCAGGAAATCCTCAGCCAAGACAATGGGGCCTCTGTCTATGGGTTTTCCCGATCCATTGAACACTCTGCCTGCAGGAAACGAGGAGAAAAACGAGAATTCTGGTGAAAAGCAGTTCATTAGGCAGAAATGCGCTGTCCCCTCACACCCACAGGTAAAGAACTGCTCACCCAGCATGTCCTCTGACACCGGGGTCCTCAGGATGTCCCCGGTGAACTCACACGAGGTTTTCTTGGCATCAATCCCTGAGGTGCCTTCAAACACCTGCAAATGCCGCAGGGAAAGAACCAAAAATAAATCACAGCACAGGAGTTTTGGGCTTCACAAAGTAATTCCTGAATGCTGCTCCACCTGCAGGCCCGGGGCACAGAGCAGGAGCTGCTCTGGGAAGGGCTTGGAGAGCTTTTCATTTTAAAAAACAATCATGAATTGTATCAGCAGCCAACACCAAACCTGGTGCAATTCCTTTGATCTCAAGTGTTTCCCCCCCTGCCAAATCCTTTGGATAAAATAATGTGAACAAGAAAAAGTTTTTTAGGAGAAATATCAGCAGCTGCTTGGCACAGGAATCCAACACTGCAGATTCCTGGGGATTCCTTTAATCCAGTGGGGTGGAAATCAATCCAGGGAGGAAGGAAATAATAAAATGTGACTGTGCACTCTCAGAAATCCCCAGCTGCACGTGGCAATAGCAGCTGATTTGTTGTTTCCATTCAAAAACAACACATCTCCAGGCAGGTTTGCTTTGCTTCAGGGCTCACCCTGAGTAATAAACGATGGGAAAAGAGGCTCCTGCTCCTACCTGGACCACAGCCTTGGAGCCGCTGACTTCCAGCACCTGCCCGCTCCTCCTGGTGCCGTCGGGCAGCGTCAGGTGCACGATCTCGGCGTACCTGGGGAACTGAGGGGGGCAGAGGCATCAAACCCCAGCCAGCAAACAGAAACCACCAGCCCCAGGCCTGGAAAACTACTCGGGTTTTAGGGGTCATTTCATCATCAGAACCAAACTCCTTCCCAGGAGATGGAATTTCCCAGGTTAAAGGCGGTTTTTTATGGGAATAAACGATATTTGCACGGTTGGAGCTGCCCGAGCAAACAGTGGCAGAAAGGCCCAGGGCAGGCTCTGACAAGGAGAGAAACCTGCAGCAGTTTTGGCCTTTAGGAGCAGCCTGAGAAGAAGCCAGGAGCGTGCAGAGCTTCCTCTTCCAGAGCCCTGATGTGGAAACAGAGAGGCTGGGAACAAAGCAAACCTTTCCAAAACCAGCAAAGAAAAGCCGGCTCCTTCCAGCTCGGAATTTAAATTTAATCCAAGTTCCAGGGGTTTGGTAAAACCCAAACTCTGTTTTCTTTCTTTCCCTTTCCTCCAGCCTTGGGAGGAATTCCCACATTCCCACTTATCCCAGCAGTCAGGAATTGATCAAAATCCCTCGGGGGGATCTCCCAGCAGTCAGGATTTCTCTCAGCAGTCAGGATTTTCCCTTTCCTGCAAACCCTCCCTCCCAAAGCTCCGTGCACAGCTGAGAACTTACCTTAACCTGGTCCAGGATCACCAGGGGCCCGTTCACACCCGACACGGTTTTGTAAGCTGCAGGAACAACCAGGAGTCAGGCACCTCCTCAGGAATATCCCACAGCCCCATTTTCCTGCTCATCCCCATCTCCAGGCTCACGGTTGGGGGCTGATTTCTGTTTATTAGGATCAGGAATGGGCGTCCAGCATTTTTCCTGCTCCCTGGAGGTGACATTGACGTGATCCCAGTGTTTTCTCCTCCCTGACAGGAATTCCCTGCTCAGGCTGGAGGGGGTTTGGGACACTCTGGGAAGTGTCCCCATGGCAGGGATGGCACTGGGTGGGCTCAGTGTCCCTTCCAACCCAACGCACCCCACGATTCTGTGACTCCAAGTGAGGAAATTTGCTGTCAGCTCAGGGAAACAGCATCACTTGACAGGCAGCTGGAGGAAACCCTGAGTCAGAGCCCCCTCAGGGCCACGAGGAGCAGTGGGGCTGTGCCCCAGGAGGGGAAATGGGGCAGTGGGGCCCCCAGAGCCCGGCCAGGAGCAGGAATTGCAGCAGCAGGAACCCCCAGGGCCAGCCCAGGCCTGGCAGCTCGCCGGGGTTTGTCTGCACTGTCAACAGCCCCGTGTTTACCCCGCAATAAAACAGCTCAAACTGTTACAATGTCGGCTCTAAACGCGCAATAACCGACCCGCCCCGGGCTCCGGCCTGGGGGTAAACTCAATCCCTCAGTTCTACTCCTAAAATCCTCCTGAAGAGCCCCAGACAGAACCCCGGGCCTCCACCACCCGTGATCTGCTGCTGTGCCCTGGGCAGGGAGAGGAGCCCGGGATTATCCGGGGGAGGGAGAGAAACCCGGGATTATCCAGGGCAGGAATCAGCTGAGAGATCCCCGAAGGTCTGAATCATCTCAGAGGGTTTAAATCAGCCCAGAGAGCCCCGAGGCCGGGGGAACGTGCCCCGACTGAGCCATCCCACCCCGTGACAGTCTCATGAGCTCTCGCTCCTTCCTCAATCACCCTCCCAACCAGTTCCCTGACGAAGCAAAGACAACCTGGAACATTTTCCGTCCGCAGCTCGGGGAAAATCCGCACGGAAAACCCCGCAGTGACCCCGGCTCCCGGCCCGACAGCGGCCTCTGCTCCCTGGCACTGCAGGGAAGGGTTTGGCTCCAAACCTGACAGGTTTTATCTTTTATTTCCTAAGGATCCGTGACCCCGAAGCTGCCGGGCAGCCCCGTGAAGGTCCCGGTGCTATTCAGGGCACAGGTAAAGCCATTTGATGTAATTGCTGCAGGAACAAACGCCTTCGCACCCTCTGATTCCTCTGCCACGAAGGGGTTTTACCACAGCGCTGCATTTCCCCTTTTCCAGCCCATTTCTCAATACGGTGTCCAGGACAGACTGCAGCCCAGCCCCATCTCCAGCTCCCGGTACAAACCCGGCCCGTGTCAGCAGCGGGCTGCGCTCCCGGAGTTAATTACGGCGCTTAATTACAGCCCGAGCCCGGGCTGCTCTGAGGGGCTGCGGCCTGCCGTGGCGCGGGGCTGCGGCCGCCGAACCGGGCCGATCCCCCCTCCCGCAGCCCCCCGGTTCCCCCGCGGGTCCCGCACTCACTGAGGCGCGGCTGGGACAGGAAATCCCGGGTGAGCGCCGCCGCCTGCTCGCGGGGCCCGCCGGGCCCGGCGCCGTTCACGGCCCCGCGCAGCGCCCGCACCGCCGCCATCTTGGACCGGCTGCTGAGGGGCGGCCGCGCGTGCGCGGTTATAGCGGCGAGGGACACGCCCACCCCGGGACACGCCCAGGCACCGACGGGACACGCCCACTCACAAACGGGACACGCCCACCGGCGCCGAGGGGCGGGGCCAGAGCTGTCCCAGGTCCTGAAAGGGAAAAGGAAACTGGAACAGGAAGGGGAAGAAGAAGAGGAAACAGAAAAGGAAAAGGAAGAGGAAGAGGAGGGAAAAGGGAAAAGGGAAAAGGGAAAAGGGAAAAGGGAAAAGGGAAGAGGAAGAGGAAGAGGAAAAAAGCAGTTAACAGATAGGAATAAAAGAAATCAAAAAGTCAAAAGGGGAAAGGTATCAGGAGAGAGGGCAAGAGAAAAGAGGAAAATAAGGAAAAGGAAAGAAAAAAGAGAAGAAGATAAAAATAATGAGAGACGGAAAAATAGAGAAAAAGAAGGAGGGAGCAAACAGGACAGATAATTCAGCAGAAAGGATTAAAATTGGGAAAAAAAAAAAAAGAGCGGAGAGAAAGGAAAAAAGGGGAAAGGGGGAAAAGGGGAAAAGGGAAAATTTCTCCTTCCAGCTGCTGAAGGAGAATTTGGGTCCCGTCCGGGCCCGGCAGCCCCGCGCTCTCGCAGCAGATGGTGCTGCTGCACCGCTCACACCCCGCCTCAGCTCCAGACAACCGGGAAAGCAATTTCCAACCCCGGCCATTCAATTCTCCACTCCTGAAATCCATTTAAAAGCTTCAATTCCCACTGTAACGCTCGCCCAGGGAATTCCCGGGCAGGATGTTCTCACCTGCCGTTATTGGCGATGGTTTTGGGGCCGGGCAGGAGGAGGATAAATGGCCCCAGAGGCAGATTGATGTGCCAGAGGAGGAAAGGTGGATATATTTAGGATTTATTCCCTCTCCCTGCAGTAAATCTCCGTGTCCTGGATGAAGGATGGCCTCGGTGTGGGGTTTAAAAGGGAAATCACGGAGCCAAGTGTCAGAGGTTTAGAAAAACAGAAATGATGGGAGGAAAGAGAGAGTCCCCACGGCAAAGCCTGGCCAGGCCTGGGGGATTTTCCATCAGCTCCGCCAGGGAGGGACCAGCCCGGCTGCTCCAGGGAATATCCAGCACCGGGAAAAGCCATGGAGAGCATCCCATGGGCGGGAGGCAGCCCTGAGGTGAGGAGGGACCACAACATGTTGGTTCCAGAGCTCTGGAATCCCGGGCCAGGTGCCCTGATCCAGGCAGGAATCCCACAGCTCCAGAATCCTGGGCCAGGTGCTTCAATCCAGGCAGGAATCCTGGTGCTCCGAAATCCTGGTGTTCCAAAACCCCAGCGTTCTGGAATCCCAGAGCTCCAGAATTCCGGGCCAAGTGCCTTGATCCAGGCAGGAATCCCAGAGCTCCGAAACCCCAATGCTCTGAAACCCCAAAGCTCCAAACCCCCAGTGCTCTGAAAGCCCAGAGCTCTGAAATCCCAGGCCAGGTGTCCCTATCCCGGCAGGAATCCCGTTTCTCGAGGAGGGCTCAGCCCCGCTGGAAGTTGGGAATGAAGACAAACCCTTCCTGCCGGCCCGGCAGCCCCAGCCCGGCCCCGGTGACGCAGGGCCAGCCCCAGGACAGCGGGGTGAGGCTCCTGCAGGGACACTCCTCTCCTGTTCTCTCTCCCCTCCTGATAACGGGACCGTAAATCCCGGGGGAGCAGAGCTCCGGAGGCAGCGGCGGCGGCTCCACACGTGGGTGTCGGGGTGAGAACATTCTCCTCCGCTCCACAGGGTTAGTGCTGGGCAGGGTAAACCCCGTGTCTCTACGGCCTCCGCTTTCTCCAGCTTAAATTCATTTGTACTGATATTTTTTGTATGAATTTACGGGAGGAGCCTGCCCTGCTCTCTCCACCTGGTGTGGCACCACCCCGCGATGACAAAGCATTCGGAGCGTTGGCTTTTTCTAACGAAAAACCCCACAGCTCCCACGGCCTGGGGTTTCAGGAAAGGTCTGGGATTTCGGGAAAGGCCAGGATTATTGGGAAGGGGCAGAGCTCGGGCTCAGCTGCATCCGTTTTGCTGCTCAGTCCCCAAGAGCTGGAGGATTCCATGGTTCATCAGTTGGTTTAATGTGAATTTGGGAGGGATTTTTTGGGAGCGATGTGGGACTCAATGCTCCATGGGTCGGTTTAATGTGAATTTGGGAGGGATTTGTTGGGAGTGATGTTTCCTCGGGTCTCAATGCCACCCCTGAGGCTCTGAGGAGCCGAGCCTGGCCCTGACATCCCAGCCAGGAAAGACACGGGAGGTAAATGAGTTTCCTTTGAGGCCCAATCGACTCTCCGAAGAACAAACAGGGAATAAAAGATGTGGAGATTACCTGGGATGAGCTGAGCCTTGATCTGGGCTCGGAGGAGACTCAAACAACGCCTTGGAGCAGGTACGGGATGTCTCAGGAGAGTGGGAATGGTGGGGGAAGGCTCCAGCCAAGAATGTAAAAACAGGATTGATGAAAATGGCTTTTGAAAGAAGAGCTGGGGGGAAAGCTCCTGGGGAAAGCTCCCAGATCCTGGGGAAAACGTACAGATCCTGGGAAAAACGTACAGATCCTGGGAAAAGCACCCAGCTCCTGTAAAAAACCACTCAGCCCCTGGAAAAAGCAGCCAGATCTTGTAACTCCCAGCTCCTGGGGACAGCACACAGATCCCAGAAATGGCACTCAGCTCCTGGGGACAGCACAGGGATCCCAGGAATGTCCCCCAGCTCCAGGGGACACACCGAGTGACCCCAAGAGTTGCTTTCCCAAGGGAGAAGCCAGTGTGAGGATTAACCTGGAACGTTCTCTTGGCAGGTTTTTGGAGGCCTTGACCGCTGAGCCCAGGAGCCCACAGGAGCCTGGACGAGCTCTGTGCCCCTGGCTTTGCCCCTGGCCATGTCCCCAGCCGTGTCCCCAGCCATGTCCCCAGCCGTGTCCCCCGGCGTGTCCCCCGGCGTGTCCCCCGGCGTGTCCCAGCCATGTCCCCAGCCGTGTCCCCAGCCATGTCCCCCGGCGTGTCCCCCGGCGTGTCCCCCGGCGTGTCCCCCGGCGTGTCCCAGCCCTGCTGGCGGCGGGCAGGCCCTCTCCCAGGCTGCTGCTGGCCGTGGCGTTCGTGGCTCTGCCCGGCCGTCCTGCCCAGCGCTGTGGGCGCGGGCCCGCCGGGGCGCTGCGGCACTTGGGCTGCACCCTGGGGTCCTTTGGGGCGCGCTCTTCAGTGAAGCCGCTGTGGGATTCAGGCCCGGGGTCAGCCGGCAGTGAAGATGTCACTGCAATGTCACCGCTCCTCTGAGGACACTAAAAGTCGTTCATTTGTGTCTTGGTAGAGCCCGATGTATTGTGCTGCGCCTGTGCTACTCGTGCGTCCTTTCCGACGTACATTAAATTGATTTATTCCTTTGAAGAAGTCTAAAGAAGCTGAGGCGGGAGTAAGGTTTAGACTCAGCCAACAAAGCCGGTGAGATTACTGTATTAATGTGGCTCTGTCGGCTGCTGCAGCCGGGGGGGTTTAGGACGCTCTGAGGGAAGAGTTTGCCAGAGAATCCGCGGTTTCCCCCACGGCTCCAGAGTGCAGAATTAACTGCCCCAAACACATCGCTCGGGGGCCCTCGGTGCCTGTTTGTGCAGGGGTTTCTTCCATCTCCGCCCTGAGGGGGCGCGCCGCCGCCGCCATGACAGCTCACCCCGCCTTCCTTCCCGCCCTTTTTCCCGCCCCCCGGGGTCGCCGCTCTCGCGAGACTTGGCGCTGCCCGCCCCTTCCTGTAATGGCGGCGCCCTAGACCGCGCGGCCGGGCCCCGCAGCACCGCCAGTTACCGTCACTGTCCTTTGTGTCCCCGCCGCCGCCTCTGTCACCGCCACCATGCATTCGGACGATGTGAGTCCCGCCGTTCTTTGGGCCCCGCCGCTGGGCCCGGCCGTGCGCCCGCCCCACGTGGCCGGGGGTCCGCTGTCCCCGTGGCGGCGGTGGCCTGAGGGGGACAGAAGGATCGGGGGGTGACAATGGGGACGTGGCAGCAGCAAATGTGCTGTGAGTGCCCTTCTCGGGGCACCCCGCGCTCCCTGCAGGCGGAACAGCCGGAAAACCCCGATGTTTGTGGGGTCTGCCCCCGTCAGAGCCGGGGGGGGGACACGGGGGCCGGGTGAGGGGTGTCGCGGAGTGTCACCCGCCGTTTGTCCCCGCAGGTTGTCTGGGGCATGCTGGGCAACAGGCAGTTCTGCTCCTACAAGATGACGTGAGTTCGGGGGTGGGCTGAGCCCGGGGCGGGGGTTTGGGGGGATCCAGCAGGGAAAGGAACGGGAGGGACGTGCCCGGGTACCCCCCAAACCCCACAGTGTCACCTCGGTGCCACCACACTGAGTGTCACAGAGGATGGGCTGAGCTGCGGGAGCACTGGGGTGTTCCTGCCCTTCCCTCAGGAATTCCCTGTCCTCTTTTTTCCAGCACCAAAACCCAGAACTTCTGTCGGAACGAGTACAACCTGACGGGGCTGTGCAACCGCTCGTCCTGCCCGCTGGCCAACAGCCAGTACGCCACGGTCCGGGAGGAGAAAGGTTTGCCAGGAGCAGGGGGGGATTTATCCATGGGAAGGGCTGTCCAGGGGGGAGCGGGGTCCCCACCCCTGCAGGGGACACTGGAGGTGGCACTGGGTGCTCTGGGCTGGGGTCAGAGGTTGGGTTTGATCTCAGGAGTGTTTTCCACGCTGGGTGACTGTGGGATCCGCGGGCGGGGAGGGGTGGGTGGGTGGCAGTGCCCGAGGGCAGCCCGGCCCTGGGCAGGGCCTCAGGGGTCTGTTCCCTTTGCCAGGTCGCTGCTATCTCTACATGAAAGCCATCGAGAGGGCGGCGTTCCCCCGGCGCCTCTGGGAGCGGGTGAGCACGGGGACATGGGGACACGGCAGTGACAGTGGGGACACGGCAGTGACAGCAGCTCTGGGCTCCCCAGAGGGGGGACAGAGGGGAGGGACACCGTCCTCGGAGAGGGAATGGCCCTGAGTTGTTCCAGGGCAGGCTCAGGTCGGACAGCAGCGGGAATTTCTCTGTGGAAAGGGAGCTCAGGCCTTGGAACTGCCCAGGGAGGTTTGGGATCCCCGTCCCTGGAGGTGGCACTCAGAGCTCTGGGCTGGGGACAAGGGGGGATCCCCCTGGAGGGCTTCTCCTGAATGATCCCATCCCTCTGGGAGCGATGCAGCCCCTCCCCAACGTCCCTTTTCTGTCCTGCTGTGTCACCCAAGGCCTCCCCCTGTCCCCGCAGGTGCTGCTGAGCAAGAACTACGAGAAGGCCCTGGAGGAGATCGACGAGAACCTCATCTACTGGCCGCGCTTCATCCGCCACAAGTGCAAGCAGAGGTTCACCAAGATCACGCAGTACCTGATCCGCATCCGCAAGCTCACCCTCAAGAGACAGTAAGGGAACCCTCAGGGGACACTAAGGGACGCAGGGTGACCACCCAGTGACCACTGGTGGCTCCGGAGCCGCTGGCACTGCCGGCACACGGGGCTGCTCCCCGTTTTCCTCGGGGGTTTCAGGTGGATCTGACGTGGATGAGCTGCAGGAATCCGGTGTGTGAATGCACTGAGGGAAGGTCCTGAGCTGGAGGGAACCCACAGGGATGGTTGATCCCAAATCCTGGCCCTGCACAGACTCCCCAACAACCCCAGCTGGGGGCAGTGTCCATCCCAGAGCTCTGGCTGTGCCCATTCCCTGGGGAGCCCGGGAAGTGCCCAGCACCCTCTGGAGGAGAATCTTCCTTAAATTCCAGCCTGGCCCTGCCCTGGCACAGCTGCAGCCATTCCCTGGTCCTGTCCCTGTCCCAGGGAGCAGAGATCAGAGCTGTCCCTCGGGAGGAGCTGCTCCAGGTGCCCTCAGCTGCTCCTCCTGTGGCCCCTCCAGACCCTTCTCCATCCTTGGGAGGGACTCAGCTTTGGATCTTCCTGGTTCTGAGGCTCCCAGAAGTGCCCCCAGGACACTCCGCACGTTTGGAATGCTGCAGCTGCTGGCTGTTGCTGCCAGAGGCTGTGACATTCCCGGTGTTCCCTGTTCCCTGCAGGAGGAAGCTGGTCCCGCTGCGCAGGAAGATCGAGAGGCGCGAGAACAGGCGAGAGGTGAGGACTGCTCCTGTCCCCTCCTGTCCCCAACAACTGCTCCGTGTCCCCTCCTGTCCCCAGTGACTGCTCCGTGTCCCCTCCTGCCACTGCTCCTGTCCCCAGTGACTGCTGTGTCACCTCCTGTCCTCAACTACTCCTGTCCCAGTGACTGCTCCGTGTCCTCTCCTGTCCCCAGTGACTGCTCCCTGTCCCCAGTGACTGCTGTGTCCCCTCCTGTCCCCAGTGACTGCTCCTGTCCCCAGTGACTGCTGTGTCCCCTCCTGTCCCCAGTGACTGCTCCTGTCCCCAAGGACTGCTCCTGTCCCCTCCTGTCCCCAGTGACTGCTCCGTGTCCCCTCCTGTCCCCAGTGACAGCTCCTGTCCCCAGTGACTGCTCCGTGTCCCCTCCTGTCCCCAGTGACTGCTCCGTGTCCTCTCCTGTCCCCAGTGACTGCTCCTGTCCCCAGTGACTGCTCCGTGTCCCCTCCTGTCCCCAGTGACTGCTCCTGTCCCCAGTGACTGCTCCTGTCCCCTCCTGTCCCCAGTGACTGCTGTGTCCCCTCCTGTCCCCAGTGACAGCTCCTGTCCCCAAGGGCTGCTCCTGTCCCCTCCTGCCCCCGCTGGTGTCCCCTGCCCTGGGGCTCACAGCGCTGCCCTGTGTCCCCAGGAGAAAGCCCTGATCGCCGCCCAGCTGGACAACGCCATCGAGAAGGAGCTGCTGGAGAGGCTGAAGCAGGACACGGTGAGGGTCACACGGAGCTCCCAGTGCCTCCTTGGGCTGCCTGGCTCCCCAAAACTCCTGCTGTGTGCACAGGGAGCCCCAAAACACCAGGGAACCCCAAAACACCAGGGCTGCCCTCATCCCTGTGCACAGGGCTCCCCAAAACACCAGGGCTGCCCTCATCCCTGTGCACAGGAAGCCCCAAAACACCAGGGCTCCCCAAAACACCAGGGCTGCCCTCATCCCTGTGCACAGGAAGCCCCAAAACAAGGGCTGCCCCCATCTCTGCAGGGGCGTGGGCTCAGAGTTGGGCAGGGGCTGATGCTGCCCCGTGCCCTCCCCAGCCCAAAGCCCATCTTTCTGCTGTGGCTGATGGAAAACCCCAATTTCCCTTTTCAGTACGGAGACATTTACAACTTCCCCATCCACGCCTTTGACAAGGCCCTCCAGCAGCAGGACGCAGAGAGCGAGAGCGAGTCGGAGAGGGAGGAAGATGATGATGATGATGAGGTAAAGCTTCCAGCCCTGGTGCCGGAGCTGGGCCCAGCTCCTTCCTGCTGGCTGAGGACACCTCAGAAAAACCTAAAAACAACCTTGTGGTGGCTCTGGCGTGGCACTGCTGTGCTCAGTGCCTGCCTCTGTTCCTTGCAGGACAAAAGGGAGTTTGTGGAAGCAGAGGACAGCGAGCTCAGCGACTTTGAGGTGGGTGAAGCACCGGGAACCAAGTGAGCTGAGCTGCCTCCACCCCTGGGTGCCTCTGGAGATGGGGAAGGGGCAGCAAAGTCAGGGCTGTGGGAGAGGGTTGTGCAGTGGGAGCCCAGCCCAGCCCCTCTGGAGCCAGGGGTGGTGGAAGGGTGGTTTTGGGGAAAGAGGAGGTTTGGTTACACAGCCTGCTCTGACCCCACTCTGCTCACTCAATTCTCCCTCAGGACATGGACAAGTTGGAGACAAGCAGCGAAGAGGAGCAGGAGGAGGAAGTAGAGAAGGAAGCCTCCCACTCCAAATCCAAAGGGAAAACGCCCCTGAAGGGCCCAGCCAGGAGGAAACGTCCCTACATCGAGATCGAGTACGAGGAGGAAACAGAGCCTGGCACCAAGACAAAAGCAGCCTGAGCCTCCCTGAGCCCGTTTTGTACTGACTGACAGAACTCCAGCTCTGTCACCCACCTGCCTGCCCTCACAGCACCCTCAGCAGCCCCTGCTTTTACACCCCACACATCTCCTGCAAGGACTGTGGGGTTTCTGTCCCGAGCCCAGGGAGTTTGTACAGCTGGGTGAAGCCAGCTCGAAGGAACATCCCCCACCTCCTCTGCAACCTCAAAAAGCTCAGCCCAGACTCTGCCCCTGGCCCTGGGGGCACCTGGATGTGTCTGGGGGAGCTGTGGGGCTCCCAGGTGGGAGAGGAACGACAGAACTCTTCAATAAACACCAGGATTTTATTGTGCAACAGAGCAGTGAGCAGTGCCAGGCAGCTCAGGTGCTCTCCTGCACCTTCCTGAGGCATTCCCACACACGGTTCTCCTCGCAGCTGCTCTGCACCCCCTCCAGCAGCACCTGCAGGGGGAAGAGCAGCACTCCCAGTGCCCTGGCACTCAGGTTTGGTGTCACCCACCCTTCCCCAGCCCTGTGGGGGAGCAGAGCACAGGCTGACCCCAGCAACAGCTCTGGAGTCGCTGATTATTGATGCTGGGGAAGGGGGGGAAATTCAAAACCCTGCGGAAATTGAAACTCCTGCAGGGCTGAGAGGGAAAAGAGCCCTGCAGGCAGCACAGACTCACCTTCACCTGGCCCTGGGAGCAGTGGTCCAGCAGGATGAGGCACTGGGTGGCCCCCTGCAGCAGGGCAGCCCTGACGGGCTCCGGCGTCGGGCCCCGCTCCGTGTGGACGTCCCACAGCAGCCTCAGCAGCGCCTTGAGGAGCACGGGGAGCCTGCAGGGCATCCTGCAAGGGAAACACCTCGTCCCAAAGCCTTCCCCAGCCGGGGACAGCACGGCCTGGGGCTGCTGTGGGGCAGCATCGGGGCCAGCACACGCAGGGACCTCGGGATGGTGCCGGCAATGGTGTTGGGAATGCTGTCACTGCACAGCCCCATCCACAGCACAGGGCTCACTCCACTCCGATCCAATTTACACTTTTGGAACAAGCACAAGTCGGATCAAAATGAGGAGCCAGCTTCATTTTGGAGCCAGGTTTTGCAGTAATGCCAGTGAGTACTTCCTGGGACAGGTTTTCCCTTGGGATTTCAGGGTTTTTTCCTCAAGGAAAAAGTAACTTCGGGTCTTAAAGTGGAAACATTCAGGACGGGAATGAAACATTTCTGTTTCAGGCTTCCAGGACAGCTTTGCAGCGTGTAATCCCCCCAGAGAGGTACCTGGGCCAGGCGTGCTCGATGGTGCACTGCAGAGCCTCCAGGATTCCCAGTCTGGCCTTTTCCTCGGGGCCATCAGACACCTCCAGGTAGCCCAGGATGACTCTCTCCAGCCTCTTCAGGTGCCTCACGATGTGGATGCCGAGTCTGGAGGCACAAGCACAGCCTGAGGAGGGAGGACAGATACCCCTGGATCCCAAAGACACCTTGAGGAGGGAGCTTTCCCTTGGATACCAAGCCCAGGGCCCCCAGTACAGCTCTCACCCCTCAGGGAGGTGGTCAGGCACCCCTGTCCCCCCGGTCTCACCTGGTGACAAAGGCTGGCAGGGTCCCTGCGTACACCCTGCGCAGGCCCAGCCGGTGCTCGGCCTCCATGTGTGTCAGCAGCAGCTGCAGCACCTGGTCCCAGGGGCTGGTGGCCCCTGTGCCGCGGCCCTGGTGCCGCTGCCATCGCTCCAGCACGGGCAGCAGGTCCAGCAGGCACAGCAGCACCGCCTGGGTTGGGCACAGAGGGACAATCTGAGCTCCTGTTCTCTCCAAAGAACGACCGATCCCAACCCTGTGGCCACCGCACGGCTGGGCTGAGTGCTGCAAACCCGCCTGGAATGGGGCAGGAAGAGGCAAGAGCTCTTCCCTCGGGGGTGTTTTCCTGGAATCTGCCGAGTCTCACAGGGCTGTGACAGGGAACAGGCTCCTGCCTCGAACTGAGGGGCTGCCACTGCCCCAGGGCACCCTAAAGCCGAGTGCTGCCATCCTTACCTGGATGAGAGGGGCCTCCCGGGAGTAGAGGTGGTTCTGGAGGGCGTGGAACACCACCTGGGCCCTGTTGAACTGGCACAGATCCGCTCCTGGCTGCAACGACACACAGCGGGAGCCACAGTCACTCGTGGGCAGCACAAAAACCTTCCCAGAGCGCGGGGAGCGTCAGGGACTGCTGCGAATGCGGGTGGAAGAGAAGTCAGGAACCCGACCCACACGAGGGAATGGCTGCGGCAGGCTCAGGTTGGGTTTTCGGGAGAGGTTCTTCTTCCCCCAGAGGGTGCCCAGGCTCCCCAGGGAACGGGCACAGCCCCGAGGCTGCCAGAGCTCCAGGAAACGCTTTCCTGGATAACATTTTAGGGGTGTCTGCGCAGGGCCAGGGGAGGGACTGATCCCTGCGGGTCCCCTCCGGCTCAGGACATTCTGTGATCGGCCCTCCCTTCACACCTCACCCACAGAAGGGCTCCGAGCCCTCCCTCACCACGTTGAGGACGATGTGGTGCAGGCAGCGCACGCCCAGCACTTTGTTCTCCTCCTGGAAGTCGTCGGAGAGGAGCAGCGCGGGCGGCAGGACCCGCCCCAGGTGCGGGCACAGCCAGGGCCGGCCCACGCGGAGCAGGGACCAGCAGAACACGTCTTTGGAGGCAGGGTTCCGCTTCCAGGTGTCTCTGGAGAGACAAACGCAGCTCAAGGAAGGCAGAGGGGTCGTTTCCCGTGCACTCGAGGCTGTCGGCTGGCAGCAAACGCCCAACACCTTCCACTGCTGGGCGTTTGTAAAGCTCCTGGTTTCATCATCTCTGGAGCCTCAGCTCCATTTCCCGGTATTTCCTTTAGACATCCTCCAAACACGAGCACACTCCCGTTCCCACTCACTTGGTTAACTCCTGCTTCAGGAGCCCCATCACCGCTCCAAATGCTCCTTCCTCATCCCCGTCCTTTCCCTGCAGGAATTCCTGCACGGACGCGCAGCCCGCGGTCCGGACCAGCCTCTCCAGCAGCTCCCGAGCCACGGCCCGACTCCCGGCCGAGCTCCAGGGCCTCTTCTCTTTGTGTGTGACGGCGAAAATAAACGCGTGTCCCATCACCCGCCGCAGGGCCGGCCCCACCGCGGCCACCGCCGGTCCCCGCCGGCTCCTGGCAGCTTCCAGCTTCTGCAGGAGGAGCAGGAACACGGCGCCGACCAGCTCCGCTCGCTCCGCCGCGGCCGCCAGCGCCGTGTCCTGCCCGGGGGGCTCGGCCCCGTCCTGCTCCCGGTGCGGCGGAGCCCCGAGGCGGCCCAGCGCCGCCGCCAGCTCGGCCAGCCCGGCCCAGCGCAGCAGCCAGCGAGGATCCACCGCCTGCAGCATCGCGGGCAGCTCCCGCAGCGCCCCGGGCTCCTCCAGCATCGCCGGCAGCGTCCCGGGCTCCTCCAGCATCGCCGGCAGCTCCCGCAGCGCCCCGGGCTCCTCCAGCATCGCCGGCAGCTCCGGCAGCGCCCCGGGCTCCTCCAGCATCGCGGGCAGCTCCCGCAGCGCCCCGGGCTCCTCCAGCACCGCCGGCAGCGCCCCGGGCTCCTCCAGCACCGCCGGCAGCGTCCCGGGCTCCTCCAGCACCGCCGGCAGCTCCGGCAGCGCCCCGGGCTCCTCCAGCACCGCCGGCAGCTCCGGCAGCGCCCCGGGCTCCTCCAGCATCGCCGGCAGCTCCGGCAGCGCCCCGGGCTCCTCCAGCATCGCGGGCAGCTCCGGCAGCGCCCCGGGCTCCTCCAGCACCGCCGGCAGCTCCGGCAGCGCCCCGGGCTCCTCCAGCACCGCCGGCAGCGTCCCGGGCTCCTCCAGCATCGCCGGCAGCTCCCGCAGCGCCCCGGGCTCCTCCAGCATCGCCGGCAGCTCCGGCAGCGCCCCGGGCTCCTCCAGCATCGCGGGCAGCTCCGGCAGCGCCCCGGGCTCCTCCAGCACCGCCGGCAGCGTCCCGGGCTCCTCCAGCACCGCCGGCAGCGTCCCGGGCTCCTCCAGCACCGCCGGCAGCTCCGGCAGCGCCCCGGGCTCCTCCAGCACCGCCGGCAGCGTCCCGGGCTCCTCCAGCACCGCCGGCAGCTCCGGCAGCGCCCCGGGCTCCTCCAGCACCGCCGGCAGCGTCACGGGCTCCTCCAGCACCGCCGGCAGCGTCCCGGGCTCCTCCAGCACCGCCGGCAGCTCCGGCAGCGCCCCGGGCTCCTCGGCCGAGGGGGCGGCGGGAGGCGGCGGGTCCTGCCCGGGACCCCGCTCCGGGCTCGGGCTGCTGCTTTCCACGGTGTGACAGCGGCTCCGGCGGGAGCTGCCCGCACTAAACCCCGCTACGGGCACATGGCCGGGGGCGGCAGCGCCCGGAGGGGAGCGGGGAGCGCCGGGACACCCCCGGGACACCCCCTGGGAGAGCCCGAAGCATCCACGGGACCCCCTCAGAGATCCCCGGGACCCCCTCAAAGACCCTCATAGACCCCAGAGCTCCTCCGGTCCCGTCACGGCGGCGCCGCCGCCACCCGCACCACGAGCGCGAACTGTCGCAAAACGCCCCGTTGCCGTAAAGCCGACGGCGGAGGGGGCGTGTCTTCGTGTGAATAAATTAGCATGGCTAATTAGCGGCGGCGGAGCGGGGCAGAGCGGCGGTGCGGGGCGGAGAGAACGGGAACGGGGACGGGAGGGACGGACAGGACGGTTCACCCGGGGTGCAACACGGGACAGGGAGGGCGGGGGTGGGGACGGCGGTGTCGCCGTGACCTCGGGAGCGGTGGCGCGGGGGTAGGGCCGGGCGCGGCGGCCATGGCTGCGATCCTTCCGGTTCATGTCCGTGATGAATGGGAGCGGCACGCGGCTGCGTGACGTGTGCGCCCTGCGTTACGACGTGGCACAGTCCCATCTGAGCGCCGGGGGGTCCTGACGTCACCACGACGTCATCTTTCTCCCGTTCGTCAAAAACAGCCCAGTTCTATAATCAGGGGAAGGTTGTGGGTGTGTGATGTCACTGCTGACGTCATCCTCGTGGGGTGTGAGGTGACTGGTGATTGGGCCTGCGGGGGTCACTGCCATGTGTGACGTCATCCCCGTGGGGTGTGAGGTACCTGTGATCATATGTGTGACGTCACTGCCATGGCTGACGTCATCCCCGTGGGGTGTGAAGTGCCTGTCGATCCCTGCAGAGGCGCCCGGGGCAGGCGGGGGGGGGGGGTGATGCCCGGCGCTCCCACGGCGCTCCCACGCTGGATCCCGCTGGATCCCAGTGGATCCTGCTGGATCCTGGTGGATGTGCACCGGGGCTGCCTCACACCAGCTCGTCCAGGAGGGTCCCGGTGCCGGCTCGGGGCTGCCTCGGCCCCGCCGTGGGTTTGTTGCACGTGGGGCACACGCAGCGTACCTCCAGCCACTGGAGCAGGCGGCAGGAATTGCGGGAATGCCGAATCCCGCTGGGAATTCTCCGCTCCGCCGGCCGCACTCACTTGGTGTGTGTGTGCTGAGCACCCCCGGCTCCTCCTTCACCCGAAAATCCTCCAGGCAGACGGCGCAGGTCGGCCGTGGGAGGTGAGACGGAGCCCGAGGGCGGGTGTGAGCGTGGGGGACCCGCCAGAAATGCCACGGCGCGGGAAATCCCGGGAATTTCCTGCCGGGAGCTCAGCCCAGTCCCCAAACCACCCACGGGGAAGGGAATTCCCTCTCGATCCGGGCCCAAACATCCCCACAACCCCAGGACAGGATGAGAGCAGGGGGTCAGGTCTGGGCAGTGAGTGGGATCTCCAGGTCTGGGCACTGAGTGCGGGCTCAGGTTTGATCCCTGGCCTGATCATTTGGGGGCACTCAGGTCCACGCTGACCCCAGGCTCTGCCCCCTGTCCTGTGACAGATCCCAGCTGTCCCCAAGCACACGAGGCGTGCCCGGCTCTTCCTTAGCGCTGCCTTTATTTCACAGGGTGACACGAGGCACGGAGAACACCCAAACACCACGACAGGAGCCGGCCTGAGCCCACACACCGGAGCCGACATCACCAGGAACACACGGGACACGCCACAGGGGACACGCGGAGCTGCAGCGTCCTGCCAGGGAGGGACACAAATGCCAGGGGGGGACAACAAAGCCTCGAGGGCTCGCTGGAGGCTGCGGGGGGGACGGGTGACGCGGGGCCGAGTCCCTGCAGAGGCGCCGTGGAGCGAGCGGGCTGGGCTGGAGGCCATGGCCAGGTCTCCTCGGGGGGCAGAACTGCAGGCGGAGGGGCTGGGCAGCCCCACGAGGGACCCCCCGAGCTGGGGGGGCTGGGGGTGAGCCCCGGCAGCCCCTCAGGAGCTCCTCTTGAGGCGCAGGGCGTTGTCCAGGGCCACCAGCTGGCGCAGGAAGCCGCGGTTGGGGATGATCCCGCGGTGGTCCTTGACCGTCTTTATGGCTTCGACCAGGGGCATGTGGTGGCGGATCATGAGGTAGGCGAGGACCAGGGTGGCCGACCTGCTGACCCCGACGGCACAGTGCACGAGGATCCTCCCTGCGGGGACACGGCGTCACAGCAGAGCCGGGAAATCCCAGTTCCGAACCTCCCGAGCACCCCGCGGGCCCTGGAGCACCTGGAGCCTGGCTCAGGTGGGCAGAGCCTGAGGGGCAGGAGGGGCTGTGGAGTGCCGGGGTCAGAGCGTCCTGATGGCCCAGAATGGACGGAGTGGGGCCAGAGGCAGCTCAGGACACAGGCTGGGGCTGTGACCTGAGGGGACAGCGCTCTCATCCAGCCTGCTCCTTCTGGGGAGGAGGGGATGCCGTCAGGGGACACCACTGGGGTCATCCTCTGAGGGGACACCATCGAGATGATCCCGTGGGGAGACACCAGTGAGGTGACCCTGTGAGGAGACACCACTGGGGTGATCCCATGAGGAGACCCCATCGAGGTGATCCCATCCAGGGGACACCACTGGGGTCATCCCACGAGGAGACACCATCCCAACCCTTGCTCCCCAGGCCCCTTAAGAAACACCCCCCCAGGCCACCCCCAGCTCCCCCCAGCCATTCGCCGTCCCTGTCCCCATCCCCGCGGACCTTCATTGAGGGCCTGGTGGATGAAGTCAGCGGCGGGGTAGAAGTAGGGGCTCATGTCGAAGGAGGGCGAGTCGTGGGCCTCGATGCCCAGGTAGCGGATGCCCGTGCCCTCGTAGTACTCGGCGCCGCCGCGCCAGCGGCAGTGGGACGCGTTCAGCACGTGGGTGATGCGCAGCTGCAGCAGCTCCCGCCGGTTGGACGCGATGTCTCTGCGGGGAGGGGACACCTCAGAGCGGGAAAAGTGTCCCAGGGACAGCTCAGAGCGGGAAAAGTGTCCCAGGGACAGCTCAGAGTGGGAAAAGTGTCCCAGGGACAGCTCAGAGCGGGAAAAGTGTCCCAGGGACAGCTCAGAGTGGGAAAAGTGTCCCAGGGACAGCTCAGAGCGGGAAAAGTGTCCCAGGGACAGCTCAGAGCGGGAAAAGTGTCCCAGGGGACAGCTCAGAGTGGGAAAAGTGTCCCAGCACACCCAGAAAGGCTGGCCTGGACAAGCGTTTCTGGCTGAGAGAGATGGGGGTAAAAACCTGGTGGATTTTTGAGATTCTTGGGTTTTAAGGTGATAATATAGAATATATTACATATCACATACAAATATATTATATTATTATATTATATTATATTATATTATATTATATTATGTTATGTTATGTTATGTTATGTTATGTTATGTTATGTTATATTTTCTAAATTATATAATAATAAAAAATAACACAGGTGTCACCTCATTGTTGGGTAATTAACGCTTAAATAACCTTGGAAAGAGTCAGAGGTGCTCCGTTTTACCTCTAGCAAAACGCCAGTTAGAGATAAGTGCTAGTTAGGAGTCAGCCAATAGATAAAAAACCAATAAACCCCCAAGTCCGAATGCGAGAACGGCGACTCCCGCGTGCGAACCCAGGTCCCGGCAGGGCAAAGGAACCCGGCGCTGTCACTTACTGGTCGCCCAGGTAGAGGCCGGGCCACACCTCGTCGGCGTGGTTGCAGGCGGTTTTGCCGGTGTAGAGCAGCCGCTCCAGCTCCAGCACGCTGAGCACGGGCCGGGCCCCGCGCTCCTCCCGCGGGGC